>NC_048300.1:103271547-103941747 GCF_013100865.1 Trachemys scripta elegans
TTTAGAAGAACTTGTATCCAAGGAAGAACTTTTATTAAAAAGTTTCATAGGATGCTAGTAAAAAGAAGAACAGGAGTACTTGTGGCACCTTAGAGACTAACAAATTTATTAGAGCATAAGCTTTCGTGGACTACAGCCCACTTCTTCGGATGCATCCGAAGAAGTGGGCTGTAGTCCACGAAAGCTTATGCTCTAATAAATTTGTTAGTCTCTAAGGTGCCACAAGTACTCCTGTTCTTCTTTTTACTAGCATCCTATGAAACTTTTTAATAAAAGTTCTTCCTTGGATACAAGTTCTTCTAAACCCAAGGACCATGAAACCCACCCTCTGCCCTAATTTTCTCACTGGAAGAAAATCCCATTGGCATGGCTAGGCCACAAGGATGGGTTTAGACCACTGGAAGAGGTTTGAGGAACTATCATTTCAACCTTCAGATCCTGGTCAGATTTGGTGGGTCCTACAGGGTGGAGCTCCTGACATGCAAATGGGCAGGAGTTCCTTCTCTCAGCTGTGAGAAGGTAACAAGAGAATACCTGGATTCCTCGCTGCACGTAAAACAATGATAGCGGGGAGAGTTGTGATGGCTTGGTATCTGTACATGTCTGTAATAACATGTGACCTCCAATTGACAGCATAACCATCCTTGTGAAACATGTGACCTACATTTTGAGCATGTCAGTGTCGTTTTCCCAGTTTGGACTTTGGTAAGTGCCTGACTGGAGCTTTACAGCATATGAGTTAGTAACATGATAGAGAACACAGAAATCTTATCGAAGGGCAGGATCTGCTCCAGCTCCAGTGTACCCTCCCTGGCCTAGGACTCACAAATAGGTGTGAGCACAGACTCGGGAGAGCGTGTATGGGCTTTTTGTTATTTTTCCGTAAGATCTGTAACTCCTGTGTGCTTCAAGGATAAAAGTTACTGTGACTTTAGGGACTCCTGTGCAAAGCCTGTGTTCCTTACTCTGCCCTGTAGTTCCTGGGAAGTTAAACTATAAACTGTGGTGCCCTTGGCAAGGTGGAACTATAGGGGGCATGAGTAAGTGACTGGGGAGTCTGAGAAGTCTCATCACTGGTTTCAGCACCTAGAGCGGTTGGACTGTGGAGTCCCGCCTCTCAAGGAAGGGTGACAGCGTGTCTACATTGTGGAGTGTACTTTAGCAACCTAGCGCTACAAACAGTGTCTGAACTGTGCCCAAACCCTGCTGGCTTGGTAGCTGATGGGATCCAAAGGTTGGTTCCATTACAACAGACTGGTGACCATGCACTAAAAGGGGATTCAGCCAGGTCTGTAACAAGAGTTATCACCTAATCAGGAACTCATAAAAAGGGCAGAAAGACGCATCTTCTCCAGAATGCAGGAAAAGGATTTCCAGGGGAAGCTCTCTACAGCTGTCAGGAAAGTGGGTTATTCCTAGGCAAAGCAAATGTATATTAAGCCATTGAACATAACTTTTTGTATAAATTGTTTCCTGGTTGCCCATAGGGTGAAGGGGACCAGGTTAATCAAGACTCTGCTGCTATTCAAGTTCAACCACAATACTTGTGTACCCTGTTGGCATAAAGGGGGCTTTTGTTTGTTTGTTTTTGTTTGTTTTTTGTGACAAAGACCCTTAATTGGTTTGGGGGCAATTCCTCGGGGTGGACAATGGGGTCTTGATACACTACTATTAAGGTCAATGGGGTTACATGTGCATTGGGGCAGAAGACTAACACATTAGTCTACATGGTAAATATTTTTTTAAGGTGAATGGCAAAGCTTTTATAAAATTAAATGAGCCCCCTATTCATCAAATAACAAATGCTTAGACTCAAAATGATATAAACACATCTCCTTGTAACATACAAACTTTGAAAATGAGGACCTTCCTTTACTCTTCCTCCAGGGCTTCAGTTCGGAGGCATATATTTGTCTGTTACAGGTGATAGCACAACTACCTAGAATGGCTGTGATTTGTGATTTTGGTGATTTGTAACTTCAATGCTTGTTGCACACATTATGAACTACTGGACTCTGGTCTGGCTCGGTTCATTAGAAGGAAACTGATTTTCATAATGTGAGGTTGGGGGGAATTCCCTTTTCGGCCCTAACTTGTGATCAGTTTTCTGCCTTGAACCATGAAGCTTGTGAAACCTTATAATTTTTGTCAGATACTGTATCTGAAGAGGCTGTTGTTAGACATTCAGATTTCTAATCTGTTTTAATCTTGCTAAGATATTTATCCTAATGTTCAGCAACAGTGAGTTCCATACGTTTATATCAAAGTCTTTCTTTCACATGTATCTTCCCATTTAAATGAGTGTGCTCTCGTGTTATGGAAGACAGGAAAGAGGAATGCAAGACTAGTTTTCTCTATTTATAATAAAATACAACTTTATGAGACAAACACTGCAATATAAAATAAGCTGTATCCCATGCTGTACTCTATAAAGTTAAATGAAGAATGAAAGCAGTAGGAAAGAGATATTAAGATGCAGAAAAGGAAGGAAAGGTAGGTTTCCAGGTTTGAAATGAGATGAGTCAGTGAGGCAGGAAAATGTGTCCAAAGTTCAGAGCTGCAGAGAAGGCTCTTGCACCAGAACTAATCAGATTATGTGCAGAGACAGAAAGGAACCTAGTGCAACACAACTGAAGGAAGGACAAAGAGAGTAAAGCAGGCACAGAGAGGTCTTTCAAAAACAAGAAAAACATTGAACTGGATCAAATGGGAAGCCAGTGGAGTTGTTTGAGGGTGTGGATAATGTGATTGTATTTCCCTGTAAAAGTAGGAAGGTGGCCCGAGAGAACTGAGCCTCAATAGTAAAGGGGTGAGGAAATGAATGCATGGATGAGGATTTCATCAGAACTGGAGATGCATCAAGCAGTACCGATGGTTATAAGCAATTTGGCAGTTATAAGTAACACATTACTTTATATACCTCTTCTTTTCATTTGAATAATCAATGTTAGCCTCTTTCTAATCTCAGGCTTTTAAATCTCTCCTCATATGGATGCCAACATCCCAAACCTATGCTTCTAATCTTCAATGGCTCGTCTCTTTAGCTATCAAGAAACAGCCTGGCTTATGAGCATGAAGCCATGGAATTTGAAGGAGCATATGGGATTTGCTATATGTTAATTTATACTGCGTAATTAGAAGACTTATTGGAATGTGGTGCTACAGGCTTTTCCTGTACAGAAGAGTACAAATTATACTTACCTACTTGAAAGTAATAGATACAGAGTAACTCTAAACTTGTATGTATTGAAGCATCCTTCATCTCATGGGAAGGGATGAGTGTTATTAGAAGAGTGGCGCAAAAGCTTTGCAAAGCACTGAAAGCCCCAGGGAGAGACCATGACATCCTATGCTAGCTTTGTTTCTGAATTTCCTCAATCACCGGCCTAGGAGAACTACAAAGTCTGGCTTTGTTTAGGCTTTTTAGACAGGAAGGAGGATTTAGGAAAGTTTCTGGAAGGAAAAAAGCAGGACTTTGGGAAACGGTTGAGAGATACGAGGCACCATAGGTGTTAGAACTAGTGGTGCTGGGGATGCGGGAGGACACGCTGGCTTGAAGTGGATGCCATCATATACAGGGTTTACAGTTTGGTTCAATAGCTCTCAGCACCTGCACTATACAAATTGTTCCAGCACCCCTGCAAGGCTGTGTTTTCTTTTGCCTGGGGTTTGTGTACTTTTTTGACCTGGATGAATGGAATGCTGGAATAATATTATCCAAACACCAGGGAAATCAGATAAATGTTGGACCCCACAAATATTTAGCCACAGACATCCATTATAAAAAGGAAGGATTGTCTTGTGGTTAATCCACTGGACTAGGATTTGGAAGATGAGGATTCAATTCTCACTCAGCCTCAGATCTTCTGGGTGACTTTGGCAAGTCACTAAATCTCTCTGTGCCTGAAACCGCCCTGCTATACATATCCCTAGATCAGTGATACTCAGACTGAGGCTCATGAGATGCAAGTGGCTCTTTAATGTGTCTCATGAGGCTCTTTGCAGTACAAGATATTGAAACACTGTGTGATTTAATTATTAAGCAATCAGGCTGCTTCTACTATGTTATTAACTAATTCAAGTTGACAAAACAATACTTGGTCAGTTATTTTGCTGTGAGAATAATGTTATATAATTCTCACAGCAAAATGACTGACCTGTGTGTGTGTGTATAAATATGTATATAAAATCCTTCCTTTTATATAGTAAATGAAACAATGAATTCACTGTACTGTGGCTCTTTTGGGTAATGTTGATCACTGATTTGGCTCCTGAACCACTGAGGTCTGAGTATCACTGCCCTAGATGAAAAATGTAGCTATTAAAACCATGAGACTCTATCACTGGCCTGTATGACAAGTTAAATATTTATTTTTTCCCATGACATTTAATACTATGTAACTACGGAAACAGAGATAAAAGACGCAACTTTTAATGTGCAGCATCAGATCCTGCCCACTTGTACACTCCTGGGAATTTTGCCACTAACTTCAGTGGGAACAGGAGCAGGCCCAGAGTGTAAGACTTTTTTTGCCTATGATTTTAAAAGCCATTCTTTGGTGTGAGTAACTCTTATCTGACATAGCTGGAAGTGCAGCCTTCCAGTGTGGAATTCAGTGAAGAAAAACTGCTACTCACCTGTATGGTTTTGCAAAGGCTCAGATTTTTTATGATACTGGCAGTGTGACCAACAATGCCTGGGTCCGTTGGGTGAGTTAACAATAGCATCCCCAGGTTCTGCAGCACCTCTCCATGCATCAGAGCATCCTGCAAGAGCAACAAGCCATTCAATCACTGCTGATAATGACAGTGCTAAAGCATGTGATGTGACTCCATGTTATGTCATGGGTAGGACTACCCCAGCTCAACTTTCAGCTGTTTTAAACTAGCTGTAGTTTAGCACTGTCGTTCTCAAATTGTGGTCCATTGACCGCTCCTGTTACACATAACATATGCTGGTGGTCTGTGGAGAGGTGGATGGTCCGATGGTACTGGCTGATACTCCTCATTTCCAGCTGACAAATCCTATCAAATACTTATAAAATATTACAGTGCCAGCTCAGGAATAGCTGTAGTAAAGGGAGGCATGCGATTGTGACTGAGAAGGGCAGTGCTCTGGGTAATGGTGAATGGAAGAGGTAGGTCATTCAGCAATCTTTACATTAGACAGATATGGTCAACTTGATTTGTTTTAAACAAACTAATTTTTGTAATCAGTTTGTGATCAGGCACTTTTTACAATCACATTCCTGAAATTCCTTTAAAAAAGACCCTGTTCAAAATGGTATACTGGTTTCTCTGCTCTTCTATTGATATTTAAAGGCCTTTCAGAAAGCTTACCCCTTGCTGAACTTCCAGGCTTCTCTAATACCAGTGGGATCGGACCCTAGCTCCAAGTTTGGAATTGTTGGCCACCAAGTCTCCCTGGTATTAATATGAACTTATATATTGTTTTTCAGTAAGGTGAACTGGAGGGAAAACTCTCACACTGACTTAATCGGTTTTGGATTAGACCCATAGTTGCAAGCAATACCTAAGATCATATTGTAGCTAAAAGGTTAGCAAAGAAAACATTTCTCTGTTCTTTCAGTCTGTTTGCTTTGGGCATTTGACAGTACTTTGTGTAGAGTCAGTAATGTACTTCTTTATTCATACTGTTTAGAAACTGAGGCTTGCTAGCAAGGATGTACTAAATCTTTAACCCAGCATACGTATGGAGATGAAAGACATTACACTGGAGTTTTGGAAATGTCAGGCTCCTTGAAGCAGCATCAAAGTTAGATGTCTTTAAAAATCAGTTTAAATTGCATCTTTCCTGATTTGTAGGTTGTTACAAAAGGGGTATTTTATTTTCACTTGATATTGACTGACATCTTCAAATGCATCCATTCCAAACACAGTCACAAGGTGAAATGCTGAAGCAAAACATGAAAGAAGACAAATCCAAAGTACAGCACGATGGTTAAACTCGGGGAACAAAGTATGACTTAACAACCTCAGATGTCTACATGTTAGGTTTCAATCAGGATGTGGTATATACAGATATATGCTTGTGAATTTCACTAGCGATGTCTTTCCCTGTCTTCATACACACAACTCACCTAATCTTAGCTAGCTAGAATGCGTTCAATTAACTGTAAAGACAATTTTGGATACAGTAGGTTTGACTCTTTTTAACCTGTGTAACTCCAATTGACTTCAGTGGAGCCACTCCCAACTTACATCAGCAGGAGAGGCAGCTCGGGCCTTTTAACTGAGTGCAGACCAAAAATGAATTCTTACAGTACATGAATGGGTCCACTGCCAATCTTTCTCATACATGTAGGATATACATTTGATCACTATCCCATCTGATGGTAGGTATTAGAACACTCAATTCTGATGGGCCTGCAGTATTTTGCAATTATATGTGTGAGACACAGATTTCATTCCAAGTTCATTATTGTGATCCTCTGTTCAGTGAGGGAGAGCCACAGAGGCAGCATTCTCAGTAGAAAATGGGTGAACAGATTCAGATGAGTATTGGCCAAACTTCTTCCCCAGACTCAAACAGTTGGAAATGAAAAAAGATCCTAATCCACACTGGTCAGAGAAACCATTCCAGCAGCAATTGTTTTTATCATTTTGATACCTGGCCTTTGTAAAGCACTCTGAGATCATCTAGTGAAGTGTGCTAGCCAAGGATAAATATTATTCCCATTTTACAGATGGTGAAACTGAGATGCAGAGAAGCAAAGTTACTTTGTGTCCTAGAACAAATTAGTCAGTGGCAGAACTGGGACTAGAACCCATGTGTTCTGAGCCCTGATCCCTTGCTCTAACAAACATGGCTTCACCTCATGCTGAAAAGGCCCTTTATTATAACACCCAACCTCTTTCTTAGGGCGTTGGGACTGGATTGCTCTTGACAGAACTGAACAGAATTCTCTTTGCAGTGGGGAAGCTAATTCAGTGTTATGTTGCATGCTCACCATGAGCCAATGCAATGGCCAAGCCAGTGAATCACAGAGCGGCTTTCTATTAAGGAATGAAGCCTCCATGAAACATTCCATCTGATCAAATCCACGGTAACTAAAGGGAAGATAAATTTTACCCTATTGTATATTGGCCAGTATTTGTAATGACTCAAGCATTACTTCATTTACTTGTAAATGTTAGCTTTGTTCTGTGGTTTGTTTTCCTACTGCTGTTCCCAGGGAACAGTCCCTCTAATTCACTCAGAATTCAGACCAGGCCAGAGAAGGAAACCTTGAAAAGAGCTGAAAAATAGGCTAGAAAGGGTGAGGGGGGAGGGAGGGAAACAAGGGACAATGGATAAGACCCTTGTCTAGATACTCAGAGTGGAATCTCACAATGCAGCAACATTCAACAGCCAGTGACAGTGATGTTTGCTCACTAAAATAAATTTCAAAATGCAAACACTTCTCACCAGAGAATATACCCTTGAGATGACATTTCACTTCCAAGTGTCCTATTGCAGACCCACATATTACCCTTCCCCTGTTGGATGGTTTGACTGTTTCATTGTTGGTGTAACCACTTTGAACCTCTGGTCATGTTGAATGCTCCAGCTGTGTGCAGACAGGATGTGATGGGGGGTTGATTGAAATACTTGACAAACACACATTTTAGAAGCCATGAAGGGGATAGGTTGTATGCATAGCCTGTGAGGGGGAGGGGAAGGTTGAACTGCAAGAGGTGCTTTCTTGGAAAATTAACAGCTTTATTACTGAGGTAAAATTCTGACCTGATTCTGACCATTGAGTAACACTTTAGTAACCCCATTGACTTCACTTATTTAAATTGTAAACTCTTTGGGACGGGGACCAACTTTTCATTCTGTGCATACAGTGCCTCAAACAATGGGGCCCAGATCCATGACTAGGATCCCTTGTGCTAATACAATTCAAATAAATAATAAGCATCATGCCTTTCAAAGACATCATGCCTCCAGGCACTTCTGCTTGGGCAGTGCATCTTCTCGCCTTTCCCAGCACACTACTAAGTTGTAGGAGGCATAATTTTAACCATGCTGTGCTGAATGTGCAAGATCAATTGATGTACAAAGCACTAGGTCTGCAGTTCCCAGTGGGAGTTTCAAGCCAGCATGAATTTCTTTCAGTAATTAGCCACTAAAAGCCCCTAAAACAAGCCTTGGGTAGTCAGATTATCTTGTCACTATTGTAAAAAGCTACATCATATGATAGGCTTTCACTTTTTTTTTGCTTGACATCCTTAAACGCTAACTGACTTAAGAGATTGTTAGCTTAAAAATCCTATTTTAAAATTTCCTTACTCGTGACTACTGACACCGTCAGCTATTGTAATGGAAATTATTGTATAGATGTTGCTTTTCACTATCTTATATTTGTTTACTTTTGCATTTCTTTCTGCATCAACAAAGAAAATACCAATTTTGTTTTGTTTGTTTTTATAATCTACTTCTAATCAGTTTTGCTTTCATGTTCTCAGGCATTAGCAATAACCTTTCACCGTTTGTGGTGCTGTTTACCTTGAACAAAATAGCCAAATCTAACTAATGGGTTGTCCACAAAGGAACAATTAACACATCTTAAACCCCAGCGTGGATGCTCTCATTCAGAAGTACAGTGGCCTTGTTTGCTTTAGCTTAGCGGTTCTTCAAAAGAGATCAATTCATTTGAACTTTCCTGAGTGTCCCTGTGTAGACAAGCCCTAAATTACTATGCTGAGCACTGTAGATAAGATGTAGCTTTCTTTCTCTGACCTGATGGTCTCTATCTCTCAGCATACTATTCTGTGTCCTGCCATTCATCCTCCCTCCTAAAAAATCCCTTAGCCGCAAAGCAACAGCGCTTTAACATACCTTGTATGGTCACGGTGCACAGTGCTCTAAAAAAACCACCTCAATGAGGGGCGTGGCTCCCAGCGCTGGGGCACTGTTTACACTGGCGCTTTACAGTGCTGCAACTTGCTGCACGTAGGGAGGTGTTTTTTTTTCACACCCCGAGTGAGAAAGTTGCAGCGCTGTTAATTGCCAGTGTAAACAAGCCCCAAGTCACTAGCCCTGCAATGCTTGGAATGTAGTGGTCAGTAGAGTGTGGGCTGGTGTGAGTGGCCTTCTTCTTATACAGCTGCTCTACAACACAAAGGACTAAACTCAATGTCCACTGGGTCCCCCTCAACCCACACAATCCCGATATTAAATAACTGTTCAGGTGCAATTGCAGTAGCCAGGGGCGGCTCCAGGCACAAGCGCACCAAGCATGTGCCTGGGGCGGCAAGCCGCGGGGGGTGGCCTGCTGGTTGCCGTGAGGGCAGCAGTTTGGAGGAATGCCTGCGGGAGGTCTGCCAGTCCCGCGGCTTTGGCGGCAATTCGGCGGCGGCTAGCCATGGGACTGGTGAACCTCCCGCATGCATGCCGCCAAATCCGCGTTACCAGCAGACCTCCCGCAGGCCGAAAGCCACCTGCCTGCCTTGCTTGGGGAGGCAAAAAACATAGAGCCGCCCCTGGCGGTAGCTAACCCTTGACCCCTTTGGGAAGGCCCTTTCTGTTTTTCTATGGAGATTTGCACATCAAGTATTTATATCAGCAATTCATTATATGCAACATTAACATTGTTGCCATAGCATTACTTAGTTAGGAGTATTAGAAGTTTTATCCCAGGCAGTGGCAAGAACCCCTGCTATTCAGCAACTATCATCCCTACCTGGTTGGCTGGGTGTTGGGATAATATCCAGAGGAGTCCAATAGAAGCTTGTTGAACATCTGAATTGCTAGATGCAAGGAGATACAGCAGCTTGGGCAGGATGTCCATAGCAATGATGTCAGCCTGAATGTTCACTGTTTGGAAGAATGACAAAGCAGCTCAGTGTGGGGTAAATTGTTGTTAGAAGGTGTATGGCACAATTATGGTGCTGTTTTCATGAATGTTAGACTTATGGCTGAATGGTGATATATATATCCCTTATCAGAGGGGTAGCCGGGTTAGTCTGGATCTGTAAAAGCAGCAGAGAGTCCTGTGGCACCTTATAGACTAACAGACGTATTGGAGCATGAGCTTTCGTGGGTGAATACCGTGGATGTTAGTCCATAAGGTGCCACAGGACTCTTTGCTGCTTTTATATATATCCCTGTCCAGGAAGGGCCAAATTGTGTTTTACCAGGTTATAAAAATCATGCTTTTCTGTTCTGTCTCCCTCTACCAACACTGTGTCTGGAGGAGTAGTATGGACCCATATTTGAATATAGCTTTGAAAGCACTTTGGCCTTGTTTGGTTGACCAAACCATGTTTGAAATGAGTTTAGCTGGAATGAGTTAAAGTTCACGAGGACTGGGGGGGGGGGAGCTGTTGGAGATACAGAGCCTGTCTAGACAATTTTTCCATTGCTTTAGCGTTTCCTGCCACTGCCGGAGTGGTACAAAGGGATGGAATGAGACAAGGTTTTGATCCTTGATTCTTTGGAAGAACACTTCCCATTTTGTAATTTTAAATCAATAAATAAACCATCCATTCGAAGACACTTGTCAAGGACATGCCTAGTTTCTGTCCCAAAGCATCCAAAATGATATTTCTTTTCCTCCTTTGAAAGGAAGCCAAGAAACTGCTCCAATTTGGTCTTCAGTCTCGTAAAATAACTGAAGAACATCTCTTCCCAAAAGAGAAAATTTGGGAGACGTGGTCATGTGACTTTAGACGTATTGACACAGAAGGGAAAGGGCTCATTTGTCGTACCACAAACACACACACAGCTTGGCAGTCCTGGAGTAACAAACTCGAAGGCAGGCTGGGAGCTGTGGGAGCAAAATGAGTGGATCAGAGAGGAGAGCTCTTAAAATTAGTTCCCTACCGACTGAACTAAATTGCACCGTACTAAATAAGACGTATTAGTGAAGTACTTGCTTTAGATGTACAGTACAGAGGAGATACAGAAGAAACTGCTCATGAGAATTGCCCTAAAATATTTGTAAAACCAAATTAAAATGACACCTGTTTATGATTTAAAAATCTAATGTGGCGGAATGAAGAAAAGACCCTGAATACATTTCAGAGATCTAGGCCATGACTGGTGCAGGAACAGTAATCGCACAAGGGATGTTTGAGTGAGGGATGGGAATAGGTGGCATTTCAAAAAGGAGGAGGGAGGATGAAAACAATTGATCTACTAGGTACATGTACAACTGGTCTTATACCTCTGCACTATCACAGACCGAAGCTTATTTTTTAGACAGCTAGTTACAGTGATCAACTGTTGCAGAGAAATTTATAATTAAAATGTACACTTACATAATGGCTGTGACATTGCAGTCTATATGGTTTTATAAAAATCTGATAATAAGTGAATATAATGTAACTGGGATATGGTTCATGCAAAAGGTTTCTTGTAAGGTATCATTACAAAGCTTATAATCTACTGAGTGTGATCATCCTATTTGTATAAATGTACCACTCTTGTATCGGAAACTAGAAATATGAAATATAACTCTGAGGGCCTATTGTAATTATGCAAAGTGTGGGCCATTAATGGTGGTTTGGAATCTTGATGACTCCCATTAACTAGGACCATTGTCTGCAGATAGCTGTGTTTTACCTGTGAGTCTTCCTGTATATGGCCTTGGCTACACTGGCGCTGTACAGCGCTGCAACTTGCTGCGCTCAGGGGTGTGAAAACGCCCCCCCCCCCCCGAGCGCCGCGAGTGCAGCGCTGTAAAGCGTGAGTGTAATCCGAGCCTGCAGCGCTGCATGTTGGTTCGCAGCGCTGCAAGCTATTCCCCTCGGAGAGGTGGCGTACTTACAGTGCTGCGAGAGAGCTCTTGCCGCGCTGGTGGCGCAACTACACTCGCACTTCACAGCGCTGCCGCAGCAGCGCTGGGAAGTCCTAAGTGTAGCTAAGGCCTATGTGTGTGCTGGCAAGTCGGTAATGAAGTCTTGCAGTGACATGTGATCATGTCACCTGAACTGGAATCCATCTTTAATCTGGTGCTTTTCCAGTGAGGGGGTGGAAACCCAGAGGGACAAAGGGTTCCCGCCTTATGCAAAAGATATATAAAAGGGTGGAACAGAACAAAGAGGGGAGAGAGGAGCCATCATGAAGAATCCCCTAGCTACCACCTAAGCTGGAACAAGAGCTGTATCAGGGGAAAGAATTGTGTCCAGGCCTGGAAAGTGACCAGTCTGAGGAAAAAACTTACTGAAGCATCTCTAAGGGTGAGATTATCTATATTTAGTTTGATTAGACATAGATTTGTGCATTTTATTTTATTTAGCTTGGTGACTTACTTTATTCTGTATGTTACTACTTGGAACCACTTAAATCCTATTTTCTGTATTTAATAAAATCACTTTTTACCTATTAATTAACTCAGAGTATGTATTAATACCTGGGGGAGCAAACAGCCGTGTATATCTCTCTATCAGTGTTATAGAGGGCGAACAATTTATGAGTTTACCCTGCATAAGCTTTATACAGGATAAAATGGATTTATTTGGGTTTAGAACCCATTGGGAGTTGGACATCTGAGTGCTAAAGACAAGCACACTTCTGTGAGCTGTTTTCAGATATACCTGCAGCTTTGGGGCAAGTAATTCAGACCCTGGGTCTGTGTTGGAGCAGACGGGAGTGTCTGGCTCAGCAAGACAGGGTGCTGGAGTCCTGAGCTGGCAGGGAAAACAGGGATAGAAGTAGTCTTGGCATATCAGGGGGCAGCTCCCAAAGGGGTTTCTGTGATCCAACCCGTCACAATGACTTTCATCCTGAAGGCTCCAAATCACTTCATAAACTATATGCAGTGTAAATGCCATCATAGAAATACTGCCGCTTTTCTATCATAGATTCCCAGCTATTTCTTTAGTAGAAATTGTCACTGCATCCTTCATTAGCCAACACTCTTGTGGCCTTCTGCCACACAAACAGAAAGCAATGTGCAAATATTACAGGGTTTGGAAGTAAAACTCCTGCTAACCCTGGTAGGGATAGTTCTGTTCTGTTTAGGTTCTTACACTGTACTTCACTCATCATCCCTGGTATCGGTTTTGTGTTAGTACTTTTCTGGCAGTGTGGGTATCCTCCAGACAGCCAGCAGATGGAGTCAGAGCCTCTACTGAATCCATAAAGGACAGTTACACTTATGGACTAGTACAAGCAGTGCAAAAGGCTTCCATGAGATCTTAGTATGTTCATTCTGTATGTGAAGAAGCCCACCTAGATTTTCTAGACACAGGCTTGCTCTAAAGGACACTGCTGCACAGCAGGGTGTGAGGCTTCCCTTCCCCTTCTTCCAGCCGAAATGTGTATTTTAAAAACATGTATCGTATGTGTAAATAGAGTTTGATGGCAAATATGTAGGGCTAAATTATGCTTCACGAAAGGCAAAGCCGTGCTCAGGTGGAGGAGGTGGCAGTAGCACACTACCTAAGCAGCAATCTCAAGTGACATTCTAAGAACATAAGAACGGCCATACCGGGTCAGACCAAAGGTCCATCTAGCCCAGTATCCTGTCTTCCGACAGTGGCCAATGTCAGGTGCCCCATAGGGAATGAACAGAACAGGTAAACATCAAGTGATCCATCCCCTGTTGCCCATTCTCAGCTTCTGGCAAACAGAGGCTAGGGACACCATGCCTGCCCATCCTGGCTAATAGCCATTGATGGACCTATCATCCATGAACTTATCCAGTTCTTTTTTGAACCCTGTTATAGTCTTGGCCTTCACAACATCCTCTGGCAAAGAGTTCCACAGATTGACTGTGTGTTTTGTGTTTTTCCTTTTCATGGAGGCAGTATGATATTTTCTGTCTTCTCTACCCCTTACTTAATGATTCCCAACATTCTGTTTGCTTTTTTGACTGCCGCTGCACATTGAGAGGATGTTTTCAGAGAACTATCCACAATGACTCCAACATCTCTTTCTTGAGTGGTAACAGCTATTTAGACCACATCATTTTATATGTATAGTTGGGATTATGTTTTCCAGTGTGCGTTTGTAGCAAGGCAGTGTGGTTCCCTGCCGCCCCAGAGAGGGTCGAGCCCCTCCGGACACCAGTGTGTGCGGGGCCGGCCAGAGAGTTTTGAGCCCACCTCCCAGAGGATCAGGACAGGAAGTAGAAAAGGAGGGATCCAGAGCTCACTTGGAGAGCAGCTGCCGGAGAGGCTAGACGACTCTGGCCTAGCTCCCGGCTGGGAGATCCCCGCAAACTGAGGACCCAAGGACTGGCCTGACCTGCTGATGCCCAACACCAACCAGAGCCCAGAAGAGCTGCCTAGCCTGCCCCTGGCCAGTTACCCAGAGCACCCCATGGTGCCTGACCCCTTGGAGGACACCGTCCGGTATCTCTAGAAGGGGAGTTCAGAAGTAGCCCGGGGGCAGCCGACTCTAGACTGGCTGCAGCACTGCAAGAGCCTATGTCCCTGTGTTGCAGCCAGGATCCCCACTGACTCAGCAGTGGATTTTCTGTTGCTGCCAGGGCCCCGGGCTGGGACACAATGGAGTGGGAGGGCCTGCATCACCCCGCCACCCAACTTGTGGGTGTCAGTCTCCCCCTCTCCCAGGCCCCTCTGAGCCAAGGGCCTGGGCTTGTTGTTTACCTGCCTTTGCTCAGTCCCTGCGTGAGGGCCTAAGCCATTGACTCTCTGTTGCCCTGCCCTGACCCAGGGCCTGGGCCTGCTAATTGTATAAACTGTTTGCTCAGCGCCTGCCTGAGGACCTGAGCCCTTGACTCACTATTGCCTGTCAACCAGGGGCCGGGCAAGAATAACTGTCTGTGTTTGCCTTTACTGCTGCTGTGGCGAGAGACTCCCATGGCCTCGCTAATTTCCTGTCAGCAAGTGGAAGGAAGTATCGAGGTGGGGTCGTTCCCCGACGTCCTAGAGAGGGACAAGCTCCAGCCAAACCCCTCTACAGCATTATTTTGCATTTATCAACATTAAATTTCATCTGCCATTTAGTTGCCCAGTCACCCAGTTTTATGAGATCCCTTTTTAACTCTTCACAGTCTGCTTTGGACTTAACTGTCTTGAGTAGTTTTGTATCATCTGCAAATTTTTCCAGCGCACTGTTTATTCCCTTTTCCAGATCATTTCTGAATATGTTGAATAGTACTGTACAGACACCTGTGGGACACCACTATTTACCTCTCTCCATTCTGAAAACTGAACATTTATCCCTACCCTTTGTTTCCTATCTTTTAACCAATTACTGATCCATAAGAGCACCTTCCCTTTTATCCCATGACAACTTACTTTGCTTAAGAGCCTTTGGTGAGGGACCTTGTCAAAGGCTTTCTGAAAATCTAAGTGCACTATATCCACTGGGTCCCCCTTGTCCACATGCTTGTTGACCCCCTTCAAAGAATTCTAGTAGATTGGTGAGGCATGATTTCCCTTTACAAAAACCAGGTTGACTCTTCCCCAACAAATCATATTCATCTGTGTGTCTGGCAATTCTGTTCTTTATTATAGTTTCAACCAGTTTGCTCCATCTCAGGCAATCACCTTGTGAGTGCAGCTTGGGTAGCTTTAAGCTAGCAGAGGTATCAGAGAAGTGAAGCCACAGCAAGATGCCCTTCAGCAAGTCCTAGCCCCACGAGTAATTACTCAGGGTTCCCGGTAGGCTTGTACAGCCTGGGCCGAAGCATGTGCTGCCCTGGCTCCACTGCTCTGGGCCCCAGGTATGTGTTCTCCAGTCTACGCATGCCCTTATTCAGGCTTAATGCTTTGTGGGTGCTGGTGGGAGCATAACTAGCAGTGGGACTTGCTACACTTTAAAAAACTGAAGGTGCTAATCTGGTGCTAGTACACAAGGATCTCTCTCTCTATCCATACCCTGGCCAGACATTTCATCTCTGGGCCTGTGAGCACTGAAGTCAGGATTAGCTAGCACAACTCTCCAACCCTATCAATTATAGGTGTCTCCTAGACAGGTGTGCTGGAGATGAGGGGGCTCCCTTTGCCCTGTACTGCATCTGCACCCAGGTGGGGCAGCCATAATTGGTCCCTAACAAGCAGGTAATTCCCCAACCTGCTGTCCTTTCCCAGAGGGGGGGTGGGGGGAGAAAAGTGTTTTTCCCAAACACATTACTCACCACTTGTGGCCAAGTTCCTCAGACAAACACATGCTTGGCTTGAAACCTGGTTGTGCCAATAAAAAAAGAGTGAGCACTCCAGTAACTGATCCTGTTGTCTAAAATAAACCAATAAACACTGTCTACAGAGTGTTTATTCTGGGATTTCATTTCCAAAAACGGTTGCTGAAGGCCAGTACATACAGGTATGAATCAACACCAGCTTAATTTTCCATCACCCAGACCTGTTACTAAGTACCCATTACTGTTGAGCAGGTTAGCAATATCCAGGGGATTTCCACATGCTGCCCAGAATCTAACAGTACATTCTCAGTGTTGATTTACCTCAGGAATGTCAAATGAACTGAATGGACAGGGGTGCTGGAACAATTTGTATAGTGTGGGTGCTGAGAACCATTGAAGCAAAGTGCAAACTCTTTATATGATGGAAATAACTTAAAGTCAGGGGGTGCAGCTATGAATGCACTGAATTTATTTGGTTTGCTTTTTCTCTGTATTCCCCTGAAATAAATCAATATTCTTCTGGTCTAAGAAAGTAAGATATGTTTCCAAGTAATCATTAGCGACATGAACATTGTGGTAGCTGGACTGGGATAGATGTCAAAGGTGAGATGGGATAAAAGGCAAGGCTGACTTAGAGCTATTGTCTTATGTCCCTTATAGGCCTTCTGCTAACTTTGAGTGCCCTACAGATGTATTTTATAAATCCTGAGAATTGCCAGTCCAGAACCTTGAAACACTCTGGGGACCCAGAGTGGCAGAGGCTTGGACTCCTCTCACAGAAGTCCTAGTGTGTGTCCAGGAAGGAGTGTTAGCTATGGTCTGTGACAAACTGTAACTGTTATAATGAGCAAAATCAAATCTCTGAAGGTGAACACTCCTGAAGTTTGGGAACACCTGGTTCCAGATCTGAACTCCAGCTCTGCAGGCCCGACTCTGTTTCCATCTTTAAAGCACAGTGCAATCAATAATTATAACTTTGCCAGAAATGTGCTAAAATTCTCACATCTAGCAAAGTATCTCAGTTGCATGCTATGGGATTTACAGTAGTAAAGTGCAGTTTCAAAGCCTCCCCTGCACTTGCCTGGGGCTCCCTAATTACAGTGTAAAGCAATCTAGTTGCATCGTAGCTTCTTCACGCTGAGTGTAACGTACAGAATTAAAGAAACCTCAGGAGAATGATCAGCAAATCTGCTGTACAATAACACACCTCCCTCCCCTATCTTTTTCACTTTACCTTGTCCACAGATGAAGACAGGAGAGAAATGAGTGTCCGCAGAAGGAATTGATCCCCAACTCGCAACATGGCTTCATGGTACTGAGAGTTGGCTGCCACATTGCTTAAAGCTGCACAACTATAATACTGTCAAGAACAGAGAAGGGGGTGGAGAGAAGATGTCATTGTGACAGTGTTTATTCAATACAGTGAAAATCAACAGGAGAACCGCTTACATTTTTTTTGACAAAAGTGTGTACTTTTCAACTTCAAGGTGCTTTACAAAAATTGATTAAACCCCAAAACACCTTTCTGAGGTAGGTAGGTATTAATACTCACATCTGGCTGACGGGGGGAATGGAGAGAAACTCAGACAGAGATTGTGACGTGCCCAAAGCCACAGGGGAAGATGGTGGTAAAACTGGAATAAGAATGCAAAAGCTCCTGGCTTCTAATTCCATGTGCAGGACACACGTCTCTTTGTTATTAAGAAACAAAGTGTACAGAAAGTGAGCTTAATGTCCTTTGGGGCAAATATTGTGGAGAGCATTCATGAGACAAAAATTCCTCTGTCCATTCTATTACAGCTCACTCTAAGCAGGGCACTTTTTTTCTGCCACACCCCTGGACTCATGTCTGAGCCTAGTTAATAGCCCTAAGCAAGAACATAAAGGTCCAAAATATAATCTAGATGTAATCAGGGAAGAAATATTTTGTCAGAACCCACAAATATGGTCTCATACTGGCCCCTCTTCTCCTGGCAAATCCCAGCATTCGGGGTGTCATTTCTGCAAAAAGGGTAGTTCAGGCATAACAAGGGAGACTTCCTAGTGCTCTTGCTGTGAAAAGATGCACACAGGCAACGGGGTGACTGAAAGAGAACAGTATGTACACATTGACAGCCTGGCATAGCCACAGAGCTATGAAATATATTTACATCATGCTCCTCAACCAGTGTTATATGTCCAGAGCTGCTCAAATCATAGGCAGAATTCAAAGGAGACCTAAGAATGCAGGGAAGCAAGGGTTACTTGTCCATTGGACATACAAAACTCTCTCAGTTCAGGGTTATATCAGTGTGTCTCTGGGAGGGCACTTCCCAGTCCAGATTGACACACACACACACAAGTTCTGCTTGAGCTAATGTGCTAAAATTAGCAAAGTGGCCATGGCAGCATGAGTGGCTGCTTGTTTGTTTCCTGCTAGACCTAATGGAACGTATTTATATAGCATCCACCACACAAGACTCTCAATGGTTCTAGCAAACAAAGCTAGGAATAGAGCTGAAACCTCTTAACTCCCAGTTCTGTGCTTTAACATATATGCTATGTGTCCTTGCAGAAATATTCATCTAAGACTAAAGACATTAGCAATTACTTATATGAGAAATTTGAGTTTGAGTTGCTAGCAGTAGCTATGTTAAGTAGACATAAAGAACAAGGATGAAGAGCTTGTAAGAGACATGTCTCCAAGCTTTGTTGCAACATATAAAAGCTTGCCTCACCCCTGTATGAGACTGTATTTGGCAGGCATCTGGAAAATTCTAGGAATCATGCATTGTACATTCAATAGAACTGTTCATGGGGCGAGGCTATACCAGCCTGCACTCCTCTTTGAAGATACTCTGAATGATTGTGCTGACATGTCAAGAGAGATCAGTAGGATCACACCCAGGAGAAAAGCATTTGCCCCCCCACCTCTGCCAAAGGCATCAATGCCATTACTGAAGGCAGTCATCTTGCACTGACTGACTAGACAGGTACAGCCACATTCAGCAAAGCAAAAAATAACCATATTCAAGCCAAATGATGCAGTATGTTCTACTGTCCCAAAGTGAGTTTAATCATAGCGACTCTCCCTGAAGGAATGGCAAAAATATTTTGGCTGTCACTAATGTCAATGGACCAGATTAATCTCTGGTGTAATTTGTACAGCCTCTAAAGAGTTGTAGAAGGGATAAATGTGGCCCAAACTCTTTGTATAATATAAAAAGGGAGGGTGCAGAGAAATTCTCTCCCAGGAGAAATTAACACATGTTGGCAGACTTTGTGGAATGGAGCAATCTGTTGTGGTTTTTTTGTTTTTTCGTTCTCTTGCTTGGTTGGTTGTTTCCACTTCTTGATCAGGAAAAAAATCTTCCACCATAATGTTTGGGTCGCAAAAGGGCTCCATCTTGTCTTTCAAATACCTCCTTGAGCATAAGGAAATTTAAGGGCAGTAATACTGCTGAGGGGGTTACAGAGGGGCAACCTCACTGCAACCTTTGATGCTCCAAAACAGATTCTTGAAACGTGACCTTGGGGAGATGAGATATTAATGCTCAGACTGTATTTCCCAATAATTGGGACCAATTATGTGGTCAAAAGGTCTGAATTGACATTCCATGACGGAAGACAGAAGCTTGTGGAAGGTACTGGCTTATATTGACTGCCGCCCTTCTGTTCAAGCCTCCTGATGTTGAGAATGCATGGCCAAAGCAAAATGACTGGCAAATGAGGAGTACAGCATCAGTTATGAGCAAAATCCCTTCAAGGAATACCATGGCTGGCCTCCCTTTCTCCAAGAGGGCTTCCATATGCTAGCAAATTAGACCAACAAGTGCTCTCATTTGGTCTGCTAAATTTTTATTTTTAGCACTGGTAGGAGCCAATTTGATAGAATTACTACTAAGTAGATAAAGGATGCATGCCTTAGATGTAATATGTTTAGATTTTAGTAAGATTGAAATAGCAACTCACAAAATCTTAATTCAAATTGGCTTGTGGACTGAAAACAATGTGCAGGACCTTAAACTCAAGTCCTGTACACACCAGGAAATTGCACCACTGCTCAAAGTAGAATTCTGAAACAGTATTGAAAACAATATTGTTGGAGCTATTCTACTATTTGAACTATTTTCGTTTCCTGTCCAAGGAGACTTAGTTTAGAAGAAAATGGTCTGTTATAGTTCCAATTCCTAGTGTAGGCATAGATAATGATAAACATTGGTCTGTCTAATTTAGAAAGGAGAAAGAGATACATTACTGAAATAAGCAGATGCCAAGGAGGATAAAGACATAATACAAATGGGCCCTGACAATGGGCCATACAAGTGTGGCATGAATCTACCTTGGCACCTCTCCTCCTACCCCACAGCCTTTCCTACATCAAGCATAGATCAGTCAGAAGGGAGACTCTCTCCCAGTGTGCACTACAGAGGATGGTGTATAACCATTTGCAGATATTGGAAGGGTGTAATCACCAAGGCTTGTTTAGTGAGATACAGGAAGGTATAATTTGGAGTAATGGGATAAAATAGAGAGAGGGAATAATTAAGATGCATATCAGGAAAAACCTGTGATGCTGAATGTTTGTGGAAAGTAGTTGTAGAGGTCTCATCTCTTGGGATATCTAGAACAAGACTGGATGAAATACTAACAAAAATATGTAAGAGACCAGGAGACAGACTGGATGATGTAACAGGTCCTATCCATCTTTACTGTCCATGATTCTGGTCATTGGCTTTCTCTGGATTATTTTAATACAAAGCTTTCTTCATAGGTGTGCATCATCATGAGATACTCATATAGATCACCCATTATATGCAGGTCAGGCAACCCCCATTGTGGGCTATGCACCCCATATACATAACCAACTACAAGAATAATTTTTTTTTAAAATCACACATCCAAAATATTGGAAAGCTTTAACGGGCATAATAAAAATATGGAGGTACAAGTAAAGAGAGCCAGTCTTAACTGTAATTGGTCTGATGTATGTCTGATGTCCTCAAAGGTATAGCTGATACCTACAAAAAATTTGACAACTGACCGGCAGCTGGTATTCTGATACCATTGGTTATCTTGCTGACCTGTACTGTCTCATTGTTTTCTTGTGCTCTCCCTGTCTGTTGTACGACCCTATTGTCTCTTGTGTTATACTTGGATGATAAACTAATTGAGTTTTTGCACAGTGCCTAGCACAATGGGGCCCTGGTCCATGACTGGAGTTCTTAAGAGCCACTGTAGTATAATAATAACTAATAATTAACATAATAATTAATAATCCCCCACTAAATTTTTCTGATGCAAAAGGATAACAGGAAAGCATGAAATCTATGATTCTGCCAGAGAGAAGACTGGTATCATCACAACAGCTTTGTGTATGTATTTTCATATCAGCTTTCTCCTATCACAGCTGGACCTATGTTGCATGCCCAAAGCAGTGTTTATACAACTATTCAGCATTTCACTGTGACACCGTTACCTATTGGTTCACTGAAATAAAAACAAAAACAAAGTCAAAAGCCCCTTGCGTTCCTTATTTCTCCTTCTTTTCCAATACTCCCAAAACCCTGGAGAAGCCCCAAGTGCTTACATTGTATTTTTGAAATCTAATAGTTATGCTAGCTCCAGGATTGTATAATTTGCTTTTATTATTTAAAAATTGTGGCTTGTTTTAATTATACCTGTACTTCTGAGTCGGGAGATTCTAACATTAGGATGAGGACAGGGAGGGCTCCTTCCCTGCACAGGACTTGCTGGATCCGCTCTGTAAAGTGAGAAAGAGGGCAAATTTTAGTATGTGAAAGGGTGCGGAAGGATCAAGGATCACCCCCTCCCCAGCATACAATCAAATGGATGCAGCATTGTGAAGGCTTTCTGAGAAAAAGGGACCATTGGGCAGTGCTGAGTGATTTAGGTTCATCCAAATGTACCCCAATGAGAGTAACTTGCAAATAACACTCCAAATAAGACGAAGTCTGTATGGGAGCAGAACGGCAGTGCAAAATCATTTTAGCATTAATGACCTGAAAGCCACCTGAGCAGGCTTTTCCTCTTTTTTTTTTTTTTTTTTTTTTTAAGTTAAAGATTAAAATTGCTAGAAGTGCTAAGCAAAGATCAGACCCACTAGTATAAGCCATTTCTGTCTATTTCATATAAAACATCTTTTTTAACCATAAATTGAAAATGTGCAATTGTAACAGTCAACAGGCAAAGTTCTCACCCTCCCCCAGTACCTCATCTAAAGGGGACAGATCAGCCACTGCAGTAGTATCTTGGTGCATGGGATTGACCTCTGACATAAAGTTTTCCATTGTTTTTGTTTTAGAATTAATGAATAATGACGTTGTCTTTTAACATAGAAGGACAAATCATGCTCCCATGGGAATAATCCCATGAAACAGGCCCAGGCCCATAATGTTTATCCTAATGTATACCCTGCAACACCAGGTTTGGGATATAAGATTCACATTAAAACCTATACCATGATTCACGACTGTTAAGTAATCTTCCATTTTAAGAGATTACCCCAAAATACACCGAAGTGTCCTTAGTACAGTTCTCCTTTACCAGAATGGTCACTTCTTTTAAGCAACTGATTTTTGTCAGTTTCCTGAGTGGTGACTTAATAGTTTGCACTCAAGTTCAATTGTGTTGATAATCAAGCCCTTGCTAATTACAAACTATTAACAGGTGGGTCTATATAAGCTGCCAGAGGCCAAGCTTTTTGAATTTAGAGACTCAGCCAAGGTCATCATCATTAATGCCATTTACCAAGAAAATGACATATATTATCAGGATTCCAAAGTTATCCCATCTTATCCCTCATAAAATTAGGCTGTTTCTAGTTACAGGGCAGTTGCTTTTGGCAATTTGTAGATAGAACATTAACCTGAAAGTACCTGATCGTGTGAGGTTGAGAATAGCTCCAACTGCATTTTGTTGGACTCTAGGATCATAGGAGTTGGCAAGTGCCAGCAAGGGTATAACTCCCGCTGAGCCGATGGCCTCTCGGTTGGACTCTGGGGAAAACATACAATGAGAGAGAAATAAGAAGAGTGTCTTTTCAGTATGTCTTCACATTACTCTAATAAACTCTGGAAAGGAAGTGTAAAACTAGCTTTATTTGGGATTTTTATCTGAATTTTTACTATTTGTCAAAGTCCCTTAGTATCCTCTGAGTGAATCCCATGAGCTCAAAAAGAGAGACGCTAACTGCAGAATTTTAAATGTCTCAAATTTAACTTATAACCCTGATGTGCTCTAACAAGGTATTTATGATCTTGTAAGTATTATATTGGCAAACAAACCTTTATTTTGTTTGTAGGTAGGATTTCATTAATTTAGCAGGATAAACACAGTGAACCAAATTCTGTTTTTGGATTATCTGTGCCACCTTAAGGTTAAGATTTTTGTCATGGTTATTTTTATTAAAAGTCACGGACAGGTCGTGGGCAATAAACAAAAATCCATGGAAGCCTGCAACCTGTCTGTGACTTTTACTAAAAATAATGGGGGGAAGGGCTGACAGGGGATGACTGAAGTGCAAGGGAGGAGGAATGAGAGCCTGAGCCTCGCTTTTTCACCAACAGAAGTTGGTCCAATCAAAGATATTATGTCACTACTTTGTGTCTCTCATATCCTGGGACCAACATGGCTACAACACTATAAAAGTGTAAGGCATTTATTATTAATTTATAAAAATTCTACTTTGATGGCTATGTCTTATGGCATATTTAATCACTTCATATTCATACACTAAATATTTTGGGCCTTGTACAACGTTTTCTCAACCCAGTCTTGAGAGAAGAATAGCTCTCCTTTGCTGTGACGCCTATAAAAAACTTGATAAATTAGGCCACTATTGTGCTGAGACTATTGCCTATCATACTGACCAATGTTGTTCCATTGTTACTTGTACTCCCTCCCATCAGTCTATATCAATCTGTTGTCTCTTGTCTTATACTTAGATTGTATACTCATTGGGATAGAGACCATCTTTTTATTCTGCGTTCGTACAGAAACAAGCACATTGGTCCTTGTGATTTTGAAAAGCATTCATTATTGTTCTTACTCACCTCCCAGTGAAGTCGTTGGGAATTTCAGTGGGAGCAGAGTTAGGCCAATATTGAATGCTTTTGAAAATAGCACTCAATGTTTCTTTTGATTCTCAGGATATTTTGTACAAAAACAAAACTAAGGCCAAATCTTGTACTCTTTACTCAGGCTAAATGCCCATTGAAATCCATTGGAGTTTTGTTTGAGTAAGGTCTGCAGGATCTGGCTGGTTCAAAGAGTGGCTAATATGGGAAAGGAGGCTGGGAACTCTCTAGTATGGATGTGTAGTTCCTTAAAGGTGAGGTCAACTCTTTATGTCCCATTTCACCCAAAGGCTTAAGAGGCCAAAAATATTCTCATTGCTTTTACAGTATGATGTGCATATATGTTTTTTCTGCACTTCAGTCAGTAGAAGCAAAAATCCTTTCCTGTAGTTTTATCTGATGGCAAATAGTGTGGCATGATATATGCTTTAATTAGTCCAGCAAAAGAAAGATTTAAACAGATTAGGAATTTTGAAACTATCTCCTCCTCCATTCTTTCCCACGCTACAGTGTGAGCTGTGTCTATGAATGTGGGAAGGAAATTCATGTCTGGACAAGGTAATTTTATAAAATCTTTTTCTCTTTTCTTCCTGTAAGAGAGGCTCCTTGGGAAATTTTTCAAATCTAGATCCCTTGCTGGGAGGTTTCCTAAGAAAGCAAGGGTGTTAATTCTGTATCAGATTCACAATGCATAGTTAACGCTTTGTCTCTTTAAAGCTTTGTCTTTTTAAAATTTGATTTGAAAGGGCTTCAAATCCATGATGCCTCAGTGGCTGAGTGTTCAATGTTCCTGGTCAGTGCTTGGGCCCTTGATCGCCCAGGCTGTCTTTTAGTTATCATTGAGACAGAAGAGGAGTAGCATGAGGAAATTAATCTAGAAGTCTCCCACCTGGCTGAGAATGGTTGGTGTCTCATCTCTCATAATGGGAAGATAGAAAAACCACAGCAAATACCTATGATATAATTACCCCCATAACCAAGAAAGCCATGTTTTCTTTTTCCCTAGGGTCATTCACTAAGTTCCTCCACTGAACTGATGCGGTGCAGTCTTGGGTGAAGATTATAACTGTGAGCTTGCTGGATGCATTTTTATATAACTTATTCTCCTCACTCTTCTCCTCTCCCTGCTCCAGTGCTGGTATCATTCATGCATTGTGGCTGATCTCTAGCTAAGTGGCTAATCTTATCACAGGGATGGACGGAGATATGCATCCCACTGAGAGAGAATTTTTTATTCTAATCTCCATAAAAGCTGCAGCTGAATAGACTGTTTTTATTCTGGACCACCTGATTACCAGAGTAATTTCAGTCCCTTTATAGCTGCCATTGCTCAGGCCCCACTTACTGTGCTTTCAGAAAGGGATTATGTATCCAGATGTTCCTTCAAGTCAGCATTGAAGAATTAATAGCTTCCTCCAGTTAGTGCCCTGGACTTAAAGAACTCTTCTTGCAACCTACAACTCTTAGTTCCAGTTTGCCAGTGTAAACCATTTCTGTGCACTTGACAATTCTCTTGGCACTACAATTCCTAGAGATGTGTGCACAATTATTGGCAACAAGAGAGACACTCTATGAAATTGGATTTATCATCAAAACCATTTTTATATCTGACAGGTTTCAGAGTAGCAGCCGTGTTAGTCTGTATCCGCAAAAAGAACAAAGAACAGGAGTACAGCCCACTGTAGTCCACGAAAGCTTATGCTCTAATAAATTTGTTAGTCTCTAAGGTGCCACAAGTACTCCTGTTCTTTGTTCTTTTTATATCTGACTTTCCTTTGTAAGGAAAACACGTGAGATGTTCTCCTTACTCAGCCTAACATGAATGCTCAGGTCTCCCTCAACTGCTGCTGTGAACATTCAGTTCATATTCTCTCTTCTCTGCATTACTGTGCCTACTGTTTATGCTAGAATTACTGTTGGCTGCTTTACCTTCACTTAGTATAATGCATCTCGTTCGATCACTTTTGCTTGCTTTGGCAATATTCCTGGATTTTCATACACCCCTTTTGATTCTTGAACTGTGGTTCCTTTGAACCCATAGTCAGACTCCATTACTACTTCCAGGCTTCCTTCTAACTAAGAGTTCTGTGTTAATAACGCTCATTGACTTCATAGGGTTATAGGGACATAATGCGAGTGCAGCAGTGTATGGAGGTGAATGGGGTGCAGGGATGTGGGGGGTGAGGGACATGGGGGTGGCAGTTCTGGGAGGTGGATAGGATGGGTGGGAGAGTGGGGTACAGGGCTGGGATGGGTAGGTGTGGGGGGCAGGATGAGATGGGATGGGGGAGGGATGCTGTGACGGGGGATAGCGGTGCAGGGGGGGTTGGGACAGGGAGGGATGCAGTGAGTGGGATGGGGTGTGGGAGGGTTGGGACGGGGAGGGATGCAGTGAGTGGGATGGGGGTGCAGGGCGGGGTTTGGGATGGGGAGGGATGCAGTGATGGGAGTGCGGGGGGTTGGGACGGGGAGGGATGCAGTGACGGGGGATTGGGGTGCAGCCCCATTCCCAGGACTTGGAGACGGGGATACACATACCTCGAATTCCTGGGTGCCGGCGATAGGGCGACAGACAGACTGCGGTTCGCTGCAGGGCACGTGCCACAGCCCAAGCCAGGGGCAATTCTATGTATTTTGCCGTCCCAAGCACGGCAGTCAGGCAGCCTTCGGCGGCATGCCTGCAGAAGGCCCGCCGGTACCGTGCCTTCGGCATACTCGCCACCGAAACTGCGGGACCGGCGGACCTCCCACAGGCATGCCACCGAAAGCAGCCTGACTGCTACCCTCATGGTGACCGACACGCTGCCCCTCGCAGCTTGCCAACCCAAGCACGCACTTGGTGCGCTGGTGCCTGGAGCTGCCCCTGGCTCAAGCCCAGCCACACGAGGAGCGCGAGGAGAAGAGGGCTGGGCAGCAGTGGGAGCGGCGCGCGCCACGCGATTCCTCAACATCCATGAGTCATGCTCACGCTAGTTCCTCCCCTGCCCTGACCCAAACATGGGAGCTGCATCCGTGGGCAGGAGGCGGGGCAGTATGCGGACCCCCCCCCCCCGGCTGCTCATGGGGGGAGGCCAAAAAGTTGGCTGCTTCCCCATCAGAGAGCTGCGTGGCGCAGCAGCTAGCAGGGAGCCTGCCAGCCCCTTTGTGGCGCAGCACCGCCCCCAACTGGACAGTCAACGCCATAGTCAGCGGTGCTGACCGGAGCCGCCAGGATCCCTTTTGACTGGGTCTTCCAGTCTGTCCAAAACCAGACACCTGGTCACCCAAGGCCCCGGCCCTGCAGCTGCTGCGGCCAGGGAGAAACAACTCTCTCTTGGCCCTGGGCTGCTGTGAAAAAGAGAGGGCTGGGGGGAGTTTTCTCTCCCCACCGCAGCCCCGTGGCAGCCTGCACCCCAAGCCCCTCATCCCCAGAGCCCGCACCCCCAACCAGAGTCCTCATGCCCCGCACTCCAACCCTCTGCCCTAGCCCTGAGCTCCCTCCCGCCCCTGAAAACCCCTCATCCCCAGCGCCACCCCCGAGCCCGCACCCCCAGACAGAGCCCTCAACCTCTGCATCCAAATCCTCTGCCCCAGCTCTGAGCTCCCTCCCAAACCCCTTATCCCCGGCCCCACCCCAGAGCCCACACCAGTCAGAGCCCTCAACACCCGCACCCAAATCCTCTGCCCCAGCTCTGAGCCCCCTCTCACACTCCGAACCCCTTGGCCCCACCCCTGCCACACATCACCTCCATATTGGTATACATAACAAAATTCATTCTGCACATGGATGTAAAAAATTAGAGGCACCTTGTTGCCAACCCCTTTTGCAATCTAGTCCTCCATCTTTGCCATTTTTTTTTAACCCTGGTTCGTAATCTTGTGCCATATTATGCTGTCACTTTTTAAAAACTCCATATTAGAATCAATGGAGAGTTCTTGCTCAAAGGTGAAGTAACTTCCAGCACTGACTACTTCAAGCCACTGACTGGTGGACTAGGGCGGGGAACAACAACCTGGAGCATATGCAGAGGACTTCAAATGTGGCTTCAGAGGGTGTTATGTGTACGCTTTCACTCAGAAATCCTATGCTGATCTTGGAAAGAACTGACCTTTTGCTCTCTTTCTTCTTAATGGATTTCCTTTCTGCTTATGTTCCTGGCCACTCTTTAAAGCTGGTAATTGTTGGATATCTCAGCTTCCTTAGGTACCATCTGCTGTCATATTTATAGACAGCTTCACTTTGCTTCATTGCTTGGGAGCTTATTGCCAGCTTAGGGAGGGTGCACTACAGTTCTTAAACTCAGAATTCTCAGATTTAGATGAGTCATTTTTAAATGTTTTAAATGATTCTCTTAAAGGTTGAATATGCTTCCATGTTAATTTTATTTTAGGATTGTAGAGTACAGTAAGTGTCTTACATGAAGAGCATTATTCAAAGGGAAATGACTGTATGAGTTTCTCTCAGATAAATCCTTTAAGATATTGGATGTCTGTAAGCTAGAACTAGGTTATATTCTAGGTACTGAGTTCTTATATCACCTTCATCACCATAGTCTCTGAGCAACTTCCAGAAGTGCATTAAGCTTGCATGTCAAATGGATTAACTTTATCATGGGTGAATAGTGAAACTACCAGATGCCTCATGTGACTACTCTACTCACAAGTAGTTATTTCACATGCAGGTGGTGTGACATACAAATTGAATTTGTTCATTACAGCGAATAAAGGAAAAAGACATTGTACTGACCTGAGACAGCCAAAGTCATTATGCAGGCACAGGAGTTGCACTGGACAGTGGAGTCCCCTGACTCGAGCAGCTCCAGAATTGGCTCAAGTAAACCCATTTGGACAACTTGTTCTTTGTTTACTATTCAAAAACAAATAAAATGGTGACTAGCTAACACATCCTTTATAGGTGCAAAAATTATATCTTCTCTTGGATTCCTTTGGAGTCTGTATATTAATTTCTGCAAAATGAATTTAGCATTCAAATAGATTGGAATTTATTGCACCAAAATGCACATGGCTATAATGTTTTATTCGAGAGTTTGGGTGATCAATTTTTTTTAGATTTCTTTACTATTATATAACTGTATATAAACGTGCTACTGTGTTATTCTGTAAAGTGACTTCAGAAAAATGAAAAATTATAAGAGGTCCTTGTTATAGATTCTAGCTGAGCCCCAT
Organism: Trachemys scripta elegans; assembly: GCF_013100865.1. Lineage (NCBI taxonomy): Eukaryota > Metazoa > Chordata > Testudines > Emydidae > Trachemys > Trachemys scripta. The sequence continues at coordinate 103,300,856 of NC_048300.1, forward strand.
AATTTTTATTATTCATGTGCAAATAGTGACACTCCATAACTTACAGCTAGTCACCAAAGATAATGGGCTAGATTCATACTAGCTTGATGCTGGCTTCTGCTGGTACAGGGTAATGTAATGGAATGTCTATACTGGCATGGCTCCAAGGGAGGGCAGCAGTGGTACCACTACCTGTCTCACCTTGTGGATTAAATTTCTGCCCTGCTAACCCATAGAGCAGGGGTAGGCAACCTATGGCACGCATGCCAAAGGCAGAACGTGAGCTGATTTTCAGTGGCACTCACACTGCCTGGGTCCTGGCCACCAGTCCGGGGGAATCTGCATTTTAATTTAATTTTTAAATGAAGCTTCTTAAATATTTTAAAAGCCTGATTTATTTTATATACAACAATAGTTTAGTTATATATTATAGACTTATAGAAAGAGACCTTCTAAAAACGTTAAAATGTATTACTGGCACGCTTAAATTAGAGTGAATAAATGAAGACTCGGCACACCACTTCTGAAAGGTTGCTGACCCCTGCCATAGAGTGTAGTGAGCTTTACTGGTGTACGGCAATGTCATCTATAACTCCCTGGTCCAGCCAGAGTGAAGCTATCCTGTTTTATAAATAAATAAGTTAATCTTTCAAAAAATAAATCTTTTTTCCCCAAAGCAGATTGACAATAAGATCCAGCTAGTTGTAACAGAAAAAATAAACATTATTTAAAAGTCAGACTTTGAGTCTAAAAACTATCTTTGTTGCTGAAAAGACAGCGGCGGTGTTCTCTGTCAGGTGTGATCAAAACCCAGTGCGAGTACTGGTACTCTCAACGTAAATTGGGTCTTAGTGAACAGAGAAATCTGTTTCCACCAAGAGCAGAGATCTCTTGATTTACTCACTGTTTCCTTCCAGCAAAAAATTTACGAGGGACAAGGAAGATATCTGCTGAACCTCCATGTCACTGGACTGCAGTAAAGCATAATAGGATTCCAAATGCTCAGCAGGCAGATGGGTGCTCACTGTAGAAATGAGAAGAAATAATGAACAAGTCTCTCCACTTTGTCATTTCTTCATGTATCTTCAGGCTGAGATGCTACCATAGTCAAATACTGTGCATTTATATTCCAGTCTCAGTAAGGCGATCAGGCCAAGCTGTTCACTATCACTTTAATAATCAGATATTTTAGAAATATTATTGGCCAAACGTGGGGAAGCAGGGGAAAAACAGAAATTACTTTTAAGTCTAGCTACCAAACAAGTCTTTCTGCCCCATATCAGATCCTAGGTTGAATGACTATGTGTGCTTTTCAGCAGTAAGAAACATATGATGTAAAGACATCAGGCCAAATTCTCTACTGATGTAACTTTATTGGAATCAAGGGAATTGCACATGTGTAGCCAAGGGGAGAATTTGATGCATTTTCTGATGTACAAACTGTTGAATACTCATCTTATATAAAAAATATTTACTCACTGTTCCCCTCCACTGTCCCTACTTTGTCTGTTACCTCTCAGCTAGCTTCCCTCCCCATATTTTTAAAGCACAACTCAAAATCCCGAATCCTTTCACATCAAGTCTGATGTGAGAAACCTCAATATCCAACTTCCAGCTGGACAGCCTTGCTAGACAGTTGTGTACTGACTCCTGCTCCCTGTTCACGGACCATCTGAAAAACTTTCATCAAAGAGACATTGCAAGTTGTCATCTCCTGGGGTTTCACAGTATAGCCCCAATAGGACACTTCCTCTGCTGTCTCTCACAATACCCTATGCTGTGTAACTTATGGGCGGTTCAAAGTACACCCAATTTAAATGTAATAGGCATATCCTATAAAGGCTGTGTTGAAATTTTACAGAATTGTCATAGTTATAAAGGTGACTTTGTCTCTTATAGGCACCAGTATCATCTGCCTATAATAAAATCAGATGTCACTTGTTCCATAAGTGACTCTGCACATATGAAACTATGACAGCACTTCCTTTGCAACAAGAGATTGAAAAAAGATCTTAAATTCATTAAAGAGCTTAACAGTTTGGGGAAAATACTTTTTGTTTAGTTATATTTATGAAAATCTTCAAATGCACCAGAAGGAGCTTACTTACAGTGCTGACTCATATGCAAGTAATACAGAGCAGCAGACTGTTGTAAACCAGGGTTTTCTGAAAATGCTAAGGTCCTCAGAGCTTCCAGGGAGTCCTTTCCAAATGGTGACATTTCAAAACCTGTGGAATGTACAATGACAGCACAGATTTAGTTAATCCTGAAAAGGTTTAGTGTTCAGGAGTTCAGAAGTCCCAAGGCAACCAGCAGGCAACCCAAAACACATGGACTAGCATATCGGAATGGACTATAGCAAGTCTACTCTAGTGATCACATCTCCAAAAGTGGCCAGTATCAAATGCTTCAGAAGAAGATTTGGCCCTCAGTTTTTATTCAGTGAAGTCTTTCTTTGGGAGTTTAGCTCGATCAGAATCTGAAGACTGGATCACCCCCTCCTGAGGTAGAACCTCAAGAGAGAGCTAAGGAAGGAGGAAAACTCCAAGGTTTCCCCTGTGGAATTTCCTCATCTCATTCTGTGAGGGCAGCAAGATTTAGCCACATGCAGCACGAACCACAGTTCTACTCAAACAGGTTGGCTCTTGGGAATTCATCAAAGTTGCAGAAGTACTGGGCCTCCACAGCAGCTCTAGGCCCCCTGCAGCTCTGCCCTGGCTGCCTAGCATCAAAGAAGATGCACTGCTAAGGCCTCCTCAGCAGATGCCTGCCCCTAGGCCTCCACTTTAAGGATCCCATCCCAGAGGAAGGGGCTTCTCAAGACAGTGAATATAACTGCTTCTGAGTACATTAAATGTTCTCCTATGTTTCTACTGGGTGCTGAGAAACCCCTGGCCTACCCACTTCTCCCCACCACCTCCCAACCCTCATTCCCTGCACTTAACACACCAATGGATCCTAGGACCTGAAGACAGTCCTCTGTGACATCTACGGGAGGTGGAAAGAATACTGCTGCAGAAATCGGTGTCCCTTCTTCTGCATGTGAAGGAGGAAATCTATGCCCGGAGGGGTCCATCTACCCAAAGATACTATCATGCTGTGAATAAAGATTTAGAATTTGGCCCATAGTTAATGTTCAATCATTAATGAACTGAATCATCAGGATAGGCCCACCTGAAGGTATGTAGAATGTGATACTAATTAAGGCTACCATTATCTGAAGCAAATCCATGCATGTTCCAGATAAGTAGTATTGCAACAATTAATCTGAAAGATTTTTCCACGGTTAATCATCCCAGACAAGGTTATCCCTGTCTCACAAAAAACAAACAACTCTACTGGCCCCTCTGTCAAGACGTATTTATGTTGCGAAAGAGAAGAGTAGAGATAGTAGCATTTTGTGCCTTGCTAGATGCACATTAATGGAAATAGATGGCTCATATTTTATGAATGCAATACCAGCATATTTTGTATAGCCACTTTGGGATGAAGACTATAACCCAAAGCACTGTACAGAATTAAGCAACAGCCCAGAGAAGGGTTGGGGCAAAGTGAGAAAGACACATTTTTATCTTAGATTTTTAAAGAGTGAGAATTAACCAAGTGGACAGATACAGGAAGGTTTTTCTTGATTGCAGGAATTGCAAAGTAAAATGTTCTCACATCATGGGTGGTGTAACTATATAGAGAGACAGAGAGGAGACCTCTGCTAGAGGAATGGAGGGATCTGGGAGCAGAGATGAGAGTTAATCTATGAAAGACAGAAAAGCCATAAGAAATTTTATACATTTTGGTAATTTTGAACTGATGAATAGGAAGCCAGTGAAGTTGTATAAGAATGATGTGGTCACACATTTTTGTACACATGAGAAGCCACACACCTGAATTTTACATATGCTGGCCTATGGAAGGATGAGCTTTCATCTAGACAGGCATAAAGAAGGGAGTTGCAGTAACTATGGTAGAAAGAAAATGCTGCTAATAAAGCTGCATATTATTAATATGGGTGATAGTTAAGGTTAAAGAAAGAAATATGATGACCAATAGGGAGAAGATAGAAAGAGCAGCTAACCAAGAACTTAAGCCTGTGGGATTCTACAGAGGCAGGGAAGAGGCACCAGTTTTGTAGAAGTGGAATTAAGACCGGAGGGAACTAGATATGTCTGTGTTGTTTTGTAAATGGAATGGACCACAGAGTTCAGCTCAAACAAAAAAGAAAGGTCTTCATTAGCAGGTCATTAACTACATGAAGGAAGTGGTTTCCATGCTATGACAAGAGTGAAAGTATAAAAGCCACCAATTGCAGCTAACATGAAACAGCATCAGCTCTCTCCTCCCTCCACATCCAGTTTCATAGCACAAAAGTAGTGAAATTAAACCTTTCCTATCAATTCACAGGGTAGCTTCTATAAAGAGTGGCTACAGGATAGAGAGCTGAAGTAGGACTCAGGAGACCTGGGTTCATGTCCTAGCTTCACCAGTAGACTCCTCAGGACCTTGGGCAAGTCACTCTTATCCCTGTATGTCAGTTTCCCTATCCATATAATGGAGAGAATGGTACTTTGTAAAGCATGTTAAGATCTGAAGATGGAAAACAGTATTATAGCTCTCACAATCTAGTTTTCTATGGACATTCCCCCTTTCTTCTCTAAACTAAGAAAATTCAGTATAAACTATTTTTAATCATAAAGCCTCTAGGAGCCAGAAAATGCAAAGTTAAGAAAATACAAAATCTGCATACCAGTATTCAAAAAAGTATGTAAAATATTTTAGCTGCTAAATGCCCATGCTAATGACTGGGTATAATGTGGCTAAAACATCAGACACATTTTCAGTGGAGGGGGGAGTGGAAGAAACAGGAGAAGTGGCAGAAGCATAATGCACACTGGTTATTCTGCACTGCTGGGTAGCTCTATAGAGAGCATTGACGCTTAGTATGCTGCTGTAGCTTACGTTAAGGACTGCTCCAATCCCAGCTCCCCCCAAAAAATCAGTAGACGCCGGTAACCTGAGCCATCTTTGCCCCTTCTTAGGTCAGCTGCAGTCCACAATCAAGGCTGCTACTTCTCTGGACCATCACAGATGGCCCAGCCACTACTTGTGACTCTCAGTAAGAATAAAAAAGAAACAAGAAGCAACAACGCTCACCTGATACAAAGCAAAGTTATTTGCATGGTGGCCTTTGTAGAGAAACAAGTCGTCACAGATATGTGCAGTCATATTACACATATAGTATTTGAATAACAGTTGGACCATATTTGTGGCTGTTTTTCTGCTCGAATAGCTAATTAAGGACAGATGTTAGGACTTAGGAGCCTTTCTAGCTGCTGGCTCAAACAAAGGAGATGCAGTAATCTTTGTTTGTGGTGTTAGTCCATTGCTGAAGCAAAGATAGCATCTTTCAAACAAGGGATTAATATACTGTGCCAAAAAGAACAAGAGAGTGTTGTTATAGTTGGAGCAGTTAATGCAAATTTCATAATAAATCATCCTTTGTCTTTTAGCTCTTTGAGCTGAAATATTCCATACTTGGTCTTTTCCTAAAGACGGTTTGGTAGGAGACTCCAGTAGAAAATAACCCTGACAATAATAGTAACCTCTAACTTTATTTTTGAGAAAATGCATACATTACCTGATCTACCCAATCTTTCTCAATAGTTTTATTCCTGTAAGCGCTGGTTGGTCTTTTGAAAGAAAGCAGCATCCCAGCTGACTTGGTTGTTCAAAAAATACAGGACTTTATTCCTCCCTGATAGCTGGCTGAGACTATTTATACTCTATGAACCTAGTTGTTCTTTCAGTTATGCTAATTTCATTCTGATGTACCTAAATGGGTATTTGGCACTATAAAATCTTAGTGCAATAACTAGTGAGAAATAGCATGCATGTTTAAAGCAGTCAAGTCACCTTTATCCTAAGCTTATTTTCTATCACTTCCTAATGCAGAGGCATAATAACACAGTGTACTGAGGAATTTCTCACTCCGTTCCCCGTCCCCACATACTCTGTGATGTTTCACTCTGCTGGAACACATTACCAGGCTTTGTGAGTAAGCAGGAGTATGGCCAATGGGTCCACAAAGGGTTAAGATCCCACCAGCTAAAATCCCAGTGCAGATGGGGAACAGTAGTCTGTGGACACTACTGCAACCAATAGATTGCAGTAGCTGCTGCAGGCTGACTGCACAGATAGCCTGCACTTTCCCTCTCATTTGGGGGTCAGAAAAGGCCTTTCCATGTAAAGGCTGTATACTTAAAGTTTTAGACAAGGAACTGGGATCACCCGTATTTTGGGGGTGCTAACGCTATTTTCCATGCCTTTTCTGTGACAAATGGAATGTCATGATAAATCTCAAGCAGCTTGGTTCTGCTAAAGAAGACCAGTAATAGACATTCTTTTATTAATGGTTGATAAGAAGCTGTACTTGCATCCTTCTCTTCTCTCTTTGTGTCCACATTGGCTAGGGGATTTTAAAAAGTGCAGTGAAATTTTGAAAATGTGGACAGACAGGCAATGCATTGCCCAAGGAACCATCCTCACCACATATGTAGCTGCTATTGCCTATGAGTAACCCTACCTTATTTCTGTATTAGGTGTATTGACTTAAAAATGCAAAGAGAGGTTGGATCCTTTGGATCCTTGCCTTCCCCTCAACATTTATCTCGTACAGTAAAGTTTGGATGATCCCTGTAGTCTTTCTTGCATTCAGTACTGCTTGTCTTCATATTGAGTCTATATGCCTATTGTCTCAACAAAACAGCCTCCTCCTTTTATCCCCCCTCTATCAAGATGAGTGGAAACTATGCTTCGTGGCCTGATCCCATGAGCTGCAGTGGGCCCTCAAGTTCCACTGAAAGTTGAGCTACTTCAACACCACACACAAAGTGTCCTCTCGGAATCAGGCTGCATTTATGTTGTTTCATAGGAGCACAACAAGCTGAGAAACAAATTCAGGGCAGAGGGGTAGGAATGAGTGTATTCTGATAAAGGATAATTCTTATAATATTTTAGTGCACAAATCCAACTCCTATACATAAAAACACAAAGACCCTCACCGAGATGACTAGCTGGTAAATGAATAAATCAGATAAAGTATGTGATGACAAAGATTATGTGGTAAAAATATGAGAAAATTAATGTGAATCTAACTGAATAGAGTGGAGCTGTTAAACGAATATATTCTGTGAGTACCAAAGCAGAACTGTTTTATCAAACATTAGCGCCCTCTAAAATCCTGTCACATACCTAGACTTAATTTGTAGTTGTGTGATTAAAGAGCGGGATCATTCTGTTTCCAGCACTGTAACTCCAATAAATGGGAAGGGGAGATAAGGCAAAGATTCAGATCCCTCCCACTAACCAGATAAACTTTGGTCTTAATTTCTAGAAGACTCTGAATTATGAAACATGTTTTTTGTGTACAAATCAGGTTATGCATTTGTAGCTCTGTCACAGTGGAAAGCTATTGATCATTTTGATGCAGCTCTTTATTATGCCACTTGAACCCTCAGTTTCCCAAATACAGCAGGAAAAGCACTGTAGCTGTATCCCTATATCACAGCACTGAACTGCACAAACCCAAGTTGGAACAAACAGCACAGTTTCATCAGTAGTCCATTGTCATTATGCAGAAAAAAATCACCCCAATTAACTGCCCCTCACCTGTTTCAATGTGCTGTAGAAACTCTCGTGCCATCTCCTTTTCGTGTGGCAGAAGGACAGGTTTGTATAGCTGTCTGGCTTCAGAGGTCTTTCGTTTTAGGCAAGAGCATTCACTTATCAGAATCAAATACTCCTTAATGTTCTGTATCAGACTTGAGGACATCCTCTTCACAAGGGACACAAAGTCCTGAAGCAACTTCACACACTTTTCACACAGCTGAGCCATTTTTACTTTACTTGTTCTGATACCAACTCAAAACAAGAGAGAAAAAGGAAGAGATATGGAAATAGTAGCTTCTTCACACCTTCACTAGTTTTGCATTAAATTGTTGCTCCTGAGTTGGTGTGTGTTACAGATCTTGATTTACCCAACACTGTCATAACACTCTAGAATCACTGCAAAACTTCTAAGTTATTTCCTATGTGCAAACAAACTGCATGGCACAACAAAACTTAACTGTCAACAGTACACTCCTTGTGAGATCTATAAGATGTTAGTTTAAAGGCTGGAACAGAGCCACGTACAAATCACTGTTTCTCTGGATTGGTTGAAGAAAAATAAAGCGATCACACAAAACTGTTCCATAAATAACAAATGAAATTTATTGAAACAACTATCAAAGCCTTCACAACCCAGAGGCCAGTGAAAGCCTCTGGAATAATGGACAAAGAAGGCTGTGGTTATGTAAAGTGACATCACAGCTGAAGGCAAGGCACCACCTTCTCTACATCTCTTTTGCCAATAGGAAAGGTATAAAAAAAAAAAAATCAACAGGTTTTTCCAGTTTCTACTGAAGTTTAGACAGGAACAAAGGCACCATCTGGCTAGACAGAGAGTTCATAACTGCTTCAAATAAAACGTCCTAGTCATGAAGAATGAAAAAAATGAGAAAATGTGTAAATACAAATATCAGAAGTGTACTTAGAATTATATTTTATATCCTGATAAACAAAATCTGGGCAAAGATATGTGGAAAAAATAGACTGTATGTAAATCAAAAGTGATTATTATTATTAATTTCTCTGTGCAGAAAGAGAGAACAGATAGGCAGGAGAGTGCTTTCCCCCCCCCCCATTCCTTTATGCCGTTTCATTGCTGCAGGTGCAAGTGCCTTCTCCTCTACAGATACATTTTTATTAAAGACACCATTGAAAATAAGATATGATATTTTAAATATTCCAGAGGCTTCCTGTAAAATCTGAGTTGATTCTAGACCTCTTTGTTAGGCAATGAATTTGTGCTGGTGTGCTGAGTGGTCACTTAAGTCAGGCTTCCTATATTAATGTATTTGATACATCTGTCATGGATACATATACCACTGCATTTGAAGCATTTTATTGTAAGCTTTAAAGACTCATTTTTATACTTAGAGTAGGAGTTTCAAAAATTCCTAAGTCACTTAGGAGCACAAATCCCACTGACTTTCAATAGAACTTGTGCTCCTAAATCTCTTGCTTTTGGAAATCCCTCCCTTTGTCTATTATGCTTAAATCTATCAACAGTATCGCACAGTTTTTATTTGGATATTTAGGGATGTAGCTCTTTGGGTGATGTTTAGATCCCCTAAAAATGTATACCATTCAGTCCAAATCAAGAGCTACCCATGGCTTCCTATATCCCCAATAGATGTGGGCCTCCCTGTATCTTTTAGTTAGCCTTTATGAGGAAGACTTTTAAAGGCAGTGTATCTCCTTGCTATTCAATCCAGTGATGTCTTCTGGCTACTTCCCTGCAAGATGTTCAGGGAGTGTCCAGCTGGCCCATTCCCTTCATTACTGTTTCTTAGGGGATGGGGGAAGCAGGGTTAGGAATGTCTGTCTGCTCCCTCCTCACTTCTGCCAAATCCACCTTGTAAGGATCTTCAAGGAGATGGGCCAGCTGCCCAGTCACATATCCTGCAGCAACAGAACCCAGAGACTCACTGCTATGTTCTGCTGCTACCACCACTGGCCTTTCAAACTTTGCTCTCCAAGAGAGCAATGTGAGGTATAATAAAAAAAAAAAACCCTCAGAATCCATCAAGTTCCGCTTTTGTATCTAATTCAACCCCGATGAGCAGATGTGCCAAGTTTCACTCGTTTAGGATTAGTTTTAAGATCATTTTTAAACTGTCTACGTGAGAAAAGAAGCAGGATTTTAAAGCAATACAATAATATAATATTTGCTCTTCTATAACACCTTCCATCTGAAGATTTCAAAGTGGTTTACAGAGAGACCAGGTAGGTGAGGTAATATCTTTTATTGGACCAACTTCTGCTGATGGAAGGTATAAGCTTTTGAGCTACACAGAGTTGTTCTTCAGATCTGGGGAAGGAAATCAGGGTGTCTGACCTAAATACAAGGTGGGACACAGATTGTTAAGCATAAGGGATAACACATGTTGGAGGCCAGTTGAAAAGAAGTGGACAATTACAGATTAGATTGTTATGCATAAGGGGTTTGAAGTGGGCAATTAAGGGTAGCAGGCAGTCTGATACATTACAAATTGTTGTAATGAACCATAAAACAAGAGTCCCTGTTGAGTCAATGGTGATTGGTGTGTAGCAAAGTTATGAATTTAAGTTCCCAGCCTCACCTTTTGAAGGTGTTGTGTGGATTTCTTTGAAGATGACTATTGAAAGAGCAAATATGGAGTGATCACTTTGTGAGAAATGTTCACCCTGGGTGATATGTTTTTTTTTTTTTTTTTGACTTTTATCATTTTCTGTGAGAGTTCATTCGAAAGCATAGTGATTGTCTGATTTCACCCACATAGTTGTTATTGGGGCATTTGATGCACTGGATGAGGTACATGACATTGTGACAGGCATATATAGGGCCCATGAATCTTAAAAGGCATGTTGTGGCTGATGCTGACCATCACAGCAGCGGAGATACGTCTGCAGGTTTTGCATTCATTGTTCTGTGAGGGTCTGATGCCGCTTTGAGTTGGTTGGTTCTGGTCTGTGGAGAGCTTGCTTCTGACAATGAGCTTGGCAAGCTTGCCGCTGTTTAGGCCAGAAGAGAGTGTTCAGGAAAGATTTCTTTCAGGGTGGGGTCCCCATCAAATATGGGCTGTAGTTGTTTCGAGATGCCTTGTATGGGATTCCAGTGTGGGCTCAGAGGTTTTTTGTTTTGGTTCTTTCCCTATATGGAAGTAGGTTCTCCAAGGTATTTGGGTGGCCCATTCCATAGTGAAATCTACTTCTTTGATGAAGTGTCCTTGTTTAGTGAAGGCAGTTTTAAATGTGTTTAGGTGTGTATCCTGGACTTTCTCTTTGGAGGAAATTCTGTGGTTTCTGAAGACCTGGCTGCAGATAACAGATTTTTTGGTGTGTCTGGGAGGGATCTGTAGAGGTAAGGGTGAGCTATGGGTTTCTTGTATATACAGCAGCTCCTCACTTAATGTTGTCCTGGTTAACGTTGTTTCATTGTTACGTTGCTGATCGATTAGAGAACATACTCATTTAAAGTTGCACAATGTTTGCTTATAATGCTGTTTAGCCATGGGGGCTTGAAACCAGGGTGGGCCGGCACCCCTATCAACTCCCCTCCAGCCCCCCCCCTCCAGTGCCTCCCACCCACTGGCAGCCCCGCAGATCCGCAACTCCCCCTTCCCTCTCCGTGCCTCCCGCCCGTAGCAGTCAGCTTTTTCGTGGCGTTCAGGAGGCTCTGGGGAGGGGAGACTCTGGAGGGGGGGAGGAGCGAGGATGTGGCGTACAGCCTGTCCCCTCTCTTCCCACGCCTCCTGCCCGCAGCAATTATGAAAACATAATTGATCAGCTGTTTTGCAGTGTTCAGGAGGCTGGGGGGCAAGGGGAGGAGGACTCGGCGCGCTTGTTGGGAGGGGTAGAGCAGGGGCAGGAAGAGGCGGGGCGGGGTGGGGCCTTGGGGGAAGGGTGGAGTGGGGGCAGGCCTGGGGCAGAGCTGGGAGTTGAGCACCTCTGGCACTTTGGAAAGAACAGCAAGAGGAGCAGGCGGACGATCCACCCTCTTTCACCTTCTGACTCCACCACCTCAACCAAGCTTCACAATCATCATTGCTGAGTACAGTATTAAATCAGTTGTTTAAAATAGTTTAAAACTTATACTGTATATGTATATAATGTCTTTTGTCTGGCGAAAAAAATTTCCCTGGAACCTAACCGCCCCATTTACATTAATTCTTATGGGGAACTGGATTCATTCCACTTAAAGTTGCATTTTTCAAGAACATAACTACAACGTTAAGCAAGGAGTTATTGTTGTCTTTTGTAGGATTCCATTGTTGAAGATAATCATGGTGTCCACGAAGTTGATGCGGTGAGGGAGTGTTTTAGAGAGAGTTTGATGGATGCATGTGGTGGTTCAAGTTGTGGTGGAAATCTATGAGGGAGTTTAGGTTGTCTGACCTAGGAATGAAAACATAATTGATATATCTCAGATATATCACTGGTTTCGTGATGCATTTTTTCAGAAATTTTTCCCTGAGGTGGCCCATGAAGAGGCTGGCATATTGGGGAGCCATCCTAGTACCCATGGCTGTTTCCATGATTTGGACAAAATGTTTGTTGTTAAATGTGAAGTTGTGGGTGAGGATGAAATGGATGAGTTTGGCAATGATTTTGGGTGAATTTCTGAACGCTGTACATCTTATAGGTATTTGAGGCAGGCAGCAATGCCATCATGGTGAGTGACATTGGTGTATAGGGAGGTGACATCCCTGGTGGCAAAGATGATTTTCTGGGGTGGGGGAAGAAGCTGTTAATGTTGCGGAGTTTCTGGAGGAAGTCAGTAGTGCTTTGGAGAAAGCTAGTCCTTTGTGTGGTGAGTGGATTGAGGATGGTTTCCTGACATTCCTTCAGACATGATGGGTCTGCCTGGGTTCCCTGGTTTGTGTATCTTGGGAAGCATGTAGAAGGTCCCTGGGGTGGGTATGTGGGGGATGAGGTCGTAGAGTTTTTCTTGGAGCTGTTTGGGAAGGTATTTGATGGTATCTTTAAATTCCTGTGTGAACTGTGATGTGAGGTCTTCTTTTTAGTAGGTGGTGTCAGAGAGCTGTCTGTTGGCCTTGTTGACATAGTCATCATGATTAAAGACTACAATCTTAAACTGCATAAACTATGCTGTTACTGTGGTAAATACTGAGGAAAGACAAGAAACAGGCAGTTATAAAGTAGTACCTAAACAAAAAAAGTAAGTTCTAAAAAAATGATTACAGGACTCAAGGTACCAACATTTAAACAACCAATTTCTTTGTTTTACAATCTTTATAAAATAAAATGTTTATTGGCCCTACTTTCCCAAGCCACTTTTCCTCTGGGGCTCTTAAAATGAGTATATATCTCTAAAGCAAAATGGCTGAGAAAACAAAACAGTTCTATAGCCCAAATTCTAACTTGGGTTCATGTACATAGCTCTTATTAATATACTGCGGACTTTTAAAAAAAGAATATATCCAATTGAGACAGCAGGGGGGATTTAGGGAAGTAGAATGTAATTACCCAAACCCAACCAGAATAACAGGGCTAATATATCTATTCTATGAAAGTGCCATCGGCTCTTAAATTACCATTGTTGGGAAGGGCTTTATTTGTATTTATTTCAATTTATATATACATTAAAGAGACAAGCTCCTCTACCTGCATAGTCTCCACTAGAAGCAGTACGAGGTATTCATTGAGAGCTGACTTAGATGAAAGAGTGCCATCTACTGAATCATCTTTACTTCTTTCCCTGTAATTTGTCGAATACATAGATTGACACAGCCTAATACTACTTGGTTTGTGAGACTAAACACAATCATAACGTGAAATGACATAGCTGGAAGGGTTAGTCTCAGGCTTTTGTACAGGAAGAGCTAAACCTTACACAGCTCAGATTCAAATTTTGCTATCCGTTACGATGGAGTAAACTTGGAGTAACTCTACTGATTTCAATGGAGTTGCTCCAGCTTTACACTGGTATCAATGAGAAAAACTCAATCTCTGCGCCCTGTAATATCTTTGGGAGCGGGGCTACATCACTACATTGTAATGTTACAATCAATGCAGCATGCCATGCCATGCCAGGACAACACTGGCCCTTGGCTAATTGTTATTTTAAATGGTCCCAAGGAGATTTTGAAGTTAAAATCTTGTTTACATTAATTAGATAGCATGGATAAGGATAATTCAGACCTCAGAAGGGTCTTGACCATAGACTCTCAGAAACACCCATTTCCGCTTTAGAAATGTGAATATGTGAATATGTAAAGGAGCTTAGCTAACACATAGAACACTGGTTCTCAAACTTTTGTATGGTGACCCCTTTCACACAGCAAGTCTCTGAGTGCAACCCCTTTATAAATTAAAAACACTTTTAAATATATTTAACACCATTATAAATGCTAGAGGCAAAGCAGGGTTTGGGGTGGAGGCTGACAGCTCGCAACCCCCCATGTAATAACCTCACGACCCCCTGAGGGGTCCCAACCCCCAGTTTGAGAACCCCTGATATAAAATATTCCTTCAATCTGAACAACTGTTCTTCTGTGCACCAAGAACTTGGATGAGACCATGATCATGGAATCTATATAAAACAGAACCTGTAAGAAGGCCATAGAGAGAAGACTGAAGATTCTTTTTAATGTCCTTAGTGCAGAAAAAAGGCCAGGTGAGGGAACTTTTTCCTGTAGAGAGGAATCAAAGGTCAGAAGTAACGGGGGAAAAGTAAAAACCCACCAAATTAGTGTTATTTTATTATGTACTCAACTTTGTGGCATGTGAATGCACTACCGATATTCAAGTATCACAATGAGCAGTCACAGTACATTTTTGTTGTACAGGCAGTGCTGGAAGCATTAAGGTAAATTCCCTCCTGCTCCCTCTCCTCATATATTATATTGGTGTATTGCAACAAAGCAATATGCAAATATCTGCTGCAAAAGCTCCTGCAGTAAAGCGCTGCTGTTAAGAGATCTCATTCCTTCCTGTAAAACTGATAGGATCGGCTGTGCTCAGCTTTACACAGAGAGAGAGAGAGAGAGAGAGAGAGAAAACACCTTTGCACAGCTTCCTGTGGATGGACGCGCCCTTCCCCCTACAGGTAAATAACTCTCCCTGGAGTGGGGGACCCTTCTCCCTGCAGGTCACTCTACAGGGGACGGGACCAGATGGTGCAGCAGGAGTCCTTCCCCGCGGTTACACTCAGCTAGGAGCTGCCAAGGGCACGAGCTGGTGCTATAGGGGGAGCTCGGCCTCTTCCCTGAGTCGGTGCAGGTCGCTACACTGGGGGTGGGACTCAGGCCCATCCCTTTCTGGTCACTCGCTTTCTCGGGATACGAACACAGGCTCCCGGGTGTCATGTGACTGACTTTACCGTCACCTGATTAACCCGGAAGCAGTGGCCACCATCTTTACTGTGGGCAGAGACCCGACACTCCCCCGGAAGCCCGCGACCAACATGGTAGTGGCTAATGAGTGCGCGACTTTACCTAGCTTAGAGCGGAAGTGACGTGTCCTAGTCTCGCGCTGCCGTAGTCCTCCTCTCTCTTTTCTCTATGGTTTCCCCTCCCCGTCTCTTCCTCACGGCGACGGGAAATGGCGGCCGAGCTGCGATAAGCGAGCGGGGCAGCTGGGAGCGCCGCCCGCCAGGTGAGGGCAGAGGGCGGGCTCGGCTACGCGGGCCGCAGGGAGGGAACGGAGGGAACTGGGAGCCGCGCGGTCCCGCCAACGCGCTGGCGGCCTCGCGCAGTTCCTGGCGGGTTTGTGTTTCTGCTTCGCGCGGCCAGGCCGCTGCTGAGGGCAAAAAGAAACTACGGGGGCGCCAGAGCCCCCCTCCCCTCCTTCCGCGGGAGCGCGCGCGTTAGGCCCGGGACTGCCGCGGGCTCCTAGAGCTGCGGTGCCTTTGGCGAGCGGCCGCCCCATCCCCAGCAGTGGGCCGGTGGCATGCGCCAGGCCCGGCGGGAAGCGCAGGGGACGGGACCCGGGGGGGGGCGTGATTGTCTGGCAGGCCCCGTGCTCTCAGCCAGCGCCTGCCGGGAGCGGCCCAGGGAGCCGTGCCCCGTTCAACGGGAGCAGCGCTGTGAGCGGGCGGGGGAGCCGTTCAGCCCTGGCGGGGGCGGACGCTGCTTCGGGTCCTGCGTTGGTCCACGCTCCGCCAGTGCGGCTCGGCGGCTTTATAATTCTTTCCCCCCTATTTAAAACCTGCATTTTTCTGTTTCCTCCGCTTTGTGAAAGAGCGACCCGAGCGGGGGAACCTGATCCCGTAGATTCGGGTGCCACCAAATGCAGGGAGCGCCCAAGCTGAAAAGGGAGATTTCAGTCTTGTCCTTAGTCTTTGTTCACTCGGTAAACACTCACCTTCCTTCCATCCCGTCTTCTAATGGAGGAATTAAAGCAGGAATTAGGTTCTTGTTTACTTAATACACCCGCAGCATTTGCCAAGTTAGTACAACTCTGATAGCCGATTGGAGATTTAGAAGCAAAACTTTTAGCCCAACTCTTCCTTCTTTAAAGGAGCAGTTATCTTCCACTATAGAAAGAGCAGAGGGAGCATGAAACAGAGAATTCCTTGGCACTGCATAAAGTGGCTGTTTTTATGTTCTAAGGCAGTGGTTTTCAACTTGGGGTCTGCAGATAGCCTAAGATTTCCAAAGGGGTCTGCAGCTGCATTTTAAAGTTTTTAGGGGTCTGCACATGAAGAAAGGTTGAAAACCACTGTTCTAAGAGGATAATAGTGATTGCTCTGAAAAATAAACACGTAATCCAGACTGGCACCAGCTCGAAATTATTCAGATTTGCTCTGTCAGATCTAAGTTATGTGCTGGCAGGATTCCTCAAAACTTAAGTGTTGACTCCTAATTGCACATTAAATAAACATAGGCTTCTCTTATATTTCTACTTGTGGGTAATAATATCTATAGTGTATAGATTGCTAGCAGAACAAAGAAATGTTATTACCAACATGACATCTATTAACTTAAATGTACAAATATTTTTGTAATATCCTCTCATTTCTCTCTAGGGAAATAATGATTTGAATCAAATAGTTCAGGAGAAAATCAATTATTATTTCACTGTCTCACTTTAATTTCCGTATCACAGTATTTCTTAGATGGACATGTTTTGTCTGTATAGCATAGAGACAATCGTTTTCATTTTACTCCTGGGGGAATTCTGCACCAAAAAAATTGAAAATTCTGCATACAAATTTAAAAATTCTACATATTTTATTTGTCAAAATGACCCTATAAACACTCCAGTTTCAGTTATTTTGGTAATTTGTTTCAAAATGCCTGTCAACAAGTACATCTGTCACAATACTGTCAACAAAAAAGATTCAGGAAATGTTTTTGACAAAAAGATTCCTTACTAGGCATATTAACACACAACTTGGAGTAATAATTCATTTAAACTACAATACAAAAACATTTTGCACACCCCTCAGAAGCAGTGCAAAAGCTTGAGGGGAGTCAGGTAATGGAGGAGCTGAGGGAGAGGGAACTAATGGCTGAGAAGGAGCCTGGGTGTGAAACTGGAGTGTTGTTGGGTGTGGATGGGAGAAGTATGGAATAGTTGAGTTTTTTGGGGGGGCGGGGGCGGAAGGGGAGGATTGTTAGGGAGTTGGGGAGCCTCCCCCATGCAGACCGTGGCTGACCCCTAGTCTCTCCCATTCAGTCAGGCACATCTGCCCCATCCCCATGTGTCCCTGCACCCCTCCTCCCCCCACAGGTCCCTGCACCCGTGTCCCCACGCACTGCCTCCCCCTGTCCCCATGTGTCCATGCATCCCCACTCCGCTCTCCCACCATCGCCCCATTCTCATGTGGCCCTGCACCCCCACTCCCTTTCAGCCCCTGCTCCGTCTGTTCCCCCTAATAGCCCTTCTGAATCCCAGTCTGTGTGACCCCCTCCCTGCTCTGCCCATCCCCCCCATATCCATATTGCTGTGAAAAAAGCAGCCTCTGCTCTCTCCCTATCAGCTGCTGATGGCTACTGCTACGGTGAGCCAGCTGCCCTCTGTGCTGGTGCCACAGCAGCCCCTGGTGGCAAAAGGCATAATTGCAGTTCCTCTCTGACAATGTATTTTCTGTGGAGAAAAACATCTGCGGGGACGTGAATTCTGCACATACGCAGTGGCTCAGCATTCCCCCAGGAGTATTAACATTCAGACAGCTGTGAAAATATGTGTATGCAAGAATAATCTCACAATGTTGAAAAATCTGAAAATATACAGAGTTGCAAATTGAGGTACCGTGGGTCTCAAACGTTTGTATTGGTGACCCCTTTCACACAAGCTGAGTTTGGGGGTGCAGGCTGACAGCTCGTGACCCCCATGTAATAATCTTACAACCCTTTGAGGGGTTGTGACCCCCAGTTTTAGAACCCCTGAGGTATAATTTCTGTCAATTGAGAAAGTAGCAAATGCATCATCCCCAAATCTTTTCAATTTATTGTGTCCAAAAGCAACAAATGAGTTTGCTTAATTTCATATATCATAGTGAAAACAGAAAACCTATTTTAAACTTTGTATCTGCACAGCAAGTCAAATCACTAACTTCCCTGTCTCTTCCACACACATTCACAAGCTAGCCTGGACAAACTTGGTGTCATTATATATTTATAAAGCAACAGAGAGTCCTGTGGCACCTTTAAGACTAACAGATGTATTGGAGCATAAGCTTTCGTGGGTGAATGCCCACTTCGTTGGATGTTTTTACAGATCCAGACTAACACAGCTACCCCTCTGATACTATATATTTATAGAAATTTGTGCAATTGTTACATATAATTTGTTTATTGTAATAAGCATTTCACTGTTATATAGATTATTTAAATGGATTCCAGTTTGTTTTTAAGCATACATGCCATGGTAGAAGAGGAGGAAAAAGTGGGTGTTTTCTCTTATATTTATAGGGTACAGATACTGAATAGATGTTGTAAAACAGTAGTCTCCGTGAAACCATATGTAATGTCATTGAAAAATCATGTTGTGAGGAAAAGTGGACTTTTTGGGGGGTGTTCTTATAATATAATAAATTTTGCTGTTTTTGTACAGAAATGCAAGCTAATTAAATACTTGGCTTTCAAAGATACAACCTTAAAAAGGAAAACACATGCATTTTTTGTAGACTAACATTAATGAAAAATGAGAATTGGTGAGACACGGTATGTGAGATAATATCTTTTATTGGACTAACTTCTGTTGATGAAAGAGACTGGCTTTGTCATAACAGAAGTTGGTCCAATAAAAGAGAGTAGTACCTCACCCATCTTGCCTCTCTGATATCCTGGGACCAACGTAGCTACAACAACACTGCAAACAACATCATGTGAATTATCCTTATCCATGCTATCTAATTAATGTAAACAAGATTTTAACTTCAAAATCTCCTTGGGACCATTTAAAATAACAATTAGCCAAGGGCCAGAGTCCTTACTACATTGCTGAAATTGCTCATTATGTAAATGGAGGAGGGAAGGGGCCGTGATTCAGTTGTTTCCGGTAACGTAGTTTTTCTGTCAAAGTAGATAGGAATAACTTTCCTAAATATCTTTTTAAAAACTTCTGTGCGGTATAGAAGTGTCTTTAAAATGGTGACAAAGTTATGTTCTGTCTACCTTGGTGACACAACTATGCTGACTGAAGCAATTTAAAGAAGTTAGCTTCAGTACTGTAGAAAAGACCTGTGAAATGAATACTCAACCAGAGTTGGGCATGTGGGGTGAGAACCATTTCTGCTCATCCTTTTCCATTTTCACGGCTAGAAGGTGCCAATGATAGTGGGAATGACCTAGCTGCCCAGATCCCTTGTTGCTTCTACTTGCTGAAAACTGATTATGTAGGGTGCATCCGCTTGATTCTGCTGGATGAGTCACTCTCTGTGGGTGTGGAACTGGAGACCTCAAGGTTACTCCTGTCATGCTGTGCGGAAATTCTTCTTCCTAACCCCTCATTTGGTCCTCAGGGGCTGAAAAAATCTCTTTGGTTGTCTTTCCTTGGTGAGTGACTATCCATATTGGCCGAGTGTTAAAAATTAAGATATTTTCTCTTAAAAAATTGTTTCTTGCGTGTACAGTTCTGAAGCTCACGTTCTGATGTTTGCCTCTGCTTAGGGTAACAATATCATGAAACTAAACTAAGCAAGCAACAATATCATGAAACTAAAACTGCTCTGTTTGCTGCTACAATTCAAAATAATTTGAGCAGGTGTTTGAAGTTGACAGTCTTCTGTTTCATTCTGTTGCTGTTTGGGAGAGCTGCAGGTAAATGGAGCAAGGAGGTGGAGTGATTCACAGAGGAGGAAAGTCCCTAAATATAGGCTGTGGGGATTTAGTTTGATCTTATAAAAGCAAGCATTTTATACTTGCATTTTCCCAAAGAAGTTACACTTGTGAAAGTTAGAAACATGTTACTCTTCTAAAGGCTTGCCTGCACATGGAGTTAGTCAAACTCTGACTTTTGCAAGAAGTGTCTAACTGCTTTTGGAAAACAGCTATACCTGAATAGGTCCATGTTTAGACACTTTTATTTGAGTGTCTTTTTTCCAAATTATTAAATAACGTTGGGATGCAGAAGCATTAATGCATCAATCCTACTTAACATTGAAAACGCGTGGAGAAATTCCTATTTAGTTCAGTGGGGGTAGTAGTGAGCCCTTAATTTACATATGGCTGTGAGGTGCTCAGATAACGTGGTGCTGTGGGCTGTAAAAATACCTAAATTGAGACCACGTTCATTTACTCTGACATGCCAGATACTGACTAAAATATGATTCTGTTTCTACAAACCCAAATCTTCGTGTAGAACTTTTCTGTGCTGGACGCTTTGTACAGATCATGGAATGCTGAATTCTGGTGCAATGTTTTCCTAATATGCTCTTTGACATTCTGATTCCTTCTGTGTAAAAGAACAAAATTCCTTATACAATGAAACGTGGTGGGTAGCAGATTAAGTACTATCCATATCTTTTATGCTCCCATAAGACTGTAGAAGAAAACTTTGAGAAAATATTAGGGTTTTAAATGCCTGTACATGTTTTTGGACGTTTCTGCATCCATAAATACATAAATTAATGGAGATATCCTATCTCCTAGAACTGGAAGGAACCTTGAAAGGTCATCGAGTCCAGCCACCTGCCTTCACTAGCAGGACCAAGTACTGATTTTGCCCCAGTTCCCTAAGTGGCCCCCTCAAGGACTGAAGTCAAAATCCTGGGTTTAGCAGGCCCAATGCTCAAACCACTGAGCTTTCCCTCCCCCCATATCCATATCTAATATATCCATATATGTATAATAGCCTTATTAGGTGTTACATAGAGACCTCCTTATAAAGTTTTCATTGATGTCATTTAAAAAGACGATTCCAGTTAGACCCTGTCTACATAGCATTTTCCTCAGTGATATTTTTGAACACATATTATGTTAAACCTTTCGGAACAAAATTGTGCCTCATCCACATAAACCTTTTTAGGAAACTGAATATGCATGTCATTCAAAATAATGTTTATGTTTTACAGGAATTAATATTTCTGAGAGCACATTTCGAGAATTTTAAAATCACTTCATTGATTAACATCTAGAGGCCTAAGGTAAGATTAATACTTGGTTTATTTTGTCACTTTTGTATTTCTAGTCTGATCCTGGCTATTTAAAAGATGTAAATTGAATGGTTTCATCCTCCAGAGGCTGCAATATTTGTGAATGTAGGCTAAAATGTTTACTTCTAAAATTTCAGTATTCAATATATTTTGCATCTAGTAAAATGTTCTGTGTAGGGAAGGGCTTGCCGCCAAAGAATGAAGCGGCAGCGGTAGAGCTGCCGCCGATTGCAGCTTTTTTTTTTTTTTGGGCCGCTTGGGGCGGCGAAAACGCTGGAGCTGGCCCTGATAGAGGACTGCCTTTTTGGAGTTAAAAGACTAAAGTTCTGGCTTTTGCAAGTTTGTGTTTTATCTAGTTCTATACACAATTGTTTTGTAGCCTTGGATTTATTTCAGAATGGCAAGTGGGTGTTTTTCTGCAAATTACAAAGAAAACTCATCAACTTCTGTTTAAATCTCTGAGTTATCCTGAATGTCGAGCCACTTACTAGCAGTTATTTATATATAATGGAACCGTGGTAGCCTTATTTTTACTCCCCTTGTAACTTTAAATTTTTTTTAATGTGGCATGAAAGTTTTGTTATGGATGCTTTTGAAAGTATGCAATATGTTTGAGTCCACCTAGCTTAAAAAACACACTTGATTGGAAAATTTCAAATTTACATAGTGTTACATGCCAAGTTTTAAAAAAATATTAAGAGCTTGCATTGCATAAAGTGTATGCTGGGCCAGGAGAAATAGAATAGAAATGGAATACCCTGTGGATTATGCCTACTCTCTTCAGAGCAGTGCAAGGCAGGGGGAGCTGCAGACTTGAACAAACCGAAGAAGCTCCAAAGCTCTGTGGTGCAGTGTGAGGAAGTGGAAATCAGGATCTCGTTGAGCTCCTAAGCTCGACACTGACCATGGTTTTGTTTTTTCCACTAAATAACAACAAGCTGTTTTACACACACTCATTCACTCACTCACACTCTCTCTTAAATGTTAAGGGAAGGTACATATACATTTAAATATGCTTACAGTTCATAATCTTTTAAATATACATGAGTAAAATGTCTCAGTGAAATTTAAGAGATTGCATAAACTGAGTGTTACATATATATACCTACCTATAACAGTTCACTTTTATACTGTTATGTACTTAGGTTTCTTTAATTGGTAAAGATCCTTGTGGAGAGCGAGTAGGGTAGCACAGTAGCAACTTTAAGTTAAAGTTAACAAAGTTTTTGTTTTATTTTATAATATATATGTGTGTGTGTGTGTGTGACTGATTCCAACGTCTGAAAAATATACATAGCTGCATGACAGAACATCCTTGTTTTATTGCACTTGTATTGCCAATAATAGATAAAGGTTTTATAAAAGGGTTATATAAAGTGTCAGTATCAATACATTTTATCCCTTTGCTTTAACTTACTTTAAATCATTGTATAGCACTGCTGATTTTGGAGTCTGAGGCACCTAAAACCAGAAGCTCCAAACTACTTGCCAGGAGTTTCAATTCAAGTCAGCACGCAGCTGACTCTTTCTCTCAAATGAATACAGTTCAACTTGAGTTATTTTCAAAGGAAAACGATATTGAAACAAAGTTATTCTGTTTTTAATAGAACAGGGAAGTTTGAAACTCTAAACAGGAAAGAACCAAGTTGTGTGGGGTGTTTTTCCCCTATGGCTGATGTTTCTTTAAGATTATATCTAGCCAGGATTGTCAGTTTACACAGCTAATGATCAGTTGAAAAGTGTTGAATTATACCCCAGGTATCTTTATTCAGTTAGTTGCTGTCCTCTTAAGCAACTTAAAGCCTATAACAATTTTCATATTAATTTGTAAGAAAATTTTAAAAAATGAAACTTAAAAAAAATCCTTGATGGGAGGAAATGTGATTGAGGCTATGTAGCTTTAGTCCATGTGAATGAAGGGTAATACAGCTCAAAATTACTCTCTTAAACAGAATGCTGGGTGTTTCTTCATGTCTTTTTCTAAGGGTCAGCATATCAGGTTGTGCAGCTCTGGAAAGAGCTGCAAGTTTTGGGTGCATAGCTTGCTTTTGTGCTTCCAGCAGTCAGTAATATTTTTTAAAGGCACATATCTTTTACTTTTTTATCTATACAATATTTTACTTAAATTGGCAGCTTTGGTGCAAATTGTCATCTGTGTTTGAAGCCTTCGAAGTAGCTCTGACTTATACTGTGAACTGAAGAAAGAAGGTAGTTTTTCTTTAATGCTACTTCACCCATATAAATTATGGTTTCCATTCAGCAGTGAATAGATTAAAAAAAAAATAGGAAAAATCTTTAATCTGATTTCACACTTCTGAATTTTTAAAGTTTTCACGTGGAGAATTTTGAATTGCTCAGGATGAAGATAACCTGTTTAAAAGTGAGATGAAAGGGAAATTGTCAAAATTGCATTCAGTTGGCCTACGGTTTACATTCAGTGCTTGATTGCAGGTATAAAACACCTTCCAAGCTGCTACTACATCTCAGTTGTCCAAAGTTGGAAAAACACGTTGACCAGAAAACCTCCCCTTCCCTATTAAATCATTGAGTTCTTGCTGAGGGGGGATTTCTTTGTCATCCTGGTCTCTCTCCCTTCCCCTCAAAAGCTCTTCCATCCAAATAGTTAGGACGCAAGAGATCTGGGGTAGTGGCTTGACAGCCCATCTCTGTCACGGATCTTAAGTCCATTATAAACTGATGAGACGGTTAGCAAAGCACAAGATTGTACAAAGTGCAGCAAAGTATAGGAGATCACATGGGAGGAATGCATATCTGAACAGTGTCTGCAAAGGAAAATCTCCAGTTTCCCCTCTGCTGCTGCTCCTAGTTGAGGGACAGATGCAGAACAGTCTGGGAAGGTTTGCATAGCCGTGCTGTATCTGTACTGGCAGGACTTCGTTCTATAATTATAAAATGGATAAAACTTTTCTTTTTTGAACATCAGTAACTTAACGAATCAGGATGGTCCAGTCAGTCTTGGATGTAATCTTTTTCTTCCCCAAAGTGCTAAAGTGGTATTTACTTTTATATAGTTAAAATCTTTTTGACTAGAAAAAAAATCTCTCTCTCTCTCTCTCTCCCTACTAAGAGCCTGATTCGTGATATAACAGTAAGATTCACTAATCTGGGCTACATGAAATCTAAATGTTTTCCCTTTGACTTTTTTTCATTGTTCTTTCTTTTGGTTAGAAGTAATCCACTGAAGAAAATGGGTAGATCTAATTCTAGATCTCATTCTTCAAGATCAAAGTCCAGATCTCAGTCCACTTCGAGGTCGAGGTCCAGATCACATTCTAGAAAAAAGAGATACAGGTAAATTGATGGTACTTTAATTTACAGTTCTTTGGGCTAATTTGATTTAATATTGTGTTGTTTAGTTGCTCTTTTCTTTAATACCTCCTCCACTTACATGTGGTCTTCAACAAAAGTGAATTTGAGATCTTAGTTCATCTAATTTGAATTCATCTTAGTTTTAATTCATCTTAGATGAACTAGATGTTAGTACTGTTGCTTTAATCATTTAGTGCCTCACTTATTTTACCCTTAAACTTCTTCAAGGTGTAGAACAAGAATGCTAATTATGCTTTCTGATTTTTTTCCCCTTCTTTACATGGTACACCTCTATCCAGATATAACACGGGTTCGCATACAAGGCAGTAAAGTTCTGACACGCTGCTCTGAGCAGCGTGTTAAGGGTGCAGGGCCAAGGGGTTGAATAAGGAGCAGAGGGTCTCGGGGGCGGGCAGGGGCTTCCCTCCCCCCCTCCCCGGGTCTGGGAGGCAGGAGCTGTGGGGGGGGGGGCACTTTTGGGGGCCCAGCAGTCCCAGAGTGGCTCTGGGGATTAGCGGGGGGTCGGGAGCAGCCTGCTCCACTTCCTTCGCCCCAGCCGTGTTGCTCGGGGGAGGGGACTTGGGGGAAGGAATCCCTCCCCCACACTCACCAGCAGAAGCGGAGCAGCCCAGCCCCAGCCTGCTCCACTCTGCCACCTCCCAGCCGCGGTGCTCCACTTCCCGCCGCAGGTGAGCACTGGGGGGCGTCCTTTCCCCAACCTCCCCGCACTCACCGGCGGCGGGAAGCAGAGCAGCCTGGCCCCAGCCAGCTCCACTCTGCCAGCTCCCAGCTGCGGCGCTCTGCTTCCTGCCGCAGGTGAGTGTAGGACCTTTCCCCAACTCCCACCCAGCGACACGGCTGGGTGGGGCCGGGGCAAGGAAAGTGGAGCAGGCTGGGGCCGCGTCGCTCCGCTTCCCGCCGCAGGTGAGTGTGGAGGGCGTCCTTTCCCCAACCTCCCTGCACTCACCGGCGGTGGGAAGCAGAGCGCCGCGGCTGGGAGGTGGTGGAGTAGAGCGGGCTGGGGCCGGGCTGTTCCGCTTCCCGACGCTGCTGGGAAGTGCTTGTCAGGGGGTAGGGAGTGTGGATAGGGGACAGGAAGCAGGGGGGTTGGGTAGGGAGTGGGGTTCTGGGGGTGATTAGGGACGGGGGTCTCTGAAGAGGGCGGTCGGGGAACAAGGAACAGGGAGGGCCAAAGCAAGTTTGATATAATGCGGTCTCACGTATAACGGAGTGGGATTTTTTTGTCTCCTAAGGACCGTGTTATATCGGGGTAGAGGTGTATTTCATTTGTGTGGTCCCTTTCCTAATGGCTTGTCACTCTCTCTCATATATAGCTTTTCAAATCACAAGTAACTTGTAGTACTGACTTAATTTGCAGCATTAAACTGCTGGTCTTTTTATTTGGCAGATTATACGTAACATAGTCAATAAAGATGAATTATAGAGTTAATTTCTCATGTACTTTTAGTGTATTCCCAACAAATTGCATTTGACATCAGGGTTTTAGTATTTATTTTTATTTATTAGTATTTAGTATTTATCTTAAAGGATTTTTGAATTGTCACGTACTAACTTTTTTCTTTTAACTTTAGTTCTAGGTCTCGGTCCAGGACATATTCACGATCTCGCAGTAGGGATCGTGTTTATTCTAGAGATTATCGCAGAGATTACAGAAATAATAGAGGAATGAGACGCCCCTATGGTTACAGAGGAAGAGGTAGAGGGTATTATCAAGGAGGAGGTGGTAGATATCATCGTGGAGGCTACAGACCTGTCTGGAATCGAAGACACTCCCGAAGCCCTAGGCGGGGTCGTTCACGTTCCAGAAGTCCAAAGCGAAGGTCTGTGTCTTCCCAGAGGTCCAGGAGCAGATCTCGTCGATCTTACAGATCTTCCAGGTCTCCAAGGTCCTCTTCATCTCGTTCCTCATCCCCATACAGCAAATCGCCTGTCTCTTCCAAAAGACGTGGATCTCTGGAAAAGCAGGCTAAGAAAACTGAGGGAGCTCCTCTGCAAGATAGCCCTTTAAAAAGTAAATCACAGGATGAACAGAAAGATACATTTGAACATGACCCATCTGAGTCCCTTGATGACTTTAACAAATCATCAGCAGCTTCTGGTGACATTTGGCCTGGCCTTTCAGCATATGATAACAGTCCAAGGTCACCCCATAGTCCTTCTATTGCCTCCCCACCCAGTCAGAGTTCATCTTGCTCTGATGCCCCTTTGCTCAGCACAGTTCACTCAGCTAAAAACACACCTCAACATTCACATTCCATTCAACATAGCCCTGAGAGGTCTGGCTCTGGTTCCCTTGGAAATGGTTCCAGTCGCTACAGTCCTTCTCAGAATAGCCCATTGCATCATATCCCTTCAAGGAGAAGCCCTGGAAAGACAATCCCTTCACAGAGTGCTCCACGTGAGGAGGCTCGAATGCGCTCATTTTATCCTGAAGCTGGGGAACAGGAAACTGCAAAGGGTGGAAAGTTTCTAAAAAGGTAAGAACTATATCTGTAAAAGTCATGTTGAATCTTAAAATGTCCCTGCTTGATCTGTTGAACTTCATTTAATTTACGTATAAGCCTCCTGAACTGCCGAATGAAACAGCCGGGACTGCTTACTAATTTCAGTCTAGTTATGCTTAAGCTTGACACATGAAGAGCATTCCTTTTTATTATACTTATAAATTCTTGGTTTAGCTGTATCCTTGTGGAACAGTTGGTTGTCCCTTTCCTTTACAGTGTATTTTTATATGTTCTGTTCGCTAGTGGTATCTATTATGGGTTCATAAGAAAAAATTAAATGGGAATGGGATAGTGTATACCAGCTGTCTTCTGATTTTTATTTGCTAAAAAGAAAATATAGCTGTAGAAATCTTACTGAAAATGGACTGTTAACTTTTTGTCTGATTTCTTATAAAAATGGATTGAAAAATGAAGCAATTTGACTTCTATCTGTGCTGTTTATGGAACTGAAATTAAATTGTTCAGTCACTGAATTGCTATTCATAAATGTACTTATAAAGGCACCAGGATTCAGATTTTTCCCTAAGCAAATACATTGCTGCCAGTGAGTATATTGGAAACTATTAGCATGAAAATACTGTATTGAGATAGTGGGAGCTGAATGAAATAAGCATTAATTTTTAAATGCACTCAGCAATGTTAAAGGAGTTAGGATAGGTCTACACTTAAACTGCTACAGTGGCACAGCTGCAGCGCTTCACTGTAGACACTACCTATGCCAAAAGGAGGAGTTCTCCCATTAGCGAAGATAATCCACCTCCCTGAGGCTATATCTACACTGAAGATGCTACAACAGCAGCACTGCAGTTGTACCATTGTAGAATTTTCAGTGTGGACACTATTTACGCTGCTGAGAGCGGTTCTCCTCTCAGTGTAGGTAATCCACCTCCCCGAGAGGTAGTAGGTAGGTCAATGAATGAGTTCTTTTGTTGACCTTGCACTGTCAACATCAGGGGTTAGGTCAGCTAGCTACTTCTCTTGGGTTGTGGATTTTTCACACCCCTGAGAGATGTAGCTATGGTAGTGTAAATTCCCAGTGTACACAGAGGATTGAAAAGCCAGTTTACATAGTTGGTCACAGTATTCCTGAAGTCTTAGGCCTTGTCTGCACTACAAAGTTTTGTTGGCAAAAGTTATGCCGCTTTAATTAAAACCACTATTGCATGTCCACACTAGCTCCTTGTGTTGGCAGAGTGCATCCACACTAACAGCTCTTGCATCGACACAGAGAGCAGTGCACTGTGGTAGCTGTTCCACTGTGCAACTGACTGCAAGGTGCTTTGGGAAGGGTTTTCAATTCCTCATGGGGCAGGTACAGTGTCACATGATGCAGGTTTCTCAATTCCATCATTCCAGAGGCATCCTAATAGATTGTCCACTGCTTTTTCAACTGAAGAGTGAGGCGGGAGAGGAGAGTGGTGTGTCTGGGGCTGGGGAGACAGAAGGCTGATGGACCTATCCTGAGGCAGGGGGAGAGGGACCACACTCACACTCAGGCCTTGTCTTCACTTACCGGAGGGTCCGGCGGCACGCAGTCGATGTTCTGGGATCGATCCCGGAAGTGCTCGCAGTCGGCGCCGGTACTCCAGCTCGCCGAGAGGAGTACGCGGCATCGACGGGGGAGCCTTCCTGCCGCGTCTGGACCGCGGTAAGTTCGGACTAAGGTACTTCGAATTCAGCTACGTTATTAACGTAGCTGAATTTGCGTACCTTAGTCCGAAGTGGGGACATAGTGGGGACCAGGCCTTACACACACACACACACACTCTCTCTCTCTCTCTCTCTCTGCTTGGCACAGTAGCCTGTTCTGCCTGCCTATCGTTCTGTGATCCCTTCCGAGTTCTCCTACACCACCTCAGCTGCTGGAGTGGCATCCTGAGCAGCTCTGTGAGGAATGTCAAAGCAGCATAGCAATTCCCCCCCTCATCCCTCCCAGCAGCAGCAGCCTGCCTGTCCCAGTGTTCCTAGTGCAGGGCAGAACAGGAGCATTCCACCTTAATGATTTGCTCTTTGTTCCCCAAACAGAACAGTACACCCAGGTGTCAGTTACTTCCTGGAGCTTTGAAAGGGGAGGGGCGCATGCCTGTAGAGCAGCAGAGATCAAAACAGGGAGCAGAGTGCTCATGACAGGCTTTGTGGGATACTGGTGGAAGCTAGTTATGTGGACAAAACAAACTGCAGTGACTATACGGACCTTTTGTCGCTTTAACTTTGCTACAAAAAGCCTCTCGTTGAGATGGTTTTATTTTGATGCCTAAAGTAGCTTTGTAGTGTGTACGCCTTCCCTGTTTTGTCTGCAAAAGGCAGCTTTTGCCAACAAAACTTTGTAGTATCGACAAGGCCTTACTGTGACTAATGACTTATGCCAATATAGAATTGTGGATCTCTGTGTTACAAGCACAACAAGATTTTGAAAATGGTTTTTCATTTTTTTCTCTTTTAATGGTACCCTTTTACTTTTGTAGAAAGAATTGTCCCTGAAATGTCAGGGTTCAAGAGTAAAATGCAAACTGAAATACTAAACTTTCTATGATTCTCCCACAGACAGAATGATAGATATAAAAGTGCTTAAAGCTGGGCACCAAATTAAAACTCCCCAAACCACTAGTTTTAAAAATTCCAGTAGTCTATTTATATAGAAAAGGGATTCTTTTCATATATATATTTTTTTCAAAGGATCGCACATAAGTGGCTGTAGATGTAATAATAATGCTGTGCAAAAAAGTATATGCTGAACAGTTGAACTACTCAGTGGAATTTGTTTTTGTGTTGTGATTCTGTGATACTGAGGTGACTCAGAAGTGAAATGCAAATGAACTGGAATGAATGCAATCCAGAGTTACCATCCTCTTCTTTGCTATCCACAGGTACACAGATGAAGAGTCTAGAGTATACCTGCTTGATAGGGGTAATACCAGGGAGAAAGAGGCCCAGAAGGAGAGAGGATCAGAAAAAGGGAGGACAGAGGGAGAAAGGGAATGGGAGGATCAGGAAGCTTTAGATTATTTCATTGGTAAAGATGCTGGGAAACAAAAGTTTAGTGACTCTGAAGGGGAGGAGACAGAGGAGACAGAGGATTATGGACAGTTCAGAAAATCTGTCCTCGCAGATCAGGGTAAAAATTTTGCTACTGCATCTCACCGGAATGCTGAGGAGGAAGGAACCAAATACAAATCTAAAATTTCAATGAAGGGCAATAGAGAGAGTGATGGATTTAGAGAAGACAAGAGTTATAAACTTAAAGAGACTGGCTATGTAGTGGAAAGGCCTAGTGCAACAAAAGATAAGCACAAGGAAGACGACAAAAGTTCTGAGAGAATAATGGTGAAGAAAGAAACTCAGTCACCTGAGCAGGTAAAGTCTGAAAAGCTCAAAGAACTCTTTGATTACAGTCCCCCTCTACACAAGAATCTGGATGCGAGAGAAAAATCCACCTTCCGAGAGGAGAGCCCACTTAGGATCAAAATGATAGCCAGTGACTCCCATCGTCCTGAAGTTAAGCTCAAAATGGCACCAGTCCCTCTTGATGATTCCAATAGGTAAATTATCCCAATTCACAGTACACTTCCTCACCCGTGTACAGAGTTTACCTAGACATTATTTAAACCACTGTTTTCTTTTTGTCTCTCTTTCTTGTTGATGCATTTTAGACCTGCTTCCTTGACTAAAGACAGGCTGCTTGCTAGTACGCTTGTCCATTCTGTCAAGAAGGAGCAAGAGTTCCGATCCATCTTTGACCACATTAAGTTGCCACAGGCCAGCAAAAGCACGTCCGAGTCATTTATTCAGCACATTGTGTCTTTGGTTCATCATGTCAAAGGTATGTACTCAGTTTACCACAGCAAATATCAGTGTCGGCATTTAGGAAAATGATCAATTACAGATAAACCTGCTTAATGTCACTACAGACAACTCAGTTCTCTGTTTCTTCATACTGATTGATTCATACTTTTTTCCTTTTGAGAAGAGCTCATCTTAAAATAATCCCCTAAAAGACTGCACAGCTAGTCCCAGAAAACTATAGCAGTAATACCAATTTTGTATATCTTGATAAACTGTGTTATACAGTGAAATAAGCTGTGGACAATTTGTGAATTTTTGCACTCAAGTTTAAATGTTCTATATTTAAAAAACTGTATATTGGCCAATGTTTAGATTTCTTTGAGGTTGCTAATTCTCATGTTTAGTGATTGTGATTTCTGTTGGCAAATTACTCTATATAATGTGAAAATACCGTAGAATCCTTTGATTAGGACATCCCAGTTTCCCTCTTCAGAAAATAGTTTTTATTCTTTCATACTTTAAAAAAAATATGTGAAATAAATATACAAAAATAAAACTGATGAAATTTCATCTTGTTTTCATTCCTTATTTGGCAGTTTGTGACACTGGAGCATAGAATTTCATACTTGGCAACTTGGCACTGTCCAAGTTCATCCCTCTTAAATGGATTATATACTAATTCTTTTCAGATTGAGCAGCAGTTATTACCATTCATTATCATTAGGCTAAATCAGTTCCTTGGGAAGCATCCCAGTAAAGAGGGATGATTTCCTATATCACAATTAAGTATAAAATACTCTGCAGGCTTACTAGTCAGAGACTTAGTATTGTCTGACAGAGTACAGTCCTTTTGTCTAACATGTGAGGACATTTACAGAGTTTCTGAAATGAGCACCAACTATTTTTTTTTTTTTTTTTTTTTTTTTTAGCAAAGCATTTCTTATTTGTTGCCAAACATGTCCTCTTCAGCTCTCTTAATGAACTAATTAAGACAAAAGACCTTAGTGATGAAAATTGTTGGTGTTCACAGCAGAAGAGGGAATCGAGTTTTTTAAATTTCCTAGAATAGGAGCCACTTGATCAGATGACCAATTTTAATTTAACCAAAGTTATGCATTCATTATTAAGATAGTTTAGATGTGCTAAGTTGGTGTGCTGAACATCCAAAAAAGTGCTACATAATAAATAGCTAGAGGGACCAAAGCTTAGTAGTATTCTGAAATTCGATTTGGTTGCAAAATAAGTATTTTTGCAAAGAGGATTTATAGAGCAGTTATAAAGATTGTTTAATTAAATAATCCTTTGCTAAGTACTAGCTGACTACATATTAACATTTGAAACCAAAGTATCTATTCTCTTTTTGATATGTCGGAGATTTAGAGCTTGATCCTACATTGAAGTTAGTGGCAAAGCTCCCATTGACTTACATAGCAACAGAGGGTCCTGTGGCACCTTTGAGACTAACAGAAGTATTGGGAGCATAAGCTTTCGTGGGTAAGAACCTCACTTCTTCAGATGCAAGAAGTGAGGTTCTTACCCACGAAAGCTTATGCTCCCAAGAACCTCACTTCTTGCATCTGAAGAAGTGAGGTTCTTACCCACGAAAGCTTATGCTCCCAATACTTCTGTTAGTCTCAAAGGTGCCACAGGACCCTCTGTTGCTTTTTACAGATTCAGACTAACACGGCTACCCCTCTGATAATTGACTTACATGTTGCAGGACTGGGGCCTGCAGGGGGCAGTGTTTCTAAATCTCTTGTATGTTGATGACTGAATAGATCACTTTAAACTGTCTCTCTGTAAATGTGATAGGTGAAGTCTAACATCTGGCTGGGAAATGTAACTGTTTATCAACCAGTCTGTGGCCAAGTTATTTGATGTGTGTATACCATATTTTGTTTCTAAAACTTTTAGCCTTTCTGCACACTTCAAAATTAGTTTTTGTGATCGGATTTTAGTAACTTTTCATTTTTTAAAGAACTGACGTTATGATTCATTATTGGTGTGATGCAACTGGTCTGAACAGCTCTTTATTAATATAGAGCTGAAAATGCCCAGTGATGTTTTCTTTTTCATTGTAACTAGGTCCTGGAATGTGTTTTGAAATGGCAAAATCCATGTTACAAAAGTAAAATAGCTGTTGAAAGATACAGATGCAAAAACAGGCAAAGTTGAACCTTCTGTCTTCCTGGCAAAAATGGCATAAAAACTGAGTTGCTAGCTCAAATTCCTGGGTTTGATGGAATTATGATTGAGGCACTACCCTTGTAGTGGCCGTTTCAAGTTTTAATGATTGGTTATGAGACATGTGCTGGATGTTGGGCGGTAAGTTGATACAGATGTATGTTGACCTGTTAAGCAGATAGCTTGCTTCATTTGTAACATTTCATAGTTCATGACTTTATACGTCTTTCTATTTTACATTTAAACACATTTGTTGAGCTGGTCTTTAAAAATTCAGTGTTGCTATTACTAATTTTAACTGTCTCAAAAGCCAAAAGAAAATTTGTTTGTTAGAGAAGCTGTCAGGTTTGCCAAGATGCCAGATGCTTAAATGAATATATTCAGCTGTAGGGCTGTTAATTGACTTTGATAATTTTATCATCTCTGTTTCTAAAGGAAAAGTTGCATTCTTTTAAGAAATAACTTACGTTTAATAAGTCTATATGTAATTCTTGATGCATAAATTGTTTAAATGTTCTGTCAAAATGAATTCTATCTTAAGTTAAAAAATTTAAATTTATTTGGAAATTTTGTTCCCTGCAAATACTGACTCAAAATAACTTAATCTGCTCCTCTGGGCAAAGTGTAAAGAAGGAAACCTAAACAGCTGCTCCTTTTCCTCCATTAGAGGAAAATGTGACAGTGAAAAGGGAAGAGTCTGACTCTAATGAGTTTATGGTGCTTGAATTAGTTCTAATACTAGCAGGGCATACCTGTGAGGAAGCTTGCAGTGGTGTTGTGCGCTGCTATTATCTGCTCATTGAGGCTACAAGAAGGGTAAGAGTGGGAAAAATCCTCTAACAGATTTGCCTCTTCTTCTGATAAACTTTTTAAATATTTTCAGTTCTTTTTTGGCTGCTATGTATCTTTCTGTCAGGAATGGAAATACTTATGTAGGTGGAATTTAACTAACTAGACAGAATTTCTCCTCTGTAACCAACAGAACAATACTTCAAGTCAGCTGGAATGACCCTAAATGAGAGGTTCACTGCGTATCAAAAAGCTACTGAAGAACATTGCACCCGGCAAAAGAGCCCAGAAATACACAGGTATATGCCAGTTGCATTACTAGATGCTGCTTATTTCAGTGAAATAATAAATTATATTTCTTATAAGAACCCATAAATGCTTTTCTAATTACCTCTGAATTCTTCACCTGAGAGAAGCATGAACTGGTCTGAGCACAGGACTAGGAGCCTCGAACTCTTGGATTCTAATCCAAACTCCAGCTCTATATGTGGCTTTATGGCAAGTCTTTTGTCTGCCTCAGTATCTCTTTTGGGCTATACTTAACTGCCTCACATGCAGTATTGAGCATTGAGGCTTAAGTATTTTGAAGATGGAAAAACACCACTTGAGTGCTTATTATTCTCATATGTGAGCTAGTTCATATTGTGACTTCATCATTAACTTTTGAACCGCATTAATAATTTACAGCAGTTTGAAAATAAAAACCTGAGCTGCGTTAGTGTCTGAAAGGTAAGCAAAGGTAGGGCACATGTATATCATTGCTAACCATTGGAATCAGTTATAAAAGGCTGCATGCCTTATTTTGAGTATGTTACATGTGTGAAGTTAAAAATACCCTCTCTCTAGTAGTATTCTGCATCAAAGAAATATTTTTTGAACTTTATTTTCTACTTTTAAAGGGATGTTATTAACTGCTGCTTAGCGTGAGTTAGTTTTAATGATCTGATCACTTTTACAGAGCTCTTGAAATACATAATCCATTAATGCTTTTACATCTTTAAAAATAAAGGGAAAAACAAAATGTCGTAATTGCACATGTGTATGTTTAATGTACTTCATTGGGCAAAAACAGATTTTTCATTATCTGAATAGATTTAAAGGGATTATAGGGACCTAATACTATAAATAAAAAGATCATGCTGCTGAAAAATAGAGTAGCTCTTGATTTCTTTGTTTTCTCAAATGTCCAAAAGAAATACAGGAAGCCATAAATGATCCCCTGCGTGTATGGCTATACACTTTTTTTTTATTTTACATTTAGGAGGATTGACATCTCTCCAACTGCCCTGAGGAAGCATACCCGTTTAGCAGGTGAAGAGAGAGTCTTTAAAGAAGAAAGTCAGAAAGTAGGTTCTGAATTAATATTAAATTGGTATTCTAGATTTAGTAAAATAATGTGTATTTTCTTTTGAGTCTAAACTTCAGGGTGGAGTATTTTTCTTTTGATTTGTATTTCTAGCCCAAAAAGTACTTGGACTTAGACTATTTCTCATCTCTGGCCTTGGACAAAATATGTTAGCAACTTCTTGCCTAGATTCCAGGATGTTTCCTTCCAGTTTTCCTGATTTTTGCAGCACTTAGCAGACCCAAGGACTAGAAATCAAGAAAACAGGTCATTTGCAGATGTTGTAGCTGAATTAATCAGCTGTTTATGCTGTCCTAATAACACAGTTCTTCAGAATAAATTGTACTAAATATTAATCCACCCACACAAACCTGATAGTTTGCTTGTAAAAATAGATCTCCCTGGTGATTTGGTGGAACATCTTCTCAGAAGCGAAATTCCTAGATAGTTTAAAAAAATCATCAGGAATAGACATAAAAGTCAAACAACTTTGTCATTAAAAATCGACTGAATGTTCTGAATAGTGTTGAAACTAGGCAAACTTTATTACTTCTTTAGAAATTTGGAGATAGTGCAAATGGGAGGCCAACTTCTATCTCGCCTGGATTTTTCCATTTTAAAATGCTGTTCCTGAAATCTCTTCCTTTCACAGGGAGATAAAAAATTAAGATGCGATTCTGCTGATCTTCGGCACGACATTGACCGTCGTCGAAAAGAGCGAAGTAAAGAACGAGGGGACTCTAAAGGTTCCAGGGAAAGCAGTGGATCAAGAAAGCAGGAGAAAACGCCAAAAGATTACAAGGATTACAAATCTTACAAAGATGACAGGTAAATATTTGAACTTTCTAAGTAGGTTTTTTAGTTTCTAATTAGCCTTTTGTAATTGTAAGCTTAATTGCTTTCAATTTTCACTGTGTAATGGAACATTTAAATTTAAACAATTAAAATTATTTGTTTTACAGCAAAAATGTATTATCTGTCTTTTACACGGCTTATGGTGGATGAGGACAAAAACTTTGGAATAGCAAGCTAACACTGAAAAAAAAAATGACAAATTAATCTGTCCTATTATCCAGGCTACATCAGGAGGTTGGACTTCAATGCAGTACATTTCTGTAAACAGTTTGTGTAAGAACTTTGGTTCGTTATGCTTGATTCCGCACTTTTTCAACTCATAACACCCAGAGTATGAGAATTTTTACTGATGTCTAGGTTTAACATGGGTGAGAAGGGAGAAGTATTTATTTTTCTAAAGCCAGTGGGCTGTTTTTAAAGAAAAATGTTAGTTTTTAATAGTTATGTTTCAGTGGATACTTTATAGCTGTGGTAAGAGATTTCAGGTATGACTTATTGGGTGTTGTATTAAAATCTTGTAAATTGGGTCAAAATACTGCCAATATGGGGTTACTCAATACAGAGTCTTGCATTAGGTTTTTTTTTTTTTTTCTCTTGCTTTACACTGGGCATATGATGGATTTTACTTGTGCTTCATTTTTCCCATTTCCTTTCTGCCTCTGGTATCCACACTGTCATCCACTGGCATCCACATTGGGATGCCCAGAATATATCTGCTATTTTCAACAATATGTGGAAACTCAATTAACTTAAAATTTATAACTTTTGCTCTAAGGGTTTTCCTCCCTTCTTCTTTCCCTTTTGCTACCCCAAAAATGGCAGTTAAATAGGTCACTCTTCGTTGAATCAAAAACCAGAGAATTAATTTTGCAGTCTACTGGTTTCCAACTAATTAGCAGTAGTATTTGCACAATATATTTTAAATATATGGAAGGAGGATGAAAAGTGATATTATACTCCACCTTAAAATCTGAAATACATATTTTTATGGATGATTTATAACCTGAGGGGGAAGTAGCTTTTACATAAACAGAGACCTCCTTTAGTGTAGCGTGCTACAGGGTATCTATTTTTAAAACAGCACAAAGTATGTTTTTTATTTTTCAGTAAACAAAAAAGAGAGCAAGACCGTTCTCGATCTTCCTCATCTTCATCCCCGTCTTCCGCCTCATCCAGTTCACGAGAAGAAAAAGATGGCAAGAAAGAAAGAGATGAAGAGTTCAAAACCCACCATGAGCAGAAAGAATATTCAGGTTTTACAGGAGTCAGCAGGCCGAGAGGCACCTTTGTAAGTCTTTCTCTGCTCCTTCCAAAACTTTCATTGCTATACTGTTGTTACCTTAAAGCAGTGTTAGGTAATTGGCGTGACTCTAGGATCCATCTTCCCAAGATTAAGATGTGCAGTGTTTCATTTTAGAAGTATCATGTAACCCATTGCTATTGTGTGCTGTTCAGAGTTGCTTGGATCTGAATGTTTTGATTACTCAAACCAGCTAAAAATGAAAAACAAAAGGTAACTAACAATAGTTTAACAAGCTGAAGTATCTAATAGTGTAGTGCAGTCTTTGTTAATTATTCAGAATAACAAGTCTCAAACACTTTCATATTATGGACCACAGCAGAAGTGAGAAACCTCTTTTTAGACAACTCTCCTTCCAAGACTTCCTTCACAGCAACACTAGCAATGGGTTACAGAGAAGAGTCTTATCAGGACAGTAATAAAGACAAGAGGAAAAAACCCCAAATCCTTGTTAATGCTATGGGTGTCGCTGCTTGCGTATTTCTTGCTACTTGTATCTGTGCAGTTGGTTTCTTTTACTTGGGGCAGGATTTTAAACGTTCTAATATCAATTTATTAAAGCTACATTTTGCTATTTGTTGTCTGTAATCCCCAGTGCTTCCAATTTTTCCAGGTCACTTTGCAGTTTAGTTCTGCCCATCTGTGTTTGCTACCCCTTCAATTTTGTTGTTATCTACAAACTCGTACATGCCTAATTTATATACCTGACAGCCATGAAGCAGCTGTGCTGGGGAAAGCAGGGCTGCTTGCTTTTGTTCGTTAGTGTTTCTCTGAATGTCCTGGACTGGACTACAGTCAGCTGCAAAGCTAACTGGTTGAAGGCTGGAAGGTGGTTAGCGTTGTGATTTGGAAGTGTGTTGACCAAAGTCCACAGACAGTAGTTTTAAAATCACTACTCAATAAAATGATGTAAACAGCATGTTAATGTAGTTCACTGATACTAAACTGGAAAATGTGCAAACACCAGTGAGGACCAAAAAACAGTAAAGACCACCTCTAGAGATTAGGAACATAGGCAGGAAGTAAACATTATGACCTATAACTTTGAACATTGCAAGCTACATTGGGGGGGGGGGGGGGGGGGGGGGAGAATTCCAAACATACAGATTCTTTGGGAGGGAGTAACTAAACTCCTTCATGTAACCTGTAATACTGAATCAGTTATGCTGAAAGAGACAATAGACATAATAGACAATAGATTAGACATAAACAAGCAATGTTATATGACTACAAAAATGGCCAGTGCCTGACAGATTAGCTTGCACCTTCTGTCTACAATCATAAACTAGATCGTATAGTTTTTACCAATACAGCTAAAGTGAAATGTTTGTCCTCCTAGCTTAGTAGGCTATTCCAGTTCACGGTTTTTATTTTGGATAAAAAAAACCCTTTCATTTGAACAAAATCTTCCCTTTTGCGTTTGGGGCTATTATGGTATAGGCTGGCTGGCCAAAAAGGAGTAGATTTGCTTAGGTGCAAACTAAAAAGTGCCTATTCACCAAAAATCATGACTGAGATTTCCACCAACAGGTTGCAGGACTTATTTACAAAATGAGACAGACACACACACATTTTATATAATGTAAACCCATAAACATAATGAAAGCATTCGTATCTATTCGTCTATCAGAGTGAATAGAAGCCTGCAGTCACATTTTCTGACCTTACAGTCCCTTAAAGGTTTTTCATGTGAGCTCTTCCCAGACTGAAAAGGGAGCTGTCTTTATGCTAAGAGTCTGCTCCTCTTTTTCTGTCATGCCCTGAAACAGGTAGGCCCACAACAGTAGCATCATTATGGGCTATATATTACCTAGACTGCTTTGTAATGCAGGATTACTAAAATAGCCACCATAGCCCAACTCATATGATTGATGGAATTTCAGCCTCCAGAATTAGCTGACTTAGAATGTTGCTAAGATCAAAGCCTGTTTTCCAAATGCTATTTCCTCCTCCACAGTGACAGTGTCCCTGTCATACTCTTAATTTTGCAATGAAGAGGATTCAGAGGATATCAGAGGCCAAAGTATTTCCTAAATTTATGCATTTAGTTGAAAATATAAATTATATATATATGTATGTATTCCAGATTACCTTTCTAAAAAACCCCACTTCTGTTCCTGTACAGTCTTCTTTAACATTATATATATCCAACACTTTTCAAATTATCATTCTCAAATGTCTCCATTTTAGTTTGTTGCTTTCAGTGTCTTGATAAATCTTGTGACTCTTCCACTGATCTGTTTAGTCTGCTTCTATTCACAGATAAGTAGTATTAAACTCTCCAGGTCGCGTGTTCTTTTCTGCACTCCTCCCCTCTTTTTGGTCAATCAGTTCCCTCAATTTCACATTATGGGTAAACATATACTAAAAATCCTGTAAACGTATTTGAATGCACTTCAGCTGAATGGAGAGATTGTTAGCTCAAAGTGAACACTTAGTGCATTCGATTTAAAGTATTACATGTGAATTTTTAAATTGCTGTTTTATGTTTATATATTGAGGAAAGAATACTGAAATAACATTTTGGGTAATACAGTTGAACTTGAATATTTGCTTTGTGACTATATGCATATTGATTAAATACATAAACACTTTGGTTAATCAGTTTCGAATTAGGGGCAGAGGAAGAGCCAGAGGCGTTTTTGCTGGAACAAATACTGGTCCCAGCAACTCAAATGCTACTTTTCAAAAGAGACCGAAGGAAGAGGAATGGGATCCTGAATATACCCCAAAAAGCAAGAAATACTTCTTGGTGGGTGCTGGAAAACTTATTATGTATAATGCATGCATCTTTTATCAAAGCATATTTTATAACTGATGTTAACGAGGCAGTGTCTGTGTGCATGCTGCTTCTGTACTGGTAGCTGTCAATGACTTTAGCATATTATTACTATGAGAGCATCAGGGTCCTAGTTGGCCCTGTACCTGCTTCCCTTCTATCCTTCTGCAGCAGAGTGGTGGGCAACAGTAGCAGGTCACTTCAGAGAGGACATCCCCCACCACTCCTGCTTTTTCCCCATATTTGGGGTGGAGAATGAGGAAGAGTGACAACCTACCATGCACAGCCTAAAATGTTAAAACAAACACATACAGACTACCCAAACTAACGCAAGTGTTTTTCCCCCCCAGTGGTTTTAAAGCAGACACTGATGCTTGGTGCCTCAGCTGTGCTGAGAGTCCTGTGAAAGTAGTGTGTCATGAGTAGATGGCAGCATACAATATTGGGGGGGGAATAGGGGGAGACGGCACAGTGAACATGGATTGGCTCTGGTAGCAGCAGCCCTGCTGCTCTCAGTAGAGTAGTGAGATGCATTAAAGTACTCTGACATCTGTTAAATATTACTTTCCCATACTGGTATCAAAAGAAGGGTAGTTAAGATCATTGACCAAGATATCTCTTACTTAACTTGTTGAATATGCAGCCTCTCTTCTGCTTGTGCTGCTTAAGCTCTCTTTAGTAAGTGGATTTTCAAATGATAAAATACTAATACTTTAAATGGTAAAAATTACAAGTTCATTTCTGATAAACTTTCTACATTTGTATAGTGATATCTGAACTTGAGTCAGTAAATTACTATAGATTAATAAGTTTTATACAGGAATATCTCCACCAATAATTCTGGAAGGAATTTTAATAGACTTAGGCAAGAGGAACTTTA
The DNA here is from genome assembly GCF_013100865.1 of Trachemys scripta elegans. Lineage (NCBI taxonomy): Eukaryota > Metazoa > Chordata > Testudines > Emydidae > Trachemys > Trachemys scripta. The sequence continues at coordinate 103,341,807 of NC_048300.1, forward strand.
GTGTTGTTTCTTCACTCTTTTGGGGTCCTTAGAATACTTTAGTTGTGTTTCTTCCTCATAGAAGGGATTAACAGTTTTTATATATGTGAAACCTAGGGCCTCTGCTCTGCTCTCATCTCATACAAGTAAACCTGAATTTTCCCACCCCCCAAAAAATCCAAATCTGTTTTTGAATTTGAACAGGGTCTCCTGTCCAAAACTTGTTTACAAAACTTTAATTTTTATTAAGGTTCTGAAGACTTATAAGATTGGGATTTACCTGGAAGCCTTTTTTTCTAGTCAAGCAGCTAATGGAAGATGTTCTGTCATCCTCAATAGTAGCACTAAATTCCAAGGTTTAAGCACTTTTTCAAATAATGTTACAAATACTGAATGCGGGAAAAGTGCATTATTAAAATTACATCGCAATGTGATTTTACTATACAGTGAGGTAGGTTCTCAGAGCGCTACATCTATGTCATCACTTTTGCTTAAAAGAAATCACTTTGGCCTTTCTAGAATATGAAATACGATTTTTGTGATATTAAAATAAAATCAACAAAAATAAGTTTGTAGTAAGAGAGAGGCTAGAGGAATTTGCCTATTAATTAGTAGTCAGCTTCTGCTTTTCATTTGTGTGGAAGCTATTGAGCTATCCCCCTCTCCTTTTGCATGCCACCACCAGCAGAATATATCAGGTAGCATGTGAAAGGCAGTACTTCCAATGGTCACAGAAGATTGTGAAAATAGAGTGGCAAGGTTAAAGCTGGTAAATTTCATTAAGTAACTGGTTTATTGCCCACCTTTTAAGTGGAACTTTGAGTAGTCCTACATAGGACAAGACCTCTCAGATATGACTCTTCACAAATAATTGAAAATTTTGTCGTTTCTAAAACTCTTTCAAATGCTTGTTTATAGTATGAGGACAAACCTTATCAATTATAAAATGTAGGTTAAACTGTGGATGTAAACTACTACAGTATTCCCTGGAAAACCTCTCATACAGATTATATATAAAAAACACACTTGACAGTGCATTGAAGGTGCCTACATGTTATGGTGATAGGTGCAGTACAAATGTCTAAGAATGTTGTTCATTTAACTCATCCTTGTTCTGTTTGACCTATGTTACCATAGCATGATGACAGAGATGATGGTGTGGATTATTGGGCCAAAAGAGGAAGAGGCCGTGGCACTTTCCAGCGTGGCAGAGGGCGGTTTAACTTCAAAAAATCAGGTAGCAGTCCAAAGTGGACACATGACAAATACCAAGGGGATGGGCTTGTGGAAGATGAAGAAGAAACAATGGAAAATAATGAAGAAAAGGACAGACGCAAAGAAGAAAAGGTAGAAAACTCTGGCTTGTCGATGAATTGAAGAACAGATTTCCTTCCTCACCATACCCTAAGTGATAAAATTGACAAAATAGTTTTCATTTAAAAATTATTTTCATGTATCTGCGGTAATGGACAAATGGGGGCAACTCATCCATATTTTCTTTATTTCTACAGGAGTAATATGAAGAAAAATTCCAGCTGAAAAAGCAGCCCTTGCACCACCCACACAGCATTTTTAATATTTTTTGTCGTCAAATGAATGTAAGCATTTTACTTAAATTTTACTGTTTAAAAGTAGTTTAGAGGGATTGTTTTTTGTTTTAAGCCTTTAGAGATCTTGATATAGTAAACTGTATGTTGACGATCGTACAGGTAGAAAGTAAAATATTTGTAATTATCAACTTTTAAGAACTTTTACTGTCTGTTAAATACAGTGTAATTCTGCTCTGTCCAAAAGATATGGTCAAGTGCAACTGAAAAGTTTTGATTCTCCCCATGATGCTGTGTTTTATTCTGAAGTAAACTTATAGCTCTGCATACCTGAAATCTTGGAAGAGCATTTTTTTTTTATAAATTAGTACTAAGTCTCAATCACAATGGAGTTAGTGTTTTCCTTAGATGTAATGAACCAGAGCAAAGTCTGTTTTGCTACCCATCCAAAAGTAGTGTTAAAAGATTGCAGCCTTAAGCCAGTCTTTGTTATAAAAGCACTTTTCACAGTGAACAGACTGAAATGAAATGTATTTGAAAATAGTCTTCTAGCTTGCTAAAGCAATCCTAACCATAGCTCGATGGGAACTGTACTACAAGACTAATTCAGTTCACTTTGTTTTAATAACTGCAGAAAACTTGCTGTGGATCATATTTGAGAGCTAAAGTATTTCAATATCCCTTAAAATGAATGTGGATGGAGATGTATACAAACCTGTATTAACATTGTCATACATTCACATTTCTAGACCACCCCCACGATGGGAGCTCTCTTCTGAACAGATCTAAATCTGACAAGTATAGCTGTAGCATAACAGGTGCTACGTTTCTCCGTCCATATACCGCTACTGGGGAAATGCCTCAACTGTTTGTGCAACAGCCCAAAAAGTAGCTTGACTTCTATACACTGTAACCGGAAGATTTGTCCTACATTCCAAATGCATGTTCCATTTTTGCATATGACAGAACAAGGTAAACCACTAGTTGAAAAAGAGTTACTTTTAAGAAAATCTGTTTAGTATATTTCAGACTTTGCATGCATAATGTATGAAGTCTTGTGAATGGAGCACTAGTTGCTATCTTAAAACGTTTCAAGCACAGTGAATAACACAAAATGACACTCTCAAGACTACGTTTTAATTGTTTTAATTGGTGACTCATGGGTTACCAATAGAAAGTTTTAGTCAAAAAGTTTGTGGCACTATTAATCCAGCTGCCCTTTGTGTCAGTCTTTGTTCCAGTTCATAAAACTGCCTTTTCAATTTCTTTACGTGGGCTTTCCTCTTCAGGTAAATATTCTGGCAAGTGTGAATTCTCTATTACGTTTACAGTCTTATATGAAATAAAAATCTAAAAGTTTTTAAAAGGATGAAATGTTAGAATTTGTGCCTTACTGCTCTAAACATCTTACAGAAACTTGAACATTTTAACATATAACAAGCAGAAACAGATTAAAGATACCAATGATAAGTTCTAAAACACATTCCCCTTCAACATTTGAAAAACACACTGCAGCACGAAACTTCAAATTAGAACTAACTTGCTATTAGATTTTAAGATCATTAACAATTTCAAACAGTAAGAGCTTTGTCATTTAATTTAATTCTCTGAAGTTGAGCCTTACCTCCTTTCCAGCCTCGTATATAATCACTTGTGCTTCTAGCTCTTTTGTTGCAGCAATAGCAGAAGCTAAGGACTAAAATAAAGTTATGCAATTTTAAAAATCTTAATATTACAACTAGATTAAGGATGCAAGGTCAAAATGCTGTGTTGTGTGCATTTTGTTAAAGCAAAGCAAGTTGTAACACTGAAATGTAAAAGTGGAACTAGCAGTAGAGTATTAAATGGAAGCTTTCAAACCGTTTCCAGCTATGTTGTTTATAACATAGTCTGCTTAATTCCCTAAATACAGGGCTTGAAAAGTTTCCTGCAAACCTACAAACCAGAAGCCAGCCAGCAGTACAATGATGGTCAAAAGAAGGCTTGTAAAAGCTTGATTTGTATCAAGGCTCACCTCTCTCTTCTTCCTAGGATAACACAGTAGCACACACTTAGTAATATAGAAGTCTGTTTATATAAGTGTCTTAAGTGCTGTGTAAGCCAGTAGTATCTGGAGAGCTTTATAGTAGGATATACAACATCTACACCAACTTAAAGATGTTACAGAGCTAGTGTGAAATACAGATCTCAGTACTATAGTACGGAGGGCGGGGGGGCTATGTCTCAGCATAGAATTAGTTGGCTAATTTATTAAGCAAACATTCCATCTGAAAAGGAACAATACCCTCTCTTCTTACACATCCAGTTGTGTGGATGTTTACGGTCCAACTTTTTTGCTTAATTCCCTTCTTAGTGAGACTTTTTTACATTGGCTAAGAATCTCCTGTTACACTTAATATTCTTATTGTAGTTTTAATGGAGACAGGGAGGTAAGTCTGAAAACATTGGCTCCTGTTATAATGTCATTTATTTATGTGTCACATGTAATGTTTCATAAGCAGTGTAGTTCTAGGTGGCTTCATGAAATTTCATAACCAGAAACGACAAGCATCAAATGCTACAGAACTCTGGCCCACCATCAAGTGTTGCCGGCTCTAGAGTAATGAGCATCTTCAATTTTCCAACTGAAATTACATATAAATAGTAGCATTATTTCTAAAGATTCTGTCAAGTTAATGCGGTCATACTGTACTTTGTCCTGGAATATCATACCCTCGTTCTAAAAGAAACTATAGGAACACCACATACTGCTTATTACACATGTTCTTGCAATAGTCCTCTCCCCACAAGATGATCTCTGCTCCATTTGTCACCTTATTGGCAGCAATGGTAGTAAGAGCATAGAGATGTAGTATCTAATTTTGCTAATGTAACTAGGGAGAGTTGATGGAGGGGGAAAGGATGGCTCCACTTCACAGGTCTTGGTAAAAAGGTTAAACCTTCAATTTGTTTACAGCTTTTTGAAGGGAGGTAGTGGAATGAGTGTTATAGTTCAGTGAATATTTGAACCATTAGCGTAACTAAAAGATTGGGCATTCTACTCTGTTAGTGCTATGGTAATTTGTACAAATGTCATACAAACCTTACCTCTGTTACAAGATCTGATTTTACTCTTACTTCTTAAGAGACGACTGAAATGTAAAACTGATTTATTCCACTGACTTTCAACAAAACTTCTTCACACAGACTTCTGGTAGGCTAAAGTAGAGAGAGTGAGAGGAGGAATGGAAAAACAACAAACTCTGAGTTCAGTATTCAGAAGCTAGTATCCCAGAGTTCACCCTGATAATTAACAATTAATGTGAATCTAAAACTCAAAGAAGGCAGCTAGAAACAAGTCAATGGGGGTAGACTTGGACTTATAGTATATGAAGAAAATTGTGAATACTTGTACTGCAACAAATGTACTGCAGCCTAGTTGTTAGGCACTTGATAGTACACCTCTACCCCGATATAGCGCGACCCGATATAACACAAACTCGGATATAACGCGGCAAAGCAGTACTCTGGGGGGGCGGGACTGCACACTCTGGTGGATCAAAGCAAGTTTGATATAACGCGGTAAGATATTTTTTTGGCTCCCAAGGACAGAGTTAATCGAGGTAGAGGTGTATTTGTATTACAGTAGTGACTAGATAACCCAACTGGAAGTGGGCTGCTTCGTGCCTTATATCCACAGCATGAGAATGCCTGCCTACAGGGATTTATTAACTTAAATAGACCAGATCGGAGACAGTGTTATCCCCATTTTACATAAGGGAAACTGAGGCACAGTGACTTGCCCAAGGTTGCAAAGGAAGTCTGTGGCAAAGATGGGAATTGAATTCAGATCTCGTGAATCCCAGTCTATCATCATAGCATCCTTTCTCTATTTGCACCAGCCTGAAGGTTGGATAACAAAAGCCTACTGCCCTTGAGTATGGTATGAATGGAGCTGCCCACTACCAGCCTGAAGAAAGTATTTCTGGATTACAGAATAGATAGGAAGTGGCAAATTATTCTGTGACCTGACTTCTCTAGAAAACTTTTTAAAAAGCGACAAAGAGTCCTGTGGCACCTTATAGACTAACAGACGTATTGGAGCATAAGCTTTCATGGGTGAATACCCACTTCGCTGACGAAGTGGGTATTCACCCATGAAAGCTTATGCTCCAATACGTCTGTTAGTCTATAAGGTGCCACAGGACTCTTTGTCGCTTTTTACAGATCTAGATTAACGCGGCTACCCCTCTGATACTTTTTAAACAGACACTCTCCTAGAGATTTCAGTTGCAGATTCCCTTGGAGAATCCACATGAGAAATTACATAGTTAAAATTAGGAGTGGTGATATAAAGACAATTATTTGAGCTTGGATAAAAGGCACTGAGTAAAACTTAAATTCCTACCACATTATCTAGTCCTTCAATGTGAAGAGTAATGTTCTTTGCATTCTTGTTGGAACTGTTAAGGAAAAGTTGTGTTTTGAACTTTTAATTGGATACTTCTGGAGTATCTGTTTGGCTGATACGAGGAGTATTCAGCGCATTTGTATTTCTCTTGCTAGAAGTTGAAAACAATCATTGGGATCACATCTACAGGAAAAGTAGTAAGAATTATCTAGTTTCTTTTCTACTAGAGCCTTTTTGTTGCTACAGGCAAGTCGCATCTTAGGCGCATTTAACATGCGCGAATTCAGCTTTGCGCGGTCGGCAAAAACGGGGGGGGGGGGGGGGGGAGAAAAACAACAACATAAAAACTGCACCTGTAGTGCGGGCAATTCTGCCTGCCATTGAATTCAATGAATGTTTCACTATACGCGGTTTTCGCTTTATGCGCTAACCGCAGAACGGAACCCCCGCGTAAGATAAGACTTGCCTGTACATTGAATTTTGAATTAAAGTAGACCAGTCTGGCTGAGTTAGTGGTGGACAACACTGACAACACCAGTTTAATAAGGCCACATTTGCTTCCTCTCCTATAATATCACAGTGAGGCTATTCTATTCAGGAGACATCTGGGGTAATTTTGCCCATTGCAGACTTAAAGGCAGGATCTTGCAAATTTTCTCTCCAGGCACCAACTCAGAGATCCTGTCAGTGTTTATTTTGCATTCAGCTCCCCAATCTTCTTGGGGGGGGGGGGGAGCAAAATGGCCAGTACTATGCAGCTCTTTTGCTTACGGGAAACTTCTCCTATTCTTTCTGCCGTATAGAATCCAGCTGCTTTGGGAGTTGCCCCTGCCCCAAACCCCACCCCAACTAGCTTGGGCAGGCCTGAGCCATAAACTGCCCTGCTGCTACTACCCCCTTTAACCACTACTGGTGGCTTGCTAGCTTTGATTTGCCATATCCCAAAGCAGCTTTTGAAATGCTGTCAACAGTTGAACTGGAGGCTGCAGTAGTCTTCAGCCTAGGATTTTCTGTTTAATTGTATCTCCCTGGCCCACTGAATAAGAGAGAAGAAAATCTCCCCTGGCTGTACCATTGACCAGAATAGCAAAGGATGACAGCTTTTTGGCATAGGTTGCTTCTAAGGCTCTGCGCTCCTGTCTGAACCCAGGAAGAATTCACACTCCATACTCTGCTCTCTTCCACTTGATTTCATTCAAAGACACTTTGATCTTGAAGCTAAGTAAACTGATTTTCTGCCCTTTTATGGGGTGTAAATTATCTTGATGCTACTTTGTTTACTTTAAAAGAATTATTTTCTGTCCCTCCAATCATTTCCTTGCATATTTTTTAGTTTTAGGCATATAGAGACAATATATGATATGCTGGTGACCACTAAACACCAGTCTGCAATAATGATCACCAGCTTCCTCATTTATTACAGATCAGATGACTCAGCTCATGAATTCAATACTTTGAAGATTAAAAATAATGAAATAGCTAATCTTCTATACAAAGATGCTGAGATGCCTTGCCCACTTTCCAGAAGTGTTTAAATTCTAACGCTTGATAAGTCCATCCACATTTAACATCCAGTCCCTTTTCCTAGCCATATCCTCACCAATACAACTTTACCCCTTCCCCATCCTAACTCTAACTTATTCCTTACCATAAGAACCTTGATGTTCATTTCCTTTTAACTACTTAAAGTTCTCATTCACAAATTGAAACTGGAGCCTAGTGTATTTCAAGTATTAAAACTTATGCTTTGTTCTTTAAAATACATGAGTGAGTTTAAAATGCTAGAACTTGAAAGAATGCCATGGATTTTATTTTTTGCGTGTGTTAATCCTGGTCATAGCTCAGAAGTTGCAAACTCAGACTTATTACCTTTTCTTCAAGTTCTCCAACCTTTCAGTCATGCCACAGTTGTTTGTCATACAGTAGAATCCCGTATTAAGAACACCTTGGGAATGGAAGCTGTTCATAACTGAAATGTTTGCAACTCTGAACAAAACATTATGGTTCTTTCAAAAGTTTACAACTGAAAATTGACTTAATACAGCGTTGAAACTTTACTATGCAGAAGTAAAGTTATACTTTTTTTTTTTTTTTTTTTTACTAGTTTACATTTAACAGTACTGTTGCCTTTTGGGCGGGGGGGGGGGGGGAGGAGAAGAGGAGAGGGTCTCTGCTGTTGCCTGATTGTGTACTTCCAATTCCAACAAGGTGTGTGTGGTTGACTGGTCAGTTGTAACTCTTATGTTCATAACTATGTAATTACATAATTGGAAGAACATTCTGAAAGAAAATGAAGTGCCTGCAAAAGTGATGGAAAATATTTTGAATACTAACAATTTGCAAACAAAGGTTTTTACTTAAGAGTGGCAATGTAGACTATGTAGAATTTCTTTATAGCATAAAATGTGAAATTCAGCTTGTTACAGGAGTCAGCTTGGAGAAATAAAGTTCTGGTGCTTTGACTAACTAACCAATAACACTTATGCAGCAGGGTGACATTTGTTTAATAGTAATTTACTAAATTAACGGTCCATGCAAGAGGTTAAGTGATGCAAGAATGACTGAGTGGGAAGGTTGCATGCTGTCACTGATAGAGAAATTTCTGGACCTTATGGGTGTCGCCTTTCTCCAGTCATTCATGCTAGCATATAACAAGTAAGCAGCTGATGATGTGCAGAAGAAAGAGACCTGCCTTATCCAGACCCAAGTTTAAATGACAGGCAGGCAGAACCATTGACCTAATGAATACTGCAAGAGGTAGTGCATGAGAACATGGCTTCAAAATCAGCTCCAGGAAATAGTGGTTGATTTCTTCCATATACAAATAGAGGTGAAAGATTATAAAATGAGGAAAAAAAGATGATGAGAATGAAGCATATAAGCACAATGTGCAGCTACCTACAGTTGCTGTCTTTCAGAAGTATAAGTTCCTTATTACATCCTTGTTAGAACACCAGATCAAAACAAACGTTACAAAATTGAAGCCTCCCTGCTGAGCTAAATACCAGAAGATTTTAAAAAGGCAGTTTATGTACTAGTGACAAGAATATTTCCTCTCTCATCCAAGATCTTCGTTATGCATCACAAATTAAAGGGGATTAATCCTGTCTAAGAAAACAAAGTGTTACATGGCCTTGTAAATCACTAAGGCTTGGTCTACACTACCCCCCTAATTCGAACTAAGGTACGCAACTTCAGCTACGTGAATAACGTAGCTGAAGTTCGAAGTACCTTAGTTCGAATTAGTTCGAACTTACCTTGGTCCACACGCGGCAGGCAGGCTCCCCCGTCGACTCCGCGGTACTCCTCTCGGCGAGCTGGAGTACCGCAGTCGACGGCGAGCACTTCCGGGTTCGACTTATCACGTCCAGACTAGACGCGATAAGTCGAACCCAGAAGTTCGATTTCCAGCCGTCGAACTACCGGGTAAGTGTAGCCAAGGCCTAAGAAAGCTGAGAAGTTCTCAAACAAGGAATTCTTCCTATAGGACCTTCCACATCTTCTCAAAGCCATAAATAGAAAAGTGTTTCTAGGTTATACTCTCCAAGTGACATTGATGGCAGCAGTTGCTATGCATTGCTCCCATCAGGGCACATGGTTGGAAGCAGAAAGGCAGTACGGTAAGGAACTGAATGAGCATTGAAAGGACTGCACTAGGAATGAAGAATATTTTCACAAAGTAGTACACAAGTTACATGCAGCAGTACCATCAATGAGGCACACAATTTCAAACATTCTTCCTAGCAAAAGCATACTGTCTTCATCAGAAACTAGTATCTAGTAACAGCCAAGGCCGGTTTTAATTATCTGTGGATTATATGTTTTAGTGAATAGCTGACTCTTTTTTTTTAAAAAAAGTGACATGTCAAGAACCGGGGCATCTGACTATACAAAAGAAACGCGAAACTTCTATACGCGAAGTGCCAGGAAATGCACAAAGCAAACTACCTAAGTTATGCATTTAAATGTCAGCTCCAGTAATGTGACTTGTAACTGGCAGGCAAAGACATTCTAGAGGGACTGGATTAAGTTCCCGCTCCCCTTTTAATACAGGGAGGTGGGCCGAAAGTGGCTCACACACGCACGTGCCAGGTTCCTGACTTCGGGCTTGACAACTCCACCTCCCCTAGCAGCGCCATGGCCCCGCTCCATAGCCCCGAGGGCAGCGCGGCACAGCGGGCAGCCGCTCCCAGACACCGTCCCGCGGCGAACAGCGGCTGCCAGGGCAGGCTCGCTGAGCGCGGCGGCACGTGGCAACGGCAGCGGGACCCGCTTCCCTCTCAGAGGAAGAACGTACCAGGTTCGGCCGACGCAGGCGCTCGCCCCAGCCTCTGCGAGCGGAACACCCCCCGCGCGTTTTCCTATTGGTTCAGCATTCGAATCCTCGCTTTCTGCCACGCCCCTAGCCCTTGGTGGGTCGATTTGTGCGTCACGCCCCCATCCGCTTTACCCAATGGGCCGTGCGAGGCGCTAGTTTTGATTTGATTTTGCAGTGGCCTAGCGCCGGAGTGAGGGAGGGGCGGGGGCTCCGGGAAGGACCTCGTGAGGCCTGGAGGAGCGCGAGCCTGAGTAAGAGGGGAGGGGGCCGCACACGTCGCGTCACGCGCCTAGCGTCAGTCCCCTCCGCGGGCGAGCGCTGTAACCGTTGAAGGGGACGTGGCGGCGGCGGCGCTGGGGGAAGGCGGGACGCGTCATGCTGGGTTGGGGGTGATTTAGGGTCTGTTCTTTGCGGGGTCCCTGGGCCAGAGCCGATGGGCGGGGCTGCGTGACGTGTCGGCCTTGAGCGCCCCAGCGGCCTCGCTGCTCCCGCTCTGGAGCGGGGCCGGGTTCGTTCGTGTAGGGGGCAGCGGCCCCGTCCTAGTGGCCGCCCTGTCACTCCCCGGATCTCTCTCGGGGCTCGGCTGGGCGGACCCGGCGATCCCACCGAGCTGGGCCGCAAGCGCCTTGCAGCCCGTTCTGACCCCGGGCCGTTCCCCCCGCCTGGCCTGGGGACCGGCCCGTCGGAGTCAGTGGGGCTCCTAGCGCGACCTGAAAGCCCAGGGGCGGAGGCCCTTGTCTGGTGGAGCTGTCGTGTTGCCAGTTGGGATTTATTGGGGCACCTCGTTCACAACGCCTCCGTACAGAATAAAGTCTAGTCCTCGGGCGGCTCAGTGAGAGCGTCCTGTTCTTCGCCAGCAAACAAACGGGGGGCTTTTATGAATTCAGTAAAAGTAACCACATTTCACAGAACTTCCGAGTAGCTTTTCCATTACCAATATTTCCCATTTCTTTAAAAAGGAAATCGTTGATAAATTATTGGAAGAGAGAGGCCCTCCAATTGCATCTAAAACAATGGACTGTTCTTTATTTTTCAAATATTGCTGATTTTAAAACAAGATCCAGGACTAAGATCAGTGGGTCTCAAGTGAGTTCAGTATATTTAGGGGTCTAGCATTTGATGTTCTGGCTTCTCAGCTACCTTAGGGCTTGAAACTGTTCTCACTGTGGTCAATGGCGATAGAAGTAAACCCTTAGTGTGTGGAGAAGTCTGAGCAGGAGTTTGTCTTGAAGTGATGCTCTCTTCTATTTCTAAGGTGCCACAAGTACTCCTGTTCTCTTCTATTTGCAGCTGTAGAAAGGGTATCTGGAACTCTTCCGGGATGTATATGAAACTAATGTTTATAACCAACTTTTGAATTCTCAGACTGCTCTGTAAATGGCTCTACTGCTGAATCTCATAAGGCAACTGCTAGAATACTTTGGTGTACCAGCTGATCAGGTAAACTGATATTACTAGTGATGATCCATTGGTTTGCTGCTCAAGTTCATGGTTGTCTGGTAAGCATGAGTGAGGATAGGTGAGTGCGTGTGTTGTGTTAAGAGATTTCTGTTGGTGTGTGCCGGTGGTGAATGAGGAATGTGTGCTGCAGTAAGGGGTGATATGTTCTTGGGGTTATTGCATAATTTATACATGTACCAGTAACCCTATGTGTACATTTAATTATAGTGGTATAATTATTCTGGTAAACTTCCTTCTGTAGACAAGCCATAAGGCCCATCTGATGATTTTACTTGTCTGTTACATTTTGCCTTCATATATTAACTGGTGTGTAAAGACTTCCGAATAGCAATTAATTCCATATTTTATAGACCCTGATCATGGGAGGTGCTGTGCACATACAGTTCAATAGAAATTACAGGGACTCACCATTTTTGGATCAGGACCATAATGCTGAGAAAACCTAATGTGTCAGACTGTTATGCAACTCTTTTTGGTGTGTATTACACTGAAAATGTCCAGCACTAATTGTAGCGCCACAAGTTTTAATCTCAAAGAATTTATGTTTGCTCAGCATTTCTCAGATCTATGTGCAAACTTAAATAATGTGGTAGTAAAAATGCCACCACCTGTTCTACACCACTGTTGCTACTGGTGGAACTGCACTAGTGCTAGACCAACTGTAGGAAAAGTGCTAGTGTAGACAAGGTTACACTGACTAACTTTTGTTTTGTTTTTTGTTTAAACTTCTCTGGTTTGACAGTAGCTTTTTCTTTTGGCAGTTCATACCAAGGTGGGAAGCTCATATAGACAATAGCAGCATTGGCCGTATGATTGAAACATGTCTTTTTTCAACCCCCTTCTCAAGAAGGCACTTTCAGCAGGTATATGCTATCATAAGGAAATGTCAGGTGAAAGTATCTTAAACTTTTTTTATGATTTCCCCACCCATTTTTGCTAGCAGTGGTTTGTGTATCCAGATACAGACTATATTGACTCATTCGTTCTGGGTCATCCTTTGTTCTCCAACAGACCTTCTAGATACCCTCCTGTCTAGGAGGTGTAGTTAGTTTCACCCCCTATTGGTTTTCATGTAGAATGTCCTGGCACATCATCACGTACATCCCAGAAACTTGAAAACTGGTCCAGGAAGAGAGATGCTCCTGAGGCCATTTCTGAACCCTTGCTCCCTTAGGATAGCAAACATTTTTGTAGACCAATCTAAGTATGTAATGGTCAGATCACGTATGGTACGATCTCTTAATGATTTTGAAAAATATAAATGTTTGTACCATTGAGTTAAAAACCCATATTTCTTTTGTTTAACTTTTAGATTATATCAGTTTGGCAAAGTAAGGAATATGGAGCTACGCGAAGCATTGTTCGTAGACTTGGGACAGTTCTTTCTTTAGAACCTTGTCCAAGACCTCACTTTCAGGTGAGTGGGTTATTGCTACTCTTAATATTTTAATTATTTAAGCAAGAAGTCTCACATTAAATTTAACAATGGCTTTCCTAATCTTTTTATCTTTCATGACTATGGTATACTACATCTTTTCTGTTCAATGACTTTCACTTATCTAATACTGAGTCCCTCTTATTTGAGGAAGTTTTATTGTTAAACCCAAATTCTTTACTTTGCAGAGGCCTGACTACTTCTTTTTTTTTTTTTTTTAGATGGTCCAAGACCTGAATTCTTTGGATTATGACGAACGAAGTACAACTCCAAATCCTGTAGTTCCATCTCTTGGTGATATTCTGAGGGTGGTAAATGATGAGGGAGAATCTTTTGCTAGATTTAGGCAAGTAAAGGCTCTGTGCTTATTTTGGTAGGAATGACTCAGATCCTGTAGCCTGTGATACTGGCAATTGTCTAAACCTTTCTGGGCCCTAGCAAAATTGACACTTTAAAAGTTAGCTCTTTCTCTTGATTTCCCCCCCGCCCCCCCAGGAATTCTTGCCTACCCTTTAGCTAGCATTATATAGCATACACATAGATTTGGAGGATTGTGGGGTGAACGTTGATGGAATCTAATCCTAACACTCCATGAGATTATCACCTCTAACCTCTTATTTTTGGGTAATGAACACTATCCCCTTTTCCCAGATGAGAACACTGGGACAGAAATAATAAAGGGTCCCTGTTAACTCAAAATCAATTTTGTTAATTTTTTACCCATTGCTGTTACTAGCAAACCTTTGAGATTACGATAACTGAAAGAAAAGTTTTAAGTATTTTAAGTTTGTTTGCCTTGTGTATAGGCTGTTTCACCATTTCTTCTTTCATTTAATTTTTTCTGCTTTCATGCAGTCCAAAAGGAAAATAAATTACATTTTCCTATTTTAATAATTGTAAAGCAACAAATATTGTTGCGAAACTTGGACAGGCATAGCACATGAAGTTTAACTTTAAAATAATTAATAGACACAAAATTGACTGTGTCCCTTTTAAATGACTTTTACCCAAGGTCACAGAGGAAGTGGATATTTCAGAGGTAGAATTTAGTTGTTTATGCTTCTTAGTGTGCTCAGACGACTAACCCACAGCTCAATTAACATTTGGTATTTTTATTGGATATTGCAAATCTAGTTTTTATATTGCATGGGTTTGTCGTCTTCTGATCTTGTTGTTTGTTGCTGTGAAACTACAAGAAGAAGTAGGGAGATCTGAATTGGCTGGTATGTTTTGCTTTTTTGGGGGGTTAGAAGGAATATTGGAGTTCTAATGTCTCTTCTTACCACAATACTTAAGCTGTTAATGATGTCACGTTGCCTCTGTACTACAAAAACTGAGAGAATTGCACAAATCATAGAAAAAGAGAATAATTTTTATGATCTGGCAATTTAGTTATTAGAAATGGCTCAGTAGGTGATCATGAGACTTTCTCGGACAGCTACACACAGAGCTATATATGCTATACAGTAAATGGGACCTAGTTGCCAAAGAAAAGAGGAGTTTGTAGCCAGCTTTAGTGGTTTATCTCCCCAGTTTCTTGGGTCTTGACTGTGTTATTCTCCAGGCTGCCTCATTAATCAGCCTACTCGTATAGTTTCCCCATTCTAACTGCTCTAGGTCCATGGAATACTTGAAGGGAGCATGCATTGTAATCCAAATTAACTTCTTGTTGGGTAATCTGGAGAGCAAGAGAAAACTGCAGGTAGATCCTGGTAGGGCAGGGAGACAGAAGGCAAAATGTTACATGCCTGCCTAAAGTGAAATGATGAATTCCATGACCTCTTGGGAAAAATGCCAGATTCCTTGGCTGGAAAACCCACTGGGCCCTGATTGAGATGAAGAATAAAGCAGGTCTCACCATTTAAGGTTTTTATTTCAGGCTATCTACTCAAGCAGGTGACAGATTATCAGTTTATACACACTTAATGTTTTTTAGTAACTGCCATAAGGGCTACAATGTGTGTCTAATATTCCCCGCAGTGCAGCTATCTTGTCCCTGAACCCATATGCTGCTTCTGGGGCTACTAACACTCTTGGGAGTCCTAGCTGGGTGTGTCTCATCACCTTCTACATCCATTTCACTTCCTTGTTTGTGCATCTAAATTTATAGCTGCCCCCTTCCTGATTGTATCTAGGCAGAAAGTGCTCTTTGTTCCCTCTTTTTACAACCCAATCATTCAGCATAACCATTGTGTAATGGTCAATCTCTGCTCCTGAGTAAATTGCCCAAGTATTCTAACAAGTGCATTTTCAAGGAGTTTTTCTTCTTATTGGTGATAAACTTGATAACCTTTTTTAAAAAATTGAATACTTAAAAATGCAAAATTTAATGCTTATAAAACAATGTAATGCAAAATGGCTTGTGAAAGAGATGAAGCTCTGAAACATTAAAGCCTAATATCATTGTCAATGGTGTTTCATAACTTCAATTTCTTGTGCCAGTAACTTACAAAATGCATTTCTAACCTAATTCTTTTCCCTGTGGGGGGCATGAAATTGTTACTACTCAGTTGAAACTTTTAAAAGTTTATATTTTTATATTTTAGGGCTGAATCAAGGGGAAAGGAAATAATTACAGTTGACCATGATGTATCTCCAGCTATAGTTTCCTTGCCAACTGCTCTAAAAAATAGAGCAGAGAAAGAAAATCTTGTGAATGAAGAAGCAATTAAAAAAATTTCTGCACTTGAAAATGAGTTAACCCTTCTTCGTGCCCAGATTGCTGCAATTGTTGCAGTGCAAGGATCAAGAAATAGTAATCAATCAGGTACACTTGTTTTTGTTTATACTACGGTCTTAAAACTTTGAGCTTTCCTTTGTTTTATGCCCATAGTACTTATCCCGTGATTTACTTTTTATCTAAATTTCTGTGAATTAAGTGAAAAGTATTTTGAATGCAGGATTGTTTTTGTCTGTCTCTATTTCTTATATTCATAAATTAATTTTTTTCACTCTCCTCACTTTGTGGACAGTTCATCACCTTCAAGTTGGAGTTGATTTAAATCATCTTTTTTTTTACTGGTGAAGCCCACAAGAGTATGTGTATCATTCTGCACTGTCACCTGGGAGAGTGCCTGGGCCACCATTTTGATAGCTTCACCCTTTGTATTATAAGGATGAGCAAGGAGCAACCCTATATTTAGCCTGCCTAGCACTCTGCATTATAGAAGATTCTTCTGACCTTTTTTGTTCTAACATCTAAATTGTTTGTAGCAAGTCTTTATAATGTGACAGGGGAAAGGCCCTTGGGCCAGAGGGTTTTTCTTGGTCTTGTGGAATTCTGTATAGGTTTAGCTGAGTTATAAACTGTTAATTACCATTTCCCTTGTACTTAGTAAAATTTTAGGTGTGCTGCCAAAATAACTGAAACATTCTAAAGAGCTGGAGCCATGTCTCAACAGCAACACGTTCTGTACTGGGTATGCCTGGGAGCTACTGTATCAATGAGAATTGTGCAGGTGGAAGGAGAGACGGGTTGGGGCTTGTTTGTATGCATTATGATATTCTTTTTAATTACATGGCCACATATGGCTTTTCCCCAACAGGACCCATGCCTTGTTCAGTGCACAGGCAAGGGGGGAGGTTTAGCTCAATGGTTTGCACATTGGCCTGCTAAACCCAGGGTTGTGAGTTCAATCCTTCAGGGGGCCACTTAGGGATCTGGGGCAAAATCACTACTTGGTCCTGCTAGTGAAGGCAGGGGGCTGGACTTGATGACCTTCCAAGGTCCCTTCTAGTTCTAGGAGATAGGATATCTCCATTTATTTATTATTTATTTATTACAAATGGACAGAATTAAGGTTGCATAGACATCTTAAATCTGGCATTTTCCTAAGTTTTGAGTGCTTGATTTGAAACCTAAATAACTTTAGCTTAACAGTTTTGTTTTGTTTTTTCTTTCCTTTTTATGTAATTATTTCTGGTAGCACCATGTTGTGCTAGGTGTTTGACGTTTTAAGAAAAAATAGTCCTTCCCAGATTAGGATCTTGCAATATAGCTCAGACACCTTGGACTTGGCTTGATCTTCTCAAACTTTCAAATATTAGTAACGCGTTCTTTTAATTAAAAAAATAACTTATTTTCTTTGATAGGTTCAGATGTCTTGAATTCATTTGGCATTCCAAGTGGTTCTTTCCCAGTGCCAGCAATGACTTCTACTCCATTGTCCACCGCACCAGATCACTTTGTAATTCCTCCACCTCCCCCACTTCCCTCCATAGCACCATCTGGCTTTGAAGCCAGTAATTCAGCAATTGAACTTATTAAACAACGTCGTGCTGCAAGTAAGACCAGCTCAACAACTGTTGACAAAACTGAACACCAGAAGACCCAGGGTGTTCTTAGTATGATGGATGTTTTGAAGGATATAAACAAAATCCAACTGCGAACTATTGAGAAGTAAGTTGATTTTAAATGTAAACCAAAAATATGCGAACACTACAGTATTTAGGGAGCAGCAGATAACGCTGGGGTGAAAACCTGTTTAATGGACAGGTGCTCCTGACAACTGTCTGAGATGATGGAATCATAGGACTGAAAGGGTCCTCGAGAGGTCTTTGAGTTCCCTGCACTCAAGGCAGGGCTAAGTATTATCTGACTATCCCTGACAGGTGTTTGTCTAACCTACTCTTAAAAATCTCCAATAACAGAGATTCCACAACCTCCCTAGACAATTTATTCCAGTGCTTAACTACCCTGACAGGAAGTTTTTCCTAATGTACAATGTAACCTGCCCTTGCTGCAATTTAAGCCTATTGCTTCTTATCCTATCCTCAGAGATTAAGGAAAACAATTTTTCTCCCTCCTCCTTCTAACAACATTTATGTACTTGAAAACTGTTATCCTATTCCCTTTCTGTCTTCTCTTCTCCAGACTAACCAAACCCATTTTTTTTCTAATCTTCCCTCATAAGTCATGTTTTCCATTTTTGTTGCTCTTCTCTGGTTTCTCCTATTTGTCCACATCTTTCCTGAAATGTGGTGCCCAGAACAGCACACACTACTCCAGTGGAGGCCTAATCAGCACGGAGTAGAGCGGCAGAATTACTTTTTTGTCTTGCTTACAGCACTCCTGCTAATATATCCCAGAATGTTGGTGGTGTGTTTTTTTTTTTTTTTTTTTTTTTTTTTTGGCAACAGTGTTGCATTGTTGACTCGTATTTAGTTCGTGATTCATTCTGACCCCAGATCCCTTTCTGTAGTACTCCTCCTTAGGCAGTCATTTCCCATTTTGTATATATGCAACTGATTGTTCCTTCCTTAGTGGAGTACTTTGCATTTGTCCTTATTGAATTTCATCCTGTTTACTTCAGACCATTTCTTTAGTTTGTCCAGATCATTTTGAATTTTAATTCTATCCTCCAAAGCACTTGCATCAACTCCCAGCTTGGTATCGTCTGCAAACTTTAAGTGTACTCTGTGCCTTTATCTAAATCATTGATGAAGATATTGAACAGAACCGGACCCAAAATGATCCCTGTGGGACCCCACTTCATATACCCTTCCAACTTGACTGTGAACCAGTGATAACTACTCACTGGGAACAGTTTTCCAACCAGTTATGCACTCACCTTGTAGTAGCTCCATCTAGGTTGTATTTCCCTAGTTTGAGAAGGCCATGCAAGACGGTATCAAAAGCCTTATTAAAGTCAAGGTATACCACATCTACTGCTTCTCCCCTATCCACAAGGCTTGTTAGGCATGTAGTTTGTCATTTAACACTTTCCTAAGGGTACATCTACACAGCAAAACTCTCCCCCAGCCAGCCCGCCCGGCCCGGCCCGGCCAGGCAGTGAGTCTCAGACCCAGTGTCAATTGATTCAGGCTTGCACTATGGAGCTAAAAAAAGCAGTGTACATATTCCTGCTCAGGCTCTGAGACCCTCCTTCCTTGCCGTGTCTCGGCCTGGGCTCCAGCCTCAGTGGGAATGTCTATTCTGCTATTTATAGCTCTGTAGCACAAGCCCCACGAGCCTGGGCTCTGACACTCACTGCCACTGTTTTGGGGTTTTTTTGTCCTGTAGATGTACCCTGAGAGATTTTGAGCAGGCAATTTTTCCCTTAGAGTGCTGCATCTTCACTGCCTAGAGTATCAAGTGAAAATATATTACATACAAAAGCAAAGCATTGTCTAATTTAAAACTAATCTCCTGCATAGGTCGGTCAGTCTTTTGTCTCCTGTTTTTTTTTTTTTTTTTTTTTGTGATTGGGGCTATTTGGAGTTCACTTACAAAATCAGCTAAACGTGCAGGAAAACAGATCTGAACAAACAAACTTTTGAGTTCATTGTAAAAGGACAACTCCTTGGGGAAATATTGGGAAACTAACAGTACATCCAAAATACATTAATTCTAACTTTGAAGTCTTCAAACATGTATAATGCACGTGTCTATTTTAACTGAAGATTTTACTGAACCTAGACCCAAGTCCTTTAGTTTGGTCAAATAATTTTTAATTTTTACATGGTTTTGGTCAAAATGCGAAACTTATGTGATTACAAAACATATGATTATTAAATATTTGTGTGACTGATATCCTGTGTTCAGAGCCAAACTGCTCTTTTAGATGCGATACACAGGAAACTAAATAAACACATTTACTGAACTGGAATAAAAGTATACTCTAAGGAAGTAGGATAATGTCTGTTTAGAGATCACTATTGAGGAAAAAAATGTAGTGTGTATATATAAGAACAGAGGGTGAAATCCTGGCCCAAGTCAATGAGTGTTGTCAACTGGGCCAGGATTTCACCGAGCATATTGTACCAAGTGTTTATTAAAAGGCCCTTTTTAAAAAATTTCATATATGGAAATAACTGGCACAAATAATTGTGGGTACATTTTCTAGTATAGCAGATTTTAATAAGGCTTTACGTGCCTTCAGCATGTGATTTCACCACATAAGTACTGGGGCCAGTTTCACAAAAGTGCTTAGGCCCCTAAAGAGGCAGTTAGAAGCCTATGCCCAACATTTCACCACCACTAACATTCTCAAAACTACTGCTCAGTTGCTGCCTAACCCTGTATGCACCTAAATCCCTTAAGGACCTAAGTTTCTGTTGGTAGGTGTGCTCGAACTGCCTAAGCCCTGACACTGCCCTGCATCAACTGAGCTTCTGGGAGCACTCTTGCACACCTAACCCCAGCGGGATTCTCGCATTAGGTGTTCCCCTTCCCCCACCATCTATCTCACTTGAAGGGCCTGATCTGGTCCACACAAAATGCAGCTGGGGCAGCAAGCAGATCAGGAATTTTTGTGGCTGGCTGACTGATTCAGAATACCCAGTGGTTCAGGCACTCACCTGGGATGTCACAGACCTGGGTTCAAGTCCCTGGTCCAAATCCGGCAGAGTGGGGATTTGAACTTGGGTTTCCAGTATACGAGGTGAGTTCCCTAACTACTGACCTTTTTGGCTGTGTGTGTGGGTAGGGGGAAATCTCTTTGATATTTCACAGGAAAGAGTCGACCTCATTCAAGAGCCTAACTCCAAGAGAGGGTTCACGACTGAGAATCCCAAGCGGAGATTGGTGACTTCCTTTGGCCAGTCACTCTGGCACGTGAGGCCCAGATCAACGAGGGTTAGACTCCTAATTTCCTTTGTGCATCTGGGCCCAAAGCCCCATTACTTTCCTTGGCATTTCACTCCTGGCTAGCTTAGGCATCTCCCTGCTCAGCTTGCTGGCTTCTGAGAATCCCTTTCTTACTATCTAACTCTGCTATACAATGCGTGGAGAGCCTAGGTGCCTAACTTGAGGCTGTAAATTCCACTGGGTGGCAGGTTGCCTAGAAGTTAGTCATTGCAATGTCTAAAGTCCCTTTCTAGTTCCAAATGCTACAAATTAAACTTTCAATTCCATTTGCAAACCTACAAACTGTATCCACAATCTTTGAGCACGAACTTGTGGGCAGAGCTGAGGTTCTCTGAAAAATCAGGGCTGATTTACTCAGTGCTTTGGATTCATAAATTATACACGACTGGCTTTCAAATAGATATTTTAATAGTGTTTCTAACTTCACGTTTGGAAGTTTAGATACACACTTGAGAACAAAACCAACCACTGATGCATCTATGCCAATTTAGCATCCAGTTGCTGGTTGTGGATATTTTGTTGAAGTGTCCTTGTTTGCAAATGGGCCCTTGTGTGGCTGACTGGATGAACATGTATATTTGCAAGTTTAATTTTTAATTGACGTCTTGCATCCGACCATATTACTTTATTATTGTAAAGTCTTTTGAGAAACTTTACAGCTTTTTGTTGATCTTTATAAAAACTCATGAAGATCCAGTGTTTTAACTGAAAACAAATAGGGACGGTGGAGTACTTTATGAGATTAAATTAACTTTTTCCCTGATTCATAGATTCTAAGGCCAGAAGGGATCATTGTGACAGACCATAATTGATACAGCAGTATCTGGCAGTACAATGGAGACCTCCTTTTTAAAATTGTATTTTTATAGGCCTGCCACGCTATTCTAATACCTGAATAAGGAAATAATATCGGAGGTATTATGAACAACTTAAGTATTTGCTGTGACTGTAGGCAGGGGATTTTTCTCAGTATTGTTGCATTTACTTTTATTCATGTTTGGCCATGGTAAGCCATTTCAGAATACAGTAAGCTATATTACTTGCTAAGTTATGTTTCTATAACCTGAATGGTATGTGAAGCTGGTCTAAGGTGTAGAGCACACTGGGATAATGTAATTACTCTCCAGGATCAGCATTAAGTTTTCATGGACTGGACACAGTTTGTCTTTGTTCTTTGTAGGTCACCTGGCGGTACACCTCTTCCTAAGACAAGAAAAAGGCGGAGTTCACAGTGGGATCCAGCAGCTTTAATAGCTCAGGCTCTAAAGCAGAAATTTGCACATCAAAATGGCAATGATTCATTGGACAAAGAAAACAGATCTTGTAATACCTCCCCGTTTTCCAGTCCAGAAGCCCCTCTGGTAAGCTCTTATTTACTTTCTCGCTCCCCCAAAAAACAAACAAAAATCCCTCATTGTGCTTTCCATCGCTTACACTATCAGGGAATGTTGGTGGTCTCGAGACTCTGGAATCATGGAAAACCAGTGAGTGAGTGGCATGGCTAGTCAGTGGAATTAACTGTCATGTAACACTGAAGAGAAGAGTGGAACTGTGAACAGATAGGGGCTTAGTTTGTTAAAATCTTAAAATTTGTAGAAAATGGGCAGAACATCTGATAATGTGACTAGAGGAAAGCTTGACTAGTTCTTGTTTTTTCAGTCCTCAGTGTCAATTTCACCAAGTGCCTGTTTTTTATTCTTAGTTTAAAAGTGAAAGCTGAAATCAATACTGTGAAAGCTGGTTGGTTACCAAACATGTAAATGTGTGACTCAACATACCTATCATCAAAGGAAATGGTAGAAATCAAGTGACTAACTTGACTGAAGTAATGAAAACAGAATTCCTTCTAAAGTTTAAATATACTCAATGTCAAGTGGCAAGATAGAGAAGACTCATGTTTTGATTAAAAAAATGCAGATAAACTTTTTCTGTGAGATCTTTGGAAGGTTTTATTCAGTGGCACTGTTGCTCTTGAAGAGGAAGAGTAGATTACATCAGTGTGATCATGCAAGTGAGACGTTAACAATGGTATTATAATTGAACATAGCAGCAATGATAATTTGATTACTTCACAGCTTTCCAGCATCTGCTTCATTCAAGAGTAATTTCTATTAATCTTTAACACCCCCAAAAAGGCAAAGATCAGCTAGTGATTACCTTTAAGTTGTTTATGGCAAAGTCTAGAACTTGATAAGAAAGTTCCAGCTGCCTTATGCTATCAGAATTATCTTCTATCTAGCACAAAAGGAACACCTGATATAACCAATTGAAGTTCTTTGCCTTGAATGTACTCTTCTGGACTGATTTAAGTTTCTATGTATGCTACTAGATGCTCCAAGTGAGAGAGAGAGAGAGAGAGAGAGAGAGAGAGAATACAAGGGCTAACAGAATCAACACTTCTATTAAAACAAGATGATTGATGAAACATGAGAATTGACCTGATAATAACTACAAGCATGCATGTATTGAAAAAGTGTTCCTCATTAGCATTACTGATTTTTCATCTTTAAAAACCAAGAATGCAGAGAGATGTCTGACAAACCTATGTCATTTGTTCAAAAAATAAAAATACAGTGATAGATTAGAGAATCCTGGTGGGGGGAGGAGGGGGAGGAAGGAGAGAGAGAGAGACACGCACGCACCTCCATGCTGGGTAAAGGGGCTACAGTGGTGTAAAAAATCATCATTCCCCTGCTGCAGGAACTGTGGAAGATGGCCATAAGCCGTATCGTAGGACCCTTGGTAAGTATTGGCAATAGGAGCTGTGCTGTAGGTAGGAGGGCTGCGTTGGGGGTAGTTCTGCATAGATTCTGAGCAGTATTTCTGCCCATAAAGCAGCCTGCAGAGGCTAACGTAACTTTGCCAAGCCCGTACGGGGCTTTGTGTTATGTCAGGGCCTGTCTAGCCACTGGAGTAGCTCAGGATTAGGAGGGCACAAAAGTGTTTTAAAGCCAGTATAGTGCCTCCACCACTTACTGCCCTCTTTCTCTTGGCCTGCAAATTCTGTGTAGTGCCTGTTAGAGGTGCATTATAGAATCTCACCTTTGATGTATTGGTGTTCAGCAACCTTATTTTAAATCTCATTTTGAAAAATATCTAACACAGTTCCAAAGTACATTGTGGAACATCACAAATTCTGTTGCAGCCATCATCATATTCATCGTTGGTTGACTGAAGAAAGGGTTGATGTTCCACTTTTCCAGTGAAGCTAAGAATTCTCAGGAAGACTGTCTATATTTATGTCTTCTAACATAAGTGTGTTTTTGAAATTTGCATGGAATATGAGGAAAATTTAATATCAAAATAGTCTGCATTTTACACAACTGTACAACTAAGTGTTAAATTTATAAACACAATTGAACAAGATTAGAGATGCAATGGTTGCAGTCTCAATAAAAATTTAGGATGATTAAATAAAATAAAAACTGGAACTACACAGACAAAATCTGCATTATATTTCTGAGATACTACAGATCCCTTCCATTAAGTCAGTGGTTCTCAAATTTTAGTAACTGGTGACCCCTTTCACATAGCAAGCCAATGAGTGTGACCCCCTTTATAAATTCAAAACACTTTTTAAAATCTATTTAACACCATTATAAATGTTGGAGGCAAAGCGGGGTTTAGGGTGGAGGCTGACAGCTCATGACCCCCCATGTAATAACCTCATGACCTCCTCAAGGGTCCTGACCCCCAGTTTGAGAACCCCTGCATTAAGTAATCAAAACGATTGATCCCAAATACAAAAGTCACAGAACTGGTTGATCCCAGAAAAGGTTGTGTCAAATTGTTGGAAAACTGTGAAAGTAAGTTAATGGAAGACGACTAAACTCAATTTGTCAACTTTTAAGACCTGTTGTCCAACCAGCTTGTCCATCAACTGCTTGTGTGTGAGGGGGCACACATCTGCACTGCTCTATTCAAAATTTTTTTGCTGCTAAAAAAGGAAATGAGTTTATCTATATCTAAGGTCAGATACAAAAGCAATGGTAGGCCTTTTTATTTAGACTGGGGACTTCAAGCTTTTTGTTTTTAACAATGTGAATGTTCTCTTGTGTTTTGAGTAAATACTTACACATATGAAAGGGTTTGTTCATGTACGTAGTTTTAACTTCACAAAACATTTATGGGTTTCATTTTTCCCAGGCTGGGGGAAACTCCAACAGCCCTTCCAGCCTGCAGTATCTTTGTGTTAAATTTTATTCTTTCCCTGTTGTGTATTCTTAGACATTTTATAGAATTAATTTTTTTTTTTATTAGGTTGGACGTCACATTTTGAAGCCAAATTCAAAGAACAACCTCATAAAAGCTGAGGAAGTAACACAGGTATCAACAGCAAAAGCAAGGGTACATATTTAACTGGTGGCGCTGTTTGGAAAAACCCAACAACTGGCATGTTTATGAGTGGCAGGACCATTTCAGGAACAATTTCATAAAATGTGTACACTGGGATGTGTACACTCCCATGCCCCAGGAGCTATGGTTTATAAAACTACCTCTTTTGATTTGAGTGTCCCAACAGCCAAGCTTGTCAGTGTGTTGTCTGCTTATAAAAAAATACTTTATTGGCATTTATTACTTTATAGCTGCAGACCAGAATGTTTGAAGATAACTTTTTAGATACTCTGAATGGGAAACAGATCATATAAAAAAGACTGGATGTTTCTCAGTGTGGAGGCTGAAGTATACATGGGAGTGTGGAAACAAAATATTAATAGCTCAGGAAATTAAGTTTTAAGTGAAGTAGGTATGTTACTATGTAATCAATATTAATATTGTCCGTCATCGAGAGGGTAGCAGGTCTCCCTGAGCTTCATCATAGCTTCCTAAAGCAACTCAGCATTCCATGTGCAAACAATCTCTTAACTTATTCTGGATCAGCAGAGAAGTCCTGCTTACTATGAGTGATGGTACTTGCCTTGTTTTAATTAAGTCAGATATGAACTGTGTGTTAACTGCCTGCAATGAGGAAAAAGTTGTTGTGTTCTGTAGCAAAAAAGGCTCTGGAGAGACTTCTGCTTGCACAAGCTTAGTATAAATTCATTATGTAAATAAACATTCATTGACTATGGTGTTTTTCCCTTTTTGCTTCCGTATTTTAGGTCAACATTTTGTTGTTTTGTACATAGTTTATAAAATAAATTTCCCTTTTATGTCACTGAAGGTGTTGTCCTGTACATCATTTGCAAATTCATTGTTTTGGGTTGGTTTTTTTATTTCTTGTGTTGTCACAGTTTTAAAAAGATTTGGTCAACTTTTTTATTAAATCAAGCATGCCCTCTAATAGACAATGAAAAGAGGAAAAGTAGATCTAAAATATAATCTCTCTCCCCTACCAGAATATTGGGAACCTATTAGTCATAAATTATAAATACCAAGCATACCTTATTGAAAGTGGGAGAAGTTCTTCAAGTTTTTTGTTTGCAGATATGCCAGTGCCAGTCTTCAGTGCCCAAGTGGACTTAGTTCCACCTGAAGCTGGGTGAAGCACAGAAACTGCCTCACTAGCCTGTGTAGGGTGAGCAGACCTCTGGTTCATGGTTAGAAGAGGCAGGAGGCCTGTAAATCTTACATTTCAGATCCTGAACGAAAACAAAGCTTGGAGTTCTTCACTGCAAACTCAACCTGCCAGTGCTGCAGTGCCCAAGGGTGTGACTCTGAGCTCAAGAAGAACTCTCAAATGCTTTCAGAGCAGACAGGGACCCTTGTTGTCTGGGAAGTGAGAGACATGGACTCTGTAGCACCGCTCACTAAATCCAGTGACTGAAGGCAGAAGAGCTGCAAAAGAATCAATGAAGCCATGCAGAAAAACTTGATGCCAGAGCCTTCAGTGCCACATTGACATAGAGAACAGATAGATGAGCATACTATGTCCATGGGAAAGAAATTACCAGCACCATCTACCTCTACACCAGTACACCAATCAGTCTGCCCCAGTCCTATATTTGTTGAAACCTTGTGATTGAAACATCTCTCCTGGCAGTGGCTATTAAGTAGCAGAGGCTACAGATCCGTCAGCACAGATGTCCTTTGATTAGTATTTCACAGCTCCAAAAGGCTCGTTTGTATCCTCCCTGAAACTTAGGAGCCTGAGTTTCCATTATTAGAGACTTCTAGTTCTGTACTATCAAAATCTCTTCCTCAAAAAGTATCTTATACCTATAATGAAAATTCTCTTCATCAACATGACAGTGGGCCAGAGTATAGAAGCCATACTCTACTTTTAAAGTCTTCAATTATTACCTCATCAATGGAGGGGTTTCAGTCTTCTGACTCTGACTCTTCTTCAAATTCCATCCCACTACCTAAGAGGAGAGCAAATCAGAAAAAATCAGTACACAAGAACCTCATTCTATTTAGTAAACAAATTAGGTGTGTACGTCTTACCCATTTGTTCTGAAGCTTAGTCATGGTCTCAATACCCATAGTTTTCGGACAAGTTCACCCACAGTTTATGGGGAATCCTTGTAGATCACCAACTCTTAGTTCTCAGATGTCTCATCATTCTCCTGTTTGGGTTATGGCAACAACGAACATCAGATCTCTAGTGATAAGGAGGCACCACTTCATCAAGAAGATTAATCTAGATCCCCACATTGTTCTTAACCCTCACCTGCTGAGGCTGTGTCATCTACTATACCTGTGAGAATGAACAATTTTAAAGTCTTTGAAGAACTGTTGAAGCCCATGGCACAAATGCTGGAAGTCCCGTTGGAAATGGTACAGGAGAAGGCATATAAGCTTTCATATTTTTATAATCGGCATCTCAAGATAATCGCTTTATCTATAAATAAGTGTACTTTAGATTTGGCAAAGGATCTTTGGGCTTACTCCTGCCTTGGTTTTAGCTATTTCAAAATGTGCAGGTTGTAAATGACAGATACCGTCCAAAGATTGAGTATTTTTATACTCATCTGATTCTATTCACTTGTTGTTGCTGCAAATGAAAAATCAAGACTAATAGAAAAGTCAACTCTCAAAGAGACTAGACATCTTTGGGAGAAAAATGTATTTATTCGTCAGCCTAATTATGAAGCATGCTATCTAAATAAGATTACCTTCAGTGGGGCAGATTGTCTAGCTTTAGGAACAAGTTATGTTTGATCTAAATTAATCTTTAAATTATAATCTGTGAAGCTCTGTTAATTGCTAAAACCTCACTTCAGGCTGCACTGAATGCAGCTGATACAGGTGTCCATGCAATGGCTATCGCTGTTACGATGAGACCTGCATCAGGGTTGCCTAAGAACTACAGACAACCATTGAGGTTTCATCATTTGATGGGCAGAATTTATTTAGCGCTAAAATGGATGAGTCTCTTCATTCATTGAAAGACTCAAGATGTACTTGCAGATTACCAGGGTGTTATATCCCAGCTTTTAAAAGGAAGCAATCTTGCCCTCATTCTTCTTCCTTGAAATATAGGAATACTACACCTTCATATTTTCATCAACAGAGGTCTTCTGATCAAGCCAGGACTAGATTGAGTTACCAAAAGAAGAGATCAGCTCAATAATCCTTTTTGATAACCTTGCAATCAGGACAGACGTGGCCATCAGCTCTGATCGAGGATCTTGGACTAATCTATAAGGATCTATACCCTTTCGTCCTTCTCTCTGGTTCCTATCTATTATTTTTCCAGGAGGCTTGGATGGCAATCGGCACAGATCAATGCGTGCTTCAAATAATCAAGGATGATTATGCTTTCCAGTTTAACTGTCCCTTCCACCCTTACCTCTTGCTGATCCCTCTTCAGGGACCATTTTCACGAGAGTGCTATGTGTCAAGAGATAATGACCTAATCAATATAGGAGCAATAGAATCTCAAGAATTTATAGGAAAGGGCTTCTTATTCCCTTTGTTTCCTCATATTGAAGAAGAAAATGAGGTTGGTGTCCAATCCTAGATCTCAGGCTTCTAAACAAATACATGCTGCATGCCAAAT
This sequence comes from Trachemys scripta elegans, assembly GCF_013100865.1. NCBI lineage: Eukaryota > Metazoa > Chordata > Testudines > Emydidae > Trachemys > Trachemys scripta. The sequence continues at coordinate 103,370,470 of NC_048300.1, forward strand.
TTCATATGACAGGTTTCAGAGTAGCAGCCGTGTTAGTCTGTATCCGCAAAAAGAACAGGAGTACTTGTGGCACCTTAGAGACTAACAAATTTATTAGAGCAGAAGCTTTCGTGGACTACAGCCCACTTCTTCGTTACTTTGAGATGTCTGCATCTATGGATCCCGTGACTTGTTCTCCTTCCCCGCAGCTTGGAGTCTTATGAATTCTGGGTGGTGAAAGAACTAAGTGACAGTTGGGGTTGCTGTGCTTTTAAGACATCTGGAGAAGAGGACCATGAGGACATGAGCAAATGCATGACTCCTACTGGACAGTACTAGTGAAAATTTTCCATATTACTGCACTGGTGCACCACACACCATGGGTAGGATACACATGTGCAGACATCTCAAAGTTACTGTAAGGTAAGTGTGACACGCTGTACCACATGTTCACCACTTTTATATGCCTTTAGTTTGTAACTTGTGAGGTATCATTTGAAAACTCAGAATATGCTGAATGTTATCCTGGTGAAATGGGTGTTTCAACATTATCTGTGAAGTTATGAGTTTCTACTGTATGATTATTACTGAAATGTGTTGTAATTCTAAGTAACACCCACAAACCTGTTTTTAGAGACGGACACACTGGCAACCCTGGATAGGTATCAACCGTCAAGTGGGCTATTACTTACTTAAGCAGCCATTCTTCAGTAACGGGGAGGTGTAAACAAGAAATTTACATTTTATCTCAGATATGGTTTGAATCTCACATACACGAGAATGTCTACACCCCAGCAGGGTGGGGTGGGGGGTGTAATCCTCAAAGAGAGGAGGGTATAAAAATGAGACAGTGACCTCCACAGGACCCCTCCCCTCCTTCCACCTCTTTGCTCAAGACAATGACTATCAAAGAACTGAACAAAGGGAGGAGTGGTTCCAAGTTGGACACAGTCTGTGAACTGTATGGCAGCTTATGCTGGGACAAACCTTTTGCTTTTAAGCCTATTAGCTTGGTAAAGTTATTAGAGGAATTAGCTTGTGTTTTTATCTTTATTTTTTTTGGTAGCCTATTCTGACTTTTACTCCTTATCACTTGTAATCACTTAAAATCTATCTTTCTGTAGTTAATAAACTTATCTTATTGTTTTATTTTTACCAGTGTGTGTGTTTGGATTAAAGTGTGTGGGGAACCTCTACTTGATAAACAAGGCTGATGCATAATTAATACCTAATGTTGGAATGACGGACTTACTATGAGCTCACACTGCCCAGGAGACTACTGACCAGTGAAAGATGCACATTTCTAGGGAACAAGGCTGGGACTGGGATATGTGGGTGTCACCCTGTGAGTAATTTGAGTGGCTAGCTAGTAGCACTCAATACTGTGTAGCTGGGAGCGAGTTATATGCTGAAAGCTGTCTGTGAGCACAACCTGGTGAGGTGGTTGTTCACCAGTAAAGCCGTGTCAGAGGCTCCCCAGGCTAGAGAATTAAGGGGGCTCCCCAGGCTAGAGAATTAAGGGGGCATCCCTTTTCAATAGTTCAGATTGTACCCTTTGGAATGTCACAGTGAGTAACTGTTCTTTACCCCAGTTTTATTTGCTGCCTTTTCCATCATTTTCAGGCATGGGTTTGCATTATTTCAGAGTTTCAGACCAATGGGTACTGAAAACTGATATCAAAGGCTACTCCATAAAATCCCTGTCTCTCTTCAGGGATGTGGGAAACAGCAAGGTGGTGGTGGGGAGAAATGTTAATTCCTTTCTTCAACTATGAGCCATACATATACCACCTGAGGAGTTCAGAGGGAAAGATACATACTCCCGCTTCTGCCTTATCCCTAGAAGAAATGGCTCCCAGGAGAAGGATGTCCAATCCTGGACCTTAGGCAACTAACAAATTTATATGCCAATTCAAATTGAGACTGGTGACACTAGTTTTCCTCATCCTCTCTCTGGAAGCTCAGGATTACTTTGCTGAAACGCTTAACCTGAGAGTTGCCAATACAGGATACTTTTACTACCTTTCGACCTGTTAACAAAACAGCCCTGACTGTTAACAAAATACTTGGCAGTAGTGGCAGCCCACGTGAGAAGACAAGGAATACCTGTTTATACTTGGATGAGTGACTTCTGAGAGGGAAATCCTAACACTAATTATTGAGCGCCTTATTCAGTCCTCAACCTGCTCTACTTCTGGGACAGAGTAAATTACAAGTCATTCCTACTCAGTCCGTAGAATTTATAGAGACTGTTCTAGATTCCAAGTGGACAAATCTTATTTAGATATATAACTACTCTCCTTTTCAGGCATGTGCAGTTGCTCATGATACTAAAAGATTCTGGCTTTATAGGAGAGATCTTAAATTATATTAGTACGTAACTAAAACCTTCTCTTCATTGTGGTATAATGGTTTTATTGGCACTCATTTAGAATAACTTACGTAATTCACTCATTGTTTTTGCCACTTGAGTAATTAAACTCTCCCAGTTTTTCCTGGTAAAACCTTTTATACCACTTCACCACCATACATTAATTATCTGACCTTAAAATCAATTATAAAAATGATCCAATATGCAAAAGCAATCAACTTCAGGTTGAACCTCTTACCAGCTGTGCTGTGAAGTCTTTGAAGAGAAGCTTTGACCTAAATTGCATCAAATTTGAAGACTATCTGCTGCTTTAAAAGCTTGGTGTGCTTTTTTAACTGTTTAATTTTGATATGTCATCATCTGAAAACTAAAAATGAGTAAAACTGGCTTTGGGGAATTACACCAAGGAATACTGAGGTGTGTGTATATTGTTCTGTTTGACATGCTTGCTCCTCCCCCACTATCACTTCTTACTCTTTCTACTTTGGCTTCCCCTACTGGCTAATGCCCAATTTTCCCCCTCCTTATCCTGTCTGGTAATATTCTTGTGAGCAGGCACTATAAGCATTGGCTGGTGCTTCCTTCAATAAAAAGTCTAGCTCTGATGTGCTATCAAAAACCCTTTCAGACTTCCAGCGAAGCATCCCCTCAACATTGGCTTCCCAGACTCGTAAGGTGCAGTTGCAAGGATCACCTATTGACATAGGCAACATACTAAAACACTTGTTCTCATGATTTCACTTAATTAGTCAGATAATTAAATTGATCTCTGCATAGTTGCTGTTTTGAAATGCAGTTATTGTCCCTTATCCAATTCACTGTTTGCAGCTTGGATTTTTTTTTTTTTTTTTTTTGCTTTCAGACAATGTTTTGAAAATGTCTGCCTACGGCTGATGACACCTGGAGGACGTGGAGTAGTACCCTCAGGTTTGGGAATGTATTTTTCAGTTTCAATCTCTTTCCTTGTAATTTAACATAATTAAACTTTGGAACAATTTCTTACAAGTATACCAAAGAGTTTCTCAGTCATCTTATTGTGCATAATCATAATGTTACCATAGACATCAGAATAGTGAAATAGACATCAAAAGCATTGTGTCAATATTATAGAATCATAGAATATCAGGGTTGGAAGGGCCCTCAAGAGGTCATCTAGTCCAACCCCCTGCTCAAAGCAGGACCAATTCCCAACTAAATCATCCCAGCCAGGGCTTTGTCAAGCCAGGCCTTAAAAACCTCCAAGGAAGGAGACTCCACCACCTCCCTAGGTAACGCATTTACTTAGTCTTTATAGTGCAATTGTACCTATTGTGCTAGTATTATACACCTATGAAAACACAGTTCCTTTCCCAAAGAATGTACAATCTGAGGAGACAAATGACTTATGAAAGGGTATATATGGTGTGGGTGGGGAATATAATCAAATTATTTGCTGTTTTTTAATTAACATGCTAGGTGAAACCCATTACTGATTAAGTCGCTTCACTATTATGATGGATTTCTTGCAGAGGTGGTGGGAGAGGTTATTATTTAGCTTCCCTCTTGTTTTAAGGGGTGAGCAAACAAAATAAGTTCACCTTGCATGTTTTACAAGCAGCACAGGTTTCCTTAGCAGATCTTACAAGTGCTTTCAGACCTATGTTGAGATTAAAAAAATTCTATTAGCACCAGATTAAGGAGCTAAGAGAGAGGCTGTATTTACAAGCATTACCACCCAGGCTCTGGTCTACACTTTAAAACTTTCACTGATATAGTTGTGCAGGTAAAAGCCCCGTTGCAGGTGTAGTTGCAAAGATACAACTGTGTTTATACCATTATAGCTTATACTGAATCAGTATAAAACTATACCTGTTTAAGCACCTATATAACTATATCCACACTAGAGGATATTGCTGGTATAGCTTATACCAGCAGATTCCTCCTACTTAAAAGTCTGTCATGTTTCATCACCTCCTGCTACAGCAACATAGTTTGGTGAGTAGCTGCACAATAAACTACCTGCATGTATACATCATTCAGCAGAAGATATCCATCCTTCCTTCATGTCTGCAAGGGTACATCTACACTACAGGGGGGAGTCGATTTAAGATACGCAAATTCAGCTACGTGAATAGTGTAGCCGAATTCGACGTATCGCAGCCGACTTACCCCGCTGTGAGGATGGCGGCAAAATCGACTTCTGCGGCTTTCTGTCGACGGCGCTTACTCCCACCTCCGCTGGTGGAGTAAGAGCGCCGATTCGGGGATCGATTGTCGCGTCCCAATGGGACGTGATAAAATCGATCCCCGAGAGGTCGATTTCTACCCGCCGATTCAGGCGGGTAGTGTGTGTGAGAGAGGGGCCCTTGGCAGTAGAACTAGTGTGGTTCTGCTCTGTAAAGGGATACAGAATTTGTCATCCCATAACGTGTGGAGTTTAGGGGTTTTCTATACAATTGGTATTTGGAGGTAGTAGCAAGCCAGACAAAGGGGTGAGGCTGGATGATCCACTGAACGGATCTTTCCTCCTAGTACATTTCTCTCCCCCCCCCCCCCACCCCCCTGGAAGGAACGTGATGATTGCTACAACCGTTATGCCTCTGTTGAACCATTGACCTCTCTGGAACACTTTCACTCCTTTTGTGGCCATGCAGAAGCAAGAAGAAGGGAATTCATCCTCCCACTCTGGATTTTCTCAGTAGCCAATTGAAGTACTTGGCTGGGCACCCAAATTGCCCTTAAATACACAAACAGTAGAACTTTCTACTGTATATGCTCAGTTCTGCATTTCAAAAGGAATGAAGTAAGCAATATGTATTAATATACCGAGTTCCAAAGTTCAACTATATTTTTAGTCAGCACACCAAATTAAAAAGTTGTGAGTTTCTTACTCAGAGTACTATATATATTTTAACCTTCATGATCCCAGAAAACACTTGGGAATTTTTCTGATGCTTTCAAATACAAAATATCACTTATGGGCCAGCTCAAGCATGGTAAACTTCAGCCCAAAAGGTGAATATTTAGATTGCTTTTGCAGAGAATGTCTGCTGATCCATTACTGTGGATTTTACTCTTGTATGGAGCTCCTTGGAGGCAGAACCAGACCTGTCACTCTGGACAGGCTGGGCGTGGATACACACCTGAAGAACTGGCCCGTTTGTTCTGCCTCCTGCAGTTGATCTACGAGACCAACCCTGCAGAGCAACTTAAAACCACATCAGCAGCCTTTCCGCTGCTACCTCCTCATTTGCTAGAGCCATGCTGGTATGGTCAGTCTCTATTGCTTACTGTCTCCCTCAAATATAGAAAATCCCTTGGATTGGCAGTCAGTTTGAAAAAGTGTTCGTTAGTAGCAGCTGTCATGGCAGATGCTTACTGGCACTCCTTTGGAAGAGCTAAGAATTACAGGAGGGAGTATTACCCAGTAGGGGGCAGAAAAAAATAGCTCAAGGCACAAGAGACAGAGGAGATACCACAGGGAAACCTCTGCCTCCTTCAAGCAAGCATGATTATGCTGAACTGGTTGGGTTTTCAGTGGTGTCTTGGCTTCTAGCTTGCCTTCATTGACAAGTCTGTCTCTGTCTCCAGGGAGCTGAAAGCAGGGGAAAAATAGATCTGTAGACTATCCTGTTAGAAGAAAAGTTGTAGTAATTAAAGATAAATTTTCCAATTTAGATCCAGGGATTTAGATTGGAAAGAGTTTTGCCTCTTTAATTATAGTGAATATGACAGCTGCCAAAAACTACTGTAGTATGAAGAGGAAAATCTGCCTTCATTTTCATAATTGCTTCAATTGTTGCAGTATTGAACCAAAATTGCTGTAAATTTCCACAAATCAATGTGGCAAAGAAAGGCAAGAACCAAAGATATATGGGAGAGAGATTGTAAAGTCAGGGAGAGAATGTATAAAATGTAGGCATTTGGAGATAGAGTAGCTCAGTGTATGTGAAAAGAGCTGTGTATGGATTAAAGTAAGTGTGTGTGTGTGTGTTTATATATAACAATTCTGTTTGTAAATCTTCTAGCAGATGTTGTTTCTTGCACTTGTGGCTGTCAAATTGAGTGAGAAATTAGATGTGAAGGGCACAATCTGGAAGTGTCAGAAAAAAGATTTCTGCTCCTAGTGCTTATGAACTGTTTGGTGGTTTCTACACATCGTATGTTGTGCTGGGTATTTAGTTTCAGGCTGTTTAGGCTGCAATCGTTTAAAAAGAATGTTTGATTGTCTTGTAGTTAAGGGAGGGGGAGTGACCATTCTTCCACTAGTGCCATAATACACCATTTAGTCCATTCTTTCATTTAATAAATAATCCAGACAATTAAATATTTGTGCCTCAGAAACATTTTACTTTACATTTAAACCAGTTGCTGAATTATTTCATATTTAGTATAGAATTTTGTATTTGCTTCTCACATCTATAACATTTTGCATAGGATTCAATCTATCAAAAGTAAATTTGAATAATTTAGAAGGCTCCATAATCCCAAATTTTAAATTTGAGCACCGAAATTAGGGCACTCACATCCCCGTCTGGTGTTCATATTGACACATAGGCACCTAAAAGATAGTTCAACATTCAAATGATGCCTGTCACCAAAGCATAAACTAAAGAGTCTTAGATACATTTTGGGGAACCTCTACACATGCAGATTGTTATGGCTAGCATGGATTTCCTCTTGTTCAATGTCATAGTTAAATGATTTGTCCTTACTTTGAATCTGGTGGTTAATAATTTGGTTTTACATCACTATATTTCTTTGCTCTGTTTTATCTGTTTGTGGTCAGCAGTTTTTTTTGCTTACATTATATAAATGTTCAGATTTAATTTGTATTAGTCAGTGATAGCACGTGGCTCTCCTTTTGATGTACCGGATTTCCTCCAATAATTCTGCCAGCAACAGTTTTCCCTCTTCTATGGGAGTGGATTTTTCCCTCCCTTGCTTTCGGAAATGCAGAGAGTGGCTTTGTCCCTTCGTGCCAGCAATGCTTACATTTCTAGTCAGGCCAACTGCTCCTTCAAGAAAGCTCAGAAGAACTTCAAAAAGTAATGACTTATGTTTGGGGGTCAGGTCCCTGAATGTGCTGATCATCTAGTCACCAAATGTTGCCTTTGAATAAAGCAAATTCTGCAGTGTGGGAGAAAACTGATGTGTATATTCAACACAGTTGTGTATGTGAATTGCATAGATTTAACCACAAGAGAGCAGTGTGATACCAGACTGGTATCAAAAGTAGTTTTGTTTTTGTAACAGTAGGTCTCTTCTAATAGCAAAACCTTTACCCTTCTGTTTTGTCTTTTAGCTGTATTCCAGATAGCACGCTAAAGTTCTCTAGAGATGCATGCTTATGGCTTTAAACAAACAGTGCTGATCGTGAACCATGTTTATGTGTGCTGAGATTAGTAAGAAGTACATTTAAGGCTAAATTATCCTCTCTGAACTACACAGCAGATCTACTGTTTTGCTCTCTACGTGTTTAGAATCCACACTGCCACCAACCAGTACATTCTATGCATGTAGACAGCAGAATAGATATTGAGATTCCCATGCAGAGTTGGAAGAGAGAATTTAGCAGCCCAAAGTGATTTGCCTTACAGTAGAACTCTAATGAAAAAATATGGATTCATAAAATGCTAACATCAAAGTTTATCACTGCCTAAAACTGCAGCAACCTTCAAAAAACAAATGAAAACCATAACTAGTAACTTCAGTTTCTGAATCTATATTCATTTTGAAACCACGCACAGTATTCTACTGTGACAGAAACAATTAGCTAATGTTTTTGCCTTATTTGATTTTAAAAATGGTTGTCTTTAGAAAATCGGCTAAACAGGTTTGGTACTACGATTCACATTTATTTGAGTTCAAACCCTGATCCTGCAACTATGCACTTGTGTAGCTTTATGTATGTAAATAGTCTTATTGAAGTCACTATTCATGCATACCAATAGTGACTTCATTGGGACTACTCACATGCACTTGCTTAGTTTTGTATGTGTTTGCAGAATTGGGCCCCTGTTGGTGTTTCTGCTGATAGAAGTCTAATTGTAATATATAATAATAATGCAATAAGCACCCTGCAGTTACTGCCAAAGTAGGAAAAGGGTGTGTGTATTTGTTTTCAATGTAGTATCTGATATGTGTTTGGCAGATGAGTTTTTTGCTCATTTGTAATTTGACTGTATAACCATCTCTACAATATGAACTTTTTTTAGATGAAGGTAAAAACAATCCTAAATAAATATTAATTTGTATTACTGAGATCATAGAAAAAAGGTCACAAAGTATTGCATTCCAAATTTATTGCTGCTTTCCAAACCTCCTTCAATGTACACTAAGTATGAGCTTTTTAAAAACTTTACTTTCCACTCATAAAAAATGTTAGGATAAAATGAACAGAATTGTAAACTAGAAAAAGGCAAGCACTGCACGCCAAAAATTCATTTCTTGTTATAATACATACTTATTTAATCCATCTCTACACAGTCTTTTACTTTTAATGTATCATCCTCTTTTGTCTTCTCTTTTGTTCACTAGCTGTTTGCTGTGCTTCAGTATTCAATTTGTGAGAAGACTACATATAGGGAGTCCTGTGAGGCATTGATAGATCAGTATCTTGGTGAAGTAAACTACTTCAGGTTAATGTTTAGTTCCTCCATTTACACTATAGAGGGATTTACTGTTCAGATATATGTAGACATTCTGTGTGGATGTGTTCCCCAGCCCCCCTCTAAAACAACTTGCCAATCTAGCCTTCAGAGATTTTAGGAACTTTTCAGAAAAAAATATCAAGAAGAATCTGCTAACATGTTTGCTTTAAAAAGAAATACTATCTAGACAAAAATCACACGTAATTCTGCCCTCAATAATGTCCCTGCTTCCCCATTGACTTCAGTGGAGTTACTGGAGGCTAACTGAGGGTAATATTTGGCTGCATGCATGTTGAATAAGAAGTGTCCCTTACCTGTGCTATCATCTTGGATTATTAAAATGGTAAACTTTAAATCTAACTTTTTGCCATTTGTGCTGTCTCTTAGTATTTTGCATTTTCTTCTGCAGGGATAACGAAACTGGACTGGTCAATTTCACGTTAGTTTCTAGTCAGTTTTGTTTTCTAGTTCTCATGCATGAACAAGGCAGCTGTGTGTTGAGCACACCACTGAAGAGGAATGTATAAGGGACCATATCTCTCTGGCCATATTCAACATTGGAGTTATAGGCACCACTGTAAGGCTGCTGAGCAGCAAACAATCCACGGGTTCACTGCAGGAGACTAGACTGAAAAATTTTCCCTGCTGAGTGGGGCTGCAGGCATATCTGTTTCATTAACTGGCAGGCTCTTCATCCTCTGTGTACTTCCAGGAGTGAGATTTCACTGCATTTCGGGGCACTTGTAGGGTGTGGTCTAGAGTAAGGGTGAGGAAAGACAGCTCATTCAGAGCAGCTTCCAGTTTTGATTAAGTAAAGGTGTGCCTGTGTGGTTCCTCATAACTGTAGCCACCTGCTGTAGTGAAGAAGTAGCCATCTTGGGCACCAGCTGCCAGTACAAAGTGGAGGACGAAGAGAAGTGAGACTGGCTCCTGTCACTTCATCCCAGCTTCATTGTGCCCCAGTTCTTGTTGCTGCATCTGAATCCTGGTGTCTGTCGTAGTGTGGTGTAAGTATTTGTCTAGCTTTCATGGCTAGGTGGGCTTCCAAAGTACCCCTAGATGCATCATAGAGAGTGATCATATCTACAACACCACTGATACTTGGTTATGTGCCTTTTCTTTGTTCCTGGGAGCAATATGTTATGTTGTATGTGCACATGATTACGTGTGTTTGGTCATCCTAGTCTTGTTTAACCTTTTCTATTGGGTTCACTCCTTTTGTCACAAGCCACATCCTATTTTATTTGGCAAGGTGCAAAACAATGTGATGAGCCAGTTCATTTTTTTTTATTGTACTTTTTCCTGGAGCCTATTGCTTTCCAGGACATCTCTCTGGATAAGGGATCAAACGAGGTGTTTTGTTTGTTGTTTTTTTGAGGTAGGAGGTGTCTCTACAGTATCACCTAAAGGAAAGGCACCTGAAAGTCAATGTTTAGTACTGATCAAAATAGCTAATACAGAGGTTAGATTTCTAGTCATATGAACCTAAAGTTGGGGGGCTTCAACAACAAGGATTGCTCTTCTAATATTTGATCCCCATCCTTGCACACCACAACATGTTAATTTATAGACTTTCTGCATCTGCTTTTATATTTTCACTACGTTTGTTCTTTTATCTATACTGTCTGCGTGTGCGTGAGTTATAGTAACATCTAGCTTTTTATACTTCTATGTAATTTTTTTTTGTAAACCAGTAGGAGCGGATTTCAGAGACTCATTTCCCCTTTCACAATAGTGTTGTAGACTTGAAGGTTTCAAGTGTACATGGCCTGTTTTGGTGGCATAATGAAGCTGATTTATGCAAAATGATTATGCTATAATTGCTTTGTAATCTTTTTTTCTACTACGAGATCAGATTGTTGGCACTGGGTTAGATTGAGATTACAAATAAAAGAATGGAAAAGCTATATATGGTACACTAGTCAGACGTATCTTGGGATTAAGGTTCTCCTACTTTTTATTAGTGTGCAGGGCTGCCACCAGGAGGGAGCTTGGTGGGAGGGTTCTGGGTGCATGAGGGTTGAGGCTCAGTGTGTGTGGGGGGGTCTGGGCGGGTCCAGATGTACAGGAGGTGGGAGGACAGGGGAGCAGCTCCCCATACAGTGGCCCCTCCCCCATGGGGGCAGGAAGTGGTGGATGGAGGGAGTGCGCAGCTAGGGGAGATTTCTGGGAGTGGGTCTGACCTGGACCCAGCTGCTCTGTGCAAGGGAAGAGGAAGTGCGTTCCTCCTCCACCCCCAGGACTAGCAGCTGAGCCTGGCGCAGGGTAGAAGCCACCAGTTGGGGCATCCCCAGCCCTGCCCTTCCCCCTCCACAGTGGTTTATCTCTCTGCTGGCTGCTGTGGGTGCCCAATCGATGAGCCTACGCTGCTCTGGAGGGGTTGCATGACCACTCTTGCTGCTTCCCTTTGCTTCCCCATCAGAAAGTCATTTTTCTGCAGGGAAGCAAAGAAATGTGAGAGGGACATGAATTCTGCAGAATTACGCCAGGAATAATAGATAATTGGTTAGGATGTCAGAACCCAAAGCTAAGAAGCCTGGATTTAAGAGATGTATCCTGTGACAGGCAGTGTTCCTGGTGTCAGGTGCTGTCAAATGGGGCCCTTGAGTCCAAGGCTGGCAGTACAAGTATAGTGGCTATACTCCAAACTCTGCCACCCAGTAGCGAGAGTCAGTGGCCGCGTTGCCTAGCAGTGGGATTCAACATCTATGCCACCCAGTGGCAAGAGTCAGTGGCCTCATTGCCCAGTGGCTAGAATCAGTGGCCATGTCGCCCAACAGCAGAGGGTTAGTGACTCAAGGTAGGGGACCCCAGGCCCACCCTGTTCCATCTCATTCCAACCCAGAACCCTTCAATATAATGGTCCAGATATGTGGCCTAGGGACAGGTGCCAGTATGCCTGTTCCCTGGGTCACTTCTTACCTCCTTCTGTTCCTCCATCTGCACTCAAGTTTGTCTTGGAGTTCCCCTTGGAGTCCTCTCAGGTCACTCCTGGAGCATCTTCCCCTCTCTGCAGTGACTTGTCGTCCTTTCCCCCCGTGGTTGAAAGGCCTGCAATGGCTTGCCTGTGAGGCCTAGCCCCAGCAGCTTCTCTGTAGGGAGGCTGCAGCACCCAACTGCTCTCCTGCTTGGTCAGGCCAGACTGAGCTGAGTTGCTTCCTTTTGAACTCTCCCTCCACTGGGAGCATGCCCAGCAAGGGCGAGATGGTGTGGCTTCCTGTGTCCAGAACAACTTCTTAACCCTCGCCTCACCAGTGTGGGGTTGGTATAGCTTGTCATAGATGCACAGGCCATATGCCTTGTATGTTTAGGAGAGGGATGTTCTCCCTCTAAATTTTCTATTTGATCAACTTTTACCACACAAGCAAAGAAGAAAAGATAAAAATAGACTCCAGGCGATTTTACTGCAGGGAGGCACTGACAGTGAAACTATTGGGAATGCCACAGCATGCAGCTGGTTCTTGGAGGTCTGCTTTGGCTCTGAGTGATTCAGCCAGGAAGGAGAGTTCCTCTTTGCTGCCCTGTGCTACAGGTTCTGAGAAAATAAGGATCCAAAGGAGAAGAAATCCGTAGTGGTGTTGGCCTCTGTTTCCAGAGCCAATCTGATTCAAAAGGACTCAGCTATGGTGCCGAACATGAATGTCCAGCCCTTGTCGGTGTTGGCAAAGAGCCAGTCCAGGCACAAGAGACTCACCTAGATGGACACTCTATCAAGAGTGTAGTTTGGTTACAAGTTCTCAAGGTGGGATCAGGGGATGTTCCTCTTAGGATCTGATAGGGCTGGCTCTGGATGAGCCAGGACTAAAAGTGGGAGCTCAGGAACTGCGCATGGAAACTGATAGAGTCAATAATTGGTACCAGCATGACCCTGCAACAGATAACAGTTAAGGCAACAGTTCATTGTTCAGATTAATCTCCAGTTCCTTTAATAGCTGAGCCAGAAATTTCTTCTGAGCAGATATTGGATGTTTTGTGACAACTGATCAGACTAACTGCTTCCCCAAGAATCACCAGGGAGCTAGAAGAAATCAGGATCTCTCGATTACTTCCTCCACCTAAGATCCCTTCCTCTCCTTCCCTCTTCACAAACCCCCTTATTGTCTCAGAAAAGAGATCTGGATTGAAGACCAGATCCAGTGAAAGAATATTGTAGATAGTCTCATTCAGACCTGCTGGATCGATTATGCACAAAGGTATTTTCAATTGATCTGTCAATGGGTTTTTGGCCTGACTGGCAAGAACCCTCTTGGGTTAGAGGGTCCCACTGGCTATCTTCTGCATTTTATCAAGAGGGGCCTATGTATGAGCATATACTTTCACCAGTTCAGTACCAAGAGGACATACAATTGTCAGATCCAAAGGATATGGATCCAACAATGCAACTACTTCTGGATAAGTCAGCTATGGAACTAAGAGAGCTATTGTCCGAGGAGCAATTATTGGAGCTGAGAGAGTCCTATCTAGATTCTGGGGGTATGCCTTCTCCAGATGAAAACATGGTGGATATTTCATACTGTCGCTGTAGCATGTCCTGCATTAGTGTTGCAAATGACAAAGACAATAGATATTCTCTCAGTTTTTGTTGGGGAGGGGGGTTGTCCCATCCTGTTTTTGACATTTTGGGGACAGCTACTAGGCAAAAAGTGATGCTTCCTTTGTTGGAGGGGTTGTTTCAGCCAGCAAAAGCAGCCTGGAATACTCCCTCATCTGCTCAGGCTCTATTAAGAAAAAACAAACAAGCAGCAGATAAATTATATCAATTCCCTCTGGAAGGACTTGCTATGTTTCGTATCTACCCATCTCCTAGTTCATTGGTGGTTGAGATGCACTTCAAAGATTGAAAAATGCCCAAATCCAATTCCATTGGATAAAAAGTGGAAAAGATTGGATGTATTTGGAAGAAAAACGTATTTTCTTCAGCTACATTAACCATGCACATGTCTAATTATGGAGCTGTCATGGCTAGGTATCAATATTATCTTTGGGGTAAATGTCCTCGTTCCTTAATGCTCTTCCAGATCTGCAGCATAGAAGGTTAACAAATGCTATTTTGATAGAGGGACAGAATGTTGCTAAGCAACAGTTGACATTGGCATTTGACTCTTTATGTACTTCAGCAAGGGTAATAGCTTTGGGTGTTGCATTAAGAAGACAGGTGGTTAAAATCAGGGTGACTACCTCAGGAGACACAGATGAGGATTGAAAATCTTTTGAAGGAGAAGGTCTGTTTAGTGTACAGACTAAGGTGCTAGAAAAAAATGAAAAATATAAGCTGTACAGCTAGAGATTTAGGTTGTTCTAATACATTGATGACATCATATTCAGCTCCACTGTATGGATACCAAAGGCAATACCCACCTTCTTTGTCTTCATCGCTTCCTTACGATTATCAGAGAAGGGCCTATCATTATCAGACTACAAATTATAACACCCAACATCAGCAACCACAGAGGAAGAGATCATGCAACTCTCATAATAATAGAGGGAAAGGGTCCACTTCTTTTTGTGACTTTTGCAAGATCTCGGATTTGATAAAAGGACAGGGACCTTCAAACCAGCCCAGTTGGACATTGTTTATCCACACTTTGGAGACCTTTTGTCCCACTTTTATCACCAATGGGAGTTAATAACATCAGACAGGTGGATCCTGGAAGCTATTGTATGCAGTTACAAAATTCTACATGTTTCATCTCTGGTCATGGATCAAAGTCAACTTGTTAAGGAAACTCAAATTGTTAAGGAAAGAGGTTCAATCTCTACTGCAGTTAGGAGCAATAGTGGTGGTACCATGATATCAGAGAGAGGAGGGGTTTTTACTGGTGTTATTTTCTAATTTCAAAACGAGATTGGGGGAGGGGGGCTTTGCCCTGTTTTGGATATAAGGAAATTAAACACACAGACAGAAATTTTGTTTCTGCATGTTATCTCTAACTTGTATAATCCCTTCTCTTTTCCTTCAGGATTGGTTTGTAGCTCTCGATTTAAAAGATGCATATTTCAATAAGACCATGTTATCATAAATACCTGCATTTCATGATAGGAGAGGACCATTTTTGGTACAAGGTTCTTGTTTTTGAATTGTCCACAGCAGCCAGGATGCTTACAAAGTATCGGTCTATAGTGGCAGCATACCTAAGAAAGCAAGTGATATATGTGTACTCGTACCTGGGTGACTACTTAATGAAAGTATTGTCCAGGGAGAACATCCTATTATATGTAAAACAAATATGTCCCCCTTTGCCAGTTTGGGTTTACAAATAAATTGGGAGAAGTCATCCCTAAACCCAGCTCTGAGAGTCATCTTGATAAGGACCATACTAAATTTAACTTTGGCAAGACCCTTTCTCCCAGAGGAGAGAGAGATGAAAATAAAAATGTATGTGTATCTCCTTCTCCAACTACTGCAACAACCATTTCTCTTTTTTTCACTGGTTGCTACAGCTGTTTAGCATCAAGCATCATAGTGACACCATAAGCTCCTCTATACATGAGAGATCTTCAGCACTGGTTAGTGATAAATTACAAAACAGTCTCAGACAGCATGCATCGCAAAATAGTAATGGCACAGCAGGTGTTAATGTCACTAGTACCGAGGTCCCTGAACTGTGGGGCATGCCCCCATAGGGGGCACGGAGGAACATTTGGGGGAGGGTGCAATGGGCCTGGACTAGCCCCCATGGGGGGTGGAGAGGGAGCGCTACCCAGTCCTGCCCCCACCCTCCCTCAGCTCTGCTCCATCCCCGCCCCCATCCCTGGCCCTGGTCCCCATCCCCACACCTAGCCCCGTCCCCAGCTTTGGTGCAGCACTTGGCCACGGGTCTGGCTGCTGGCCCCTGTCGTGGTCCCACCCCCACACTCAGCCTTGGCCCCCTTACTTCTGTCTACATCCCCCCCGGCTCTGGGTGTGTGTGTGGAGAGGAATATTGGGGGTTGCGACCCTGAAAAGTTTGGGGACTACTGCACTAGTGAGGTGAACAAACATTCAAAATGTAATGAAAGATACACTTTTCAGTCCTCATCTGCCATCAGTAATCCTTACAGCTGATGCGTCTCTGCTGGGATTGGGAGCTCATCTGAACAATGATTTGTTAGTCAAAGCTCATTGTTCATAAAAAAAAAAAAAAAAAAAAAAAAACCCTACTATATTAGAGCTGAGAGCAGTCATAATAACTCTAAAGTTCCTCAGGTCAAACACAAGGTAGTTCAAGTAGTTACAGACAATATGCCACTGCTATTTTAACAAGTTGGGGACTCATTCCATAAAGTTATGCATGCAGGCAAAGAGGCTTTGGAAGTGGAGTATAGAACACAATGTTCACCGAATAGCAATTTTTGTAATGCGGGAACAAAACACACTTGCGGATCATGAGAGTGTGTCAGATGCACGTGTGGTCTTTGTAATAACAGACCTCTTCAGTTTATGGGGGAATCTGATAATATACGTGTTTGCATCCAGAAGCAACAGGAAGTGCCAGAAATTTTGCTCGAGAGCAGGCAAAGACAAGGAATCAATATCAGAGGCCTTTCTAGTACACTTGGGTCAGGGCTTAATCTATGCATTTCTCCTCATTCAGAGAGCGATAAACAAGACAAGGCCAGTGTGATTTTAATAGTGCCAGCATGGCCCAGATTTAATTCACCTGTCAAGAGGACTAATGGAGCCTCTCACTGGTACCGAATTTGTTGCAACAAACAGCCTGGGGTATAGAACTTTGGGATAGCTAGAAAAAAGGTCTTCATTAGAGGTGCGGAAGGTATATATTGTTACATTCCAGAAAAGAGTCCACATAGAAATGCTATAGACATAAATGGAAAAAGGTTTTTCTTTTGGATTTCTATGTATAGTATAGATCCATATGCAGCACCAGTTAATTATATATTAGAATATTTGTAGTATCTTAAAAGTAAAGCAACTCTTTACTGAACACCTATTTGTAAATAGTTTATTTTTCTTAGCTTACTAGTTAGTTAAAGTTCATAGTATAGTTACTACAGTGTGTGTGTGTGTCCGGTTGGGGAATCCCTCCCTGGGTCGGGGACTATGCCTAGAGTCCCGGATTTCAAGAATTGCATCTCTTGCCCTCTCTCCTTCTACATCAGGGACGAACGTCAGGGCTGCCTCTATTGTCTGGGTGTGGCACATATTTCTGCAAAGTGCAGTATTTGTCACTCATTCTCACCCAGAACTCAAGAAGCCCGTGAGCTCTGCCTGAGAAAGCACCTGATGGACAAGTCTTTGAGGCACCTTTCCGGTCCAGACCTGTGTGTCGGTCTCAACTAACGAGCAGTGCCCCTCCAAGCATGTGCCTAGGAGCAGAGCTTCCAGTACCTAAGCCCAAAGACTCTTTTTTTAGGGCTTCCCATGAGAATAGAGGACACTCCCATGGGCATAAGGACAGATCCCCATTGAGGATGGTGTATAAGAGATGCACTCCCTCCCTGAGCCTGTCCAGGTTGGGTGAGACTTTTTGCATGGAACCTAAAGAACTGACTCCACTAAACTCCCCCAGATCGGAGGCCAAAGCACATAAAGAGAAAGATCCACTGGTTCCATCAGTCACCCGGGTACTGAAGCATGAGGACTGACATTTGCCAATTCCTTGTGCGAGTGCTGGTCTGGACTTATTGTCGGTACTGGCATTTTTTCCCCGAAGACCATCTGTGGATGCACTGGGTCCATCAGACTTGACTGCTGGAACCCCTCTGATACTGGCACGTATAGAGACTTACATAACACTGGAGGATATATTCCTCCCTTATCCATAGTCTCTACTTCTCTCTGGCCTGTCCCTCTTGAGGGATATTATTACACCAGAGGAAGAGTCTACATTGGTGTCGCAGGAGCTGTCTCACTTTCAATTGTCTGGCAGGAGTGCTTCAGTACTTATGGTCCTGCTGCTAAAAGTGGAGCAATTTTCAGGGTCAGATGAGTCGGATGGGTTAGCAGCTTTGGCATCTCAATGGAGACAGTCGAGCCCTGACAGACATTTATGGAGTCATGTTCGCTATTCCTCCAGGTACAACCTCCCCAGGGACTGTAGGAACCAATTTCCTGGGGGTCCTCTGCAACTGATCATCCCCTTCTTCTGACCTTATTGGGGTCTGTGGGATCCTTATGGCAGGCATAGGGTCTTGTCTCAAGAATCGTATTGCTCCTCTCCCTCCTGCCAACCACAGGAAGAGGTTAACCTGCATCCGCAGGTACCAATGGTTCTGACAGGTGTCTCTTCATCATCCCCAGATGAAGTGGGCACTCCTTCCTCTCTGTCTCCACCGGATGTCCATAGTGCTGTGGTGGGCAACCTGTGGCCCGCGAGTTGCACGCGGCCCATCAGGGTAATCAACTGGCGGGCCGCGAGACAGTTTGTTTACATTGACTGTCCACAGGCATGTCTGCCTGCAGCTCTCAGTGACTGTGGTTCACCATTCCTGGCCAATGGGAGCTACTGCAAAGATGTTGCCAATGACCTCCAGATCCCGTTGAGCGTCCTGGACTTCCTCCAACACCAGCTCCTGGATATCTTGCAGCCTCAAGGACCGAGTAAGGTGGCCCTCCCAGTGAATGAGGACATCCTAGAACTGGCCAGAGTGGTTAGGCACATTTCAGCATCCGGTGCCCTTACCCCGAAGAAAGCTGAGAGGAGATTTTTTTGTTCCCACTAAGGGAGCTGCATTTTTGTTCTTCCACACTGCTCCCAACTCACTGGTGGTAGAGGCAGCTACAGAAAAGGCTCACTTATACTATCAAAGGACCACCCAAACAGACAAGGAATCTAAGAGGCTGGACCTCCTGGAGAGACAGATCTTTTCCTCTGGAGGCCTGTAATTTTGTGTCTCTAACTACCAGATTCTACTAGTGAAATACGACTTGAATAACTATTCAAGGCTTGCAAGCTTCCCACCTTCATAGATAAGCTTCCCACAGAGGATAGAGCCTAATTTCAGTCCTTTATAGATGAGGAAAAGTGGCAAAACAATTCACCAGGCCACAGTGGATGCAATGGATACACCTTCCAGAAGTCTGGCTGCTGCCTTAGTCATGAGGAGGGATTCTTGGCCGCAATCATCTGGGTTTCCTAGGGAGGTCTAGAACACCATCCAGAACATTCCCTTTGATGAATTGAATCTCCAGCACCCAAGAGGAAACAACAGATGCAATATTATAGACCAAGGCCACCCCCTCCTCATGCACCTATTACTAGTGTCCAGCTGAGCATCTGTGAAAATGCCAGAGGATTCAAAGGTTTCACTTCTTAGCCCCCTCTATCTCCACAGTCTCTGTTCATTCCCATCCACCTGCTAAGGGCCACTATTGGCGTACTGGTCAAGACCTACCTACTACTACTGATACTACCCACCTCTTCCCCCATCATTTTTGGGGGCTGTTTCACACAACTGGTGGATGATCACAATAGATAGTTGTGTCTTGGAGATTATCCATCTGGGATACTCCATGTAGTTCCTCTCCTACCCTCCCTCCCCCATTGCAAGCATTCTGACTGTTTTAGATTATCTCCTGTCCTTGAAGACCTCAGGTCTCTCCATTAGTTCTTTGTGAGTCCGCCTCGCAGCGATCAGTGCCTTCCTCCCTCCAGCAGGCGAATGTTCTTTCTTCGCTCATCCAACTACAGTACAGTTTATGAAAGGGGTAGATCTTCCCACTAGTGAACAAACCTATACCTTAATGTAACTTACATCTCATCCTGTCACCACTCACCAGTCTGCCCTGTGCACCGATTGCGACATGATTTATGACCCACCTGTACATGAAGATGGCATTTTTAGTGACTATTACTTCATCCAGGAGAGTCAGACAGCTTGGTGATATCATGGTTGCTCCTCAGTTTTTCACAGAGAAAAGGTTTCCCTTTGCCTATACCTTAAGTTTCTCCCCAAGGTTGTTCCTGAATTCGACATCACTCAGAGTATTCACTTACTTGTATTTTTCATGAAACCTCATGCTTCTGCTGAAGACAAGAGACTTTACTCCCTTAATGGCCGGCATGCCCTGGCGTTCTACCTGCAAAGAACCAAACCCATTAGACAATCACTGAGACTTTTTATTGCCATAGCAGAGACACTGTGTGGGCAAGCCATATCCTCCCAGAAGATTTCTAAGTGCATTTCGGGGTGCATCCTAGAGTGCTACAGGATAGCAAAAATCCCTACCCTGGCAGTGTCACAGCTCACTCCATGAGAGCACAGGCCACCTCTGCAGCACCCTCTATAACGTCCTGCTACAAGACATTTGCATGGTGGCCACTTGGAGTTCTATCCACAAGTTTACTACTCTTTGCCAGTGGTTCTCAACTTATTACACATTGTGGGCCATGGGGGCCAGGTGGCAGGGCAGCCCTGAGCCTTGCCATGTGGGGCTGGGTGGGTGCCCCGGACTTCGCCACGCGGCTCCTGGACCCCAGAGCTTGCAGGGCCGGCACTGCCCTGGACCCAGACCCCAGAGCTTGTGGGGCTGGGTGGCTGCCCTGGGCCCCGACCCCATGGGGCTGGCTGGGAACCATAGACCTCCTACCCTGTGGGGTCCGCTGGCAGCACCAACCCTGCACTCATGCCATGCGGGGCTGGCCAGCAACCATACCCCTGCCTCTCTGGGCAGTGGGGCAGCCCAACCAGACCCCTCCGCACTGGGCAGCGGGGCAACTCGGACCCGCCTGTGCCAGGCAGCTGGGAACCCTGCGGACCCTGGGGATGCAGATCGGCCTTTACTCCACAGCTGAGCACTAATTGGGTCGCAGGCTGAGAACTGCTGCTCTACGCTTTAGTTCATACCTCAGCTATGGATGCAACAGTGGGATCTGCAGTACTGGAAGCATCTTTGCTACTGGCTTCCTCTCACCCACCTCCAGTCTGAGCACTGCTTGCCAATCCTCCATGTGCAAAATACTCATAGGGACTATCACTCAAAGAAGAAATGGAACTTACTTACTGAAACTGGAAGTTCTTTGAGATGTGTTGTTGCTATCTGTATTACAAGGCCTGCCCTCCATTCCTACTGCTTTGGATCCTGTTGGATTGCAGTAAGAGAAGGAACTGGAGAGGCATCAGCTCTCGCTGTCTCTAATATCCTCAGTCGGAAGCACGAGGAGACCTACAGCATGTGTGCAAGCCAACAAATGCTGCCTGGAAGAATCTCTGGTCTTGGGTGCATAGCACACGTGTACCCATGTGTGGAATATAGATAAGGACCAAGCACTTTGAAGAACTTCCTGTTACAATAAGTAACCTCTATTTTAATTAGATGGATTCTGCACATTTGCTCTCCCCAACTACCTTTCTCCGCTATCTCAGAGTCCTACTTACCAAGGGCTTGGGATTGTGAGGGAAGGAACTGAGGCGGCTGGAGTGCCATGCCCTTTTTTATACTTTCACTGTGGAACATTTGATGTTCACTGAAGGGAAGGGTGAGGGAGGCGCATGAGTGCTCCAATTAGCTAGAATTCTACCAATTCAGGTTGCACCAGTTGGAGCATCCCATGAGTGTGAATATGTGTTGGTTACCAAAGAACCTTGGATACAGCTAAGTAACCTTCATTTATACCTCTGGGAACAAGGAATGCAGGCCACAGCTACAGAATGGGGGACTAAGTCCTGGGAAGCAGTGACTCTGAAAAGCATTTAGGAGTCATAGTGGACAAGCAATGGAACACAAGCTCCCAGTGCGATGCTGTGGCAAAAAGGGCTAGTGCAATCTTTGGATGTATAACCAGGGGAATAATGAGTAGGAAGGTCATTTTACCTCTGTATACAGCTTTGGTGAGACAGATGACCACATTTTAAAAAGGATACTGAAAAATTAGGCAGTGCAGAAAAGAGCCATTAAAGAGGTTTCAAGGGCTGGAGAAAGTGCCTTACAGTGTGAGACTTAAAGGAGCTAAATCTGTTTAGCTTATCAAAAAGAAGTTTTTGAGAGGTGATTTGGTTACTGGGTCTAAGTTCCTTAACAGGGAGAAAATACCAGGTACTTAAATGGCTCTTTAATCTAGCGGAGAAGGGCATAACAAAAACAAATGGCTGGAAGTTGAAGCCAGATAAATTCAAATTAGAAATAAGGCACAATATTTTAACAGAGAAGGTGATTACCCACTGGAATAAACCACCAAGGGAAATGGTGGATTCTCCATCTCTTGATATCTTCAGATCAAGATTGGATGCCTTTCTTGAAGACAAGTTTTAGTTATTGGACTCAATACAGGGGTAACTGGGTTAAATATAAGGGCCTGTGATATACAAGAAGTGGGACTAAATCATCTAATTGTTCCTTCTGGCCTTAAATTTTGAGTCTGTGAAAAATGTAAAAATGTCCCATCCATTCAATTGCTCTCCACCAATTCTCCCACTGCTGTTTTCCCATCTGCCTCACAGCCCAACTCCACTTTTTTTCTACCATTTAAATTATTTTATTTTCTGTAAAATTTTGAAATCAGTCTAGTTATTCATTTTCAAATTTATTTTACCCTATGGTTTACCTTTACCAAGGGTTGGACATGTTGATATTAATGACTTGTATATGGCCTGGAAATATTTCTTCTTTGGACCGAGGAACAAATGCTGTTGAATGGGTTCAAACTCTTCTAAGCTGACAGTGCCAGAGCTTTAAGTGAGCTCCATGTCACCAAGGGTCTTAGAGTAAAATTTAAATCTGTAGATGTACTAAACTAGCCCAAATATAACTTCTATATTATTACATAGATTGACCCTGATAGCAGTGTCACACAGTTATTGGAAAAACCCTGTGCTGGCAAGTAGCTCAAGAGATGTGAACTACTTTTTAAATTATCATTAAGGATGCTGGTGTTCCAATGAGGAAGTAGAAAGGACTGTAGTTAATCTTGGGATGGTGAAGAAATGAACAATTGCCAAAAGAAAAAGAGTAAGATATATATTTTGTTTTTAAGATATTATTATAATGTTAACTCTTCCAAGAAGCTAAAAAAATTAAAATATTTACTTATATGATGATATGCATCAGCAGTGGCATCTTCAATGCTTGTTGATTTTTTCATGATCCCTCTGAATTTTTCTTCATCCTCATCTGTGATAAGATATTTATGCCATTTGAAAGCTTTATTAGATTATTAGACAGTAATCTGTGTTGGGTAAAGAGCATCTTTTTCTGTTTGTACAGCTTCTACTGTGGGGTCCTGGTCTGCGACTGGAGTACCAAAGCACTTTTTTTTTTTTTTTTTTTTAAATAATGGAGATATACCTATCTCATAGAACTGGAAGGGACCCTGAAAGGTCATCGAGTCCAGCCCCCTGCCTTCACTAGCAGGACCAAGTACTGATTTTTGCCCCAGATTCCTAAGTGGCCCTCTCAAGGATTGAACTCACAACCCTGGGTTTAGTAGGCCAATGCTCAAACCACTGAGCTATCCCTCCCCCAATGCAAATAATATATATATATATATATGAAAATAATATAACTACCACAATACAAATAATTGTTTTTTTCATGTTTCTATGCTGTATGCTTTTTTCCTTCTGGACCATGCCTATAACACTCTGAATGCATTACAATTTAAGGCCTTGAGCCTGCAAATGTGTTTGCTTAATTTTAAGTGCATGCATAAGTATATGAGTATTGCAACCTCAGGGTGTCTCTCCCTTAAGAGCATCATCTGGAGTCACACTACTCAGGAGACACGGGCAGCTATATTTTAGCACCATTAGTGGGATGGTAGGCATATGTTTGGAAAATAAAGGATCTGATTCTGGTCTGCTTTCCAGTAATATGGATGTAACTCCATTGATGCTATCAGTATTGGGGGGAGGGGAGGGGGGCTAGATTCCAATTTGTTTGGTCCCGAGTGGGGAGAAAGAGTGGCAATGACAGAATGGCTACAGGGAGAGTCAGGACTGCATGAATATTTCAGTGAGTGAATTTTTGAAAAATATTAACTGTTTTAAACTTTAAATGTTTAAAAAATTGAAAAAATTGGGATTTAAACCATAAGCTGTTAAATAGTTACTTTTAGAAAAGTGTAATTGTTAGGGCTGTTGCTGCTGTAAGAGCAGTTTGTTAAAGAAAATGTCTTTTGAGTTGTGAGTCTTCCCTGTGGTGAGCGGATGTCTATGTGTAACAGATTGAAAGGAAGTGAATGGGAGGGGCAATGTCTCTGTTATTTATGCTGGGAAGGTATAAACATGAAGCTATTAGAAGCCCACTCTTGGGCTGAGAAGTAAAGCCAGCGTGACAGTGAGCACAGGGGAATCATGGTTGTGGGAGTTCAGTACTGAAGGGTATAGGTTACTCAGTTACTCGGACTAAAGTAAAGAAAATCTGTTAACTGTAAACACCCCCTGTTCTTCTTAGAGTGGTTACAGATCTGTATTCCCCTCAGATGTGCATCGCCCAGCACACCGAAGCTGGAGAGCTTTGCCTAGCAGTGCCCATAAGGGAAGTGCTCACAATCTGTGACCTAGCTCCTCTCCTGGCTATTTAATAGCCATGCCGCCCAACCCCCCCTCAGTTCCTTCTCACTGCCTGTGGTTAGAGTCAGAGCATTCTGTATGGTGATTTACCTCACACTTCTATATCAGTCTTCTGAGATTTTATTGTGTATAGCTGTTAATTAGTTAGTATAGTCTAATTAGTACCCTTAGGTTAGTTTGTAATGGTTAGCTAGCTTAGATAGTTACCCCGATGCCCTCACCGGGGTTTAAGCATTGTCCATCGTGTGGGGTGCCTATCCCCAGTAGTGACATCCACATCGTGGTGTTGTGCATGGGAGAAGGGCTCATTAAAGAAAGGTGCTCCATCTGCCACATTCTTAAAAAAAAAAATGCAGGTGGTGAGGGACTTGCATTTAAAGCAGCATCTTTTGAAGCAGGCCACGAGGCACTCTTTGGCACCAGGGACGTCCATGAATCAATCAGTCCCACAGTCTCCTTCAGAGCCAGCACATGATGTTTTTCCATCCTCAAGGTCTGATGCTTCCCCTAAGAGGAAGAAGGATAATTCTTCTTCCTCTGGTCCTCCAAAGAAGAGGTCCCATAAGACAAACAGATCATTCCAGGACTTGGATAGACTCCTCTCTGACATTGTGCTGGCATCAGACCTGATCTGCCTGTCTGTCCCTGATTCCCCAGTAGTTCAGGGGTACTCAGAACTCAGGGGTGTTCCTATTGTGCCCTTGGTGCCACTGCCATCTGGTCTGGTTGCAGAGCTGTCTTGTTCCTCAGCACTGAATTCTGCACCATCTGGGACTCAGAGAGTTGCGGCCAATATCCTTTGAAGTACCAAGTTACTCGGTGCAGATTCTGTCTTCTGCATCAACAATGTCTTTACTACAAACTCCTTCATCAGGTTTGGTACTGACCGTGGCTCTGGCATTGTCATTTTGCTCCGGTACCGATTGGAAGTGTGATGGCGCTTCTGGTACCGAAGGCATCGACTACTTGTTCATCCTCTGCACCGATTCCATCTCCATATTGGGATTCAGATGAGACTGATTGTTTGCTCTGTCAGGGATGGCTCCTCCGCTTCCATCAGATGACTTCAGGTCTTGTCAAGATCTTGTTCAGGGACATCTTCATTTTCCCCCTAGCTTTTGAAACACCGCTCTCAGAAATCTTTGAGACCAATGGGAAGCTTCTGGATCCAAACCAGATCCTCCATCACCACCAACAAACAAGCAGCGATTTTGACTTTCCGGTCCTTGTGACCTCCGTGCCCCCATCTCCTCAGTTTGGAGACAGGCTGTCTTGCTTTTATGATGTTTGGGATACAGAAAACACAGATAAATGGGTCCTAATGGCATAACCCAATCTCATAGTGCTTCAATTCCTGTGCATCCCTCCTCTCCACTCCCTACCCTATCCCACTTCAGGGACCGCTCTCACAAGCCACTGTTCCTTCAGCAGGTTCAGACTTTGTGAGCTTCAGGAGCTATAGAGGAGGTTCCCCAGTAGCATCTGGGAAAAGGATTCTATTCCCAGTATTTCCTGGTCCCCAAGTCCAAAGGAGGGGTGAGACCTATCCTCTGTCTCCGCAGCCTCAACAAATACATCAGGTACATGAGATTCTATATGATCACCACTGCTTGCAGGCACCGAGCACTTCTTGGTACTGAGAACCAATTGGTCTCTGGATCCCTATATGTCTTCGTTACCACCTGATTCACCAACGTTTTTGGTTGGAGCTCTTCCATTAGAGGAAGAAGGTAATGATGGGGACCTCTCTTGTTAGTCTCAATGATTTTTCTATCCAGGGTTCTCATACCAGAGCTCTTTTTCCTGAAGAGAAATGGAAGACTTTTGGGGAGCACATCATGCTTGATGGGAAAAACCTTGGATGCCAACCCTCCCCATATGGTCTTTAATGGTGACGTTGGGATCCCTTGGCAGCTTATCACCATTCTCCATGGGGATGATCGAACCTAGCTTCTCCTCCTCCTCACGTTACTCAATAGGCAGAAACGTTTGAGGAACAGGAGGCTCGGGTAGACAAAGAAGTTGCACCCCAGACTACCAGCTCATCCTCATCATCTGATGAGATGGTAATGCCTCCTCTTCCATTGCTCCTCTAAGAGGGTCACTATACAACAATTTGCCACTTCAAATGGAATTACCAACATGGTTCACAGCACTGGATTAGTTTATTTAGCTACAAAAAGAGAGGTTTTAAGCGAATACAAAAAATGAGTAATTAAAGTCAGAAATAGTTACAAGAAAAATAAAGATAAAACACTTTATAAACTTAAAAAACTAGATCTGGTTTAAGGTGAAGTTCTTACCACAGGTTGACCAAATTTCAGGTCAGGATCTGTTCGCAAAGTCCATAGGCTGTTTCTTTGGTGATCTTAGGTGGAAAAGAGAGATCATTAAGAAGAGAATGTGGGGTATTTTGCCCCTCACTTTTATAGTTCAGTCACACTTTGAAATGCATTTTCCTGAGAAATGCGTTACTGATCACAGTATCTGATGTTATAGGCACCAGGATGGGTTTAGTGACTCAATTGTCCTTGGCAATATAAAATAGTAAACCCACTTCAGTCATGACTTCAGCTTAAATTCCTAACTTTACATATAATATTGTTACATACATTTCACCATGATGTTATTGACCAACAAGTTCTTAGTTTTCAAACGATACCTTACAAGGCATATTTTGTACAAAGTTATCACAATAGTGTGTAGGGTGTGAATATAGGGGTGTATTCTGACACATCATGTCTTCCAGTACCTGGATGATTGGTTAGTGAGAGGCAAGTCCAGGGAACAAGTTCTGTTTCATGTTCAATTCCCACTTCAGTCATCTGGATCTCATCTTTAACAAAGGCGGGAAGCTAACATTAATACCAACTCAAAAAACCAGAGTTCATTGGGGCCCTACTAGATTCTACAAGTTCAAGAGCCTTTCTGTCAAATGAATGATTTCAAGCAATTTGTCTCCTGTATCTGACATTACAAGCTGAACTTTCAACTAGGGGCCAGGTATGCCTAAAATAACTAAGTTATGTGCTGCATGCACTTATGTAGTCCAGCATGCAAGACTGCACCTTCACCCTCTTCAAGTATGGTTGAAATTGGTCTGTCGGCTGAGTTGTCAATCATTGAACAGGCTTGTCCAAGTGCCTCTAGTGAACATGGACTCCCTATAGTGGTGGACAGTTCAGAGCAATGTATGCCAGGTTGTTTCCTTTGCTCATCCTCCACTGACCAGGACTGTAATCACCAAGGCCTCCTGAATGTTGAAAATTCAAGGCTTGTGATCAGAACAGGAAGATTCCCTCCATGTTAATGTCCTAGAGTATTGAGACATTTACGATGTCTGCCTATGATCTTTTGGGATCACATAAGGGGTACAACAGTTCATATGCTCACTGAAATTACCACCGTGACGTATTATGTGAACAAGAAGGGAGGCGCCCACACTCCAACTAGCTTTGTCAGGAGGCAATAAATCTCTGGCAGTTCTGCATCCAGGACAGTATCATTCCTACAGCTTGCATCTGAAGAAGTGAGGTTCTTACCCACGAAAGCTTATGCTCCCAGTACTTCTGTTAGTCTCAAAGGTGCCACAGGACCCTCTGTTGCTGATTCCTACAACTGTTCACTTAACTGGGGTTCAGAATCACTTGGCAGATCACTTCAGCAGGAATATCTCCCAGTATCACAAATGGTCTTTGAAGTCCAGAGTGCTGAGTCCCATCTTCGCAAAATGGGGCATTCTGACTATCAACCTGTTTGAAACAAGAAACAAGATGTGCCATCAGTTTTGCTCATGAGCAGCTCTCAGGCTCCTTAATCAACATCTTCCACCTCAACTGGAGATCAGCTCTTCTGTGTGCCCTCTCCTGAACCCAATCATCCCACAGGTCATTCTGAAGTGGAAATTGGATCATGCCAGACTGGTTCTCATCACACCAGCTTGGCTGAGACAATGTTGGTTCTCTAACCTACTCAGTCTGTCGGATTAACCTCCCATATCTCTACCTCTTTATCACGATCTACTGACTCAACACCAGAGTCGAGTTTTGCATCCAGCATTCAGCACTCTGCATCTTGTGGCATGGATGCTGCATGGCTAGACGAGGAAGAGGAACCATGTTCGGAAACTGTTCAAGTGTTGCTTAATAGTAGGAAGCCCTCTACTAATGCAACTTTTTTTGCCAAGTGGAAGCAATTTTTTCAGTGTGGTCGCTAGCTTGAGGAATTCAGCCAATGCTGGCCTGTATTCAAGACATTTTGGAGTGCCTGTTATATGTTGTATTCTGGTCTATCACTCAGTTCACTGAGAGTTCATTTAGCAGCTGAGTGTTTCATCTGCTCATCCAAGGGAAGTCAGTTTTCTTGAACTCCATGATAGTTAGCTTTCTAAAAGAGTATTCATTTCATCTCCACCCACCTGTGAAAGAGCCAGTTCCCCTGTGGGACTGTCTTAGGTGCCCTTATGGGACCTTCATTTGAGACCATGGAAACCTTCTGTCTGTGGTCTGTGCTAGAAGACAGCCGTCTTTGTTGCTAACACATCTGCAAGGAAAGTAGGCGAGCTGCAGGCCTTAATGGCAGAGCCTCCATTCATGTAGTTTTTCAAAGACAAAGTGGCTCTATGGCCATATCCAATTTTTTTTTTGGTCACAGTTTCATTTTAATCAAATGATTTACTCACCTGTTTTCTTTTCTAAACCACACTCCAATCTGGATGAACAGTGACTTCACACATTTAATGTGAGATGGTTCTTGGCAATTTACCTAGAGAGGACTATGGCTTTTTGTGCATCACCTCGTCTGATGTCTCCTATGCAAATCGAATGAAGGGTCAGAAGGGTCTTTGCACAAATGATTTCCTGGGTGGATATCTTTTTATTATATCAGCAAATAACATAGCTCAGCCCATGCCTCTACAGAGATGGTGGGCTCATTCAACGCAGGCCCAAGTGACACTGATAGCATTCCTCAGTAATGTTTCCATATTGGACATTTTGTGGGACTGCTACCTAGTCTTCTATACATTCTTTTACCAAGCACTATGCAGTTACTACTGTCTCTAGTGTAGTAGACTCTGAGCCCCACCTCTTACAAGTAGTGCTTGTGAGTCACCTGAGTGGTATACACTTCTGCAACCATTTGAACAAGAAAAGATGGTTACTGACCTGTATTGTTACTGTTGTTTGAGATGTGGGTGCAGATGTGTATCTATGACCCACCCTCCATCCCCTCTGCATTGGTATCTACTCTTGATCTTCATACCGAATGAATTGAGGGGTGGCAGGGTGGTGCTGCCCTTAAATAGTCAAGGGAGGGCTAAGGGCCACAAGGCACAAGCACCATCCCTACAGGTACTGCTTCGGTGAACTGAGCATATGCATACTTGAGTGGAATACACCTCTGAACCCACATTTCAAAGAACAACAGTTACAGAACAGGTAAGCAACTGTCTTTTAAAGTGTATTAACATTATATAATTTGTCATTTTTGTTTGATGTTTATAGCTACACAGCTGCCAGGATGCACTTGTATTTGGGTCACTAGATTGTTGTTCAGATTTATTTGCCATGTTAATATATTTTTGCACACTTTCAACACTTTTATTTCATTGGACCCTGAGGTATCCAGTTATTACTGATCAGGGTATCTGATGTTACAGGGACCACCAGCGTGGGTTTAGTAACTCAGTTGTCCTTGTATCTATATTGGGAAAAGACAACTATGTATTCTACTCAACATTAGCCATTGCATACACAGCCTGTTAGCAGAATTGCCACCTTATTAATGCTGGAGGAGAGGTGGGAGTCAAAAAGATGGATCCCGACCCACTGGGGCAGTCTCAGTGTTGTGATGACAAGACAGGATTTTTAATGAGAGATGTGCTCAGTAAGAGGACTGATTTTTCCAAAGTCATATTGAGATAAATACAACAGTTATGCAATTCTACATTATGTATCTGGCTTGTAGGGATGGGTCTGCTGAAAAGGGCATATGGGCACAGGGCAATAATATGTGATGAGAGTTCAAGTCTGTGTCTTCAGTTGTTGAGAGTGGTTCTTAAGGTGTTTATCTCTTCTCCCTCAGTGGTATGTTGTTTAAAGCATGACTGAATGTTACAGGAGTGTATTCTATATTACTTTGCTTGCTTTTATTATGAGAGTTATGCACTGTTTCTATTGTTAGAAGGGCATGTTAGTGTAGGTATTAAGTACAAAGGAATATGTTTAATACATCAGTGAAATGGAAAAAGGAAGTTTATTGCTACTTTATGGAGTGAGGGATGAAATACTGCATTCCTGAGCTTATGTTTTGTTTAAACTTACAGATCATTATGTAAATACTAGGAACTGAAACAGCCAGCTGATTATACAGAACTGTATTTTTGCTTTAACTCCTTAGACTTCCGGCTGCCACAATTCGTGTTCCCTTTCTTCACCTCAGTTCCTTCCCAAGCTCTTGAGTTGAAGTACTGGAGATATTTTTAACATAGTTGAATAATTTTGTTTGTTAAAAGGCCTTTGACCATTAAAGCACATTACATGTTAGCATAGGTAACTTCCAGGGGCAGTGGAAATCTCCTTAGTCTTTTGTCAGTGGTTTTGCTCTCTTAAAACAAACACTCCTATCCACCCACCCCCAAAAAGCAAATTTCAGCAAAATAATCCTTGGTGTCATTTTCAGGTTTTTTTTTTCATGTTGTATTCCCAATATTCATTTTTCTATAAAGACTGAACTTAATCAAATATATAGTCAATGTGAAAGACCTGAAAGAGCCTGGTTTGGTGTCTTATAGATTCATAGATTCTAGGACTGGAAGGGACCTCGAGAGGTCATCGAGTCCAGTCCCCTGCCCGCATGGCAGGACCAAATACTGTCTAGACCATCCCTGATAGACATTTATCTAACCTACTCTTAAATATCTCCAGAGATGGAGATTCCACAACCTCCCTAGGCAGTTTATTCCAGTGTTTAACCACCCTGACAGTTAGGAACTTTTTCCTAATGTCCAACCTAGACCTCCCTTGCTGCAGTTTAAACCCATTGCTTCTGGTTCTATCCTTAGAGGCTAAGGTGAACAAGTTTTCTCCCTCCTCCTTATGACACCCTTTTAGATACCTGAAAACTGCTATCATGTCCCCTCTCAGTCTTCTCTTTTCCAAACTAAACAAACCCAATTCTTTCAGCCTTCCTTCATAGGTCATGTTCTCAAGACCTTTAATCATTCTTGTTGCTCTTCTCTGGACCCTTTCCAATTTCTCCACATCTTTTTTAAAATGCGGTGCCCAGAACTGGACACAATACTCCAGCTGAGGCCTAACCAGAGCAGAGTAGAGCGGAAGAATGACTTCTCGTGTCTTGCTCACAACACACTTGTTAATACATCCCAGGATCATGTTTGCTTTTTTTGCAACAGCATCACACTGTTGACTCATATTTAGCTTGTGGTCCACTATAACCCCTAGATCCCTTTCTGCCGTACTCCTTCCTAGACAGTCTCTTCCCATTCTGTATGTGTGAAACTGATTGTTCCTTCCTAAGTGGAGCACTTTGCATTTGTCTTTGTTAAACTTCATCCTGTTTACCTCAGCCCATTTCTCCAATTTGTCCAGATCATTTTGAATTATGACCCTGTCCTCCAAAGCAGTTGCAATCCCTCCCAGTTTGGTATCATCCGCAAACTTAATAAGTGTACTTTCTATGCTAATATCTAAGTCGTTGATGAAGATATTGAACAGAGCCGGTCCCAAAACAGACCCCTGCGGTACCCCACTCGTTACGCCTTTCCAGCAGGACTGGGAACCATTAATAACAACTCTCTGAGAACGGTTATCCAGCCAGTTATGCACTCACCTTATATTAGCCCCACCTAAATTGTATTTGCCTAGTTTATCGATAAGAATATCATGCGAGACTGTATCAAATGCCTTACTAAAGTCTAGGTATACCACATCCACAGCTTCACCCTTATCCACAAGACTCGTTATCCTATCAAAGAAAGCTATCAGATTGGTTTGACATGATTTGTTCTTCACAAATCCATGCTGGCTGTGCCCTATCACCTTACCACCTTCCAAGTGTTTGCAGATGATTTCCTTAATTACTTGCTCCATTATCTTCCCTGGCAAAGAAGTCAAACTAACTGGTCTGTAGTTTCCTGGGTTGTTTTTATTTCCCTTTTTATAGATGGGTACTATATTTGCCCTTTTCCAGTCTTCTGGAATCTCTCCCGTCTCCCATGACTTTCCAAAGATAATAGCTAGAGGCTCAGATACCTCCTCTATTAGCTCCTTGAGTATTCTAGGATGCATTTCATCAGGCCCGGGTGACTTGCAGGCATCTAACTTTTCTAAGTGATTTTTAACTTGTTCTTTTGTTTATTTTATCCGCTAAACCTACCCCCTTCCCATTAGCATTCACTATGTTAGGCATTCCTTCAGACTTCTCGGTGAAGACCAAAACAAAGAAGTCATTAAGCATCTCTGCCATTTCCAAGTTTCCTGATACTGTTTCTCCCTCTTCACTAAGCAGTGGGCCTACCCTGTCTTTGGTCTTCCTCTTGCTTCTAATGTATTGATAAAAAGTCTTCTTGTTTCCTTTTATTCCCGTAGCTAGTTTGAGCTAATTTTGTGCCTTTGCCTTTCTAATCTTGCCCCTGCATTCCTGTGTTGTTTGCCTATATTCATCCTTTGTAATCTGTCCTAGTTTCCATTTTTTATATGACTCCTTTTTATTTTTTAGATCGTGCAAGATCTCATGGTTAAGCCAAGGTGGTCTTTTGCCACATTTTCTATCTTTCCTAACCAGCGGAATAGCTTGCTTTTGGGCCCTTAATAGTGTCCCTTTGAAAAACTGCCAACTCTCCTCAGTTGTTTTTCCCCTCAGTCTTGATTCCCATGGGACCTTACCTATCAGCTCTCTGAGCTTCCCAAAATCTGCCTTCCTGAAATCCATTGTCTCTATTTTGCTGTTCTCCCTTCCACCCTTCGTTAGAATTGCAAACTCTATGATTTCATGATCACTTTCACCCAGGCTGCCTTCTACTTTCACATTCTCAACGAGTTCCTCCCTATTTGTTAAAATCAAGTCTAGAACAGCTTCCCCCCAGTAGCTTTTTCAACCTTCTGAAATAAAAAGTTGTCTCCAATGCAGTCCAAGAATTTGTTGGATAGTCTGTGCCCCGCTCTGTTATTTTCCCAACATATATCCGGATAGTTGAAGTCCCCCATCACCACCAAATCTTGGGCTTTGGATGATTTTGTTAGTTGCTTGAAAAAAGCCTCATCCACCTCTTCCACCTGGTTAGGTGGCCTGTAGTAGACTCCTAGCATGACATCTCCCTTGTTTTTTGCCCCTTTTAGCCTAACCCAGAGACTCTCAACACTTCCGTCTCCTATGTCCATCTCTACCTCAGTCCAAGTGTGTACATTTTTAATATATAAGGCAACACCTCCTCCCTTTTTCCCCTGTCTATCCTTCCTGAGCAAGCTGTACCCATCCACACCAACATTCCAATCATGTGCATTATCCCACCAAGTTTCAGTGATGCCAACAATGTCATAGTTGTATTTATTTATTAGCACTTCCAGTTCTTCCTGCTTATTCCCCATACTTCTCGCATTTGTATATAGGCATCTAAGATACTGGTTTGATCTTTCCTCCCAGTTTTGTCCTGACCCTCCTTTCTCTCTGCCAATATAGCCCACACTCCCTCTCGTTTCCGACCCATCTCCCCGGTCTCCATGTTCCCCACTTACCTGTGGGCTTTGCTCACCTGTCCCCGTCGAACCTAGGTCTTTTTGTACCTTTTACTGAATCTGGTCCCAGAACTACTCTAGCATATAATACTAATGATCTGGCAGCTTGACTGATATTTGGCCTAGGGTTATCAGAAATAAATTATGATTTGTCCTAAGCCGTAAAGCTTGCTTCCAGATATCAAACTGGGTCTATTGTAGAAAGGGGACTAAGACTTAAGTTCAGACCTACTTGTCCTCCCGCAGTCTGTATTTTATTTGCACACATGCAGTTATTAGCTAGTTTTACGGGTACAAACTGAAAGCACCAGTGAACATTTACTGATGTATTTTAAGAATCTGTAAAACGTCAAAAGCCTCTGCTGCAGGAACTATCCATACATGTTAGTGACACATTTCCTTGCAATGGGAAGATAAGAATTACCTACTGGATCAGACCAGTAGTCCAGGTAGGCCAGTATCCTCTATTTGACCGTGTGTAGCCTCAGTTGCTTCAGAGGAAGGTGCAAGAAACTCCACAGTAGGTAGATGTGACATAATCTGCCCCCTCAAATAAAAGTCTCATTTTAGACTGTAATGGTTAGAGTTTGGCTTAAGCCCTGAAGCATGAGGTTTTTTCCTCCCTTCCAAAGCTCTCATTTTATTACTAGCTGTTATAACTCTGGACATTTAGCCCTGTTTGAAAATCTGCATATTACATCTTTAGGACAAAGACACAGAAACAATTGACTACATTTTTCCCTGGTGCATCTACAGTTAAATACATGGAGTCACTTTAGGGATGAATTTGGGCCACTGTGTTTCCCATAAACAATTACAGGTAAATTGGTAGCTTAGTGGGTGGGGTGGGGTGAGGGGGGAAGAATTCTGACTGCCTTGTCAAGTCAGAAAATTTTAGCAAGTGTTAAGCAAATGTTTCACAGATAACTGTTTCTTCTACCAATAAACTTCAGCTACGTGTCATTCTGTGATTCTTTTTATTGTCATCCTTTGACATGATGAATACTTACAGCAGTATGTAAAACAAAAAAAAAGATACAGTTAAGTCTCTCGTTTAATTCTTGGCATCACTGCATAGCAGTCACAGAATTTTCACACAATCTGTTACTTCCTTTCAGCTTGTTTTACATGACGTACACACACACATATGAGCAGAATCCTAGTCCAATTGAAGTCAATGGAAGCTGATTTCGCTGGCACCAGGATTTAGCTCATATGGTTGTATTAGGTATGTGTATGGCTATGTAATACATTTTACAATAAACATGACATTTCTATACAATTTTGTGTTCAAAGATTAACAGAATATACTGTACATCCATGTCAAACTTTTTATGCTCTGCATGTAAAAGTTTGTGTACCTAAAATATAGGATGGATTATAGCAATAAATGATTGTTTGCACCAAAGGGAAAGTAAAACGTACATATTCTTGCAGTACAGCTTGCCTTTTTTTTTATTTTTTTTATTTGCATGCTTTGGTTATTTCAGATTTAATCTACTGTAAAAACAAAATTAACATAAGACTAACCTTTATGCATAATTACCAATGAATTACAAGTACTGATCTTCTGTGACACAAGTCAGGTCAAAGGGACCATCTTATATCCAGCTCAGTTCAGTGACACAGACTGGCTATCAGCAGGGAATAAATTGTGGTTGGTATGCTGACTGACTGGCCTGATGAAAGTCATCACTGCTACAGCATGTGTGATGTTCAGCCATGACTGGGAGCGCTGCTCCCATGAGAGCTGTTGGGCTTTTTTTCTTGGTTTTGGCTGACTTAGACTGTGGAGGCTACTAACACAAGGGCTAGTGAAGTGTCTGTGATGCAATGTGACAGATGGTCCATTTCATTTAGTGTGCTGCTAGTGGTGTAAATGGAATTTCTTTCATACAATCTTATAATATAGACTTAATGAACTGCACAAGTTAAAACAATCATAGAAAGAAAAGAGCCAGTAGGACATCTATTCTACTTGCTGTATTAAATCAAATAGGCCCCTTTTTGGTTGGTTTGAACCTTGCTTGGTAATTGTTTTGGGTAGGTGGTGTTTGAAGAAAGATGTGCAGTGCAATCCTAGCTTGTTTAGCTCATATTCTGTCACTTCTCCTTTTGTTGTGCTGCATGAGAATGCTGACCAATCTTGCTGTGTTTCGCGGCTTGGGAACCTTATGCTATAGCCTTTTCAGTGCTCATTGTAGGCTGTCTCCTTCATCTAAATCATGTTTTATCTGAAGCCTTGAGGTGCTCCACAATCCACAGTAAGTAAGATGGAAAGCCAGCTCATATAATTTTTGTCCAGTCACCAACTCTGGTGACATGGATTCTAAATCTATACTCTTTCTTCAACCATGTTGTGCATAGTGGCCTACATTCTTGTGTTTTGCTAATGAGTCCTTTGGCTGCTACTGTAACTTGTCTACTTTTCTTGCATTTGTTTTGTTTAAAATATGAAGATTGTCTTGGGCTAAAACAGTGACCTGCCACAATGTCTCTCTCTCATGTTTACTTCTGTATTTCTTTCCTTTTTCTTTAATTAGTGGTCTAAATGTTGATCCGCTGCTGCTATTTAAAGCTCTGATATAGCAAAAAGCATGCTTATATGCTTTATGAATCAAGGCTAATAGTCTAATTAAACTATTTTCCTTGCTTTAATTAATTTTTAATTACAGCATTCACATCTATGGCACTACATAATCGTTCCTTTAAGAAAATAAATGTGGGTTTTAACCAAGATAAGTGATATATATTTTTGTGTAGCAGTATGCTTGAGAGCTCTTTTCAGTATGTACTTCTAAAAAGCGAACCCAACTAGAAAACTCTTGAACTTGAGCTGTGCAGCCCCAACAGGCCCTCTTAGAAGAAGTAAGAATTCATGTACATAGGTCTTCTATAAAGTGTCAAATGCAGCTAACGGGACAAAAGTCCATATCCTCCTCTTCTGTGCAAATGTTTAATTTTTCCCTACCCCTTTCCATTCTATTGCCCCATTCCCAGCCTGGGGTTTTACAAGTATTTCTGTGCTCCAAACAAGACAATATATAACACATGGATCAACAGTGTATATTTAGTTGCTGGTGGTGTTGAACTGAGTGCATCAAGTGCAGTCAGACGTCTTCCATGGGGAAAATAAATGGTGGAACTCACCAAGAATCCCTGCTTTTCAGCGCAGAGCCCAAAACTGTCTGGTTGGCAGGCACCTGCTCCCAGGGCTCACTTCACAGCCCTCTTTTGATGTGAACTGGTCTGGAGCACCTGAGGCAAACTGGCTTAGATAGACCATGGCTAGTATAATTCCTTTGATTTACATGTCATTTAGGTAGATGCTGAAGCCAGCCTGAATTTCTTTCAAGTATTGTTTCACTAGTAAAGGTTATTGTTTGCAACTTTGCAGGTGTGTGCATTTCAGTTTCATGAAAAGAAGTCCTCATCTATTTTTAAGAGCAGCTCTTTCAGTTTAGAGTAGTTAGGAACTTTAACTTTATAAGGGTTGACATGAATAACAGATTTTAGGTGCTAATAACAAAAGTCCAGATTGTACTGTGGACATCATAGCAGGCCTCTCTGACTGTGCAAAAATCTGCCCCAGGATCTATTTTCTACAAACTCCTCAGAACAGCAAATTAAAGTATGAAATGCCACAATGATCTGACTATCTCTACTAGCATGTAGCAACAGAAACAGCTGGCAACATACAATATTGAATAGACTTGTTTCATTCAAAGCTATAGAACAGCTTTAAAAAAAAATCTTCCAAACTAACTGGAGAGAGGTTTACATTTATAATTAAAAACAAAAGGGAAGGGGCATTCTCTTTCCCACTTCTGGAGGGACTTAGGTAGGTTTTTTATCTTCTAAAGTGCTGTTTATCCTTCAAGGGCTCTGTGTTGTAAGTACCACGTCCTGACTTATTCTAAACCTATGGAGTATCAGGAGGAAAAATAGGTCCTAAAAGAATGCAGCAGTACAGGCTAACAAACAATAGAAGGGGCATTCACTTCGGTCACGGAAAAGGCAACAATTGTGTTTTGGAAGGAAGGGAACATACTCTTGTTCCACTACTTAAGCAGTGGTTCCTCCCTCCCTGAATTGCAGGCACTGTTAGTAAGATCAAATAGCAAACTGCAATGTGATGTGTGTCCTGCTTGGAAGGCTTGAGGGAAAAAAATGTTCTCATTGTCCATTATCTGCTGCCACACAATATAAAATGATAGGTGAGGACCAAGCTATCTGGCCCAACATGCTTCATCTTTCCAGTGTTATCTAAATTTCACCTTTATACTTCACTATGTGCTTCAGTCCCCTTCTCCACCAAATGATTCTACACATATATTACTCATTAGATGCATAGCCTTCTTTACTAAAACTTAGATTATGCCCTGATTGGATCTCTTATGAGTGTGAAAATTTTACCTCTAACAACATCATTTAGCCTTTTTATAATTAAAATATCCCTTATTACCTTGCACTTTTACACCAAGGGTAAACACATCATTTTCAAACGTTCTCTATAAACTGTATTGGCCTATGTTGCTCTCTCTCCAAGGCAATCATGTCACACAATACAATTGTACTACTATGGAGCCTGAAATGGAGGACATCTTTCTAACAGAAAACTCTTTAAATAAGATTGACACAATTTTGAGTAGAAAAAATAGTTATGTAACAGCATTGCACTTGATATTAGAGTAACACACTAAAAACAAACACCTGACTAACACGAGTTAGTGCCCCAGGTCGAAGTCTCATCTGACTGGAGGAACTTAAGGAACAGGTTCCAATGAATGTCCCAACAGAGGATGTTTATGGGGTAGGCTACAATGCATATCTTTCAAAATATTGGAAGCGAGAAGGGGAAGCTCCCACATAACTACTTCCAGTAATAGTTAAGCAGGAACTTACTAGATTGGCTACAACGTATTTTCACTCATTAAGTGAGATTTAAAAATGCTAAAATCTGGGTAAAGTATTTTATTAAGATGGGGGAAAATACCTAAAAACTTATCTAAAGACTAAAAAATAAATAATGTCACTTTTTATTTAAGTTCTGCATCATTTGAGAAAGCAAATGGAATCTAGAACTGCCAGAATGCCAGGATCAAAACCAGCATCCAACCCTCACTTGGGTGTGTCTGGCATTGTAGACTACTTTGCTACTTAATAAAAATTAAAACTCATGACTATATGTTTACCAGTTTGAACTGTAAAATAGATTGTGTAATATTGCTGTGGTTTAAAAAAAAATATCTTCAGGCTTTGTGAAGCAGCTGATTAGACTGAATGTGCACTATGCCATAGATTAAACAATATGAATTCATATGGAATGCATGTGAAGTTTCCAGAAAATGCCCTGACAGATTTCATTCTTTTATGACCTCTGCTGGAAGGCTGAAAATCAAAAGATAGTTCAGATGCTATGATTTGAACAGCTAGCAGTGAAGGATGCTAAAAGTTAAGGCCTTTATCTGCAAACAATAGTGTATTAATAAACTCTTTACCATATTTACAAATGCTTTCTCTTGTATTAAAACTAACAGTATTCTGTTCACAGTGCCATTGTTTATACAGGTAGCAATCCCATAATACTTCAGTATTTTGGCATGGGAATCAGTAGCGCTTTGTATTTACAGAAA
The DNA here is from genome assembly GCF_013100865.1 of Trachemys scripta elegans. Lineage (NCBI taxonomy): Eukaryota > Metazoa > Chordata > Testudines > Emydidae > Trachemys > Trachemys scripta. Next base: position 103,410,293 of record NC_048300.1, read on the forward strand.
ATATACACATGGATATAAACATGTCATTGAAACAGAGTCATCAAAAAGATAGATCTGATAATGTTGCAAAGGTTTAGACTGTACAACACCTTCCCTTTCATTTGCTAGGGACTACTGTTCCCTACAGTGAGAAGATATCCGTCTCTTATCTAAAGTGGCATAAAAATGATTAACCAAATGAGCCTTGTCTCACTTGAGTTGTATGTACATAGAGTTACCTCAGTCCAAGATTTCTTGATCTGTTGTCTAGTGCACAGAATACAAAAGTTAAAAAGGTTTTTTAATTATTTTAATTATTAAAATAATGAGATTCTCTCCTCTGTGCACTTTCACTCAGCCAATGTCCTCTGAGTTCTGAAGATGCTGGTGGTTTAATGCGCAGTCCAGCTGCCAGACTTAAAACTGTGTATGGCGCTCTGGGCCTATATACAGCTACCTATCACAATATGAGCCAGGGTGAATGAAATATGTTTGCGTCTCCCATGCTTTCTCTCTAATCCTCCCTGTTAGTTGGTAGCCATTTACTGGCCCAGCTTCATCACTACTGAACGGAGTTCCTTATTCAAGCAGTTAATGATCAGAAGTGATGAATGGCTTCAGATATACGTAGAAGGATAAGGAAGAGGAGGGAGTGAATTCAAAGGAGCTCAGATTTGAAACTCAGAAGTAGGGTGGGTTTATTCATGAGGACCCTTATAACTTCTGCTTCCCTTTTTCTTCCCTTTCCACATTGTTGATGACCGCCTCGCAGTTCCTGACAATTTGGCTTACTGTTGTGACCTAACAAAGACGATGCAGCAGTACTATAAGGAAGAGTCAAAACTGGCACTATGGGATGTCGCCTTCATTTAAAGTCTGCTCTTCATTTTCAGTCACTTGACCTGAGTGGTCATTGCTCCGGCTACTGCTGTGTTGCTTGTGGAGCAAACTCCTCCACTTGGCCTTGTTCCTCCTGAGATGGCTTAGCATATTTTCGGATAGGGGAGTGTCTCCTGTAAACCTGGCCCATTCCTCAAAGAGCGGCTCTACGATGTAGGTTATGAAACCTGGGGAAACACAAGACAAGACATGTAAGGAGCAGTATCGTTCACCAAATGCCTTTCCCTGCAGTTTGAGTGGTTAAAGTGCAGTGAACAAAGTCACAGAACCCCAGAGACAAGTAACAACTAAGCCTCTAACTCACACCCTTAAACTGATGGTTATGGAATATGTATCCTCTAGGACCATTGCAAAGTCAGATTGGCTGGCTCTGTCTGTATAATAATTGAAACCTGTATAAGACAGCACCCTTTTCAGGCAACCTCCTGTCCTGAACTCTCTCTAAAATATTCTCTCACTTACTGTGTACAATTGTACTCTACCTATATTAGACTTTTTTTAAGCAACTGATTTTTATCCTTCCCTTGAATGGTTGCTCAAGATAGGTTTCACTGTATGTGTGTTTGTATATACCATGTGAATCATGACTCTCTTATGGTCTACTTCTGAGCTGTACATTAATGGAGTTATTTACAAAGCTTAGTCCAAGTGCAAATCCCTGAGTCAAAAATGAACTTATGCTCTTATTTGGAAAGAACTGCAGCAGCACAATTAATGTTTTGGGTTTTGGTTCTGTTTAGTCAGAGGCTGTGGGTTCTTGTAACATAAACTGGATTAAAAGGTCACAGAATGGCCCTTTTGTGTATGGCAGTGTGCATGCCAGGATAGTGGGCTAGAGCTGTATGTTGGTCTATAACATGGAAATGATCTAGTATCTCTGAATGTTGGGAAGGTACTGTATCATTTTTCAAACCTGTGGATAGAGGGAGTGATTTTATCCTCCACATCACTTTTCACCCTGCAGCAGCTATGGTAGCAAAAGTGTGCACAGGCACAGTGAATATTTTAATTACATCTCTAACTGAGGAGGATTTAATACTTTTTTATATGACCAAAATCACTTTTGATGGAAGAGAAAACAAATGAAGGCCATGACTGCAGTTTGATCTCAAAAGCAGGCTGTTAAACTACAGTTCTGCTTTCAGTTTCTCCTGAAGCTATTGATTGCACTGGTTGTGTAATAATGCAGCATAGGAGATGTTTATAAATTTGCACTGCTGACTGGGAGACCCATGGCAGATTAAAAGAATTTTGTAAATAAATGAACCAACACAATGCAAGCATAATGCATCATAAAATGTGCTCTGTTCATCAGACATATTTAGTTTACTTTTACAAAATGGAACATTTACAACAATTCAGAAGTATTACACATATCACCAATCAAGTCTTAATATTCTAATGAGACCACGCTATAGCACTTTCCTGTTCAATCTTAGCTGAGAAACAAGGTGAAACAACCATATTGTGTGAAGTAGTGCTGATCAGAGATGTTTTGCTGTATTTTAAAAATATATCAATATATCTTTTTTGTTTATTATATTTACTCATTTTCACAGTAAGTGGCATTCTGGAATATTAATTTATATATAATTCAGTAAACTATGTGCGTATGTATACTTTTGAGTTCCTTGCTTATATATTTCTGCCAATACTGTATTACTTCCCTCATTTATCTTCACAAACTTAATCTGAGAAGAAATCGGAGCCTCTTAAAAAAAGGCTCTAATTTTCACTGAAATAAGAAAAATAAAGGTAGTTAGCATCTGGCCCAAAACAGCTTCAGACATTTATTACTCCTCATAACACACACATATGAATAGTTATGGTTATCCTTGCCTTACAAGTAGGGAAACTGAGGCCCAAGAAGGTCAAAGGTCAGAAAAGGAGAGTGTCAAATCTAGAATTAGAACCTGGGTTTTCTGACTCCTGGTTCCTTGCTTCCTGGCATCTGGTGGCTTTCTCAGAGGTTTGCGTCTCACACATATGGTAAGAGAGAACCACCGTAAGGAAAAAGTGAAGCAATGTTTTGGACAAGCAAACCTATTTGCCTGAATGTTGCCATTGATATATAATCCCAATCTCATGAAGGTAATAACTCCTTATATGTATATTGGGAAAGGGCTGGTACAATTAACATCATTGCTGTGTGTCAGTGCCTGCTGGAACCAATGGTGCTATTAGGGGTATGGTCTGAACCCAACAATGTGAAGAGCTGAATGTCCCTTGGTTTTTCTAGTATTGCCTTATTTAGCCACTGCTAACATAATTATTTGTATTCCCTATGTGAATCTCACAATCTAGAAAGGTCTGTTTCAATTTCACTCTTTGTGAAATCTGTTACTAATGCTGCTGCTCCGTAGGAAAAGATTATTCCAAAGCAATGTTTCATATCAGCTAAGATGAACTTGATCTCAGTGGTGGAGTGAATCAGAATTGCCCAACTCAAAGCAATTACAAAGGGAGATTCAAAACCATCAGTTATTTACTATCATGTTTTTCAACTTGTTTCCAGCTCATGTGTTTCATGGCTTGGAGTAGGGGAGAAGGAGCAAACAAAATGTAAAGAACACAATTCTTCAATGGTGAATGTTTGGCACAGTATCTGAAAGGTTACACAACTGCTCAGTTATGCACATTGTCTGAAACAAGGTGCATTTTGAAAACACTGAGTAAAAATAAACCATTGGGCTGTTTGGGTGGTCTACAAAGAGTGCACTGGAGCCTGAGCTTAACCTTCAGCCCACTTTCTGGGATGGGAAGGCTGTGGAGGCAGCAAATTCAGTTCTTGTGGCGGAGGGAAAGCCTGTGTCACTTTGGATGGATCCGCTCCAGTCCCCCTGCTGCTCAGTGCACTGCAGCCTGCTAGTCTTGGCAGACCATGGTTGGTTGCAGTGTGAGAACTTGGAGGAAGAAGGAAAGGAGGAAAATTAGGACTCTAGAGAACTCATGGAAAACAATGAATGATTCATTCAGAGTCCTTGGGAAACCATTTTCCACTGGCTCGCTAACTAGATTACATGCCCATTGCAGCATGAGTACTGGATTATGGAGTATTTAGTGGGGATTTTTGTGGGAGGTCAGAATGGGAAGCAGGGTTTGAGTTAGTTTAACTGGGAGGCACTAAATAGGTAAAAGGTTTCATGAAACCCTTTACTTCACTCAGGACTATCACAGCAAACAAGTGGCATATTTCACTAAGTGGGATCATGCTGCAGCTGTCTGAACTTCTCTTTGAGGACCATTCATCCTCGCATGCTGCCGCTGTGTCACTCCTTTGCTTGTTTACATTACGGCTGCACTCAGCCTTGCTCTTGGTTTATCTGGCCTGCTTGGCAAATGGGTTTTATTTTCATCCAATGTTACTCCTGGGGTTATTGAAGTTTTTGGTATAAAACCACACAGCTATCTTCTGCTTAGCTTGTGTTGCACCTTCAGGGTGGGGGGGGGGAGGAGAAAGAGACAAAAGAATGAAAGTTAAGCTCACCAATTTGTATAGTAGGTATGGAGTCCTTCTGCTGATTACAAAGAGGGCTTATTTCCAATTCAAATTTTTGTTCCAGATCACCTACCAAAAAGAAAGGAGAACAACATTTTTGCCACTTGGCAATATTGAATATGATCTTTTATTCCTTATAATATGGATGGAACAGCAAATCCTAGGAGAATTAACCCTTACATTTCATCTCCATTTGATGCCTTGATGGACATCACCGTTTTAAAGAGAGACTGCAAGTCTCAACATGATCATACAATGGTTCCACATAGAAATCTGCAATTAGAAATCTGAGGCAGGGCCTGTTATACATGCCTAAACAAATTAAAACCAACAATTTTTAAGATGTCACAGGAAATAACTGTAAGCAGGCTGATCCTCTGGTTCATCGAAATCAGAGTGGAATGTATCTCAATCCATGACCTGCCAAGACAGCTGTACTCTCTGGGACAACACAGCTAAGAAAACCCAGGATGAAGTATATGAGAGTTTGAAATGCTAGCAGTGGTATAAGCACTAGTGTGGATTGGGCTTGGGCGTTTTTACCACCATATGACTACTCTGGTGTGAAACTGCCTATAAAGGCCAGCTACTGCTGACAACCATGCTCAGTTCTGGTTTAAATTTGTAGTGTGGACATGAAATGTCAATAAATTCAGTATGCCAGAGCACTACGCTTGCTCTTCTACCATCTTCACCCCTTCCTTTAGGCTCTGTTAATACTACTAAAAAAGGATTTAACAGTGATTAAATTCCACTACATCCTCACTGTGTTGTAGCACAATCTGGCCTGGCCTGTGCAGATGGAGCCAAATGGTATGTTGTTACCATGTTAAAAACCATGTTTAGCTTTGCTCTTAGTAGGGGTTAGAAAATGTTTACAGTTAGGCCCCCTAGATTGCATTAGAACTTGGCTTAGTGGTGAGCATGTTCAGACTGTGTCTAGTTTCCCTGCAACTGTAAGTAGAGGAGAAGGAAAAAGCAAATGTAACACTCTAACGGTAGGAACTGTAGTTATATTTTGGAAAACAAGTGATGGCTGTGTAATTTCTGAGCAGTACATACCCATGGGAGTTTCAGCTCAGAGCGGATAACAATGACCAGAGATTTTGTACAGTTAATTAAAGGTTCAAGGCACAGCAGAAGCACCCTCACTGACACCGTCTTACAGGGGCAATCAGATCAAAGAAATACCCGCTTCTCTTCTATTTCATTTCCTCCTCTTGCCCCTCACTACCAACCACATGCAAAATAAGGCCACATTTCTGCTCGTCATCATATTTTTGGGGAGATTTCAGAGGAGAATTGGGTAGTTGATTGCAGAGCAAACGCCACTTGAGATTAGCCAATTTCTCTCTTATCACATTAAGTGCCTTAAAGAACAAAGTGCAAGGAGAATTCAGTATGTCAGAGGGCTGACCTTGCCGGTAGAATTCCTCACAGACCCTTTCACTCCACTGCTTGCTCATCTGCCAGAGCCGGCAAGGATTGCAAATGTCAGCACACTTCAGCGCGATCTGAAAGTAAAGGAGGAGAGTGGTGGTGGGGAGAAGAAATGATTAGCTAGCAATCGTTCAGCAGTGAATTTATTGCACTCTGAGGTGCCGTGAAACTGCTGGGCCCTGCAAGCGTGCTGCCAAGATGGATTCAAGAATACATTATAGAAACTGAGCCCTGCCCAAATGTGCCGCTTCAGGAAACAGCACTTATTCAAGCCTGTAACAAAACCTTCATTCAGAGCCCCATTTTATAGTAGCGAGAACGAGAGAAGCACCACATTCCAAGTGTGCACAGCCTCTTGGATATGACTGGTGGTGGGCAAGCCAACAAAAGCTTCAGGCTGACTCCTGCTGACTGCCTGCCTTGGCATCCATCAATGAGGACAAGGAAATGAAGAGCCAAGCCAGTGTGAAACTATTTGGGCATCATTTCTTTATGGTGTCAGTGAGTGACCTTACATATCACTTTGATTATGCTTGGGTTTAATATGTGTATACAGTCAGCTCAGAGGGTCAGCTGTGTTTTTGTTTACTGAGCTAAGCAAAGGACCTTGTGGTTTGCCCTGACTTGTTTTTACCTTGCTAACAGTTGAAAATGCTTTGCTGAGGTAGAGCTGGGGTAGGATTGGCAAGGGAAGGAATTATAATCAAGTAGCTGCTGCTGCTTCTTCAGAAGAGTAAGATATGCAATAATCTGCCTGTCTTGCCTCCTTGAAACAAAATGTCTTCTGTGTGCTTTCTTCCTGGACAAAGTATGTCTAGTTGATGGGTTTATTATTAGACTTCATGACAGATAGGCAAAATGCTGGTGCAGATGCCAAAGACATAGGGATTGCAGATTTCACCTATGGTAAAGGTCATTACCTCCTTTCTAGAAAATAAATGGAGGTGGAGAAAGGGTGCAACTTATTTGGTAGGCACCGTGGACTCTAGTCATTTAGACATGGGACTAGAAAGCAAGAGACCTGCATTCTAATTCTGGCTGGACACTAACTAGCTTTGTGACCATAAGAAAATCACTATTGTTCTCTGAGCCCCAGTTTCCTCATCTGTAAAATGGGTATAAAGAAGTAAACTACTAAAGTATGTTTTATAAGTAATATTGAGGCCAGACAGTTTAATCCAAGAGACCTTGAGGAAGTGGTAGCACCCTTCCCCAATTCACAAGTATGAATTTTCACAGGAAAGAACAGTTGTTTTTCATGTTTTCTCCACTGGAACCAATGCTGCATTTTGCACCATCAATTTGCCTGATCTGTCGTGAAGCATGATTACAAACCCATTGCCTAAATGTAGTGGTCCATGAAGAAACCAGGCCTAAGACATTTTGTTCAAGGAGGCAAGATAGGCAAACTAGTTCATATATTACTTTTCTGAAGGAGTAGTTACCTGAATACCATTCCTTCCCTCGCCCGACCCCAGCAGTACCTCAGCAAAGCATTTTAAGCTGGCAGCAATTAGAGTTTGTTTTTAACGGATGATAATTACTTGAGGTGTTTTGTATGATAAAAGCTATTTAGGAGCTATTTAAGAGCAGGCAGCTTCGTGTGGTGCTATTTCTACAGAAAAAATGCAGCATATAGCTACCTTTAGGTTAATAGTGAAGGTGATGTAATGGGTGGAAATTTGTTCTGAAGATACCATTAACTACTGCAGTATAGCTGGAAGAAGCAATTTGAGTCCATTTGATTTTAAATTAGCTTTGGTTCTTTCATTATCTGGGGAAGAACTGCCACGGCAGTGGTTTCCTCCATGCAGGTGGAGATTAGGAGCACCAACGAAGTGACCACTGCTCAGGCACCTACTGCCAACTCCTCTGTGAAAAAGCATTGTCAGTGGCTGGAGTAAGAGACTGAGCTTCCTACCTTCTGCTGAAGTAGCAGTTGCCCTGACAGGCAGGAGTGCCTCCAGCTTTTTTGCCGCCCTAGGCGGCGGAAGGTCCCGCCCCCAAAATGCCACCCCCAACAGAGGTCCCGCACCTGAAATGCCACTCCTGACAGAGGCAGCGGAAGGTCCAGCCCCCAAAATACCACCGATGACCGCGGCGGCTGAAGATCCGGCTGCCGCGGTCGCTGCCCCCCAAATGTTAGCGCCCTAGGCGACCACCTAGGTCGCCTAATGGGTTGCGCCAGCCCTGATGACAGGGGAAATAGTCAAGGGGAGAGAGACATGGCAAGAGACAAAGTGGCCTGCAACTCAAGAAGTGAATAATAGTTGATCCTTTGCTGCATCTGCTATATTCGGATTATAATGTAACACTTGGTATATTGGGAAGTACTGGAGGTATGTTTTTGCTTGCTTTGAAACATGTTAGGTGACAGCAGCAAAGCAATTAAGATGGCGGGTAAAGGGTACCCTGAGGCTGAGCTAACATACATACACTGTTCCTTTAAGGGAAAAAAAAGTACCTGCAGCATAAAATGTCTGTCTGGTGCATCCTCCAATCTCAGATCCTTATTTTCGAGGTGAGCTTTCAACCGGGTCAAAAACTCATTCTGTCTATTGATGTCTGTTGCCAAGATGAGGGAGCCCAGCTGCTGTTCGATATCCTGGCTGTAGGCAAGAAAAATGAGCCCTTTTGAATATGGGATTGTTGACCATCAATGGTTTTAAACCACTTCATAGTCTGCCTCCTTCTAAGTATTATGTGATGACTCCAGCTAGCAGACGGATTCCACTTCATTGTTCTCCATTGGGATAGCTTGCAGGAGACCAGCAGTTTAGCTGGCAATGGGATGCATGTGGAATAGGCAGTGTGGCAGAATAATCATGTTGGTGTAAATTGCCCAGGGAGCTTCCATAAAGTATTGTGAAGAATGCAAACTAAACAGCAGGATGTGTTATTGGGTGAACACGAAAGGCATCTAGAAGAATTAATGTCATAGGGTTTTAGATTGGCAGCCACACAAACGCCAAGGCATTGTTTATTATTTCTTTAAAGAAGGACTGAGAAGAAGGGGATTGGATGATTTAGGAAATTACTAATGGGACAGAAAGCCTGTCCTTTCTCTATAATCTGTTTGTATTCTTCCCAAGTCACCAGTGATTAAAACGTAACACTGGAGAGCTGCTTGGTGGTTCGTGTGAAAAATGTGTTTCCATACATTTCCCAAGGATCAATACTGTGCACACGTACACACAAAAAACTGCAGCAAAAACCAACACACTACGGTCAGCTCCGCCTACATTCAGTCTCTGTTCTTTCTGCTGACTTTGCTATCTCCCTCTGCTCAGAGACAGTCAGATTTGAAGCACATTCTTCTGGTAGGGTGTGGGAGACACCTAGGGCATCTCTACACTAGCGGTGTCTTCTATTTCCCACCATTGTTAACACTAACGCTGAGCAGGTTTAATTGATATGGTGTAAAAAAAAAAAAACCCACAATGGGTGGCCATCGGTGCCTTCTCAGCATTGAGACTGCTAACAATGCTAATATTGGTGCAGCTGAGCAAGTATTAGCAACAGTGACAAACTTTTAGGTAATATTCCTAGTGAAGCCCCAGCCCAGGTGCATCCCACGCTACCAGGCCAATGTGCTTTACATCACCTTCAGGAGCAGGTGAGACACTAGCTCAGCCTACAATCAGCCTTTGGCCTCTCTGCTTATGGTTTTTAATCAAGCAATGAAATAGGCCATTGGTTTGTTCTCCATGGAATTTATCAGCATGTTTCACATGGGTGGCACTTACGTCATTTCCTTTGGTAGATGGGCAAGGAGCCTTGATTCTCGAAGCATGCCTATTGTTGATCTCCAGTGATGATTTTCTAACACAGAGACATTCTGAGGAGGAAGGAGGTAAGGAAATAAAAAGACATAGATAGATTTCCCACATTTAACAGAAATGCGTAAGATTTGCCAGACCTTATAAGTGATCCATCTAATCACGTTTCCTGCTTCTACCAGTGGACAACACCTGATACTGCAGCCAAAGACCCCAAATCCCATGAAGTGCCTAGCTAACTTAAATGCTATAGGTATGCCAAACATCAGGCAATCAGGTCATGCCAGGATTCAGAGGTCTTCCTACTGCTGAGTACCTCAAACACACTATTATTTTTGAGACCTTGGCATGAACTAAGGGAACTTTAAAAAATTCACAACACCATTTGTTTATTAAATAGTTGCAAAGAAACAAATAGTACAGATGAGCCGTTAAACAAATTCATTTTTCACAGTGTTTTAGTAACATCATAAGTGATGTATCTGTCCCTTCTTCTATTTTTGTTCCTTTTTTTGTTCAGTTTCCATCTTTTCTCTTCTCTTTCTCCCCTGGTCTCTTGTTTCTCTCTCTTTTTCATTCCAGAATATGCCTCCCTTTCATATTTCCTTCCTTCTTTTACATCTTTGCCTCTCTATGCCCATCATGCTATGCTGCACCTATTAGCCTGCTCTGCTTAGAATTTGCTCTTTTTCCTAGTAACTTGTTCTGCTCAGACCATCCTCACATCTTTTCCTCCCCACATGTTCAATTAAACGAAAAAGCAACAAAATTTAGAACTGATCAAAGGAAATACTTTCTTTTGCAACACAAATTAGGCTGTGGAACTCATTGTCACAAGATATCACTCAGGCCAAAAGCTGAGCAGATTTAAAAAAAGAATGGGAAAATATCCATGGATAGCATACAGATCCAGAGATGCTAAAGGTAAGATTAAAACAAACCCAGAAAAGTTTTGGAAGAGATATACGGCCTCATATTTCAGGACATTGAACTAGTTTTTAATTACTGAGGGTTAGAAAAATAACTTTCCTTGTGGACAAGTTATTGCCTATTACGGCTTATTGCACCTTCTTCTAAAATATTGGGTACCGGCTACCGTGGGAGACAAGATATGAGGCCCATAGGTCTGATACAGGATAGCAGTTCCTTTGCAAATGGAACCTCAACGTGAAATTGGCAAGATACCTTGTCAGCATCACTTTTCTCTGTTCCCAGGTGAGGCTGAGACTCAAAATGAAACTGTCAAAAGAGCCAGTCAATTTCATATTGAGGTTCCACTCACATGCGGAGTTGGAGCAGTTGAAAGGAAAGAGGCAAAAGTGAGAGCCTACAGGGCTTTGCATTCCACTTGCTGGGCTTACCATAGCTGTAGCCCCTCCTCCCAACCAGCTTGTGCCACATATCTTGAAGTTTAATTGCCCTGATTAATACAGTTTGCATCATTCAGAGCTTCTATGAAAATACGACATGCAAAATAATACATAACAGCAAACTGACTACGCCATCTGAGGTTAATACTGGTGTCAGACAAGGATCCCTTGTGTAACCCATGATCCTTCTACTGGTAGTAGATGGGGTAATGAGAGAGACCACAGAACGACCAAGGGGCATACAATGGACTTTCACAAAGAAGTTAGAAGACCTTGAGATATCTAGAATGACTTCCTAGTCTTTTTCCTCTGAGGAGCTCATGGATTTGGGGAGTATGGCTTTTAATGCAAATTTCAGATTACTTTTGACACTGCATATTACTGTTTATTTAGCCAAATTAAATGTTATCCATTCTCTTGCTGCCCAATTACCTAATGTATTTAAATACATCAGGACTGTCTCTTATAGTCCTATAGCTTTGACTACTCAAAATAATTGAGTCTAAGCAGGAATTTTCACCTATGAAATTCTATGAGAAAGGCAGAGGACAGGTGTGATGGGAGCCTGTGTCGCTGAGCAGATGCGCTGCAGTGTTTTGTACTAGTTGGAGTTTCCTAAGCGCTGAAGGCTCCATGCCCAGGTATATTGTGTTGCTGTAATCCAGCTAAGAGGTGACAAAGGAATTCTACTAAGACCAGATCTTCATTGGCCAGGATGGGATTTACTGTCTCTTAAAGTCCCTTCTGCAGGGCCACTGTGGATGCCATTGCCTCCTGTGTGGCTCTCTGTGCCATGCCCTTTACCTCAGTGCAACAGAATCACATTGAATTTGCTCTGATTGGGGCCTTTTGTGGCTCTCACTTAGGCTTTGTCTACACTGCCAATGGAAAGACAAAACTTTTATTGTTCACAGGTGCTTAAAAAAGCCTCCCCCCGAAAGGCAAAAGTTTTGCCGCAGCAAGTGGCAGTGTAAACGGCTCGTTGTTGGCAGGAGCGCTCTCCTGTCGACAACGCGAACCCCGCTTGTATGGGGTGGAAGTATTTTGCTGGCAAAAGTGCCAACAAACAGCATTTACACTGCCCGACTTTTAGCGACATGGCCGTACTAAAAGCTGTGTAGTGCAGACAAAGCCGTAGACTGGAGGATTTAGTCCGCGGTAACATTTGTTTGTTAATAACGCCGGTAATGACTTCTGGACCTCTCCACTATTAATCTGTCTCCATTCAGGGGAACAGTCAGTCACCATTATTACTTTGCTATTGCTTAACCAGTTTGGAATCTGCCCTGATAAGACTTTCCTCCATGCTTAGTTGTTTTCCCGCAGAGTCTCCAAGAATATACCTTCTTAGAAGCTTTTAGAAAATCTATCTAAATGATGCCCACTGGGTCACCTTCATCTATTACCTTTTACTTTTTAGAGGCACTCATTTCCCTTACAGAAGCCAGGCTGATTTTGACACGGTCTGGTAACATTGTCTATTACTATTATTATTTATTTGTATTACTATAATGCCTAAGAGCCCTAGTCATGGACCAGAACCTCATAGGTGCTGTACAAACACAGAACAAAAAAGGTATTCCCTGCCTCAAACAGTGTACAGTCTAAGTCTAAGACCAGAGCCCAACAGATGGGTGGGTACAGACAGACCAGCTGGAGAGTACAGGGAAACAATGAGACAATGTTGTCTAAATAGACAAGACAGACACAGGATGGGGGAATGGTGAAAACAAACAACCAGTGTGACCAATGTGATGGCAACAAAGATCATGTTAGTGCCATGATTTTGTTTGTTTTTGTTTTTTGGGAGGGTTTAGTTAGGGGATCAGCTAAATAGAAAGAAAAGGGAAAAGTGTGGGAGGGATGGGGCGGGGGAGGAGAGCATAGAAGGGGCAGGTATGGAGTGAAGCTGAAGTGAAGAGATTGCTCCAACCCTCCTGGCTCCTCCTCATGAACAGTCAATCAGCGCAGGGCAAAGAAAGTCAGAGACCATTCTGCAGTTTCAGATGGAGTGTCCAAAGGTCCCTGTTTTGTCTGCTTCTGGTCCTATTGGCTGGGATCTCTGGATGGCTGCTCTATATTAAATATATTACTTTATCCTTAGACTTTCAGTCAGCTTTCCTGGAGAGCACCAGATCGGTAATTCCTGGGATCTCCGGCTAGTGACTCAGTCAGTCATGGAAGGCTATGGTGGAATTAACACAATGCCCTTGGGGTCGTTTAGGTAAGAGAGAATTCAGACATCTTTTGGGGTGCGTTTTTAAGCTGACGGTGAGAACTAAGGAGTCAGATGGAGATGAAGCATAACTGAGAGAAACTATTTGTTTATAGCTCCAGAGAGGTGGTTATGGGAATGTGTTTAGAGACCTGAAATTCTAAGAGCACGCACTTCCTGGAAGGAAGCCTGGTATTCTAGCATGCAGGTCTCCTACAGAAAGCACTGGGAGGGAACATGTCCCGAAGCATAAAACAAAGATGTGTGAGAAGGATCACACCGGGATGGACAAGACACATATGCAAGCATGGAAGAAACGAGGAGGTAATTTCAGGGCAAATTTGTTTTTTCAAGTTTCTGGTATTTAAGCTCCTGGTCTTCATTTCTTATGCAGTGCTCCTGGGGATGCTTATTTACACATCTTTATCTCATTCCTTTGACTTTGCTGTCAGTGGATATAAATAAATTACACACCTAAGGGACAGTTTCAATGAATGAACAGCCATTCAATGTTTTGTTTTATCCTCGTTGTTCAATGCGTGACTCTAGACCTTAATTACTGTACAGTACTCAAATCCTGCTCTGAAGACAGAATTATTAATTTAGTCATGAACTTTTCTCTGGTGCTCCTCACTATAGTATCTGAGTGCTTCAAAAACATTTTTCTTTCTTTCTTTCTTTCTTTCTTTCTTTCCATAATACTCCTGCCAGATGAGGAGGTGGTATTAGCCCCATTTTACAGATGGGGAACTGTAGTACAGAGAGATTAAAGTTAGAAATATTCATTCATTTTGAGTACCCAATTTGAGAAGTCTAGGACCTGATTTTGCTCTGTACTTGGGATTATGTAGCCCTTTACAGTTCTTGTGAGTGCTCAGTATTTCTGTAAAACATACCCCAGGGTTTGAAGTTGGGTACCCAGAAAATGAGGAACACATAATTAGTGACCATCTGTGCAAAGTTTGGTTAGGTGATTTGCCCACCACCACACAGGAACTCTGTGGCAGAGGCAGGGATCTAATCCAGTTCCCCAGGGCAGCATTTAACTGCTTTAAGCATGAGACCAGCCTTTCTCTTCCTGCAGTCCCCTGCCTCATTCACTACACACCTTCCAACTTCTGCAACAAATGAGGCAGACAAAAGACCTACAGCCAAAAGTCTTAATCGGATCTCAATCTTCACCTCCATCCAAATGGCTCTCAGTCCCTTCTCCCCATTCCTCATTGACTTCCCATACCTGGTTTTCCTGCACAGCAAGTCCCAGTCTCCCCATCATATCAGCTTCATCTCCCCACCAAGCAGGCTCCCTGTTGCAGTCCACTCCTTCTGCCACTCCATCAAGGTTCTATGTGCGCCAATCTAATTTACTGATGTGTGTGGCTCTTAGTGTGTGAAATTCATTTCAAGCACACAAAGATAGAGGTACTATGGAGGGGAAGAGCAAAATCCACCCCCAAGTTCAGAGACAGGGTGCAGGGCTGCAGTGCCACTCCCAGCAGTTATTACTGCATCCTATGAGCTGGAAGCGCATTTCCTGTACCTCCCCATGGCTTGTGTGTGTGTGGGGGCAATAGAGTCATTTTGGATCCCCTGGCCCGTGCACTGCTGCTCTCTGCAGCACACAGGGTGTAAATACCTCCCCATGTAGCTTGCATTCCACAAACCTCTTTGGAACATGAGTGATATGGGGAGGGTCTTTACATAAGTCCTCCAAGGTGACTTGCAGCCAAGATGCCCAATGTATCCTGGATTTATAATATGAAGATGCAAAGATCCTAATCCCATAATATTCCTAACACAACACACTCTAACAGTGTCTAATGAGACACCTATATACACTGCATGCTGTGTAGCAGAGAACGTTGCAACTGGTACCCAAACAAAGTGGTGGGGCTGGGGCTTGCAGTTAGATAATAACCACGAAACATTGTGGCTCTGGCAGAGAGGGATATGTTTTCTCTCCTCTCCCAGCGGAGAGGAAAAGGGAAAGCATCTCTACATTACACAGTGCCACCCAATTTCTGCATTCAGTGCAGGCTTTGGGTGGTGAGCAGTAAGTAAGGCCACCCTTTGTAGTTGGTTCAATTTCTGTTTGTGGTAGACAAATGATGAAGATAAAAAGAAATATTGAACAATTACTGAATCTTATGCACTGAGTGATGCAGGGGTGCTATGGGAATACAATCTGCGTTCAAGACTAGCTGGGCCCGTCCTGGTGCCTGACACATTTCTTCCCATGCAGGCAGGCTGTTTGTCTGGTTTTAGGCCAGACAGGCCTGTTTTTAAATGGTTTGCCATTTTGAAGAATGTGCTGCTCCACCCCAGCTTGTGTGACCTTGCATACATGGTTCATGAGTAGAGTTCCATGTCTGTCATGGAGGTCGTGGAAATCACGGATTCTGTGACTTTCCGTGACCTCCGTGACTACTGCAGTGGCCAGAGTGGCTGAGCCCAAGGCTGCCCAAGCAGCTGGCTCCGGGGACAGCCACACTAGCCGCTGCTGGAGTGGCCCTGGGGCCAGCCACACAAGCCTCTAGTCGGGCAGCCTGGGTAGCTGGCCCCGGGGACCACCCAAGCAGTGGCTGTTGTGGTGGTCACTGCCCCGCCAAACAGTAGCCCCCCCCCCCCCCCCCCCCCCCCTTACGCCGCGCCCCTTAACCCCCCCCCAAGTAGCCCCCCCCCCCAGGCCCCACCGAGCAGCAGCCCCTACCCCCCCTGTAACAGCTGTCCCGGGGGCGAGTAGCTGCTGCTCGGCGGCCCCTACCAGCGGTCCCAGGGGGTGGCCCCCGGTATCTGGTGCTGCACTGGCCCTCTCACAAGCAGTGGCCTCATCCCCCCAACCCCCCCGCCCCAAGCAGCGGTCCCGGGGGCAGCCAGAGAAGTCACTCACAGCTCGGTGGTCCCTGGCAGCAGTCCCGGGGCGGTCCCCAGCAGCTGGTGCTGCGTTAGCCCTGCCCCTCCAAACAGCAGCCCCCCCACCTCCCTCAAGCAGCAGCCCCCGGCCCTCTCCTAAGCAGTGGCCCCTACCCCCGCCATCCAGCAGCAGTCCCGGGGGCAGCTGGAGCAGCTGCAGCTTGGCAACCCACGGCAGCGGACGCAGGGCAGCCCCCAGTAGCGGTCCCGGGGGTGTCTGGAGTAGCCGATGCTCGGTAGCCCCCGACAGTGGTCCTGGGGTGGCCCCTGGCAGCTGGTGCCACATAGGCCCCACCCCACACCCAAGCAGCAGCTCCCCACCCCTCCTGAGCAGCAGCTCCTGGTCCCCTCCCCAGCAGTGGTCCCTGGGGCAGCCGGAGCAACTGCTAGTTGGTGGCCCCCGGCAGCGGTTCTGGGGCAGCCCCTGGCAGCTGGGCTGCGCTGGCTCCGCCCCCCCGAGCAGCAGCCCTATGGTCCCCCTCGACCCCCCTCCAGTAGCACTCCTGGGTGTGGCCGGAGCAGCTGCTGTTCGGTGGCCCCCGGCAGCTGGGGCCCCTGGCCCCACCAAGCAGTGGCTCCCGCGGGAGGTCCCCCGCCTCCAAGATTTAGTCGGGGTATTTATAGTATAAGTCATGGACAGGTCACAGGCTGCAAATTTTTATTTATTGCCCATGACATTTACTAAAAATACCCATGACTAAATCATAGCCTTACTCATGAGGTCACACTGGTGGGGTGGCAAGCTCTTAAAAATAGCATCCTCCGTGCGTTCAAGGTCACGCCCGCGAGGGCAGGGTCATGCAGGCTGGGGCAGGTACCTGCCATTTTTGGAAGTACTGGACTGTCTGGTATTCTGGGGATGCATGAGAAGCCACCCTAATTCTATGAGATAATGCAACAATGCTGTGACGTCAGCAGCTCCTGCCCACTTGCTGTCAGGTGTGAGCTTGGGAGGGGCTGGTGTCAGTTCATTAAGGAACTGCTCTGGTTTCTGTAGGGGCAGGTATGGGAGAGATAAGAGGCATCACGAAAAGAAAAGTGACAAGGGAGAAGACTAAAGGTAGGTGCCACAAAGGACTGCAGGGAGGAAGAACCATGAGGAATCACATAGGGAGAAGAAGGATGGACCACAAGAGAGTGCATGGAGGAGACTGGGACCACAGGGATCATGTGGAAGAGGAAGAGATGGGACCACAAGGGATTGCATGGTGGAAGGAGACAAGGGATCACATGCAAATAGAGGAGGCGGGAGCACAAAGGATTGTGTGGAGGAGAAAGAGATGGGAGGATGAAGGCCTGTGTGGAGAACGAAAGACCGTGAGGGATTGTGAGGTAGTGGAGGAGGGACCACGAGGAATCACATGGAAGAGGAAGGATCACAAGGGGTTGTACAGAAGAGGATGAGGTCGGACCACAAAGGATCACATGGGGAGGAGAAGGAGATGGGACCTTGAGGGATGGTGCAGAAGAGGACAAGGTGAGAGATTGCATGAAGGAGGAGGAGGAGGGACCATGAGGGATCGGGCAGCACAGGAGGGTCCATGAAGGATTGCATGGTAGAGGAGGAAACCACCTCATGAGGGATTGTGCAGATAAGGAGGAAGGACCACAAGCGATTGCATGGACGAGGTGGTGGGACCATGAGGGACTGCATGGAGGACGGATCATGAGAGAGTGTGTGGTGAGGGAGGAGGAGGAAACGGGACCACAAAGCCTATGAAACCTTAATTGTACCCTCTTGCACTTATGCATTATGATACAGTCTTTAATGGCATGATCACTTACCAATTTTCAGTGCAGAACAGATGGTGCTTACTTATTGTTCAATGTGTGGCAATAGGCCTTATTTATTGCACACTATTCACACCCTGCTCTGAAGGCAGAATTATTAATTTCCTCATGGGCTATTCTATGGTGCTCATCACTCAAGTATACAAATGCTTCATAAATATTCATGAATTTATCTTCACAACACTCCTGTGAAATGAGAGGGTGATATAATCTGCAATTTAAAGATGAGGAGCTGAGGCCCCCCAGCAACACCCTGCCAAATTTCAAGTCATTGCTGCAAAGTGTAAAGGCACTAGAACTTCTCTATTAAATGGTTGGTAGGTTTTTTTTTTAATAAGGGCAAAGCAATGTATTTTTCTTCACTCTCATTCTCAGAAATGGCTGAACTGTTTTAGCTGAAACTTTAAATAAAAAATAAGAATTAAAAAAAAATTAGTCTGAGACAGACACCTGACATGGAAAATTTCAGTCCAACCAAAGTTATAAGCTATTGAAAACAGGGTCTTATAATGGAAAGTTTCAGGCAACCTTTAATTATCAATATTGCTACCAGCTCCTCCTATAATTCATATTTTCTTTTAATCTGTCCTTGTTACCTATGATTTTTAGTTAGGAGGAAATATAAAACAGGAATAAGTGACCAAAGTCTGATGTACCTGCAGAATCATACAACAAATAGTGTGTTAACTCTTTGAGGCAAGCACTGTCCAAACACATACTAAGAGACAGTGCCTACCACATGGAGTCCTGACTAGGCACTGCCACAATATAAATTTTAAAATAATGAAAGTGACATCAAGATGCCTCCAATCTGCCCTCAACAGATACAGACCTATCATAAGATGGTGGATGGTGACAGTATAAACTATAACAATTCTTCTCAGAACTATCTTATTATCAAGAAGTCCTGTTGCTGAGGAGACATCCATGACAAATGCTTATTGCATTGTACAAGTTCTATCATACTGTTTCTTTGACACACCATTTATTAGTACCTAGTAACTAAAGTGGAAAGAAGAAAGTTGGGTAGCTCATGTTACTGCAGATCTGAGAGGAGAGAGGGAAATAAATGGGAAAACAGGTCCAGCTAGATGCTCACATTATCTATTTTTCTTTCTTATTTCTTTCACATTTTCTGAATTTACTGTTCTAATTCATACTTTGTATCACTGCTCTTTTTTGTTTTTTTGTTTTACTAAAGCTGTGAGATGTTTCTATATATTCAGGGAAAGAGATGGGATTTGATTAGTTAATGTCGGAAAGTACTCTGAATTTCTCTGAGGAAAGCTGCTATAGAAGTGCAAGATATGATGATAATTAGTTCCTACTAGAAGAATAAAAAGTTTGAGTATTTTCAGTTCTGTAAATACTCATGCATGGGCAGCAGGTATAATAGGCCAGGGGAGGCTACTGGATGCCTGGGCAATGCTGGACCCCTCTTCTTCTCCCTGCTCTGCCCCTTCCCAGAGGCCCCCCACTGCCACCTGCTGCTGCCTGGTGAGTCCCTCCTGTCGTCCACTCCACCCCCCTTCTCCACAGGTCCCTGCTGCTCACCGCATCCCTCTTCTCCTCCATCCCTCTCCCCATGAGACCTCCCCCTGACTGCTGCTTGCCACCTCCCTTCTTACCCCCCCACCCTTGTGGGGGAGAGGGGTGGAGGAGAGGAAAGACTGGGGGGGCGGGTGTGGAGGGGACCTCACAGGGTAAGGGGGTGGAGGAGAGGAGGGACGCAGTGAGCAGGGGGGCCTTGTGGGAGAGGGGACAGGAGAGGAGGGACACGGTGAGAGTGGTGGCAGGGGGTCCGAGTGGGGAGGGAGCCAACCCAGGGAGGGGTGGGCCCTGGGGCGTAGTGGGGGAGGGGCCACCGGTGGAAGAACCAGGGCAGGGAGTTAGCCTCCCCTAGGGGAAGCTTCACCCACTGCCCATCATGGTCCAACATTATACAGCAAGATTGCATAAAAGCTCTCAGTCTCTCTCTTCACCCCTTTCCTCCCCCATATTTTAAGTTCACTCTGGACAACTAAAGAAAGATCAGGTTAACAAGTGACAGCTGAGCATGAAGCCATACATCTCTAGCATTAAGTGCGAGCAGCTAGAAACCATACAGCTGCTGCTAGCAATTAGAATTGTCAGCTTTCCACCAAGGACCCCTCTGCTGACTTATTAAGGTTAATTGCTAACAGGTATCAGATTGCCTTAGCCTGTGGGGATATAAACCAAACAGGGAGAGGACTAGGAGGTGGTGGGTTAGTGTTGCAAACTGATGTGTTTCTTAACAATTAACTCATGATCTAGAGGAAGCTTAACCCTTTATTTGACCCTCTATGTGACAGATATATTTATGGCTGGCTGTAGGAAGCTTTCATTACGTTTAGGACCTAAAACCCATGGTACGGATTGTTACAGTTCCCATACTGGGTAGCCCATCATAATGAGATTACTGGGGGCCAAAATTATATTGTTCCTTAGACAGTCACAAAAGAAGTGGAAGAGAATGTTCTCAAATAGGGTGGTGGCTGTCATGAGAATACCAGTGATGTTTCTGATGATCAAACCTCAGAAGATTCAGTGATTGTAAATAAATCCCCCAAATCTGGGTGCTTCTCTGAGTTACCCACATCTCTCACAACCACAAAGCTGGGCTATGAATGACATGAGAATGGGCTTCCCTGTGAGAAGGCTCCTATTTCTGGCTGGAACCCAGTAGTGCAGAGGTAAATCAAAACCTAACAGGAAGTGAGGACGACTGCACATTAAGTAGACTGTTGAAAGAAAAAAGTTACCTAGGGAGGTGGTGGAATATCCATCCTTAGAGGTTTTTAAGGTCAGGCTTGACAAAGCCCTGGCTTGGATGATTTAGTTGGGGATTGTTCCTGCTATGAGCAGGGGATTGGACTAGATGACCTTCTGAGGTCTCTTCCAACCCTAATATTCTATGATTCTATTTTCTGTTGTCAGAACTCAGGGTTTGTCTGAGATGGCTCTCCCCCATTTCTCTTTCGATGGATCCTAACCCTGCCTTCCACAGCCATTTGGCTCCCCTCCTCCCCCCTCCAATCCAATTGTTCTGACATTTAGAGGAGACTGGAGCAAAATAATGTAGGCAGAATCTAGCTGTGGTTGCTGTTTGGGTATAACTTGTCATAAACTGATTCAGCAAGTTAAGCCTGTCACAAAGTCATAGCTATGTGAGCATCGCTCTGTCCTGGCCTTGGCTCACATGGCCCTGTCTGTTCCTTTATCTCAGGGTAGAAGGACAGTTGAACTGTTACACAATCACCATCTTATCTGTAAAACCACAAGTGTCGGTGGGGGTGGGGGAGGGGCAGATGAGAGGTATGGGGGTGGGGAGGAAGAGAGAATCTTTCGCTGTCTTTAAGTACTCAGCAAATTATTAAATCAGGACTGTGCTGTATCATGCTTAGTGTATTCAGAAAGGCACATGGCCTTTAGCAACCCCTCTCCTCATTGTTCTAAAATGTATAAGGTTTAAAGAATTCTATCAATCACTAATACACCAGATTTTTTTTTTGACAGGTCCAAGTTCACTGTCTGAGTTTTGAACGCCAGGGATCATGGTCAGTGCACACATTTTTGTATTTCTTGGACGTGAAAAGCCCCAAAGCCAGTTCCCTGACCCTAACTCCACTTATGCCTGTTGGGAGTCAGGATTTTCCAATGCCACATGCTGCTGCAGCTGACTACAGGGTACACAGGCTTGCTGCTTCTAAGAAGTTAAGTACAGTAGCCAAAGCTGACATATAAACATACATGGATTTATATGTGCATGAATAATATGGATATATTACATATTGTATATATGGATATATTATATACATAGATATATATGCACATAAATAATATAGAGTTTCAACTTAATTAGTTTTAAGAGAGAGCTGGACACATTTATGAGTAGCACTGTATGACAAAGTTGCCTGTGGTGTTGGGGGGCAGTGCTCAGCAGCCCTGGGGGTCCCTTCTGGTTTATATTTTATGTTACTAAAATCTCACGCTTCAGGGCTTCACCTGATCTCCTGCAAGGGTCAGGAGGGATTCTCTCTCGCCCCGCTCCTCCCCCCCGCCTCTGTATTCTGAGTTTGTTTGGTTTTGGTCTCCTTCCTCTGAAGAGATGGCCATAGCTGGAGATGGGACATTGGAAGGGGTGGGCCAGGGCTCTGAGGTGGCACTGAGCATTCTCTCTCTCTCTCTCTCTCTCTCTCAGGTACCTGGCTGGCTGGTTCTTGCTCACATGCTCAGGGTCTAACTGATCACCATATGTGGGGTTGGGAAGGAATTTTGAGAAGACTGTTGATTGTAAGCCACAAATCTACACAATCTTACCCCAGCCCACCCACTCCAGAAATATTCCCAGCCTTGCTGCCTTTTCAGCGCCAATACTGTCCTGAACAGGCATTGGTATTTGCACCCTATTGCTCAGTTGCAGCTGTAGTTTTGCAATGCAAACAAATGTGTACTGAGGATCTATGTTGAAATTGCCAAACTCGTAACAACTGTGACTCAGCTAGATTTGAAACCATAGCCTCAACCTGAAAATGCATTGCAGCAATGCCCTAAGCCCATCTTAATCCTCCCCAACCCTGCAAGCAGTCTCACCTGGTATAAGCTGGCAAGGTGGTGGTTGGTTTTGATCAAAAATGGTTGGTTGACCCCTGGATGGTCTACATCGTGAGCTGCAGCAGCTAGCAGTCCAAGCATAATGTCCAGAGGGGTGAGGAAGTTGGCAAGCTGGACCACACAAAATTGACCACAACATTAGCACAAACAGGCAAACAATTCTTTTACCAAGAAAATCAAAGCAACTGCTACATCAGATAATTGTTTGGTTTTATAGTTCAATTTACAATGCTATCATCTGAGATAACTATTTATACACAGCGATCCACAGGTATGGCACTTTTGAGTTCCTTGCACAGTTTGTATCTATCAAAACTATCAGGCTATAATGCAGTGGTTCAAGTAAGCTGGTACGATCAGGTACGCTATACCATTAAGATATTTATTGCAGATTTGCCGTACTGGAAAGACACATTCGGTATCCGCTGAACACCGCAGGGCTCTCCTGGGAATGGCAGCGGCGAAAGGAGCAGAACATGGGGCCGCCGGGCAGCCCCACACCAGCAGCTCCCTGGGCCTGGCTGTTTACTGCCCCCAGCCCTTCCATGCAGCTGTGTCTCCTGTCTGGGGTCTGTACAGACCTGTCATAGGACAGGGCAGTGGGCGGGGCTGGAGACAGTACAGCTGTGCTGGAGGAGCTGCTGGCATAAGGGTGCCTGGTGGGCCCATGTTCTTCTCCTTTCACTGCTGCAGTTCCTGGGAGAGGCCTGTGGTTCAGTGGATACCGATTTCTATCCCCATCCATGGGTATACATTTGTATCCGCGCAGGGCTCTAGTCACAGACCATTTTTTGTGAGGGGGGCGTTGGGGTCGGGCCAGCGACTGGTGCAGTGGTTCTCAAACTTCTGTACTGGTGACCCCTTTCACATAGCTAGCCTCTGAGTGTGACCCTCCCTTATAAATTAAAAACACTTTTAAATATATTTAACACCATTATAAATGCTGGAGGCAAAGTGGGGTTTGGGGTGGAGGCTGACAGTTCGCGACCCCCCACGTAATAACCTTGCGACCCCTGGAAGGGTCCCGACCCCCAGTTTGAGAACCACTGGACTGGTGGGAGGGTCAAGTGCCCCTCCCCAGGCTCAAGGGCCCGCTCCGGCCCGGGCGGAGAGAGAAGGCCAGAGCGTCTCCTTTTCCAGCCACTCTGCCTGGTGCAGCGCAGTGGCTGCCCGGGAGAGCCAGGCACCTCCCAGCCAACTGTTGTGCTGCACCAGGCAGCATCAGGGAGTGGCTCTGGGGCCTGGTTGCCAGGAAGAGCAGCTGAATGCCAGGGGGAGCCAGCGCAGCGGGAGGACAGAGCCCCCCCGTGGGATGGGGAGAGCACGGGGGCCCTAGGTTGGGAGCGGGGTGGAGAGGAGTCACATGGGGAGGTCACGTGCTCCCCTTTTAGCTGGTGCACCCCTTCGTGTCCCTCCCATGAGTCACTGTACTGGTAAGAGTTAAAATCTACTTGCACCACTGGCTATATGCTGACTCATTATTATAATAGTTTTTATGTTAGCATGAGCAATTAACAGGCTAAAAAAAACAGGGTAGCTGCTACAAAAATACTGTTATTTAGTCTCAAAGATCCAGTTTAGAAACAACGTATAAAACTACCAGTCTAACCTATCATATAAGATCAACTCTGCCATCAGGAACTACTTGAAAATGTTAGTGGTATATTACACTACTAGTAAAGCACACTGTATTAACAGTGTATCCGTGTCCAAAGGCCAACATTTTCAAAGTTGTCTGCTTAATGTTAGGCATCTCAATCCAGATTCAGACACCTAAATAATAGACCTGATTTAGCTGTCTAACTTCACACACTCACATTTGAAAATGTTGGCCACAATCCTTTCTGAAATACCTTTCATGTCATTTAGAAACAGAGTGGAAGATCATTCTCGTTATGATTTGGAACCGGCCCCCAAGCCTTTCTGTTGCTGAGTGCCAGTTATTTATTACTAATATGAATATTAGTTCTGATTTGAATAAGGTGCCCTGCAATGAGAAACAAATGTGCCCTGCAGACTCCAGATGTCAGCTATCCTGTGCATTTAGAGACAGCATGGTCTTGTGATTAGTCTAGAGGACTGTGACTCATGAAACATAGGGTAGGGTTACCATACGTCCGGATTTCCCCGGACATATCCGGCTTTTTGGTACTCAAATCCCCGTCCGGGGGGAATTGCCAAAAAGCCGGACATGTCCGGGGAAATAGGGAGGCAGCATAAGCCAGGGTCCGCCCAGCCCCAGCACAAACCATCGGGTCCACAGCGCAGCCCAGCCACCCGGCTACATTGTAGGGAGCTCAGGCGGGGTAAGGGGGGGGCGCAGCCGCAGAAGGCGGTGAAGGGGCCGCTGCTGCCCCCGGAGGCCGGGCGGACTGCACGCCCCAGCCGAGCCCGCAGGACCATGGGGAGGCCGGGCCCAGCCAGAGGCTCGGGCTTCCCTCGCGAGCGGGGACTCCCCGGCCACTGGGGAACCCTTCCTGCGGCCCCGTCACCCTGCGCGGCAGGAAGGAGGCTGTGGCACGGGGCAGGGAATGCGGCATGTGCCGGGGTTGCAGGGACCCACGCTGCCCCGGTCGCCGCTGAGTATCCGAAGTCCCCGCCAGGCAGAGGCTGCTGGGTGAGCGGGGGAGCAGGGGGCACAGAGGCTGCAGGGGCAGGGGCGTGCAGAGGCTGCAGGGCGAGGAGGAGCAGGGCAGGCAGGGGCAGGGGGGTGCAGGGGTAGGGCAGGCGGTGGGGTGCAGAGGCTGCAGGGCGAGGAGGAACAGGGCAGGCAGGGGCATAGAGGCTGCAGGGGTAGGGGGGTGCAGGGGCAGGGCAGGTGGGGGGCGCAGAGGCTGCAGGGGTGGGGGTTGCAGGGGCTGCAGGGCGAGCTGGGAGCAGGGAAGCACTTAGCAACCCCCAACCAAGATCAAAGCGGGAGGGAGGAGGGGGAATGTGGGGTGCTCAGAGGAGGTGGCAGAGTTGGGGTAGGGACTTTGGGGAAGGGATTGGAATGGGGGCAGGGAAGGGATGGGGTTGGGGTGGGGCTGGGGGCAGGGCCATGGGCGTGGAAGGGGCGGAGTTGGGGCGGGGCCGGGGGCGGGACNGTTGGCAGTGGCGGCAGCAGCAGTGGCTTTCATCAGTGCTGTCCAGTGTAGACAGCTTGATATAATTTGTTAAATTTTGTAAATAGGCTCTTAGCTGCTCTATAAATCACTAAAACAACAACACTGCACTACAGTTCCATTTCCACTGAGATGTATTTTGGATTGGTTCTACAGTGTGTGGGGGGTTCTGTCTGTGTGGGCCTACCCAGTCTGTGTGTGGCTCAGTATAAGGTGGTTGATTTTTTAAAAAAAATCAGCAGTTCAGCTTTATCTGAGCTGATGAAAGATTGGTTTAGAGACCAATCCAAAGTTCACTGAAGTCTCACCATTGACTTCAGCTGGTCTGAGTCTTTATTGCTTGTAAAGTAAGTTAGTGTATTTAATATATTGCTGCCAGATATATATATATATTCTTGCAAATGTCAGCAATATTATAAAATATAATTGAAACAAGACACTAAGCTGTAAAATGCCTTTGATGATAGAGTTGAAGAAAGGACTTACCTAAAAACCTATGTAATGTAACCATGTCTAACTGGAAATGGTGAATAAGCCCATGCACATTGAAGAGGTGGCACAGCAATGTTACCAGGCTATTTCCTGAAAATATAGAACACTCGTTAACTTCTTTTAACAGTGGATAAATAATGCAGTGACAACTGTGTACAAACAAGATCTTGCTTATTTTCTAATGGTCTGAACTGATTCAATCTCTTGAGAGCTGCTCCTTCCAACACTTATGTTAGGGTTGTCAATTTTGGTTGGACATATTCCTGGAGGTTTCATCACATGACATAATCTTTAATTACAGATTAATCTTTAATTCTTGGAGACTCCAGGGCAATGCTGGAGGGTTGGCAACCCTCATTTATGCACATAAGTAACTTTGCGCATGGGAGTAAAGTATTCATCACAATGTATTTGCAGGATCAGAACTCTGTCCTGTATGGACAATGTCAGTGGAATTCACCTTTGAGATATTCTTTCTTGTGTGTAGTTTATATTGTACTGGAAATCATTTTCCCATTTCTGCATTATACATGTACTGAATTCACAAAGCAATGCCCAGAAGAGACCTACTAGGAAGGAAACCTTTCAGTACAAGCACAGCTGTGAACTTCACAAACAAGGGCCACTTCAGGAGTCTATGCAGAAGATGAAGTTGATGGTTTTAGCACTTGAACTTAGCACAATGTCCCCCGTGAACTATATTTAGGGCTTCTATTTCTCAGGGTTTATTAATTTCATTTTTCAGCATTTATTTTAGCTACTTTTGAGTTCTATATAAATATCCAAAAATCAGGATTTTTCGGGGCTTTCTCTTTGTATATCCATGTAGCACTGTTTCAAACAGCACTACATTAAAGCACACTGGGAAACCTTTAGTGCACATCAGCAGGGTTCACACAGACCAATTAATGCACAACATGTTAGTGTGCTTTAGAAATAACATTCCTAAATCCACTTTACTGTTCTGTGTAGACAAGCCCTTAGACACAAGCCAAGGAGCCTATATAAACAAACTGCACTGGAAAAGGAGTGAAATCAATATGATTACTTAGTAACCATTTCTGGTGTTTTTCCAGTGCTTATTTGATAAACATAAATTTCATTTTTTTTTTAAATTGCACGTGTTTTATTAGTATTTATCAGTTAAAACCTAAAATCAGAAGCCTCCATTATAGTGTCAGTTCATCTCAATTACTTCAGTACATGGCCAAAGCTAACTGGTATTAAGAGCCAAACAAATTACTGTCAACAGTAATTCAACAGTTTGTAATTAGTTGAACTTTTTTATTTCCTAAATGAATGCACACCCATATGAATAATCCATGCATCCAGTTCAGCACATGGCTGTAATTGAATCTGACAGTAACAATGCAGTCATATGCAGCAGAAAATGAGTTTCAACTTAGCAAAGACTCAATCCCCCCATAAATTCACACTAACTTCAGTAAGAGTTCAGTACAGGTAATAATGGTAAAATTGAGTCCTACATTGGTATTCATATTGACAAGCTATTTAGGAAGAGTATGTGTAATTCTATAATAATCCATTGGCAGTGTTCATGGAACTGAAAGAAAATGTAAATTATACAAAAGTACAATGATATAAGGAAAGGGTGATTCAGGATTGAAGGATAATGAATGTCTGAAGAGGAAACAGATTTTAGGTAAAAGGATAGAAAGGCATTTCCTTGATTCTTCAGCTGTAGTGCTATAAGATGGTAGCACAGGAAGATAATGCACTATATTCAATGTAATTTCAGCAAGTCACCAGGATTACATTTTTGCTTTCTTTGTCATTTACACACCTTTCTTCATAATTTCTACTGCCAATCAGAGGGCTAATAAGTAATCCTCTAAACCAGTGAATCCCAACCTTTTCCATACTTCAGCTCTGCCTCTACTGCCAATCTACTTGGGATCTAATAGGGAAGCCCCTCCCATTTAGCAGTGTAGAAGGGATAGGGTGGTCATGACCCCACTCCCCGCCCCAGGCTCTGAATCCTTCCTCTGCTCTTAACTGATCCGTGCTACTTCATTGTCTAGATTTGTGTGTGCAGAATCAAATATAGACTTGAATACACACGTATATTTACTGGCAATTCATAATTATGGCATTATTGAATGAGAGGAGAATTAATATCCTATCCTGACAAATAATATAAGTAAAGCATAATTCAGACCAAAACCATTTTATATTAATAAAAAATCATGGCTGATGGAGTCTGGCCCTGAAGTCTGTGTAGCTGATCATGAGAGGATCATCACAGTGTAGGTGGGTGGTATAGGGCCAGTGCATATTATTGATCTGAAATGAACACATTTTTTAAAGCACTTGTGGATTTTTCCCAGTGGAACGTGCCATTTAAATATAAGTAATTATCAATTTACAATACATAAATAAAAGTGGCCCTGACAAATATAAAGAAATTAAATTTATAGATATGGGATACATTTAAATATAACAAACAATTGTGAATGTTCTGTAAATGTTTAATGGTGTGATCTTGTAAGGAGCCGAGCACCCTACAATTCCCATTTAAATGTCTGAACAGGAAAAGTCTAGCAAAATAATTAGGAATTCCTAGAATAACTGTATGAGGGGGATCATATGACAAAAAAGATTTGGGGTTTTTTGTTGTTACTTTTTTATGACTTACCATTTGTCAAACGGTCAAACAAGAAAATGTCAAAATCCCACATTCCCACTTTGGATAGCATGTGCTGAAAATGCAAACATGAAAAGCAAAATGACTGTTATGTCAGACTGTGAAGCAGATTTAAATAATTATTACTGTACATTAAGTAATCATAGGTGTAGTTGCTGCAGCTTCAAAATTCTCCTCATGAGAGCTATACAGATGGATTTGAAATTGGATCAAAATAGCAATGTCTGCCTTCAAGAGCCAAGTTTTATTCCACTGGGTGAGAAATCCTCTTGCCGTTTTACTTGACAGAAGTACAGTAAATGAAACCCTGCCGAAAATATTTTCCAACTGAAGCAAGAAGAACATGTGAAAAATCAAAGAAAACATTTTGCCAAACGGTCCATCGCTGTGCAACTTTTTGCAGCCTTCCCTTATTGCCTCAAATTAGCTCTGAATTTTTCAAAATGACTCGTACAATGTGAGTTCTCCTGAGGGCTTGATTCCTGCATTTTGTCTTAGTTCCTGTGAAGAGATGTGCCCTCTTAAAAATGTAGCTGTACTATCCAGACAAGCAAACACAGGAATAACCTATAATCTCATGCTGTATGCTCAGAGAGGAGTCCAACAGTACCACCCCCCATGTACAGCATTCCACAATTGACTAGGTGCATTCAGGATTTTGAACCTGGATCAGCTGCATGACCTAATATGGCAAATTCTACATTGTCATACTATTCCCCCAGCACCTGACACAGTCCAGATTCCCAAGTGGGGGCCACGATTTGTGACCCTTTCTTGCACTGAGCAATGCTTACTCATGTGAGTAATTCTAATGACATCAACAGTACTAATCATGTGGGTAAATGCTACTCAGAGTGAATAAGGGTTGAAGAATCAGGTAATTATATTTTGCCTACTATGACTTCTCTTTTCAATTAGCATTCTTCACTTTCCAGCCTAAACTGTTGTGTAGTGTTACTATGGACTGTTAAATAATTGCTGCAGAGGTGGCAGCATTTTCTTGGTGGATGAAATTAATCCTATGTATAGTTTTATATCAGCTTACATTTGTAACTCACTTAGGGATCCTTCAGGCATACAAATGTATGTTCCTCACTTAATAATTCCAGATTGTAATATGGGCTGGCTGAGTTTGAACTTTGGCATCAGGTCTAGACATTTCCTTGTCACTCTGATGTTCATTCCTTAATGCTATGAGCATAAAACCCATGGCAAAGTCTAGTACATTTGTTGGGGGGTGAAATTAGAGTGGGTAATTTTAGCCAGTTCATCCACCCATTTGTTTTTCAGTAAAAGCAAGTTATAAAATGACATTCTTCAGCAAGATATTTCCAAGGATTGGGGATTTGGAGAAGTCTCTTACCCTTGCTTGTCCAAGGTAGTCTTCATCCAGTAAGTACAGAGAGGCTTGTGGTACAATTCCACGCAACAGCCTGGATGCATGGAAATATCTCTGAAAGCTTAACAGTCTTTTCACCTTTTTCTTGGTGCCAATTTCCCCTGAGTGTGTTGTATCTGTGAAAAGTAATTAGTACAAAAACCATCATGCTGGAACTCAAGGACAACTTTCTCCATTCTTTAAAAAGAAAACATTGAACATTTCATAATTTTGTATGTTTTCTCTCAAACTCGCAAGAAACCACAATACTCTTAATGCCGCATTCTTTGCTGTTCAGATTCAGGAATAAAATCTCTGTCTTAGAAGTGTGCGTGCACAAGTTATACATTAGCTTTAGAAGTAATGGTGTATAGTTGTATTACAGAGATGAATTATGGTGCAGTGGTTAAGATACTAGCTTAGAAGACCTGTGTTCAAGTCCATGCTCTATCATAGGCTTCCTGTATGACCTTGGGCAAGTCACTTAGTCTCTCTGTGCCTCAGTTCCCTACGCCACAGGGGTGTTGTGAGAATAAGCACATTAAAGAGTATGAGGTGCTCAGAGACTACAGTAATGGGGCCCACATAAATACCCCATGTGAATAGTAATGTGTCCTATTAGCAAAACTTGTGTAAGGATTAAGAGAAATACTTAAATTTGACTTTCGCTGCTCTTTTGGAAGGTGAATAAGTCAAAACTAAGTACATAGGAGAGGGATTTGCTGTGCTGAAGTTGTAATAATCCTCAGTAAGGATCTTCTGAGGTTTCAACTTTCTGAATGTTGCCTTATGGTGTTTAATGGAGAGGCTGACATGCACTTTGTTTTACCAGTTTAGGTCAGAGGGGATTTAGACTGTAAGCTCTTCAGGGCAGGGACTGATTTTTTGTTCTGTGTTTGTATAGAGCCTAGCACAGCGGGTCCTAGTCCGTGACTGGAGCTCCCAGGTGTGATGATAATACAAATACACAATGAATACATAAATATAACAACAAGCTCTTTTAAAATAAAGACTTTTTTTCCACCTGCTGATATACTTCACTGATGTACAACAAGTGACAGGTCCAGGAGTCACTTTGGGATTCCTGTTTGCTAGTAAAAGGCTGTACATATCCAAGAGATAAAATAGTTGGTTATTCCAGTTCCAAGTATTCTTTGCTCATATTACTTAACAGTTATATTGGGACAATATTATTATACACTGAAAGACCCACAAAAAGCTGAGTTAGGTCCAGGGTTTGATGTAGAATTTGATGTAGAATTGTCATCTTTGGGTAGGTTAAATCTTTTCACGATACGAGTTGTATTTTCCTGGAGTAATTTGTACCAGCACTGTTAGTGCCATGCTCTTTAGATAGATGGATAGTTCCAAAACAGATAAGGCACACAATCAACAAAAAAGTGACCAACTTTTTTGATGCTGCAAGGTAAACTTCAGGAAATCAGACAGAATGAAACTCCCAGCTTTTGTTAATCATTCATGCTTCTAAATCCCTTTGGATTACAATGAAAATACACTTTGCATTCTGAATGTGGAAATGTGACAATCAGACACTCTGGTCTACTCGATCTCTTTCCAAACAGAACTGAAGCCAGTACATGTTGAACTCAGAAGTTAAAAGATCTAGATATTAAGTTTCTGAATGAACTTTTCTGGCTGTAGCATCTGTTTGTAGTTCTCTTTCCCCCACATTCCCACATTTGCTGGGAAACTTTGTGCACCCAATTTGGGATCTAATGTTGGATCAGTCTAATACTGACTGACACTGTCCTCTTCAATGAGAGAGACAAAATGGGTGAGATAATATCTTTTATTGGACCAACTTCTATTGGTGAAAGAGCCAGGCTTTTGAGCTAAAGAAGAGCTCTGTGGAGCTCAAGAGCTTGTCTTTTTCATCAACAGAAATTGGTCCAATAAAAGATATTAACTCACTCACCTTGTCTCTCTCATATCCTGCGACCAACACTGTTACAATGACACTGTCCTCTTTAATGACATCTTCCTTTTATGTGATGTTGTGTGTGGTTTTTAAAAAATTAAATTCTTCTCTTTCCCATGTGGGCAGTGAATGAATGTGTATAGTGCTCTTAGATGGTAAATAGTAAGTGAACCAGAGCCATTAGACTCCATGCCATCCCCATGGTAAGATGAGTGGCCTTGGAGTGTCCATAGTGAATCATCAGTAGAATTCAGTTCTCATGGCCTGTAACAAGATTGCATGCTCTTTGTTATATGCATCCAGACGCTGGCGTTTATAAAAGTTCAGCACTGCTTCTTAATGAGTTTCCAAGTTGTGATGGTGATTTTTGTGTGTGTAGCCTTTGCAATACAATCTGCTGGAGATCACTATAATGATAAATTACCAGAAGAAGCAAAACTTCATTAGCGACCTAAACCCACTTAAGGATGCATTTTCAGTGCATAAAATCTAGTGCATGACCCATTTTGGAAAAAAAAGGTAAAATTGGCTGCCTCCTCTGTCATATTGTTTGGTGTTTCCCCATAACCAATCCATGTGCAGTGATGCTAAGAAGTTAAATTTAGAATAAAAAAAAAATTTAACTGATGCCAGGGAACATATAAAAGGGAATATACCTTATTCAAGTTGTACAGTAGCCATATGCTCTCTTTACTGAATTCCAGAATGATTTTGCTTCCCTAGAATTTCATATATGGATGAATTTGACAAGGAAAATTAAATTGTTTTCATAAGGAAGAGAAGTTAGTTTGGCATTTATTTTACTCTATTATTGTTAGGAGTAACAGCTAAGTTTACTATTAGAGAAATTAAAGTTGTTTAATTTGTGCATTTACCAGCACTTCATGTCTAGTCAGTTTCACTGTAGTCACTGTAAGTTGAGAGGCCAAAGGAAAAAATAGGGCAGTGGTTAGAGGCAGGTGGGGGTAAGCATGGTTTTTTTCAGATGGGGTTTACAAGGGATTGGCTGAACATTTGAGATGAGCAACTGCATTGTACATCACTGAATTTGTTATGCAGAGAAGATTTTACAAAACATGCATGTGGTGAGGGCATCTGTTTCCATTTTTTGCTATTTGTGCTGAGCGTTGGTTCTTCTGTGAAATTCAAATTTGACCTTTTCCATGCTTATGAATATTAAAAATATGTATCTAAAACACTTTTCTGGCACTTTTTAGAGTGGTCTTTAGATACTAATTTTAGAACCTTATAAAGTCTGTATTGGCGCTGCAAAGGAACAGACAAATTTCACAGGTTTGTGTTGGCTTAAAGGTCAGGAATGTTGTTAAAAATTTACAGTTTTGAGTGTTTTCTGGGTGGAATTTCCTCCTCATGTGATCCAATAGTCACCAAACCTCAGGGCTACTGAAGGGCACAAAATGAGCAAACAAAGATAATATATATTTTGCTGAGGACACTGAGTATGAGTTATTGAATCCCTAAGTCATACCATTCCATTGTACAGGAGATTGTTCCAAATATCCCAAAGACCTTTAATAATGTGTAATTGCAAAGTGGCTGTAGCTTGAAGGACAACTGGAAGCCCCGTATTGTCGAAAGACCAAAAAAGGAACAGCATTATTGTAGCAGCATGATAGCTAAAGCTTCCGAGTTGATTCACTGGTATCTGCCCAAATTCTATCGCCCTTTTAAAAATTAGAGTCATTTCACTTTTCTTGTCTATTGGGGGAATGGCTATCAAAAGCCACACCAGTTATTGGGAGAGAACAGTGTGTGGGAGGAGCCCGAAGACTAGTTGTGAATTTCTTTCTTTTATATCGTGATTTTTGATAAGTTGCTGGAATCCAGCTCAGTTCCTGGAGACCAAAAGTCTTTTAGGCTTAATTCCAAAGTTAATCCTTCATCAGTCTCTTTTCCGCTCCACCTCCAATTTTCCTATTCCCTTCTTTGCCTAGATTATGTTACTGTCACAATCTCAGCTCACATGTTTAAATTTTACAGGCATGGAAACATTCTGCTTTGTTCATTAAAGCTAGCAGTTGCCAGAACTCCTCCTAACCAGATCTCCATCTGGCCTTTACACTGAATGCAAGTGATTGTGAAATTGTCACCTTCCTTCCTTCCTTCCTTTTACTTTTGCTTCAGAAGTCAACTTTGTGGCCTGGTCTACCCTACCGCTGCTGGTTGATCTAAGCTATGCAATTTGAGTTATGTTAGTAGCGTAACTCAAATCAACATAGCTTAGATCTACTTACTGTGGGGTCCATACCATGCTATGTTGCCGGAAGACGCTCTCCTGCCAACATTGCTTCTGCCTCTCGTTGAGGTGGAGTACACAAATCGATGGGAGAGCGCTCTCTCATCGATGGAGAGTATCTTCACTAGACCCGCTAAATCGATGCCACTGCATCGATTGCAGCAGCACCAATTTAGCTCCATAGTGAAAACAAGCCCCTACGTCTTTTCAGTCCTGGAATTCCAGTGGAGAGAAATAGCTATGGAGAGTGTGAGTGTTGCGGTATCACAGCAGCAATGGATTTGATTTGAGGGAATACATTATCCCTTGGATTAGCAGTAGCAGAAACTGAGGCTATGTCTACAACACAGGTACTTATAGTACCCAAAACACACTAGACTGGAGCAGTGTGAATCATGAAATGGTTTCTTAATCCCCATGACAATTTCATTCAAATTCATTGTCACTTGTGAGCCATATTGTGGCATGTATAGAACATTCATGGCTTTCAATAGGAGTTTCAAGAGAACACTGTGGGCAGTTTGCATCCCTTAGACAGAGCATGCCTTTCTGCTCCAGGACTATATTCTATCACAGTGAATTTTGGGAAAATTTATCCACAATAACCCATAAATCCCATCTGAATGTATTTTCATTCTCATAAGAGAGAATCTATAATATTCTTAATGCACGCTATGAGCTGAATTTTCAAAAGTGGGTTCTTTAACATGACGTCCAAGACCTACATTTGGATGCTCACATATAGGCATGATCTGAGTATCCAAGATTTGAACACTCTCGTCAAGGGGTTACATTTTGGGCTCCTTGGTTTATCTGTACTGTCAGTGGCATTTTCTCTTTCTCCCCTCTTCACTTCTAAGCCAAAAAAGAAATCTAATGAAACTGAGGGACAAAATGATGCTTAAACAACACGAAGAGCTTGATTTTAAAACAGAAAAAGTGAAGGAATTCAGATTTAAGGCTAATATTTTGTCTTCAACTCACCAGTAGTGCAAATAACTATGACCTGTCTTATAACCAGACTGAGTTAAGGATGATGGTTTTACATTAGTTAATGAAAGTGATACTGAATATACATTTTTTTTTGTTTTCATTTGGGTGCAAGGACTTGGAATAGATCACATAAGGATTTTGAAACACAACGGGCTATTGATACCCGTTTGTACTATTGATACCTGTTTGTACATGTGTCTGACGAAATGGGTATTCACCCACGAAAGCTTATGCTCCAATACATCTGTTAGTCTTAAAGGTGCCACAGGACTCTCTGTTGCTTTTTACAGATCCAGACTAACACGGCTACCCCTCTGATGTTTGTACTTAGAATAAAATGAGTTATGATACACAAAGAACTCAGTTCATAAGGTATCTACGCATGTTTCTTTACTCTGCAACCATAGGACTATGGACATTAGTTTGTAGAATGAGCAGCTGATTTGAAAAAAAAAATACTGACATTATGTGGCTGCAAAGGGACATGTAGGAGAGGATTTGGCATGTATGTGCACTTTTTAAATGAAACTGAAATATGGGCAGGGATGTCTTTTTATACTCTTAAAACATCATCTGGGATTTTGTTATGCTATTTATAATTAATAATTTAATTATTTAATAATTCTAGCACCTTGTGGATATTTTTGTGCTTATCCACTAAAGCAGCACATGTATGACTATAAGGGGTGCACATCCCCATTGTATTGAAGTTTTGCCCGGCACACTAGGTGAGGAATCCTTTTGCTGCAGATGGAGCACAATTATTGTGTAAACACACACATTCGCTCCCTGTGAAGCTGATACATTTGCCCTGGTTCTTCAGCTTCAAAAACACAGGCTACTTATGCTAAAGGAGATTTCCGTTAGTTGGCAGTGCTAGTAAGTCTTTTATCCATTCTGTTTGGCAGCTGTTAGAGGGCAACATCATACATAAATACAGTACATACAAAGCCAATACGTGACTGTAGGATACTGGTTGACACTTGAATACTGCCTGTGCCCCTCAAGAGGTTAATCAGCCATGTATCCTTCTCACTCAAAACAAAGTGCCACCGGCAGCACAGAAGAGAAGGGAGTAACACACATCAGCTCTCCCTGTACATGGCCTATCACTCCCTCTACACACTGTTATTTCAATTAAATGAGATTTCCTGAATTGGTAGCTCCCCAAGTCCCTACCTACCATCTTTCTCTGTTTGTATTGCTGAGGTAGCATATGGGCATGTGTACTAAGCGTATAAGGCAATATGGAGATGATATGAACAAAGGGAAAAGGCAGTGCAAGTTAACAACAACAAATGATTGTGTAAATCAACATTACACAGAGACAATTTAACCTCCACCCAAGACATTGACTTTTCTACAGTATTAGTACCATTTTTTTAAATGAAGAGATTTTGTTTATGCATTCAAAACAGCTCTGTGAGTTTTCTTCGGTGATATCTTCTTTCTGGCTTGCACAGCACTTGTATAATGAGGAGACATTATTTGCCCCCCTTTCCTGGAGGGAATGTGGGTTGGTTAATTTTCAAATAACTAATTGACTCAGAAACAATGTTCCATTCATTTTCCTCAAGGACGCTCTAGGAAGGTGCCTAACATCTATAAATCAGGTCTGTTAAACACACCTTTGATTCATATACAGCTTTTATCCCTGTTTTCTTGCAGCACGCCCTTGGCCATGTGGACATGTTATGCTTATCCTCTGCTATGCAAATCAGGGCCTGCAAAAGCAGGGAAAGAGGAGTTGGTGGTGGAGTGGAGAAAATGGCTGCAGGAGGCATTTCTGGAGGTATGGCAGGAGGGAGAGAGGTGATAGCTGGTGAGCTAAGGAGACACTTTATCTCTACAGATTCTGGAAGTAACATCCTGAATGGTGGCCTCTGTGACAACTGATTGAAGTGCTTTTGTGCATGGACTCAAGGTGCGTTTAATTGGCTAAGCGGGAACAATCAGTATTTACTCCAGTTAATTTCTCCAACATAGATAAAGCCTCTGTCAATTCATACCAGACTTTTAGCTTAGATTTACATCCCTCTTAATATAGTCTTGTCTTTGTTTAGTGTACTGTGCCAAAATTCTCACCTTCCAAAGTTCTCCTATAGTATAAACAGGAGCATACCTGAAAGTGCTAACAGTAGATAAATTACTGTGTATTCTTATTACCCTGTGTCCAAGGGCATATCATGGATTTTTTCACACTAATTAAAAGACAGCTGTAGTTTTTTAAGGATAAGTGAACAGGCTCAGTTAAAATAAGAACTAATCCAAAACTTGATTTTAAACCTACTGCAAACTTTTGAAAAAGTGTTCATTTTCTCTCTGCATTGTCTGTCTTTTTCTTGCACTTCTGCACTTCCTGGTTCAAGATCAGAGTAGAATTATCAAAGTTCTGAAGAAAGACTGCTCTCCTGGAATTTCTGGCGTGACAGAAAGCAGGAAGCTTCAGAAAACATTTTAAGACAACTTGTTACTGCAAAGTTTCCACTCCAGCTTGGCAGACCTCAGAATATTCAGATAAACATCCCAGTTGGACCTCTGACCCTTTTAAGGTCTGTCTGTTGCTATTTTGGAAAACACATAATTGAGATTTGCTTTAAAAATAATCAGATTGATTTTAATTCTAAATTTGGTTGAAATCTTGTGCTGGTTTCATTCTAAATGTGGTTGAAACCTTGTGCCCTGGTGCTGATAACACTTTTAACATTTTGATCAGAGTGATATTTTATAAGTTAAGAAAATTGCTGATATTACCTGCCATGAATATACTATGAAAATAAAAATTAAATATTAGACAGGAGAACATTACACACTGCAACACAACACATTAAATAAGTGCTGTATTGGTATCTTGTAGATTTCAGAATCTTTGGAAATCCACATGAGACTTTCCTGCCTTTTGTATTTAATTCAGAATCCAGTAATAAATTTTTTGCTTTCAACTATATACTATACCAAAACATTTTTCATTAACAATTACAAAAGTCTTCTGGGGGAGCACATCCCCAGATCCTTTTTGAAATGCTTGACATGTTAACTATGTACTGTCTTTCTGGAGATTCTCTAAAACTGTGGAATAGCATAACAGTCTTTGGGGCAGAGACTCTCATTTGTGACATGTTTTGTAGTTTGCCTAGCAAAATGGGGCCTACCTGGTTGTGACTACGCCAATATGTTAAATAATAACAACATTCAAAATATTATATCACCATAGCTGAGTTACAACTGATGAAATAATTACCAGCAAATAATTTAGTCAATGCATTTGGCCACATCTTTGGCTTGTTGAATGTTCATGCACAGGTCACAATGTCCTGAAACTCACTTGTTGAGTAAATTTGAATAAATGTTTTTGTTTTTTTTCTCTGGATTGATTGTGAACAGATCACTGTCCATGCCAGAGGTGGGCAAACTACGGCCTGCAGGCTGGATCTGGCCCACCAGCCATTTTAAGCTGGCCCTCAAGCTCCGCTGGTGAGTGGGGTCTGGGGCTTGCCCTGCTCCAGCACTCCAGCCAGGAAGCAGGGTCAGGGGCCGCTCCACGCAGCCTCCTGGAAGCCACGACATGGCCCCGCTACGGCTCCTACGTGCTTCTATGGCCCCCTCCGGTGCTCCAATGGGAGCTGCAGGGGTGGTGCCTGTGGACGGGGCAGTGGGCAGAATCGCCTGGCCATGTCTCCGTGTAGGAGCTGGAGAAGGGACATGCTACTACTTCCAGGAGCCAGTTGAGGTAAGCGCCACCCAGAGCCTGCACCGCTGAGCCTCTCCCGGTGCCCCAACCCCCTGCCCGGATCCCTCTCCTTCCCTCCAAACCCCTCGATCCCAGCCCGGAGCACCCTCCTGCACCCCAAACCCCTCATCCCCAGCCCCACCCCAGAGCCTGCACCCCTAGCCAGAGCCCTCACCCCCCCGCACCCCAGAGCTCCCTCCTACATCCTGAATTCCTCATTTCTGGTCCCAACCAGAGCCCACACCCCCAACCAGAGCCCACACCCCCAACCAGAGCCCACACCCCCTCCTGCACCCCAACCCCAATTTTCTGAGCATTCATGGCCTGCCATACAATTTCTATTCCCAGATGTGGCTCTCGGGCCAAAAAGTTTGCCCACCCTGATCTAAGCTCAAAGTTTGAGGGGTGTGCTTATTAGTTGTGGTTGACATGTAAGTCACATGGGTTTTTTTCTGTTCTTTGATTCAATGAGCATAACTCCTACAATCTAGAGGAGGACATGAAGAAATCATCAGGGCTCTGAACCTGTCAGAAAGAGGTAGATGATGAGCAGATTTGCTGAATTTTAGAAAATCTGAAATATTTTCCTTTTGGGCCATACAGGACAAGATGCCCATGATATCAGTCTTTGAAAAATTAGGGGACTGCACCTTTATTGGTTGGATGCAGAGTTTAACTCATATTTTTTTAATCACAGGCACACAAAGCAACTGCTTGTGAACGTAGGGTCCTACCTGCAAAGGAGATGCTCATCTCCTTGTCTGGCTATTTTAATTGCTACTCTGCCAATGTTTTTGTGACAAGTTTTGGAATGCTGTCCCCTTATTGTGCCAAGTGGTATCTTCTTCCAGATAAAACCTCACACGTGGCTTGAAACAGCTCAACTTCCAACTCATAAAGTTCCCATATAATCCTTGACACTACTGAAAAACACTAGCTATACTGGACTTCCCCACCCCAAAATATATTTTCTCTGGTATATGTGAAATGGGACCACAGAACTGAAAAATAGCTATGGAGGTTTGAAAAGAATCCCAAATCCTTCAGAAGAGTGTGTTGCAAATGCATGTTGAAGCAAAGAAATTTATGAAGTCACAGAAATCCAAGGAGAAGAGGGAGTAGATTAAATCCAAATTTAAGGCAAAACTAGGTTTGTTTCTCTTAATACTTCTCAGCCGTAATGGGGAACTTGACTTGGTTAGTTATTAAAGCCATCTTCAGGCAAACAGTAGGTGTGAGGTCTTTGATTCAGTTGCCTATATGTTATTTGGAGAGGGTGTTATGCGTGCTGTAACATGCATTTTCAACAAGTGTTGTATTTTTTTCATATGAAATCTTCACTTCACTGCTTCAGTCTTGTCTGTAGGGTAGGATACTCGGGATCTTTATTTTAAAGCTGCAAGTTAATATGGTCTACAGTTGATTACAACTTGTGTGACAGGAAATGGTTTTCCCCTTTCCCCTTTGAGGAAAAATCCACATACCCTGTAATAACAGCAAACGCAGCTTTCATTTATCATCTTAATGATCCCTTCTCCCTGTTCTTTAAGTAATTCGGAAAGTGTCCTCAATGTTATCATCAAAATACCCTTTCCCTTCTTTATCAAGCAACAGAAGGTCAGGTGACAAAACAAACAATTCATCATTTGGAAACTCCTGTATTAAAAGGACACTATCCGGTGACTTAAGCCCAGGATTTATGTTAAAAAAAAATAATTACAACCCTATATAGTGGTATAAACATTTGCATGGAATTTTTTAAAAATTGCAGCGAAAACAGTCCGTGTTTAATTTTAAACATTCTCCTGCAATGTTCATAAAACAAATTGTAGCTTTTTACTAGTGCATGAAAATATATAAACACTTTCTGGCTTTCATTTTCTAAGCTTAAGGAAGTGCAAAAACTAAACAAACAGTATGAATGACAGTAAGCGGAATTTACTTTTCAATCCACCTTGTCATTACTAATGTAGGGAAGAACATTTTTAATAGGATTGTTTTTAAAACTTGTCTGTTCCTTTAAAGAGAGTGGAAAGAGAAACACACAGATGTGCAGTGAGATAGAGAGGGAGAACTCTGTGCGTAGAGTGGAGCTTTAGTAGAAAACAGAACTGTCTGTGCTGAGACAATATTACAGAATCCTAATTCCCCTTTCATGAATAGGAGGCTCATAGCAAGTCCATAGGTGAATTTTAGGTTTTGGGGTTATTCTTGCCATCCACAGCAGAGAGGGGCCAAACCAATTTAGGAAGC
This sequence comes from Trachemys scripta elegans, assembly GCF_013100865.1. NCBI lineage: Eukaryota > Metazoa > Chordata > Testudines > Emydidae > Trachemys > Trachemys scripta. The sequence continues at coordinate 103,451,625 of NC_048300.1, forward strand.
TAAGTGTCCTTTCCTTTCCAGGAGGTATCTCTGTGCTGGGGCAGAAGGCGGTAAACCTCAAAAGTTTGGCCCTTTAGTTTTAATAAGCATTCAGAGATTTGGATGCTTAACTGAACCTCTTTAATCTGGGTAGTCCAATAAGTCCTTGAAACTTCCTCACAAGACTTTTAGCACTTCCTAGTTTCATCTGGGACAGAAATACCATGACCCAAGCCTCTCTTATGGTATTTCAGCACTTCCATTTCTTGTCCCAGCCAAAGACAATAAAATAAAAAGTTAACCAAACTTTTTTAAACCTCAAAAATTTTGGGTTCAGATCACGTAGAGGTTTGGGTGAAGGTTGTGGTTGGAATTTATTTTATCTGGAGATGGGCCCTAACCAAAAGCCTTGGAATTGTTCAAAATCCAAACCTGGGGCTGTATCTGAATTTTGCAACTTCGTTTTATTGTGGGACAAACTAAAATCACAGATCCAAACATCCCCAAACATTGGGTGTGTCAGATCTAGATCCAGACTTTGTCCATAGGAGTCCATATCTTAGTTTACCAAACCTGATACTTTGCATTTCTAGATCACCTTTCATCTGAGAATCTAAAAGTACTTTGGAAATATTCATTAAGCCTTAAATATTGACTGCAAGGTAGGTAAAGTAAACCTCATCAAATGCCTCTAAGGCATCATTTTGCATATGGGCAAACTGAGCTACAGAAAGGTTATTAGATGCCTAATGTCACGCAGCACATCAACATCCGAGCCAGAGAAAGAACCCAACAGCCCTGAGTGTCTTTTGAAGATAGTAGGTGATCCAAGTTAGTTCTGTTCATTGATTAAGGTAAGTTAAATTAAACTTCCTTTGTTTGCACATTAATATCAAGATCTCAGGTTGGTGAACGCACAGCACAAAGCAGGCGCTCTCATATCTGAAGCACCTCTGAACAAGTGCTGTTTAAACCTTGCAGATGCTTTCTTTCTAATCTGGCTATATCAGTGATGCCAGGAATTTCCTCTTGTTTTTAATTAATGCCATCAAGAAATGTACCATATCAGGCACCGACACAGCACATCATGGGATAATGAAAACCTACTTTAATCACCACATGAGAGTCACTGGAAGGATCTGGTTCAGTGACTTACTGAGCAATTTAATCAATCAGAAAATTAAATAATTACTGCCTTATTACTAAAGTCCTTTATTTCTGAAACCCAAACGAGGCTCCTCTAAAAGGAAAATCAGATTATGTTAATTTTCACTGCGGAAGTGCGTAAAGCTCCGAATGCTTACAAGACACAATATTCAGCTTATCTATTCTTCTGTGGCTGCTTGGAGGTAATACAGTAGCTTGTAAAAAGCAAAATGGCCCCTGACTGCCTTCATAAAATTAGCCTGAGTTAGTTTCAGATATGGGCTTGATCTGCAAAGTTCAGAGAGAAACTTTCTTAAAATCTGTGGGGTTTTGGTTGGGACCTAACTCTAGCCCATTTACACATTTGATTTTGCTGTTCCACAGTATTTCAACACTACTCCTGTCTATTCTTTTACTTCCGTGGAGTTTTTGGGAAAGTTACATTTCTAAACTTTTACTTTCAACCCCCGCCTTTTTTAGGTCACTTACTCATCTAGCATGAAACAAGAAAACAGCCCTGACATTCTCTCTCACACTCGCCATTCCCATTTTAGGGTATGCTTTGATAGTAATTTATTTCAAGGGCAAACTCCTTCCCCAATTCTCTTATGAACCTCCCTTAAACAGAGCTGTGCAGAACTCACTGCCTTCAGTTTACATGACTTTAGCAAACCAAAATATCTGGGTTTTGATCACAGGCCCCCAGAATAATATTCAGGTTGCCCAGACGCAAGGTGTTCTGGAGCATCCCTTAGTCCAGTTAGCCAGCAGGAGCAAGCAGCCTTCCTGTCTCACTACTGCAGGATGGGAAAGTGGATGGCCTGCTTTGCCTCATAGGAACCCTGAAATGAATGTGGGGACTGCAAAGCCACCAGACCCTCCTCACCCCCAACAGTGATGATATGAGAGAAAGTTGCTACTCAATGCCTCATGAAAGTCTTGGGTCGAAAATCTTTGTTGCCTAAACTAATGCATATTGCTTCAGGTGGTGTCATAAGCCCTTGCAAGTTGTTGGGACCCAGTAGTTTAAGACAAGGACATATATATTGCTATGCTAGAGCACAGGAACACACTAGATGATGGCATGGGATCACCTGATCAACTACTAGGTCATCATTTCGGTTAAATTTTGTCCTCCACAAATCAACTTTTAAAGCTAAAGGTCACCGGCCCAGCTACAGTTCAAGAAAACATAAGGCTATACACATTTGTGAGGGCAGAAATTACAAGAGGAACTGTGGCATTGTCTAATTAAAATATAACCTGCAAATCACTATTGCTACCACTGTTATATAATTGCAACGAATCTTATACAAAGTGTAATGCATGGCCAGAAAGGGTTAAACAGCTTGCAGGCTAACTAACCCAAAGCCAACCTTTAAAGACATGTTAGAAAGTATGCAAATTATAATTAGGCCCATTTGATGCTAGATTGGCTAGAACTTTGAAATGCAAAAAGAATTAAAGGTGATACTAATTGTATGTGTTTAATTATAGCTGGTTAAATGTTGGCCATGTAAACAGACAGTTCCTCTCTGTCACCATAGCTGTTGATTCAGAGATCAAAAGGGAATATTAACATTTAGATGAATCTTGGGTGCAATAATGTCATTGTCTATGTGTCTCTTTAAAGTCTGTGATAAACTGCTTAATGGATAAATTATCTTATGTTAATTTATGTAGTTAATTATTGGTGAGGTTTAGTAAACAGAAGATTACATCAAAAGCTTATTGTTCACCCAGGACTGTATGGTCAAGTAGCTGCTAGAAAACTGTATAAAAGGCCCTTAGGTCCTGATCCTTTTTTTTATCTCAGATCTGCCTGAGGTTTCATGCAGGGGAAGTTTAAGACATAAGGACTGAGATCCCAGTTCTGACTGGACCACCCTGAAATATAAACATTGGACTATAACCTATGAACTATTTCTGAAAGAACTCTTTGCAACTACGAAGCTCACCATCTCTGCTCTGAATCTGAATCTCAAGACTGTACTCATGTCCGTATGTATTCTGATCTTTTAACCAATGCTCTCTATCTTTTCTTTTTTAATAAATTTTAGTTTAGTTAATAAGAATTGGCTGTAAGCGGGTATTTGGGTAAGAACTGGAATATCATTAACCTGGGAGGTAATATGTCCGATCCTTTGGGATTGGCAGAACTTTTTTATATGATGAGTAAGATTTTCAGTGATCCTCATCATATTTGACTTGGATGTCTGGGTGGAAGCCTGAGGCTGGGTTATTTTAAAGGAACTGTGTTGTTGGCTTCTGGGTAACCAGTGTGGTATTATAGAGTATGTTTTGTGCTGGCTTAGTAAATCTAAGTATTGGAATATCCACCAGCATTGGGGAGTGTCTGCCCCATTCTTTGCAGTTCACTCTAGTTGAGTGACCTCAGTTGGCTCTCCTGGGACTCCAGTCACAGGAACACTGAAGCCTTACCTCTCCGCCAGCTGGGCGTGAAAGAGAAAATGTGCCTGGACAATCCTGATGGTGCTTGGCAATCTGGCCCTGTCAAAGCCAAGTTACACACACCAAACTTCTCTCTGATATAGCTGGACACTGGAGGAATGTTTAGACATCATCATAGACTTTAGCTCAAACAGCAGGAAGCTAATTGTAATCCAGTTGGTTTTGAGTCCTACCCTGTAAGATCTGTTTTCAGAATCAATGCAATTTCCTTCTCCAGAAGGACTTTACTACACCTTTTAACCACACATTAAATTTGGTGCCAGAATCCAAAGAAGCCAAAAGATATAGACAAGCTTCATGCTAACCCATGCTGGCCATGTTGGAAAGAAAATCCACCCAAGTGACTAATCTATAAACTAATCTATAACCTATAAAGACTATATTTGAGTAATATTGTTTTATGTTAAATAGCAGTGTCCTGAAATATTTGTTTTAAGAAGGTACATGTCTTTCTTTAATAATAAACTTTAATTTTTCTCTCTCTTCTTTTGTGAGATGGGGGGTGTAATATTATTTGGAGTTGCTAGATGGTGCTGTGTAGCTTGAGTTTAAGTTCTGTTTATCTGAATTTGTAGGAGTTAGATCATGGAGAAATGATTGTGATGTGTCTTTATGGATATTGAATATATTTCTAGAAAAGTCTGTTCTGCCTTAATCTCTCACTTAGTTATAGCTACATAAGCAAACATTTCATGGTGCCAAATAATTTTAGTAGTATTAGTCCTGGCACTTTATATAGTTGTATCACAAGATTATTCTGTTTACGCTGCTTGTTCCCTTTTAAGAGGAAGTTCTTTTAATCAATGTTCCTGCTGTACTTATAGAATATGTTAAATAGACAGGCCCCATTTAGTGAGCATGGGTGAGGCCAAAATAAAAGCTTGTGTACATCCCAGGCACAGACATGTGCACAGTGAGCGAGACAGGCCCAGTGCTCTCTTCATTTGCAACCGTAGTGGTCTAGTGTTGAGATTTCACCTTATTTTGGATTTAAACATTAACAAATTCTCATCGGTCCCTTAGAATACAACAATGAAAACACAAAAATCTGATTTTGGTTCCCTCCATATTTTCAAGACTGCTACCTTTCCCCATTCACAGAGGTCAAACAGAGTTTTTTTCAGTCTAAAATATATCTACACTACAAAAAAAAAAAGTGTGGGCTTAACTCAGGTTAACTAACCTGCATTAGCTAACTCAGGTTAAAATAGCAGTGAAGACATGGCAATTCAGGCCCATAGCAGCTCAAGTTAGGGTCCATATGGGAGCATGGCGATGAACTCAAGCTGCAAACCTGAGTTAAAAACCGAGTTGCCATATCTTCACTGCTATTTTAACCCAAGCCAGCTAATGCAGTTAGCTAATCTGAGTTAAGCCCACACCTTTGTAGTGTAGACATACCCTAAATAGCTAATTTTAGATTAAAGAGAAACAACAAAGAAAGAACAAGTCTTAAAGTCCCCCTAAGAGAGGACACATTGACTTACTCTGTAACATTCAGCATCTGAAATGAACCAAAAATGACGGCTGCTGTATAAACTAGCAGTGCAGCTCCTTTGAATTTGAAGATGCAACATACAGAAAGACACCTCTTTTAAATTACGTAGGGTAGCCACATGTGTTAGAAAGGTCAAGCTGAGTTCCTTACTCCTTGAGCCATCACAACAGTACTGCTGTCTGTGGTGACCCCCTCCATTGGTGCCTTCCTGAATTGGTGCCTTCCTGAATTGGAAGAATGAATCGGCAGGATTCCGTGGAAGGAAACCTCCCACTTCCCCCAGAAAACCTACCATCAACAGAAAAGTTCACAAATACAATTTGAAAGGGTTACTTTTTTTGTTGTTGGGGGTGGGGGGGGTGAGGAAGGAGAGTTTAATGGGACTACTAAATAAATAAATAAATAAAATTGAAAACAAAAATGAAATACTTCCGGCAGAGTCAAATGTGAACATTTATTCACTTCTGTCACTGCATGAATGAAAGCTGGGACAATGGCATTTGCTCAGCAGCTGGTGTTCATGTCAATCGATTTATAACCAAGGAGAGGTGAACTGGGTTTGATTAAAAAAGTTTCAGTTTAGAATTATGAGAAGTAAGTTTTGAGCTCTTGAACATACTTTTCAAAAAAATGTAAGTACCTCTCCCTCCCTCCCAAGTGCCCTTTTGTACCCCTATTCTTTGCTCTTCTTTGCCTTGTGAGTACAGCTAAGTTTCTAACTCATTCCTACAGCTGGATTTCTAACTCTGTCTGTTCTTTCCCAATACTTTGCTACTACCCAGACCTGATTCAAGTTCTCTTCCGCTACAGAGCCCATATCTTTAATGATATTGCAAGGGTCTCAGCAGGTCTGATATCCTCTGGTTGGTCTGGGCAACTTTCTGGATTTGTCTCATCACCTATGTCTCCCTAACTCAGCATCATACCCAACATTCTGATGGACTTCTGATTTCAGCACTACCTCTAGTGTACAAGATTTGGCAGCAGTTGGTCTGGGCCAACAGTGGAGAAAGCAGAAAATAGATAATGATGATTCCAAAACTAAAATCTTTACCAGACTGTAGCAGCATTGCCAGCTTCCATAAGTGTCAGCACATCAGAGCTCTGAGTTTTTCCCCTCTTTCTAGTTCCCTTCTTCTCTTCCTGCACTTGCTCCAGTCCCACCTATTTTCAGCCCTCCCATTCCCCAGATCCTCGGAGTTCTGGAAAGCAGTTAAGCAAACAAGGTTTAATGTTTAGTTTTGATAAGTGCTTTTTAATGAAAAACATAATCACCAGAGGATTAAAACTTTAATCACTAAGCAACTGTTGGAGATCCAGTCTATTCTGATGAAGGCTGTTAGTAAGTGTTGTTTCAAAGGTAAAATTCAAATGACCTGTGCTATACATGAGATTTATGCCAAGCCCTACTTGTGTCTGAATGTCAGAGTTGTGTTGTATTCTGTTTGAATACAAAGACCAAAGAATTGTGAGTGAAATTTTTATCTTTAATCATCTTTGCACACTGGGTAACTGGGGCACAATAACTGGGCATTTCCCAGGAATCTCTCTAAAGGAGAGAAGACAGAAAAATCCCTCTCATAGTTTGGATAAATGGAGAGAGGTCAGGTGAAAAAGAACTGGGACTTTTTTTTTAGCTGTATCCTTCATTATTCACAACAACGCTAGATTAATAACTTTAATAAAAATGAGGTTATAGCTGTTTTTTTTTTTGACAGATGCTGCTCACTATAGGCCTGATGCAAAATCCAAGTCAAGGGGTAGACTCCATTGGGTTTTGCATTGGGCTCTGACTGTTGGCAAAATTAATGTCACTGTAATCCACTGCTCAGTGTATGTTATGTTTCCCCCTCTGTGCCCAAACCACAGAGGATGAGAGGCGGTTAAAGCTTTCAGATGGTGAGTCTGGATCTTTAGGTGCTTTTAACTGTGGAAGTCCCCAGTTCAATCCCTGGGGTTGGCCATGATGGCAGCTATCACACCACTACTGACGTAGGTATTTATCTGACCAACTGTAAGCAGTATGGACAGTGGTCATTTAGTCAAAACATTTCATGCTCAAACACTGGGTGGGAACAACAGTATTATGGCACATTCCCCATTGAGTGAAAGAGGAAAGCAGGTCATTGAAATGTGGCACTATGATCCTGGGGTCATAGACTTTTAATAACCATTTTGGTTTTTAAATTTCCTTTACAAATCCATTCCTAGTAGGAATTTAGTTGGGGGAGGGATTGCACTTACTGTTGAGAAGACGGAAGTCTATGAACGGGTAGGAACCACGGCGTTCAGAGAGAACCCCAGTCTGACCTCTCACCCGTGCATCTCCTGCAAAACACAACCCCCCACAGATGTTAGAAGGGGTGTTCACCCTTTCTTCTTGTGTAATATTAACCAACCAAATTGATAGCATCACAATCCTCTGCCCGGAAAGCCAGGCTTCAAATACCATTTCACATGGCTTCCCCGTAGAACTAGGTACTGCAGTACAGCTCAATCCTCTGATATGATCGGAATATAGCAGAAAAGATGTAGCCATCCTATTGAACAGCTGCTCATCCAGTGAATAGACTCATATCACTTCAGGAGCATTGCAGAAATCTAGTTTCTGATCTCAGCTATACCAATAAGGCTTAAAATTGTTATTTCACTGCTGACAGGGTGCTCCGTGTTGTACATGACGCACAGCAGAGAGTGTCCTGCCTTAAAGACATTACAATCTGAACCACACAGACATAGGGAGACAGATCCTGCCCCCTTTACCAGTATTACCAACCCCCTATGTTCAAAAATCATTAATCAGCCCCCAAATCTAATGAAACTGGTTTAAAAATCATGATATTAAAAAAATGATTCTTTTCCTTTCCCTTTGTGTTTTTGAGCCTTTAGGGTGCACTCAGGTGATGTTTTCAAGCTTTTCTCTGCAACAATGAAAGTTAGAAATGTTCATTAAAAAAAGTAAGCTGTGATTCTCAAAAAAATAGCATGACTCCAGGAACTGAGGCTTTAAGAAAAAAACTAAATACCACCAGGTTTGGAATAAGATAGTGAGACTAGGCAAGACTGCTTTACTCACATTGACAAGTACCTTATTATTGCCTCAAGCTGCACCACTGAAATTAATTAGACTACTTGAAAAGTAAAGTACCGTTAAGGTTGCGTAGGAGTGGCCACATCTGTCCTGGAATAGGCAGTCATGTTGAGGACATAACTAAATTCAGAGCAGTCTCCCTCTGAGTTTTTATTTTTCTGTGAAGACTACTGAGGGCTATCAGGTACCTCTAAAAAGAATTGGTCTACCTGCTCCTAATGTAACTGTACCAACACATAACATTTAAAAAAAATCTCTGATTGTGAAAACACTTATGGTCTTTTTGATACCTGTTAATTAAGTAGAAGTGCATTCAGTGGAAGTGCTGAGGAATGGCGAGAAGTCTATCAATAAGCCAGGTGTAGGCAGCAGACATACATCCCAGCCAAAATGTTTAATTCCCTGGGGGTAAGCATTGTTTATTGCAAACTGCCAGGTTGTGGTGGTGGTGGTTTGTTTTTAAATCTTTGTCAGGCCTATCACCAATTCACTGCACCTCTACATCTAAAAGCACCTGCTGAGTTAGTGATCAAATTGTGTGTAGTGATGTGTCTACCTGCTGGAGATTTTGAGCATACAGCAGTTGGAGGGGAATGGATTGGTCTGTGTGTACAAATTTCATATTGCTGCCTAGGCCCCTACAGTTCTCTAATCAGGAGTGCTAGCAGACTTGATTTCCACGCACAGGAAGAGCAGTGATGCTGCAAAATGCATTTGCTAGCTCTCTTGTGTAAGCTTCCAGCTATTTGCCTTCAGGCTTAAAATAAAGCTAAGCAGTTGTTCTTCAGTTAATACAATTAGTTGTGTTTCATTTCAAATCACCTTTTTGTAGCGAAAGGAAGGATTCTGTGAAAACAGGACAGGAAATTTTGACAGCTGAGAGTCAGATCACTGTTCCATCTTCATTGTGTTTCAAAGTGAAACAAACAAGATGAGGGGAAATAAAAAGGGTTGTTTCTCTTTTATTTTTTCAGGCTGAAAACATAAGATAGCACACTGGAATGTTCAATGTTACAAACACAGAAAAAGCTGCATCTTTGTCAGACCCAAAGTCTGGAGGCAGCTTTGGGCTCTCCAGGGGAGACATTTCCTGAATGAATCTTCTGCCCGCTTGGCATCTTACATTGTCTCTTTTTAATAATAATAATTAATTAATTAATAATAAAAACCCAGCCTGTGCTAGGTAACAGGAGTGTGTGGCTTATTACAATACTGCCAGTAAGGGTGGAGATGTTGGCAGTGCTGACAACTTACAGCTGCTGCTGAAACATCAGCTGCATGACAAGAACCAGAATCTGGCTGCAATCATGGTGTCAAGGTCCTTTCAAAGTGGGGAGACGGGACAAGAGAAGAATTAAGCAGCCGTTACTGAGCTGCTGCTGTTGCGAATGCAGTAAATAAGCAGGAGAAACATTCCTTTTCCAAAAGCCGCTGTTTGAAATGCTGCGGGACTGAATTTCCCCACGTAGGCAACTCGTGTTAGCAAGGCCGGAGAACAGATTGTAGCTATCACACAGTGAGAAGGCTGCTCCGTGCAACAGCAGCTGGGATGTGCCACTGCATTATTTAGTCTATTTAATACACGGCTCCATGTGATACTTCACAGACGACAATTCACAGAATGCTAAAAGTGTGCACCCGATGCAGCATTTCTACAATGGTCATCTAAAGACCTCCACTCTTTAAAATACTACTTTACTAAAACTTCAGGTTTTGTACTGCAGCCCATTACTGTAGCATGGCAGCTTCCATGAAAAACAGATCAATTAAGCCCCTAGTGGACTCTGAGGAAGCTCTGGCTCTTCTACCTTTTAACTTATACAAAGGTTTTTGGTTCTTGGGGAAGGGAAAGAAGGTTTGTTGATGTTGTGAGTGTTATCGTAATGTAATGATGTTTTCTGCACTGTACAGTGTGTGCCACTACTGCTACTTAGCTGTCAAGTAGACTTTTCAGCCACAGATCTCAAAGTGCTGTACAAAGGAAGGTAAGTATTGTGTAACCCTACATGGAGTTTGCCAGCTCCTGCAACTCTGGACTAGAGCCCTGCAACCCAACCTGAATGCAAGGGGACCCAACTACAAGTGTCAGGTTTGGGTCGGGACAGAAAACAACTGGACCATCTCAGGCCTGGGTGAGGTGGGCTCTCATGACATTCTCTTGCCCAGGAGATTGGCCCAGCGGCAGCTGCATGCTCCTCTTCTGCCAGCCACTGCATTGAGTGAGTGCACCAAGGAGCCACAGTGCCACTCTCTCTGCAGCACACGCACAGTGGCAGAGGCGCTGACTCAGGTTCTGCAGGAAGGACTGGAAGAGGTCAGGTTGGAAAACCCTGTGGGGTTCAGGTCTGGGGCAGGCTTAAAACTTAGGGCCAAGTAGACCGCTACGCTAGACAGCCTCTATGGGGTCCTACTGCAATGTATTGAAACATGTATGTGTATAAAGAGTTCAGTGCATAAAAATGGGTCAAGCTGGATGGCTGCCTCGGTCTCACCTATACATCTCTGCCACCTCTCCCGCAAGCAGACAGCACCCTTGTTTTGGTTCTGAACAGCTGTTCTTATTCACTGAAGTCCTTATGCACAGGAGGACTTCCACACATCAGACAACAATAATGGCTACGTGAGCCCTCTGACACCATTTCCCAGCATGCTTGGAATCAGGACTGCGGACAAAAGGGACAAGAAACTCCTGGTGAGCCCAACACGCTTTTGGATGGGGTGATCCAGACAAGCAGCTTGCTGGGCCAAGAATGAGTCAGGTTGCTCAGTCTCGCAGTGGAAGGGGACAGCCTGACTCAGAGCCAGAGACTCGTTTCAGTGTCAGATCCAAGTTGTGACTTTGGGGAGCAGAGAAGAGAAAAGCCGAACAGCTCAATCAGGGAATCTGTGCATAACAAACCACCTCACAAAGGGAGTCTTTGAACTGCTGTGGGATGTGTTGCCTGGGTCAGGCAGTTCCAACCCTGCAGAGACCAGCGTCCAGAGTGGCAGAGATCTGACCTGGCGCTGGCTACCGGAAGCCAGCCAAGGCCTCCACAGAACTCCAGACCAAGAAGCCAGAGAGGACCCTGCCCCACCCAGGAGCAAAGACACTGTAAAGGGACACTTTTTGTTTAAGGCAGCCAATGTTCACAGCACTACAACATTTATCTCCAGGCTCATTTCTAGTGGATCAGCTGCCTGGGAGGGAGCTGGAGCCTTGGCAGGGTTGTGAGTGGTGGGAAATTGAATTATTATTGAGTACATATTAGTTAACACTAACTCTTTTCTTCCCCAGATCCTATTTTACTGCTGCCCACAAAATTCACCTTTGTTATACTGTTATTTTTGGGTGTATTACTTCTTTGCTGGGGTTTGTATCACAGGCGCTGACTTTTATTTTTCCCCGTGGGTGCTCCGCCCTCACTCCACCCCTTCCTCCAAGGCCCCACCCTCGCTCTGCCTCTTCCCGCCCCTGCTCTGCCCACTCCCCCGAGGCCCTGCCTCCCGCTGCACTCTGTTCTCCGCCCTCCCCCGAGCGCCTCCTGCCAGCTGCCAAACAGCTGTGGCTGGTGGGTGCTGAGCACCCCCTATTTTTTTTCTGTGGGTGCTGGAGGCCAAGGGAGATGGGGAGCTGTGGCCTAGGAAAGCCCCAGGCTGCAGGCCTGGTAAGGCCTATTAGGTACTGGTTTGCAGGGGGCAGCCTACGGGTAGCCAGAGGCAGCAGGTCCAAACCCCTTTGCCTGTGGTGAGTGGTTTATACTGCAGTCTGCCCTAGGGAATGGGGGCTAGATAGAGACTGGGCAGTAGCCAAGACTGAGACAAAGTGGGGATAGTGGGTGGAGGTTCCCCTAGGAGGGAGAGACCCAGATCTGTGAGGGGTTACTGCCAGGGGCAGCACCCCAGACAACAGGGCACTGGGTCTGGGAGGGACATGGGGGCCAAGCAGTAGCGGGACACCGGCCTGCAGAGGGCACTCCAACGGCTGGAGAGCTAATTCCCGGAGATGACCAGCAGGAGGCGCCGCCGGGTGAGTCTGCGCTCGCTTATACAGAGCTCGGAAACCAGATCCCATTTCAGTGGGCTGTCCACTGAACCATGCTGTCTCCAAGAGGATAGTGTTTGTAAAAAAAAAAAAAAAAAAAAGTCTGTCTCCAGGGCCATTAGCAGTAACAATAACCAATTTTCAGTCTTTGTCTTTTTAACAAAAAATATTCAGTTTTTGGCATTTTGGACTTTCAAATTTAAAAACTGAACCTTCCTGGGGAAAATTCAGTGTTAAGAAAAAGCTCCTTTTTGTAAAAAAACAAAGTTTGAAGAAAAATGTTCAACTAGCTCTGCTTCTCAGTACAAACTCAGTTATCTGAACCCCCGTTACCCAAAACATAGTCCCATCTCATATACTGATGCTTTACCCTGAAAATTCCCACAGCTTTCCCAAACCTTAATAATGGGCTAGAAATTGTTCACCAGCTTATTCAGCTACTTGAGGCTGGAGTGTATCACAGTACTGGCAACTATTTTCTTTTGTAAGAAACATTTTACTGCTGTTGTCCCTGAGGATGGTCACTATATGCACACACACAGAATGTACATGATGTATGTTCATACAGTATATGTTTCTATTATTCTCACACAACTCATAGTGTTAAAGACAACATTTACCATACCGTGCTGTTTAAGCACCCGTTTTGCTCTATACTTTAAGCTGGAAATCTAAGGTAGTCTAGATACTGTTGTATGGTAAATGGTGAGCACTTTCTCTGAGAGAATATAAACTCATGTATGCATGACTATAATATACAAAAGCGTGGAGAGAGGAAAGGAGTGAATGACAACAGGGGTAACTGAGCTGTAAGGCTTGTCCAAGCCCCTTTTTCATATGGAGAAATGGAGGGTTCTGACTTAGGCGACTGTCAGCAAGAGCCATCAACATGTTTCAGTCAATAGTTTGTGGGTACAATGAAAGAGCTGGAAACCTCAATCATTGGCATCCCAGGAGTCTAACAGAAAAATATTGAACAAAAGCAGCAGAAGAGCCTTGGGAAAATAGTTCCAAGGACAACACAGGGGCTTGTATAAAAAATATTATTACCAATGTTAGCAAACAGCAGACAAGAAATCATCCTTGGAAATCTTTGTCTCTCAAGGAAGTAGCAGATGCAACTCCACCAAATAACCTGCTTCCGTTATGGCACAACCAGGGCTTGAAAAATTTACCAGGGACTTGCTAGCCGGAGAGCTAAGTAGGCCCACTAGCTAGAGATGAATATGAACGATTGGGAGGAAGAAGAGCGACAATGAGGTCCAGAGGCAATGCTCTGGTGAGAACTTCAGTGCTCTCCCTTCCTCAGCTTCCTTAGCTGGTAAGAAGAGGGATAGTGGTGGGAGGTGTACTACGCTACTTCCCCTACACCCGGCTTAGAATCTCCACCTTTTATATCATCCTCTGTCTGGGAAATTTGAAGCTTCACCTTTCTCCAGCTGCTGCAAGGAGCTTGTCTGTCTCTTCCCCTTCCCCCCTGCAGAAAATCTTACATATCGTATGAGTGGAGAGGGTGTGTGTGTGTGTGTCTATTACTCTACCCTTACTTCTGCCTGTCTTTTGGGTGGTCCTTGGTATTTTATAATTCCAGTTCTAGCGCCTCTGCTGTGTCTCAGAGTCTGCCCAACCAGCAGCATTGTGAAATTGACACGATCTTGCATATTTCACAGCTGCTTTCAGAGTTCTGAACAGCAACAGCATGACTGGCCTGAGCCTTATCATTCTGCTGCCATGCAGCAAAGTTATGCACAGTAAAAGAGGCTCTAGAACTCTGCAGACCTCACACACCTTTGCAGTGGTTTACATTCTGTTCACATTCTGAAGGTTTTCATTGCAACAACAAGAGCTAGGAACTTCCAACCGGGGGGAGGGGGGAGAGTAATATGCAATCACATGCATTCTGTGGGTTTTATGCCTGCCTCAAAGTACCAACCCTGACCACTTGGAGGCAGGATACTAAACTAGGTAACCTGGCTCAGTATGGTAATTCTTGTGTTCCTAAAAATGTAGAAGTTATTTAGCCTTAGAAGATAGGCATTCTGCCACCAGAGTAATGTGGTATCACTAGCGTCACTGCTGTTGTAATCCAGTGGAGCCTGATGGGAGGATGCAAAACTTTCTCACACTCGAATTTAAATCTAGCAAAAATGTTCAGGCTTAAAAAAAGTCTAAATGTCAAAAGCTGTAATAATAGTAATAAGAATAGTTACACTGTGCTCTTAGCAATGTGTAGTGGGTTGTGTTACCATGGTAACTTTGCAGATAATGTCTTCCTGCCATCGCAAAACAATTCTAAATTGCACCATTAAGAGAAGCCCATTATTAATTAGTTAAATGCTTCTTCTTGACATCTACTCACTTACCTTTATAAAGCCCACTGATGAAACAAATAATGTGCATCGTTAATAAAAACACATAGCACTTACATAGCACTGTACATTTTTCAAAGTGACGCACAAACAGTTCCCAAAACCATTCAGTTTAGGTGGTTAAATATAATTGTCCTTGTGATGATTTGGCAGACCTCTGTACAATTTTTGAATTCTGTTTGATATTATGAACTCTATATCTTTATATCCTTATGGTGGTCTTTCCTGTATTATTACATCATACTTGTGTTAAGGAGTGGGGGACTGGTGCCTAAGTGTCTGCTTCTGAATGGGGTCATCATTAGGGTTACCATACGTCCTCTTTTTCCTGGACATGTCTGGCTTTTCGGCACTCAAACCCCCGTCCGGGGGGAATTGCCAAAAAGCCGAACATGTCCGGAAAAATGGCAGCTCTGCTCCTCCCCTGACTCTTCGGCTCTGTTTAAGAGCCGAGCTGCCCAAGCGCTATGGGCTTCAGGCAGCCCCCTTGCCTCCGGACCCCAGCCGCCGGCCGGGCACTTCCCCTCCCGGGCTCCGGCGGCTCTGCTCCTCCCTGACTCTTCAGAGCCGAGCGCTATGGGCTTTGGGCAGCCCCCATACCTCCGGACCCTGCGCCGCCGGAGCCCGGGAGGGGAAGTGCCCGGCTGGGGGCGCAGGGTCCGGAGGCAAGGGGGCTGCCCGAAGCCCAAGTGCTACCGGCTTCACGGTTTGCCGGGCAGCCCCCAGACCCTGCGCCCCCGGCCGGCGCTTACCCAGCGCAGCTGGAGCCCCGGGCCCTTTAAATCACCCCTGAGCCTCAGGGCTCCCAGCTGCCTCTGCAGCTAGTAGCTCTGGAGGTGATTTAAAGGGCCCGGGGTTCCCAGTCACCGCTATTGCAGCCGGAGACCCGGGGCCTTTAAATTTTGATTTAAATGGCCTGGGTATTTAAAGGCCCCGCCTCTTCCGGTTGAGGCCACACCTCTTCCAGTTGAGGCCATGCCCCCTGCTCAGGACTCCGGCATACTGGTGAGTCCTTTAAGTTACTTTCACCCCTGGCTGCAACGAAGGTAAAGTCAGTTCTCTGCAGAGGTGTAGACAAAGGCACACAAAAAAAAGGTTGTTTGTGGTGGCTTTTAAAAAACCACAGAGATGAAGAGGGTTTAAAAAAACGGAAGTTTGGGGCAGGAGTGAGAAGAGACTCCATGAGCTGGAAGAGACACATGAGTTGGAGGAGTGAGGTCCTGGAGAAGGGACCTGGAATCCTGACAGAACACTGACCAAATCCCAAAAGAATACTCAAGAGTGGTGGTGAAACTGAGAGAGGGAATTACATACAGACATTACATATTTTGCATGGAGCTGTATATCTCTTGCACTGTCTAAAGAGTGATGGGTTTGGCAATCCCTCTGCAAGGTCTGTGTCTGACTTGTTTTAGCTATTATGCATCTCTGAAAGATTAAACTATAAACCAGAGTACCCATAATCTTGGAGCTCTAGGGAGGATGTGCTTAACCTACTTAGGAGCTTTATGGGATTTAGGGCAGCTGAGCTGCAGGGTCCCATTCCCTAGGAGTTGTACCAGATGACAGTCTATGCTCAGGAAGTATGCCTGAATCCAAAGAAAGAGACAGTGTCTAGAACCCACTCAGACCCAGAGGAGCTTAAAAGCACATTGATCCAGCATGTGGGTCCAAATACAGCAGCCCGATGAACATCCAACAAGGGAGAGCTATACCAGGCCTGTGGAACCCCCATTTTGCATATGGGGAAGTATGTGATTTGTCCAAGACCACATGGTGTATCAGTAGCAGAACCAGGGAGTAGAATTTAGGAGTTCTGGATTCTGACCTTATTCTCAGTGCATTTGGCTTCACAGCTTCTCTTAAAAGTGTCTAAAAGAGTCATAGATTCCAAGATCATATGGGACCACTGTGATCATCTAGTCCAGGGGTTCTCATACTTTTTTTGCTGGGAGCTCCTTTGAAAATATTTCAGGCTGTGACAACCCGCCTCAAAAAGTGATGACACCCCCCATGCTATGCCACTCTTACTTCTGTGCTGCTGCTGGTGTCGGTGCTGTCTTCAGAGCTGGGCGCCAGCAAGCAGCTGCCACTCTCATGCTGCCCCTTTCACAATAGTCTTGTTACCCCCTTTTGGGATGGGACCCCCACTTTGAGAAACGCTGAATTCTAGTCTGACCTCTTGTATAACACAGAGAATGGAACTTCCCCAAAATGATTCCTAGAGCATTTCTTTTAGAGAAACATCCAATCTTGATTTAAAAATAGTCAGTGATGGAGAATCTACCATGACCATTGGCAAATTGTTCTAGTGGTTAAAACCATCACCCATATTTATATTAGGACTCAAAATGATCAGAACTATAACGTCTTATCTTAACTGGCAATTGTCACTCATTCTACTAAATGGGTCAACCTGTAGAGCTTCAGTTCAATTTAGAATCTGAGCATCTGAACCTTTATGTAAACCACCCAAAACTCTAGGGCCTGATTCTACTCTCACATGGGATTTACCCTGGTGTAACAACATTGAATTCAACAGAGTTACTATTGTAATTGAGAAAAGAACTGGGACCCTGGAATCTGCCAATCAGGGTTGGAAAGTCTCAGAGTATAGATTTCCTTTAGAGTGGAGGTCAGAGAACAATTCCTAAGATCATTTTTCAACCAAATTTGCGCTTCCCAACTTACCACCTGTTTGCAATATTCAGTTATCTGAAATTATTAACAGATTTCTTCAGTGAATAATTCTTGGCCTGCAGTTCCTTCTTGAACAGTTTGGTTTAAGTATATGTGATTTGTTCTGTGGATAATATACGTGTGGGCACTGTTTCTGTTTTCTGATTAGACAGTTCATTTCACTGAGTTGAGAATTTTACAGTTGAATATACACATTGAAATATGCTTTTGAGAACTGTTTTTGATCATTCAGGATTTTTTTTTTTAACAGGAAGGATGGTCTTGGAGTGAAGGCACTGGATGGGACTCAAGAAATGTGAGTTCAATTCCTGGCTTCCTGTGGGACCTGTGGACTATCTGTAAAAAAGGGTAACCACACTTCCATTCTTTGTCTGTCTTATCTATTTAGACTGTAAACTCTTTGGTACAGGGACTATGTGTTTGTAGAGCACCTAGCACTATAAGGCCATAATCTTGGTTGGCTTTTCTATCATTAACCTAATACAAATACTAATAATATTTGCTTTTCATGCCAGTAAAGCTCAAGTGCTCTGATATTTGCAGAGTTTGAACACACTACCAAACCAAATTTGCTTTTGGAGATGTAGGCGCATTCATGGAGATAATTTCCCACTTTTCCCTGAGCTCTGTGTGTGGGATTCCCAGTTCTTCCCCCACCGGCTGGAACGACAAGGAACAGAGGTGCACAAAATCATAAGTAATAAACATAGTAGTCAAGAGTTTGTGAACAGTCCTCCCTGCATCAATAACATTTCGTTTGCACCAAATCCTCAGGTCTTTTTAACATCTTTTACACAATGGGAGTTTTGCCTGAGGAAGGACTGAGTAAAGATGAGTAAAGACCTTCTTGGTTTGGGCGCTTGAGTTTTGTACCAAGGTTGCAGAGTTGCCAAATTCTAAATAGCTCCTTGAGTGAGATTTCTGTGGCTGTGAACGTGTGAAGCTTTTTCTGACTCAGCTTTTCTCCCCCTTATCTAATAATGCTAAGGCTTCTAGCCAGAGCTCTACAAGTGCTTTCATATGCCCACAAGGTGGGTGAGTATGCACCCCAATTTATGGATAGGGAATGGAAGCACAGGTGAGTGATGGGACTTTCCCAAGGTTGCACGGTGTGTCAGGGACAGAGATGGGAATGGAAGTCAGGAGACCTGACTCCCAGTCTTGTACATTAGCCACAAGAGCATCCTTTCCCTCTTTGTCTCAACGGTGTTTCCTTTTCTCCCTTTCCCTTTCTTTTCCCCCATCTTCCCTATTGTCTCACTCTTTGCCTTTCCTCTCCCCAATTCCACTGGCTCTTGGCTCAATCTCAGTCTCTCCTTCCCCACTTCTATTCCTTCAGTCCTTTCCCTGAATTTCTTTGTAACCCGCCTACTCCTCTCTCACACACACCATGGCTGCCTCCTGGGGATGACATTTCCTGGGAGTGGAATACAGTGTTGTTCAGGACCAGTAGTGCTGGCCACAGATTCCTCCCCACTGCTGTGCTAGGAGTCACAGTGTGTAAAAGGAACCAGCACTGGGAACACAGGACTGGAAAGAACCTTTTGGGTTAACAAGTCCAGTCCCCTGCTGTCACAGGCAACCCTGTTCACAGACTTAGCAAGAGCCATCTTAAAACTAGTTATGTTGTTTGCCCCATTACACCTGTTGGAAGGCACCTGTTGGAGTCTCACTCCTCTGATGGGGAAAGTGAAGGGGAGGAGGAGGAAATATTGGCTGCTTGCTCTGAACTCCCCATGAGTTGTTTCTAATAGCTTGGAGGAGCTGAACTGGAAAGCTTATTGCCTGCAGCTCTGCTTATGAGTGCCACTTCAGCTAATACAAATGAGAACTGAGGCAAATGTGTGACTCATTCCAGATGAGTGACACTTGACAGGTTTGAGATTGAGAGGTTTCTTATTTTATCCGGACCTTATTTGCTCATCATTTGCTGTAATAAATTCTCTTTTCTATTTGGAAGTTGTCTCTTAGGGACATGGTTTGGGAACTTTCCCCTTTCTTGACTGAATCTGTTTCAGTTTCTTTATGGAACATACAGAAAAACTGTCACAACTCAGTAATTACTGAACAATGAACCCAGAGAATATTTTCCAAAATCATCTGTTATTAAGTGGGTAATCTTAACCCTAAATGTTTTTAAGAATGCATCATTCTAGATCTGGCTGAAAATTTTCGGAGAGACTAGTTTTCCATTGGAAAATGCCATTTTGTCAAAATTGAAACTTTCTGTTGGAACATGTCAATTTTGATGAAATTTCATTTTGGGGGGAAAAAAATCAAAAAAGCATTTTGATGATGTCAAAGCATTCTGTTTTTGCCATTATTGGATTGGAACATTTCAATTTTTTATTCCAAAATACTTTTTGTTTTGATATTTGTGGATATTCAATTATAATAGATATGAAATAAAATAAGTCAAAATTGAAAAAAAAAAATTAGTTGATGCAAAAGAATTCCCCCCCCCATGACAAAATTCTTTATTTTTGTTCAGATTTGGAAAGAAAACAAATGTTTCCATCACAAATGTCTTGCAAAACAGAAATTCGTGTTCTTGCACAGCTCTAATTATTTCCTATTTACTGCTAGGATTTAGCAGGATTGGGCCTTTTAAGCGTAAAGCTTTATCATTTACAGCATCATAATTACAGCAAAATTAAAAAAAAAAAAGACCGTAAAAGAAGAATAAGAGCAAAAAAACCCATACAACACAAAAACCCACACAGAAAACCCCACCACAAAATTGATCACTAAAGAAGAACAAGGACCAATTTTTCAAAGGACCTTTTTTACTAATACTCTGTAATATTTTCGAGAACATCTGTTTACATATGCAAAAATCCATTGCAAAGCAGGGAACTGTAGGCAAAATTAATTAATTTAAAAGTAAAAGTGGGAAGTTAAGAGCAAAACTACTTGATTTGTGCCTAGATATACAATTCCAAGTACTGTGGGTACATTTGAGGGAGACCCTCTGAAAATTTGGCCTTAAATATAGATTCCCTCACCCCCCCACCAAATTACCATCTACTGTATATGGTGTAATATTTAGCAATATGTATTTAGCTATCTTTATGTCCACTTAAAAGAAAATCTGGTTATTCATTATGGACATATAAATGTCCATTGTCTATGGTACTGGGGATTTTGTTTTAATTAAAATGATAAAATCTCCATAAAAATATAATCATGTTTCTTCAACTCCCACTGCTCTTTTTCTTGGCACTGTATAGAACACACACGTAAAAGATTGGCCTCCAGAGCAGAGATTCCTGGCACTAGGGACCTGAAGCACATTCTTTTATGGTGCTTCATGAATGAAAAAAAGCAGAAGGTGGAAGCAGCGTTTAAATGCTCAACAGCTTGAAAAGTGCTTTTCTTCTTTACCACTTTTCTCAAGTAACATGTAGAATCCATAGGCAAGGGATTCAAAAGGAGGAGAGCTAACTTGGTAGAACCTGGCAAATGCTCCACCTCCTGTTATAACAATCTCAGTCCCTAATGCTGATATTCTTGCTAAGGAAATGCAAATTTGGATAGGCTTCCGACAGTTATTTGTAGCTCTACTTGATGATGAAATGATGTTCTTTTGTGACACTTCCATATTTCCTGGTTTTGGCTAAGCCATTGCTACCTCTTTCACAGTGTTTTGGTCCTTCTGTTTCTCACAGACAAAATCAAAGCATGTCGACTTACCTCCTTTATATATAAGCTAAATCTACACACTTAGATAGATATCTATAGTAGCTAGAGCTGATCAAAAATATTAAAAATACATTGAAAGTTACTGAATTTTATTTGTTTACTGAAAACTGGATTTTGGGGTAAATGAAAAATCTCTATAACCATTTCAGTGACATTTTCAATAAACATTTTGATGAGATGTCTCAGATTTTTGTGAATAATATTTAGAACAAGTCAGCAGTTTTTCATATTTTTTTAACAAGACCTTTTTTTGACCAAAAAAAAAAAATGTTACGTTCCAAATATTCTGACCAGCTCTAACATTAACCACGCTTTCGCTAATGAAGGTAAGGAAGAAACTTTCTTTGTGGCCAGGCTATTCCGTAAAGGTCTTGTGTAGAGTTTCTGAAGCAGCTGGTACTGGCCACGGTTGTACAGAGGACACTAGACTAGATCGATCGCTTGTCTTGACCGAGGCCGGGCAATTCCTATGTCCAAACGTATTTAGAGTATCAGAAAAAGGTTCTTTTGCCAGCATGAGTGAAAGTTCTTATTGTGTCTAGTTTTATCCAAAGAGTTAGTCCAGCCCTATTTCCTCTGCCACAATAGCCGTTGCTAGATATGTTACTAGATATACTCATGACTGATACTCTGGAAATATTTGCTGTCTCAAAGTGCAGCGAAATTATAGCTTAGCTTCTCTTTTTATGATTTGCTCATACTTGAGAGATGAACATGAGCTGACTCAAAGGGAAATCATTAGTTACACATTTCACTAATTAGAATAATGTTGATAAACAAATATAATGAGGTACTTGCAGTTGGCAAAGAGTCCCATTTCCCTAGAACTTTGTCCTGCATTTCCTTTCGGCTGAGATGGCATTCAGAACACTCATATGCCAAGTAGCAGCAGGAACAGCTGCCTTCTGGACAGACTTCCCAAGCAGATGTGTTGGCAACAGTGAGTCCATCAAGTGCTTAAGCGGCTGCCAGCTGGTCTCTGATTGGCTTGTTCTCCTGAATATCAATTTCTTTCTCAGCCTCATATTCCAGAAACTGCTCAAAATTGATATTTAAAAGCAAAGGAACGAACAAGGTGTGCACGAAGTGTTAAGCATAGGTCACGATCTCTCCCAGTTGAAACCCATGTCCTTCTCGCCACACTTTCTTTACTATCATCCTTTATCATGATACGTCTAATTTAGATCTTGTTTGCACCATCAACACAGTTATGACTAGGGAGAAAGTGTGGGGCCATAGCATCCCAAGGGAAGTGAGCAAGCTGCTCTTCTGTTCCCTCCTCTGTGGGTGAATATTCAGCCCCTAGTGTACATGAAGGGAATAACCTCTGTGATCCCCTGAGAACAGGGGCTGTGATTATTCTTATCCATGGCATGAGGTACACAAAGGGATGAGCTGGGGGAGGGCAAAGGCTCCTTGTCCTGCCTCATCAACCCCATAACCTTGCACGAGAACCAGGGGCAGCCTGGCCTTCAGATTGCAAACTCCTCTGGGCAGGATATGCTCATGTTTACATGTCTGTTAAGTGTCATGCATGCCTAGGGAACTACATAAATAATAGGCAAAAATTCAACCCCGGGGCCTAAAGTTAGGTCTCATAATCCTTAGGCACCTAAACAAAAGTAGCCTTATTTTTCCCCCAGTGTGCTCAACACCCACAACTTTCATTGATTTCATCTGCTCAGCTGCTCTACTGTAAATTACTGTGGTATCACAATTAGCGCTATGTGAAATTTTTCAGCTGAAACGTTTTTCCAGAGAAAAATGCAGATTTGGTGACATTTTTGTGAATTTTTCTTTGTTTTGCAGAATTCTTTTGGCTGGAGGGGTAGGGGAAGAGCCATAAAGAAAAAATACGAAGTATTTTGTTCTGATATTTTCAAAATGTAACGTTTTGATTTTTTGGTTCAAAATGACTTTGTTTTGGAACTTCCTTCATATATATTTTTAAACAATGAAAAAACACTAAACTACTCAAAATGAAGACAAAATGTTTCATTTTGAGTTGAATGAAAGGGAAATTTTGTTTGACACAAAATGAAATGTTTTTCAACCTTACAATTTGCTGAAAATTTTGAAAAAATTCATTTTCTGTTCAACCAAAAAAGATTTTTTTACCCTGATGTGGCCAAGAAACCAAAAAATCCATCATTCACACAGCTGTAATCACAATGAACTTGCTAGAAAGTGTCTTTCCCCCAGGCACCATACATACACTGAGTGCTGCCTCTAGAGAATGTAATGTGGGCGTCAATATCAGAAAGCGCCCTGTGCACTATGGAACAAAAGAAGGTTGACATTGACAGAAGCAGAGGGAAGTGCTTAAAGGAGAGAAAGGCAGGAGTAGGATGAGAGAAGCTGGAGAAGGACAGAGTCAAAGGTTCCTTGGAATAGAGGAAGGAGGATTGGTGCCTTTGGAGCACTAAGACATATGAGAGAGAGAAAGCGTGCAGAAATAATGGGTGTCTGCTTGCTACAGAACTGTAAATGGATAGTAGTATGAAACAAACACATTGCTACTGTGATATTTGACCTAACAATTGCAGATAGATGTGAACTAGCACTCTAGAACCAAACCCCACTGACTGGGAGTTCAAACCCAGATCAGAATTCTGCAATTTAGGCCCATTTCTGGTATTAACTTTGTCAATACTCATATGCTGTGTCGTTGTCAAGAATGCTATTGAAGAGAGAGAGACAAACACCCCCTAGCTCGGAGGAGCAGAGCAAGAAAGCTTTAAAGGGAAAGCACAGTTATCATTGGCAGTTGAAGCCTGAACTTCACCTCCCTCTGTAACTGGGGGCTGATGTTCCCAGACCTCCAGCAATTGCTAAAGTCTTCTAGGAAAAAGAGGCAAGTTAGCATCTGATATTTCTAATATAACAAACAAGCATTAAAAATAGGGGGGGAAGGGAGGAGCAGGGAAAAAACAAACAAACAAAAAACTCCACCCTGAAACTTGCATTTTTAGACATCCTAGAGGAACAATAAAAGACATTTTTAAATTTTGTTTTGCCTCTACAATTTACCTTTATTATAGCTCCCTACAGCAGCCAAAGAGCTCTGATTTAGATATTCATTAAATAGACCCTTATCTGTGTGATCCAACTCCCCAGCTTCCTCTTCAAATAATATTTTGAAGCAGAAAGACCAAGACTGGATTTCAATCTTTGTTTTTCACAAACCTCTGTAAATTCCAAAAGAGAATAGCTCCAGGACAGGCCTTTCTGCATGTATGTGTGAAGACAGCACATAAAAAAAGCATTTCCTGAGTCATCATTCCCTTGTGCAATCCATACCAAGCAGAGAAAAAAAAATTTTTTAAACTTTTTTTCTTTGAGAATTGCAAGTCATAATAAGGAAAAGCTGTGGGGTTATTGTCTTGAAGAAAAAAGACAAGTGAGCTAGAATAAATCCTCGGTAAAGCTTAAAGTAATAATCAACAACAGCAGTTGTTGTTTTTCTAGACTTCCTTAACCCTCCTCTAATATATCTATTTCTATGAGCATGCTAAAAATGAGCTGTAATGGTGGGACTCCAAATACTTACATATGGTAGTCTGGGATGAACTTTGGTTAGGTCAACCTGCTTGCATTTATAATTCTTAAATAGAGATGTGTGAAACTGAAGAGGGTCTGAATAGAGTTGGGTGGGGAATGGTTTTCCTGGTCTGTGAAAATTTGCAAGATTTAGAAAAGTTTTCCCAGCCCGAATCAGGACAAAAGGTTAAAAATCTCAAAAATGTTCATTAACTGAAAATCCAAAGGAGTTTTCCATTCGGTCAATAGAAATATTTTATTTCCATTTTGATCATTTAAAAAAAATGAAATCTATTATTAACTTAACTTTTGAAATGAAAAGTGACTTTGCACTAGAAAACTAGAAATTTGATAATTTTGAAACTTTTTTCAAAAACGTTTCAAGTCAAGAAATTTGTCAAAAAGCGACAAGTTTCTTTTCTGATAAGAAAATATTTAATCCAAAAAATTCCTGACTAGCTCTAGTTTTGAGTTTAGAATCCTCAGCTTAAAGAAGGTTCAGACAGCTATAAGTTAGGATGCTTTCTAAAACCTATCCAAAACTTCCTGATTCTGAAAAACTGGCCTGGAAATCTTGTGTGATCAGCCTCTCTTTCATGCTATTTGGCCAGTTCTAACTGAGACTGGGAATAACTTATCCAAACACTTCAGAATCTCAAAAAAAGTTTAATTTGAATTTGGTTCTAAAAGTGGGTGGAAATCCAGGAGATTTCTGAGAACCAAGTCATCCTCCCTTTTACTCCATCAGTATTTTAACTTTCTCATACCACTGTGGAACCCCATGGAAAATCATCTTCAGTTTTGAAAGAGACTGACATTTTGGACCCAGATTCTAATCAAAGATGCACATTACCTCATAACTGAGACAATCTCTATTGTGCATAGTCATGATCCTGCTCACGTTGAAATCTTTGAGGACAAGTGTAGCAAAATACCAGAACATAGCGCACCATGTAATTGAAATTCAAATGTTGATGTTATCTCAAGCACATGGGGAAAATATCAATTAAAGTTCTACTTTAATGCATAACATCCTCAATGGAGGATTTCCATACTCTCATCAAAAACTTCCTGCCCTCTCTCCTCCCAAGGCTTATCAGCAATCTCCCTTGGCTGGGGAGGTCTGGATGGTTCTCTCTTTGGTCTGTCAGGGCCACTGCTCTCTCGAACAAAGGAGTTGTTTCAGTTTGACACAAGGAACGCCTCCCAGCACAGGGACTGAAGTCAGGTCACTTGAATGGCACTTCCATTATACTTAACTTATACTTGGCATCTGTTACTTTAGCATAATTTTATATTCTCTCTCTTTTATATTCTCTCTCCTTGCAAAATAAGGTTAGTGAAATCCAGATTCTTTTCTTTTACATAGATCTCAGATGTCATGCAGCAACTTGAAAGGAGGAAATCTGCTACAGAAGTCACAGATGCACTCCTTCTTTCCATCCTTCCTCATCTGGGGTTAAGTTGGGGTGCTTCAAATTTAGGAGGAAAAAAGATAGTGGATCACATTCACTATTAACATAAATTGATGACTCCATTGAAGTCATTTTTTCTATTTTGGCAAGCTTTGGTTCACAATTATTTATAGGATATCACATATTAGCAAGGTGTCCATACCAGCTAGAGGTTTAGGGATGCTGATTTGAACAAAACTTTGTTTTATTTCCAAAATTATTCACAATTTATGCAAGGAGTAGAAGTGCTTCTCACCAACTGGACTTTCTGAACATTGCATGGAACAAAGTTGTTGCTGTCTAAAAAAATCCAGATCTGTTGCAAACAAACCAAAATATCTATCTGGTTTCCTTAATCTGATACCCTCCATACTAATTAGTACTGTTTGTTTACACTGTCTGACCTGAGCTATTTGAAATGACTTCTCCAAATCTTTAGGGTTCTGTTGTAGAGGAGAATATTCAAATGTGGATACTAATAATCTCCATACTACCCCTTCAATCTGACTCTGAAATAAAGTAACTAATAACTTTTCTATGGGTGTTTGTCTGATTTATTTTGCAGAAATACAAAACAAACAAGGTCCCCACCCCCAAGATCCTTAAAAATATTTTAGCAAAGAACCAAAAGATCCACCCACCGATTCCTTTTTTATACCAGTAAGAACAAAGTACTTTTCAGTAGACATATCCAGTCAAATTACTATTATTTCAGAACTCAATCTGAATCCTTCCCACACCGTCAGACATCGCTTTGAGCAGACAAAAAAATCTTCAGTTCAATTTGAAATTGCTGCTGTAATGTCGTGTCTATTAGTCTTTTACTGTCAATTTTCTAGATGTTTTCTGTAGTTTTGTTTTTCTTGAGTTTGATCTTCAGACATAAATTATGGTCATTTCTGATATTTGCTCCTCTCTATGTTCTAATGTCCTGAAATACATGGTCATACACTCTACTGGTGTAAACTGGTGCAGCTTTATTGGAGCCAAGCCTGTTTACACCAAAAGAGAATTTGGCCCAGTGTTACTAATTCATTCTATATTTTAATTCTAGAAGTAATTTTAAAGGATAGTGGGAAGAATAACACATACATTTGACAGCTGAACACTGTTACATGATTTTAAGGATTTAAACAATCTGTCACACTCAGCCAAGAATTGGCTTGCTTTAGCAATGCTATGCATGGAGAATATATTGCTGTGCTGGTGGTGAACTCTATAGCCACCCACAATTAAAGATGGGTTTCTTTGTATGTGGGAGATAGCACCTTATAAGGAGCAATATATTGATTTAATGAAACTTAGTCAATTCATCAAGATATCTGTGAAAACTTCCCATAAATCAAATAATTAAACATAGGAGACAATTTAGTGGGCCTAGGTACAACAGCACAAGCTTACTAACATCCATTTTTTTCTCATTTTTTTTAATATCATTTTCCCTTTCTGCTATTCATCATTCCCCTTCACTATTTCTTGGAGCTGAATGTTATCATTACAAGGTTAAAGGACAGTATGGAATTGATAGCAGATATAGACACACTCAATGTGAATGTATATGTGTATGATAACTAATAAGCACAGAGCATATTTAGTTCCTGATTAGGAGGAAGTCCTACTTAATCATCAATCATGGGAGCAGAAAGTGCCAGTGAATTCGTTTTGTGATGTTCTTTTTACTGAAGATTGTCACCTACCACGTCACACTGGAACCCATGTGGGGTATCATCAAACATTTACAACCCATACTTGATGGGGACCATATCATGAAAGAAGTCTTTCCTGAACTCCCTCTTCCGGCCTTCAAACAACCCCCAACCTCATCATCAGAAGAAAGCCCCTCCCCCGCTCCCGATCAGGACACACCAACTCAATCGGCACTAGACCCTGCTAGAACAAAAGATGCAAAACCTACAGATATAATCTCCACTACTATGATGATCAATACCCGCCACAACACACTTTTCAAGATTTATCTGGTGTACCTCATGCAGTGCACTAAATGCCCCAGTAAACAACTATATGGGTAAAACAAGACAATCCCTAGACTCTCAAATGAACTCACACAGAAAAAATGATAAAAGACAAAAACTCCATAACCTGTGGATCACTCCATATCTGACCTCTCAGTCCTCATCCTCAAAGGACACCTGCACAACACTTTCAAAGGATGAGAACTGGGAACTTAAATTCATAACTTTGCTAGACACTAAAAATCATGGACTTCATGCAAACACTGGATTTATGGCTTATTACAACAAATCTGTAACTCACTAACCCCCCTTTTTTTGTCCTATGACTGACTTCACTCACCTTAAACGGTCCCTTATAATGTGTGTTAACTACTTATGCTAAACAGTCTGTTTCACTTTGTATTTAGCTGAGACACTCTGAGTAGGGTTACCATATTCAAACATTTAAAAAATAGGACACTCCACGGGGCCCCAGTCCCACCCCCGGCCCCGCCCCAACACCGCCCCTTCCCCACCCCCAGCCCCGCCCCAACTCCACCCCTTCTCCACCCCCATTCCAACCCCTTCCCCAAAGTCCCTGCCCCAACTCTGCCCCCTCCTCTGAGCACCCCGCATTCCCCCTCCTCCCTCCCACTCTGATCTTGGTTGGGGGTTGCTAAGTGCTTCCCCGCTCCCCACTCGCCCCGCAGCCCCTATGCCCTTGCCTGCCCTGCTCCTCCTCACCCTGCAGCCTCTGCACCCCCCTGCCCCTGCAGCCTCTGTGCCCCCTGCTCCCCACTCGCCCTGCAGCCTCTGCGCCCCCTGCCCCTGCAGCCTCTACACACACACCCCCTCCCCCGCCCCCTGACCTGCTCCCCCCGCTCACCCGGCAGAGGGAGAAATGCAGGCTCCACGTGGAATCAAACACAGCCGTGCTGCTCTGTGGGGGAGGAGGGAGCGGGGGAGGGGGAGGGACTCTGGCTGCTAGAGGCCCTAGTGGCTGCGAGCGGCTTTCAATCAGGCCAGGCGTCCAATCAGCCGCGCCGCACTCCACATGAGGGGAAGGAGGAAATCCCGGACATTTCTACTTGATTAGAAATCCTCCCCAGACGGCCATTTAACACTGAAAAAGCCGGACATGTCCGGGGAAACCCGGACGGATGGTAACCCTAACTCTGAGTATCTTTCCTAGATCTCAAGAAGAGCTCTTTGTAAGCTCAAAATCTGATCTCTTTCACCAACAGAATTTGGTTCAACAAAAGACCCACCTTGTCTCTCTAATATCCTCAGCTACAACAACACTGCAAACAACATATGGCAGTCATGCCAGGCAGCAAGGATATTTTGACAGAACATAACATTTATCAGGGAGCCAGTCGAAGATACATTACGAATTGATCTAAAATTTGCCTTTTTGAGGTCTGAGAAAATCCAGGCACCTTTTCACTTCCTCTGTTGCTCATTTTTTAACATCTCTTGGCGCTTCCTGGTGCGGTCAGGGCCCAGAAATGAAATTCCCTGAGCAAAGCCACTCATCGTATGTCCAGCTATATTAGAGATAGGATGGGCCAGAAATCTCACGAGAGAACCTGTTTTCCAGTTTGCTGAACCACTAGATTAAAAAAGTTCATCTCAAGAGTCTGGATACTTCTCTAAATCTTATATGTCCAGACTGCTTTGCAGGTTCTGTCTTTAGTAGTTACTGGAACATGTTTCACACTGAAATTTGGCTACGTTCTCTGAGTCAATAAACATTTTTTCCTGGCTACATGATGTTCTAGGCCTTAAACAAACCGCAGGTAGGTGGCTGGTTGTGTTCCAGATCCCAGCCCCTGTTGCTCTGTAATTGTCCTCATTTTATGTATATTTTGATTTTGTAGTGTCTTTCCCACAGTCCTGCTGTATGCACCTCATTACGCTGCTGGACACAAACAAGTCCTAACCTACGATATGAGATGTACATCTTGTCTCCCACATGCTTCCCATGTCAAAAAGTAACTGAAATGTTACCAAAGAGACAAAGTCTTGAGAAACAGTTTCTCTGATCAGCACAACAGCCAAGATCCACTATACACTGTTGCAGAAAAAATCCAAATCTTGTAGGAAAGGCTCTTTCTTCACCTCCCCCATTCAAATTACCTGACCCTGAATCATACTTTGTTACTGGAGTAACTTTGCTTGGCAGATCTGTGCTAGTAATCATGCTTGAAAAATAAATCCCAGGTTCTTTCAGTGCCTTTTGTGTCTATGGCATCTTTCAGGTAAGGTACCACTGTATGGCACTATGCCATACTTTGTCCCTCCGAGTACTTCTCCATGGGTTTTGAAATGATTAGCATGCAGTGGGCTGCTGAGCACATAATGTGTGCAGGGGCTTAAGACTTTATATAAGAATTTAAAGTGTTCAGATAGGATGATGACAAAAAATAATCTTTCTTGCGTCATAGTTTTTTTTAAATTCAATTAAAATCTATGGGCCAGATCTCCTGCTCATGTAAATCCATGTAGCTCCAACTCAACGGAGCTAATGTTAAAAAAAATTATATACACATTTAATTATTCCAAACTGCTAACTCATTTCCCCCACCAAGTAGCTTGAACCGAACCTCAGTATGCGGGGGAGGTAGGGGAGAAAAAAGAAAAGCTTGTACTTGCAAGATTTCCACCTCAGTTTTTCAAACCTAGGAGATTTGCCAAGTTTGGGCCAGCTTCAGATAATCATCTGAACCCTTGTGATGTTTATCCAAATCCCAGTCACCAAACCACTTGAGGTTCACTCATCACTAGATTTCCTCAGCACTCATCAGAATGAAGAGTGTTCTGAAGAATGCCAAAAGGAAAAGAAAACTCAGCACTTGATGAGATAAATTAACCTTACTAAATAGTAGCAGGGTGAGATTTTCAAAGCAATCTAAAGGTCTAAAATACCCTAGATTATTAGTTGATATTTTCTAAGCAATAAGCTGGTCAAAATGTTTTCTGAGTTTTTTCATGAAAAATGAGTAAGAGTTTTTTCATGAAAAATGTGGATTTGATGACACTGAATTTTCCTGTGGAAAAATTGCTTTTTGTCACACTTTTTGGTTTTCAGTGAGATTCTAAAATGAAAAATGTTGACAAAATTGTTTGAAATTTAAGTAAGGAAAAGTGAATAAAAACTCTCTCTCTTTATTCACTGGAAAAAGATGGATTTTTTTTTTTTGAGAAAGTGAAGATACATAAGATACAATCCTGCTAAGACTTCTACATGTGCTCAGCTTTAGTACAGTGAGTAGTAGTTCTACTGATTTCAGTAGAATTGAAAATATGTTTTCAATAGGGATTATGTAGGATCAAAACTAAATGAAAACAATTGAAACATATTTTGTCAAAAACTGAAAATTTTCATGTGAAATTTGAACAAAATGAAAATCTTGTTTTAATATTTAAAGCTTAATACTAGTAAACAATAATAATATATGTATTTAATAATAAATAAGTAATGTCAACCAGCTATTTTAAATAGTGTTGCTCTCCTTCAAAGCCCTTTTCAAATAGAATAGGCTAGATTGTGGCTGGAACCTTCACAGTTGCATATGCGGTAGGAACTGGAATGAAATGTCACTCTCTCCCAGTTAACTCAGGGAAGGGCTGAACACAATCTTCCTTCTGATGTTAATCTCATCAAATGGGGTCCACTCTATGGCCATGTCTATACTAGCAATCTTACAGCAGCAAGATCGCTCGTGTCCTTGCTCTATGCCAACGGGAGAGAGCTCTCCTGTTGACATAATGAAACCACCTAACTGAGTGGTGATAGCTGTGTCGGCGGGAGAGCGTCACCTGCTGCCATAGTGCTGTGTACATGAGCGCTTATGTCGGCGAAACTTATGTCGCTTGGGATGTGTGTTTTTTTTCAACTCCAGAGCGACATAAGTTTTGCCGACATAAAGGGTAGTGTAGACATGGCCTATGAGTCCTCTCCCTGGAAAGTGTTCTGTTCCATGCCATATCCTCTGTCATACCAAATGCTAACATGTCTTTCTTTAGGACATCCCACTTCTTCTTAGGTCAGCCTCTCTGTCTTTTTTCCTTCAGTCTTCATCTGTTGGATTCTCTTACCCAGAAAGTTGTCAGGATTGCCCTTTAAATGACCAACACATCTGAGTCTGCATTCCCTCGTTTTTTCATTTATGTTACACTGAGCATGTCTCTACTATACACATTCCTTATGTGGTCTTTCTTGCGTACGCCACTCATCGATCTCAACATTTACATGTCTGTGGGAAAAGATCATTTGCTCTTGTTTCCTCTTTCTTGCCCAATACTCAGAGCCATACATTAAAACTAGATGGACCACTGTTTTACAGGCTTTCCCTTTTAATCTTATTGGTGTGTTCCTGTCACATACTACACCACTTATCTCTGTGCATTTCTGCCAGACATTTACGATCCTAGCTCTAATTTCATCCTCCATTTCCGCAAATTCTGGAACCCAGATACTTTGAATCTTCAGTATTGTCTGCCTGTCAAGTTTCAAGGATAATTCTTCAGTGTTCACATTATTGAAACCAAATACCTTATACCCTGTTTTTCCTCTGCTTATGTTGAGTCCATCTCTCTCCAACACATTTCTCTATTTATCAGATCCTCTATCTATCTGCTCACTGCATAGAATGATGAGCACAATCTGCTCTTCACTATTTCTCACAATATCCCCATGTAATTATAAAATAATTATACCTATTTCACAAATGGGGAAACGGATGCAAGAAAGTAAAGAGGACTTGTTTTAGGGGCGTCAATGTGAGAATGGGATTAGACCTCAATGTATACTTAGACCACTGGATTATACCGCAACATAGCTCAGTGGCTCTCCATTGTATTTCACTATGGTCTAGCACAGGGGTTCTCAAACTGGGGGTCGGGAGCCCTCAGGGGGTCGCGAGATTATTAAATCGGGGGTCATGAGCTATCAGCCTCCACCCCAAACCTTGCTTTGCCTCCAGCATTTAGAATGGTGTTAAATATATAAAAACATGTTTTTAATTTATAAGGGGGGGGTCGCACTCAGAGGCTTGCTATGTGAAAGGGGTCACCAGTACAAAAGTTTGAGAACCACTCTAGAGGAAGAACTGGCAAGTGGTTAATGCACAAAACTGACACTCAGATGAGGGTTCTATTGCTGGTTAGGAAAACTTGAAAACAAGAGAATATTTAAGTGACTTGTTCGTTTCCCCATCTCTCAATTATGGGCACTGATCAGACATGCCAAACCCATGAAAAAAAATGTAGAAATTGGGCTTGTTTTTGGCTTAATTGGCTTGTGAGTTGCTTGTTGTAGCTTGTTGCTTCTTTTTTTTGGATTGGATCCCGGCAAGGGGGGCAAGCAGGGGCAAGGAGGGGGGAGAGAGTCAGGGGTGCAGAGCAGGCCCACTACAGTCCCAGACTGCACGCCAGGGGGATCTAGTCACATAGAGTGTTGAGGTTCTTAGGGATTGGCTTGTTTTGAAATGGGATTAGTTTGATTTTTGGCTTATTGTGAAAATCAGGGTGCTTATTTACCGCATGAAAGTTGGCAACTATGGCACTGATACCTTGGATTGGTGTAAAAAGCTTTAAGATCTTTGTATGAATTTTGTTTCAGAACTGGAAAGTATTATGTATGATAGGCGCTTCCACTGTCTCTTCTTTACAGTGGGTGTTCCTCCAGGAACTGGTATATTGCATTGTGTAACAGAAAGAGAAGATAATAGTGATCACAATGACAAAAACATTTGCATTTGGGCTATTCTTACAGGACTACGAAAAGAAGACAAGCAGAAAGCAACATGTACAGTATGGGCCCAACATGGCCTCTTAAAATTGCAACAGACCCAGATAGCAGGTTTCCAGTTTAGAAGGCAGTGTGAATGAAAATCCTCACACACACACACACACACACACACACACACACACACACACACACACACACACACACGTAGCTGGGTTATAAAAGCTGCAGTGCAGATCATTGTTATAAAAGAGAAAAAAAAGACCCAAAAGAAAAACAAAACCAAAAATCACACCTTTGCCGGGAACATGGTGTTCTTGAATGTGTCACAGCTAATGTGACATCTTTAAAACATCTCATTTGTTATGTACAAAAGATGAGATGTAATCACTGTTGCACAGCTATACAGTAGGTCCAACATCCTCCCTCCTTTGTGTGAAACTCTGTTACAGGGGCTGTGGCGAACACTTCATAAATGTTCTCCATTAGTAATAATTTACATGACATTACAGCTGTCACTGAATGTCAGGATAATTTCCCTATCCCGCCTCCCTTTTTCTTTTAATATTTTGAACAATTCCAGTTTAAAGCAGCATCTACTGTAAGGTGTTCTTGCTAGAGAGATTGCTGAGGAGAGAAAAATACAAAGGACAGGAGTCAGTAATTTGAAAGCATCTTATCACTACAGAATTGATATTAATCAGACCTAGCTTTGAAGACGTTGGCTTTTGCCTTCGCGCTAAGAAAAAAAGATTGTGAAGAGCAAAGAAGTCCATTCTTTGTTTTGATAATGGCAGAGGACACGGTGGGGCAGGAGGGCACTCCATGTAGAAAATTAGTAATGCAATGCTTTATTCATGCAGTTTCTGTGCCTCTTTTTAAAGCATTCACCTTTATTTTCATCCAATGCACCTCTCTAGATCGCCAGCCTTAAAGTTTGCAGGGCCTCAAGCTGCCAAAAGTGGAAAGGGCCACGAACTGCCTCCAACTTCCAGGCCCAAGCCCAGAGGAGGAAATAGGTTGGAATTGCAAATTGCCTCCCTCACCAGGCCTTCTGTCAGAGGAGCGAATTAATCTACCCCCTGAAACAGTGAGTTGGCATAGCAGCATGGGACTAGTTTTGTGTATGTGATGCTGCCCTTTCGTGGCTGGCCCAAAAAGATGATATTGTACCGAATACATTGCTAGTTAAAGGAACTCTCTTTTAGCTTAAGGAGCAGAAGGTTATGTTTTGGAAACTACAGTACTCAGGATTCTAGTCCCAGCTTCTCAGAGGTATGTGCGATTTATGCAGTAATGGTGTTGGCTGCTTATAGCACATACATTTGTTACAACCCTTATAACAAGACCTGAAAGCAAGGAATGCCCACTTACTTAAGTGTCAAGACAAATTAGGCAATGCATCTCTGGCTGATCAGTGTACAGTCAGAGGTGGATTAGGGGTTTGTGGGGCCCTAGGCCAGAGCAAGTGGGAGCCCCTCATAACCCCTTCCACATGCAGTTCCCGCCGACGCTCCTGCCAGGGAACAGGGTCGGGGCGTGGGGACTTCCCCTGCCCGCCCGGTGCTCCAGCCGGGCACAGCGGGTCGGGGAACGGGGGCGTCCATTTTTCCGGGGGCCACTGGGCCTGGGCCCCATTGGCCAGTGGCTAATCCTCCACTGTGTACAGTAATGAAAGAGGCTCAAGTGATTTCAGCCACTTATAACATGCACTGATTTCCTAGAAATGCACTTACTGGAATGTTCATATCCTACCATGAAACAGAATCTATAAAGGGTAAAAAACAGAGCTGTGCATTTATTGAATATTATTAATAAGTACAGGAGAGATCAGCACTGACTTCCAATCAGAAAGTTTCACTGCTGTCCAAAATTCTAGAACCATCACAGAATAAGAGCACTTTTTGGCCCTGCTTCCATTGGGAAATTGGCTCATCTTTAAAAGAGTTTCAGGTAAAGAGATCAGACTAGCCACTGCAGTGCAATCAGGCCACTGTTTTTAAGGCTGCTTCATATAAACAGTTTAAGATTATGGCCAGGCTTTTTGTATAGATGGGTTCTTAATTTACACTTGCTAAAGTTTATTCAGGGACTCATTATTGAAAGGACAAAAGAACCAACAAAGCACTGAGATCTCTAGCCTTTGCCCAAGCCAATTATGTTTGCAAGCAAGATGGATTATTCAAAAGTCAAACTACAAGTCCCAGCAATTATCACTCTAGTGCTAATCTGTTTTGCCTAAAAAAGTAGTTAAGAATAAATTTGCTGGTTTGAGTCTAATTCCCAGTGGCTAACTGGTCACAACACAACAAATAAAAAACAAACAAACTCCACTACCATTGACATTTCTTGGCAACCTTGTTGGCAGGGAGTTCGAGGTTTGAATGAGCCTGGAGAATGAACAACTCTTTCTTTTCTAGGGACTGCGCCTTTAGATCAGGTGGAGGTACACTGATGGACAGTATGAGGATAACTGCGATGCCACTGGCCCCGCTGTACCTATTCTGTGGCTAAAAGTGGACTTCACTCTCAAGGCTATGACTCTCCAGTACCTTCTGCAACCACTAAATCACCTAGCTTTTAAAAAGTTTTTTTTTAAATAGTAAAGATAGAACAAGTGAAATTAAAATGACAGTTGGTATGGAGGCTTCAAACTGCGTCAATCGCACTGCATTCTCTGTGTCCCCTAACAACCAATGTGCGGGGGCAAGTGTTCTAATACTGTTCTGTGCAAGGGAAGCAGTCAGAGAGAAAAGTGGAGGTATGGAAATGTTTTATGTTGTAGTTCTTCTCAAACTGTCTTTGTAAAATCTGTAGCTGATGTAATGTTTCTCAGTGCTTTATCATGGAAGGAGGACATGCTTTATCTAGACCCCGGGAGAAGTCCAAAATCATGGTGTGACATTTACTGAGGGATGACTGTCAATAGCTGTTGCATAAGGGATTAAGAAATAGACAGGAATAACAGAAATCAGTGAGAAGTCTCCTCTGATGTTTCCCTATTCTTGTATTTCAAATTCGAAGGGAAGAGCATTTGAATATATTTCATATTTTATTCAAATAATATGTCCCTCAACCAACTTACATAACAAATTTACAAACAACTGCAAAATATACCATAAGAATCCAATGGTATGACATCCCTTTAAACATCACCATTACCTTAATCTTTAAGGGCTAAATCCTGAAGTCCTTGCTCAGTCTTTCCCATTGAGGTCAATGGAATTTTTGACTAATTAGGATTTGGCCCTAAAACTGATGATAAATGTCTGGAGTAGCTAAACTATTTAAATTTTAACAGAAATTTATTTTTTACATGGTATCCAAGAGCCAGAGTTCTCTGACTGCTTGTTCCATGCCACCACACTGCGTATATCTGGACTCTTCCATTCTTAACTCAGGAAAACCATAATATTATAAAAGTGTTTTTTCATTGCAAAACTATGTATAAACTTCAGTAATTAAACTAAAGTCATAGCAACCAAACAAATACTAACACCACACAACTACACTTTGTGAAGTAAAAACTAGGAAATTGGTTGTAACCACAGGAACCATACAATACTGTGGTCTAATTCACTGAGTTACGTTGTCTGATGTCAGTATCTGCATATTTACTAACCTGTAGTTTTACTGTAAATCAGTAGCTATATTTAGCCCAAATTATGAGAGACTACGGAATGCCAGACTATCACACATATGTGCAACCAAAAAGTGAAGAGGAATTTCACTTTGTGAAATTTTATGGCCTATGTTATATAGGAGGTCAGACTAGATGATCATTATGATCCCTGGTATCCTTAAAATATATGAATGAGTGAAAACTGATAGATGAATTTCAGAAAGTTTGAATGCTTCTCCAAACTCAGCCAAATCACGGTGGTGTGAAATCAGTCTCAAGCAGAGGACTTGGTGGTGATGGGGGCTTCAAAAATCCAGACTTCTGTTGGGAAAATAATACAGCGGGGCACAGATTATCCAACAAGTTCTTGGAATTTATTGGAGACAATTTTTTATTTCAGAAGGTGGAGAAAGCTACTGGGGAGATGCTGTTCTAGATTTGATTTTGACAAATAGGGAGGAGCTGCTTGAGAATTCAAAAGTGGAAGGCAGCTTGGGTGGAAATGATTGAGTTCATGATTCTAAGGAATGGTAGGAGAGAGAAGAGCATAGTAAAGATAATGGATTTCAAGAAGGCAGACTTTAGCAAACTCAGGGAGATAGACTTACTTCTCATGGGCTCTTAAGGGGAAAAACAGTTCAAAAGAGTTGTTAGTTTTTCAAGGACACATTATTAAGGGCACAAGATCAAACTATCCCACTGTATAGGAAAGACAGGAAGTATGGCAAGAGACCACCCTGGCTTAACCAGGAGATCCTCAATGATCTGAAACTCAAAAAAAAAAAGACGCCAACGAAAACTGGAAACTAGGTCAAATTATAAAGGATAAATATAAACAAATAACACAAGTATGTAAGGATAAAATTAGAAAGGCCAAGGCACAAAACAAGATTAAATTAGCTAGAGACATAAAAGGTAACAAGAAAACATTCTACAAATACATTAGAAGCAAGAGGAAGACCAAGGACAGGGTAAGCCCATTACTCAATGGGGGGGTTGGAGGTGGAAAACAATAACAGAAAATGTGGAAATGGCAGAAATGCTAAATGACTTTTTTGTTTCAATTTTCACCAAAAAGTTTAGTAGCGAAAGGATGTCTAACATAGTGAATGCCAGTGAAAACGAGATAGATGTTTAAAGTCACCAAGGCCTGATGAAATACATCCTAGAATACTCAAGGAGCTGAATGAGAACATATCTGAGCCACTAGCGATTATCTTCGAAAAATCATGGACAACGAGAGAGATTGCAGAATACTGGAAAAGGGCAAGTATAGGGCCAATCTATAAAAAGGGGAATAAGGACAATGCGGGGAATTACAGACCAGGCAACTTAACATCAGTACCTGGAAAGATAATGGAGCAAATAATTAAGCAACCAGTTTGCAAACACCTAGAAGATAATAAGGTGGTAAGTAACAGCATGGATTTGTCAAGAACAAATTGTGTCAACCAACCTAATAGCTTTCTTTCACAGGGTAACAAGTCATGTGGATGGGGGGGAAGTTGTAGATGTAGTATATCTTGACTTTAGTAAGGCTTTTGATACTGTCTCACAGGACTTTCTCATAAACAAACTAGGGAAATACAACCTAGATGGAGCTACTACAAGGTGGGTGCATAACTGGTTGGAAAACTGTTCCCAGAAAGTAGTTATCAGTGGTTAACAGTTAAGCTGGAAGGGTCCCATAGGGATCAGTTCTGTGCCCGCTTCTGCTCAATATCTTCATCAGTGATTTAGATAATGGCATAGAGAGTACATTTATAAAGTTTGCAGACAATACCAAAGGGGAGGGGTTGCAAGTGCTTTGGAGGATAGGATTAAAATCCAAAATGATCTGGACAAACTGGAGAAATGGTCTGAAGTAAATAGGATGAAATTCAATAAGGATAAATGCAAAATACTCCATTTAGGAAGGAACAATCAGTTGCACACATACAAAATGGACAATGACTGCCTAGGAAGGAGTACTGCAGAGAGGGATCTGCTGGTCATAAGGGATCACAAGCTAAATATGAGTCAACGGTGTAACACTGTTGCAAAAAAAGCAAACATCATGCTGGGATGTATTAGCATGAGTGTTGTAAGCAAGACACAAGAAGTAATTCTTCCGCTCTACTCCACGCTGATAAGGCCTCAACTGGACTATTGTGTTGAGTTCTGGATGCCACATTTCAGGAAAAATTGGAGAAAGTCCAGAGGAGAGCAACAATAATGATTAAAGATCTAGAAAACATGACCTCTGAGGGAAGATTGAAAAAATTGGGTTTGTTTGGTCTGGAAAAGAGAAGACTGAGGGGGGACATGACAACAGTTTTCAATTACACAAAAGGTTGTTACAAGGAGGAGGGAGAAAAATTGTTCTCCTTAACTTCTGAGGATAGGTCAAGAAGCAATGGGCTTAAATTGCAGCAAGGGTGGTTAGGTTGGACATTAGAAAAAACTTCCTGTCAGGGTAGTTAAGCATTGGAATAAATTGCCTAGGGAGGTTATGCCATTGGAGGCTTTTAAGAGCAGGTTAGACAAACATCTGTCAGAGATGGTCTAGATAATACTCAGTCCTGCCATGAGTGCAGGGGACTGGATTAGATGACCAGTCCTACGATTCTATGTGAGATTTCTAGTCCTTCCAGTTTCTGGGTCAGTCCAGTGACAGCCAAGGCTCATTTCAATGATAAACAAGCAGCAATCAGCAGCAGCAAGAGAGAGAAAAAGCCCATGGCTGATGTTTTAGATGTTTTTCCTTTTTTGTTTTGAGTTGATGTGTTTTGCAATGGCTAACTAGAGAGATCTGTAATCAGTTGCCCTTCAATGAATTTTCATATATATTTGAAGTTCTGCTTGTTTGGTTCATGTAGTGCCAGAACCTTGCTTTCATAGGTGGAAGTATGGTTTTCCTTTTGTTTTTAATTTCCTGCCCTGGAGTAGGCTAAAGGGAAGGCAAAAGTTGAGTCTCTGTGAAGGGCAAGAGGAAGAATTAATCCACTGCTGGCTGGATCAGGAATCCTGTGAGAATGGGCTGTCTTGTGACATTTTAGTTCTTTTGCTCCTGGCTCTTAAGTCTGGAACGTAAATAGATTCTCACATAATTAAACAAACTCACTATCTTTAGATCAGAAAGAAAACTACTTTTTTATTAAAACACTTTTCTACAGAGTCCACAGGCTTAAAATCATTGCTGTCATTCTATAATATTTAAGGCAGACTTAAGGCGACCATTCATTTTGATTGAAATTCACTCTTGTAGAAAGGGACCACACAAAGGATAGGCTATGTACCACTTAAGACCTACTTAAGAACTCAAGATAGTGTTGAATTAGTTCTTGTGCATGGGATTTTGTGCAGTCATTCTGCACAGGGGTTAAATTTCAACCCAACAAATGCACAGGAGACTTGGTCAAAGCCAGGAGTTGCGAGGAAATGTTAATAGTTAACTTTTTTTCAAACCTCAAAAACAAAACAAAAAATAACCTTGAGTTCAGTCTGGTATATTGGTCTAAGGCTTGGGCTTGTTCTTAATTTTATTTAAACCAGTTCACCTATTTGTAATTTTAATTCTTTATATCTAAAACTCAGATTTTCCTTTATGAAGTCTAGTCCCAGCAAGCAGCAGATTTCTCTGGAATCCCCAACCATCCCTTACTAAAAAGTATACTGTTCATATATGTGATTTTTAAAAAAATGAAGACATGATTTTTCTAGAGATGGGTTAGAACTATCTAACCCATCTCTGAACACTTCTAGACTGTGGGGGTGCTTGAAATGCAAACGTGCATTTAGATCTGAATTTTGCAAATGACCTCCTATCATTAAAATGGGCTAAATCAAATTCCTGGATCTGAACTCACCCAGACATTTTGAAACCCTCAACAAGGTTAGTTGCCAAAATAGCACAGTTCTAAAATATCATCACTGTACTACTCTTATCACCTGTTATCACTAGCATCTTTATTTTGCATTAGATTGTGCCTTCAATGATATCGATAGTTTCTGCAAAAAAATATTCCTTGAAA
This sequence comes from Trachemys scripta elegans, assembly GCF_013100865.1. NCBI lineage: Eukaryota > Metazoa > Chordata > Testudines > Emydidae > Trachemys > Trachemys scripta. The sequence continues at coordinate 103,492,939 of NC_048300.1, forward strand.
TGTACTTAAGTGAATTCACGACATTATTTCAACTCATGGATATTTTTATACTGTGATTGCTCCCTTCTCCCCTGGAATCAAAGATCAGTACAATTGATTAAAGAAAGAGGCAAGATTTATTTCAAAGGCTGATCAGTAGGAGTTGTGATGAAGATAGCTTGAAATTGTTATGCCTTTGCTTTTTGTGAATTGCATCTTTATGTTTCTAAGACTTCTGCCTCTCTGTGGAAACAGCAGCCATTTTATTCTCAGCATGGCTGTGGCCTGTAGAGATTAATATGCTGTGTTCTCTCCCTCCCAGAGACATTATTTTTGTTCTTTCTTGTTATTTACCTTCATCTAAAATATGTCATTTGCTTTTTGTGAGTGGAAACATAACAGTGCTGGAAATCAAAATGTAGCCACAAGTGCCTATGACATTCTTCTAAACCTTTGAGGCTAAATGGCAAGAACTCTAGTTACAGTTGAAAGGAAAGGGCTTTAGCTGTGGATATACCCTAATGTGTGATTGAAAGGAAAGCTCTTTTATCTCCTGCCAATTGAACGTTCTTTAATTACTTGACTTTGTGACCCAAGAACCTCCCAGTGCCAACTGACAAGGAGTAACAGAAGGGTACAGGAAGAGTCGGATTCCCCTATGTACATTCTGGTTCACCAACGAAGGTCATGTGATGTTTCAAATGAAAGCTGGTGTCATACTAGTTATTGATATCATTATCAGATATGTCCAGATACTATGGTAGGAGTTATGGGCATACACTGAAAATGTGTTCTTAGAGTCTATATCAAGATATAAGTCACCAGCAGAGGTAAAAAAATAAACAGGTTTTCTGTCAGACAAGAGATGTTTATTCATCCCTCCCCCTCTAGCGGGAGGTAAATTAAGTGCTGTAAGCTAATGCAATGAATGCCCATTTCCATACAAAGTCAAAGTTTAACAAAGAGATCTGAAGTCAACAGGGAAGCAGCACCCAGGAAAAACAAGCCACAGGTGGTTGTCCTGACTGTGAGCAAGCGCAGTGAACTTTGGGGGTATATCTGGAAGGCAAAGAAGACACCCCTTATCCTGACATAACATAGAAGTAAATGGATAGCACATGGGCATTCATGGAAACAGGATCACAAGCAGCATTGGTTTAAAATGTTGATTCTGGGTGACAAAAAACGTCTTTAGACAGATTAGCTTGTTAGTTTAGTCTCTAGAAAAGCTTGTTATGATTTAGTTTTATATGTAACTATTTGTTTCCAACATCCTTCCTCACTATCATTTGAACCTTGAATCTTTAACAATAAACTTATTCTTGTTTTCACTATATATATAGTGAAGGGCTGTGATATTAAGCAAAGTGCTGGTCCTGAGCTGAATCTTGCAAGTTGGTGTGTACTCTTTTCCTTTGGGGACAGCAGACCTGGTAATTCTGTGAGTAGCCAGTGACAGGGGCTGGGTATCACAGGGGACTGCTTCAAAGAGACTCGGGGACTGGGGCGCACCTATTGTAAACCTGCAAGGCAAAGTAAGGGCAGGTATACCCTAGAGGGGTGTGCTTGAGTGGCTAGAAGACCGGTGGTGTTAGGGAGCTGACACCCAGCTAGGCACAAGTAACACTCCCTCATGCTGGAGGCAGGAGGAACAAGGTTACTCAAGGTTCTTGGTAACCCCAGAACCATCACAGCCTCCAGTCTCTCTTCTGTTCATCATCTGCCCGTGGTGTGTGTGTACAACACACACACCCAGTTACAAATGTGGTGTGCTGGACACCTTGCTGCTATTTTGTGCTGTTTACTTAGTAATGCCTTCCTATTCTGATGTACAAATGGTAAGTCCCAGTGGAAGGACTGCAATAGAAATGGTGGTATGCAGTGAGAGGGACGATAATCAGAAGGACTGTTCCCAGCTAATAACTCAGGTTCTTAATCAGATTAATCATCACTGCTCTTCTCCCTCTGTCTTTCAGGCCAGATCGAATGCGGGTTTGCTGTGTGGATGGTAAAGTTCTTCAAAAGAACAAAGCATGGATGATTAAAAGCTCTCAGAGCCTACACTCTGCCTCTATTGAAGCAGACGGGAGATGCTGGATAAGTATACCAGATTTGTGATTACAAATAGCATCAGATTTTCTCATTCTCTTGAAGCTTTCATTTTTTGTAATCTTCTTGTCAAAAGTTGTTTATTTCAGATACATGCATTGCTGAACATAACCTTGCTAATCTGCCCCTACCACCCTCATCTTTGTGTCAGATAAGAAGCACAAGGCAATTTTCTTTCCTCATTTCTGTACAAATGATTCGTGTGACTGATGTGAACTTTTCACTTATGGGATTCCTTATTTGTGTCCAGAATAGCCTGTTATTAGATATAACAAAAACACTGGAAACCATGGCACACACATATATAAAGCGACTGATTCTCCCAACCAAAGCAGCATTCACCACACTGAGTTTCTGCTTGGGTGAAAGGCCACTCTTGATAGTGAATGAATTTCAGACTTCTAAACAAATAGGTTGGTACCCAGCATATCTGTTCTTTAGAGAGCTTTTTGTTTGAAGTGTTTCACTGTATAGAGAATCATATAATGAGGTCAAACAGATTGTGTCTCCCAAATCTGTCCACTTCCAGGCTTTATACATTATGTAGGGTCTGATGAGACTTCACAATTTGCACTCTTTACTTCCTTTCTGAAATTTAGAGTTAATTGAATCCCATGCAGTCAACAAGAGACATTATTGATCTGAGCTATGAATAACCATCCTACTCAGGAATGAAATAGATTAAAGGTGCCGGGGACTGTAGGTCCTACCAGGCTGAAGAGAGGAAGGTGAAGAATAGCCCTGAATAAACGGTTGAAAATGTTGTTTTTAACATTTTAGGCATCTGGCTTGTTTGGCAATGCCCCGAATCAGAGCTCCAACAGAGAGAGGAGGTGGCTTTTTGGGGGGCAATGCAATGGCAGGGATGGTTCAAGTTTAGCTTTATCCTGTTCTGCAGCTCCTCTTTTAGGTAGGGTTACCATACGTCCGGATTTTCCCGGATATGTCTGGCTTTTTGGGCTCCAAATCCCCGTCCGGGGGGAAATCCCAAAAAGCCGGACATGTCCAGGAAAATCGGGACATGCGGGGCCGGCGGTGCTGGGCCGGGGGCTGGGCCGGGGCCGGCAGTGCCGAGCGCTGGCGGTGCCGAGCGCCGGGGGCCGGCAGGGCCGGAGGGTGCTGAGCGGGCCGGGGGTGCTCGGCCGGGGGCCGGGCCCAGGGCCGGCACCCCAGGGCCTGAACCGACCCAGGCTGGAGACGCCGGGGGGGCCAGACTGGGCCGCGCCTCCTCCACCCAGACCCCCCTTACCTGCTTCAGGCTTCCCGCGAATCAAATGTTCGCGGGAAGCAGGGGAGGGGGCGAAGTTGGGGCCGGGACTTTGGGGAAGGGGCGGAGTTGAGGCTCAAAATATGGTAACCCTATTTTAGGGTTGGGGCTTTAGACTCATCCTCGGCAGGAACTGTCATCTGTGCCAAATCATGCTGACTTGTGCTGTTTTTGAGACAATTGACAAATATTCACTGAGGAAGAGACTCAAACCATCAAAACCATTAACAAAAATTCAAGAGCTACAGTGCATGTTTGGGTAGGAGGTGGGGGCGAGGCAGGAGAGAGAGAAACAGCACAAAAAGAGCACAGCAGGAGTCCCTGCAGAGAGAATGCCCTCAGCATGCTGCGGGGGAATGCACGCTAGGGTATAGCATGCACTTCCCCCGCTCCCTTCTTTCCCACTGTACCAGCTCGGCTCTCTCGCCTGATGTGCAGCATGGCAGGTATTAGCAGTAATCCTAGATGTATGCAATCTTTGCTCATCATGCTGGGGTTGTGGCTGCCTGTGCAGAAGGATACAGGGTAGGGGAGGCGTCTTTCAACTTCTCCTCCTTGCAAACTCATGCAGGCCCAGACACAGTCTGTTGCTAGGTCAACAGAAGTGACAGACTTGAGACATAAATTAACTTATTGTGGTATCTAGCTGCTGAGGTTGGATTTTCACCAAGCACGTTCTTCGCCCTCTTGCCAGTCAGTCAGGCCAATTTCTGTTCTCTGTTACACAGGTGTAAAATTTGATCCAATTCCATTGAGTATAGGATAGTTCAAATTCACACCAGGGCAGAAGAATTTAGTCCTCAGACTTTCCATTTCATAACTTTTCCAGCCAGCACTGATTCTCTGACTGCACGCTTGCATTGGAATAGATATCTCTCAGCTCCCACACACAATTTATTTTTGTGCACTGTGGCAAAATATATAACCTTGAGAACCTCACAAAGTCTGCATTTCAAAGGCATTTTGTAACTGTTTACCTCTTGGAGTGAACAGTTAGTACTGTATATACAAGATCCACTAGAACCGTTGTTCTCAAAGTTCTTAGCAGGTTTCCCCAACAGATTCCCATTTCTTCAGGGGGAAAAAAAAAAGTAACATTTTTTACTCATCTAATTAAAAGATGATTGTTACCAGATTTTTTTTAAAAAAGATCTTCCCTTTTCTTTTACTCCTGAAGGGCAATTTACATTCCTGCTTATTTCAAAGGAATGTTTGCAATTTTGTGGTATTATGCAAACCCCAATTAGCGATCCACAAGGTGTTTTGGAAAACAGTGCCTAATGTGTTACAGACGGTTGGTGGCTGACTTCCAGCAGCCTGAAAAAATGCCTGTCTTGAAAGAAAGTTTGGGAATTAAGTCACTTCAATTTTACTGGGAAATGCTCATAGAAATAATTCCTCCAACAGTTAAAATTTTTTTTTACTTCTATTAGATGTTGGGTTACGTTCTCTTACACATACATATGGCAGCTGAGTAGGTCTTGTTTCCTTTAGTCTTTTCTTAAGACTAAATCTTATATATACACTTAATGGTGAGTGAAGTGCTTACTACCAGAAATAGTCTCACTGACTAGAAAACCATTCCAAAATATGTCACTGACTACATTTATTTATTTATTTGGATTTATACAGAAAATTCATTGGGACAGGGACCATATTTTTGTTCTGTTTGTACAGCAGCTAGCATAGTCATGATCTTGGTCCATGACTGGGTTTCCTAGGTGCTACTAAAATACAAATAAGTCATAAATAATAATTTTAAAATAACACTCCTAAACTTTAGCCATACTATTTGCCAACCCTCCCCTCTCAAACAACTCATTAAAAGGGCAAAAAATGTTTCTGGAGGTCTAAAAACATTTGAAATAACCATGTCTATGTACACAAATGACAATGGTGAGATTATTGGTAGATAGAAGTAGTTGGAATGTTTGTCAAAACTTTTCCTTTTTTTCAACAAAAAATGCTGTTTTGTCTAAATTGAAACATTCAATAAAACATATTGATTTTGACACACATTCCTGTGTGTGTTGAGGGGAAATATTTCAAAGTGAAAACATTTTCATTTAGCAAAACCTTAGTTTTGGGGAATTCTGAAATTTTGTTTTGAACTTTATTTCATTAGGTATTTTTAAAATTGTTATATTTTATTATTTTTACACTCTTTCATAACATGTAAGTAGTAGTAGAGCCAAACTGTTTCTTTACAATACAAATAGGACGTGCTTTAATCTAAAAAAGAAGATACTGTATGATGTTTCAGTCAGTACTAAATAGCAGCTGCCCTTACTGAAGTTTAAAATGAAATATTTCAACTATTGTATAATGTTGTATTATGACATGGCAGTAGTAGTAGTACATATATTTACTTTTATATTTCATACTCCTAAAAAAAGATCCTCCCTCCAAAGAAAAAAAACAACAACACCATCTATTATTTTTACTTTATTGCTAATGACATCATAGCTAACTCTAGTCACTGTCTCCAGCCAGTAGTTAGAGAAATACATTTCATTGCAGAATAAGTTCTTGACTCAGACAAGGGCATCAGGAAAATGCTTGCTGGACCTTCAGAGTGTGAACCCTTTTCCTACTAGGGCACTCCTGTTTCCAGTAAAAAAAGAGTGACCCTTAGGCTAGGTCTACACTACCCGCCTGAATCGGCGGGTAGAAATCGACCTCTCGGGGATCGATTTATCGCGTCTCGGGATGCGACAATCAATCCCCGAATCGATGCTCTTACTCCACCAGCAGAGGTAGGAGTAAGCGCCGTCGACGGGAAGTCGCAGAGGTCGATTTTGCCGCCGTCTCTACAGCAGGGTAAGTCGGCTGCGATACGCAAATTCGACGTATCTTAAATCGATCCCCCACCCCATAATGAAGACCTGCCCTTAGAGGGCTCGGCAAAGTTGACTCAACAAATAGGGAGATCTCTGCGAAGCCAGTTACTGGGGTCCTCTGAGGTTGCAGGCATGGCCATATAATCTGACCTGGAGGCTCAAACTTTCTGAGGGTCCTATTCTCTCTCTGATATATTTTAAACCTCCTTAGGTCTTTCTTCCTTTCCCCCCACTAATCTCTAATAGTTCCTCAGCTCCCCATGACACTCCATTAGGCCTTGCTGGCTCATTTAATCTGTCTGACCCACTTCTCTCCCTCTCAATCTTGCTAACAGGAAGTGGAACAGAGTTGGATTTACTGAAGGGTGTTGAAAAGGGAAGAAGACGCCACCTTGCTGGCAAGAGTAGAGTGACAAAAGGGTGGAAGGTGACTTTACCTAATCCGAACTTCAGAGGCTCTGATTTGTGTCAGAGAATGGATGAAGGGACCAGGGACTCCAGGCTGCTTATTTTTTCTGAACCCAGTTCTTCAGTGTTAGCGTAGCTTCCTTCTCTTAACTCTGCATTGCTGAACTGTAGATCGATAATCCAGATTTGCTCTTAATTAGTACCTGATTAGTTGAATCAGTCATGTGAGTGGGTATATGGATAGGAGTTTTGAGGGCAGGAGCCAGTCAGCACAGAGATTTACACTAATCAAGAAGAGTTTAGGAATGAGAAGGGGAGGATACATTTCTTCACCATAATAATAACAACAACAACTTGGCGGTGTTCTTTTTCAGTTTAGTAATACTCGTATTCTAGGTCAAGAATCTCAGAGGTCACAGAAACACATTAGCCTCAGAGTTTATGTAGAGCAGGATATTGAAACTACCTCAAAACAGGGAACAACCATAAGTTAAGTATTGTTTCTTCAGCAACATGATTAGGGGTGTGTGTGTGTGTGTTAGGTAACTAGTCTTAATCTTTTCTGGTAACATTGTCATTTCATTCTTGGCTTTGCTGTAATATTTGCAAAAGGGAATTAAAACTAACACAGAAAATAAAACCACCTCTTTGGTTTGCTGCTATAAAAGAGTAATGAAGAAATTCTGGAGGAGGAGTCATTGCTACAGCTGAGCGCCTCTGAACCACAAGGTTGGCTTTATGATTTGTAGGGCCCCATGCTGCCAAATTTGGGTTAGATGGTGAGTTTTTTCCCTTCTGGTTCAATTAGCAGAGTGGGAGATTGGGCAGGTCTGTGGGTTGCTGACTCAGTAAATGGCTATGGGGCCTCACACAGTTTCTTGTCTTGGCTGTACTATAGGCTAGTGCTGCTAACTCACCATTATTTTCAATGTCTTATAGATCCTTCCAAGCTGCCACTTAACTTCCATTACAAAACAGTCTTTTTAGTGTAGGGGAAGATACGTATTTGTGCTGCCAGAAAGAGAGGCTGGCATTCTACAATATTAGTTGTGTCAGCTGAGTGGGATGGGTCATAAGAGACTACTTGGCAAATTCTGCTCTCACTTACACCAGCGTACACTGGGAGTCTCTCCACTGAGTTCAGTGACTCTGGATTTCCACTATCATAACTGACAGCAGAATCTGGCTGTATGCCTTCAGATTACATTCCAACCAATCAGAATGCTCTCTAAATCTACACAGTTTTAAATTAGAAATTGACAGATAAGATTTTACCCTCTTTCCTGTCGAATTATAACGCAGTGGGAGAAGCTGCCACTCGGAGTCTAAATAAAGTGTATTTAGGCCTGGGCTCCATTTCAAATTCCTGTTGGCTCTTGGAAAGGTGCCACTGTAGCACAAATCTCTGCTGCCTAAAGCTGGCTGAATTCTGCTGCACACAGAGAAGGTCTACATCTGCAGAGAAAGTAAGAATGTGCCTTTTGATTCCATGTTCGCTGACCTGACTAAGTCTGTATAATTATATTAGATCTATTCAGGAGCTTGAGCCAGGAGCATAGGTCTGCTTTCAATCTGTGCATCTTCCCCCAGCCCAGGAAACCAAACACTGTACCACACAGCGAGAAGGCTGTAGCGGACCACAGCTGATCCGATGCACAGATCACCTGTGACACGTCAACACTGTGAGCTCCAAACGTCTTCACAGAGTGGCTCATGCATAATTCATGCTTCCTTAAAGTGGTTTATTATATGTCGATGGCTGACTCTACAAGCTCATTTCTGATCTGCTGCACATCATTGTCTAGCAGCTTTAAACCCTAGCCAAGTACCTCCTGTATCAGTCCCTAAATTGCATTGAAAAAGTCTTTGAATTTCTTTCACCTCTGCTTTTGGAAATTCATCCAGACTGGCACTAGCTAATAAGCAAATGGATGAGGGATAGTTTCCCCGCCCCTCATCCCCCCATCTTCTTTAACAAACCAGCAAAGAAAGCACACTGCACAGGTTTCCTCCTCCCGCCTCGCCGTTCCTGGATATGTTTTCCAGAAATGGAGGCTGCCCGTTGAAAGTAAGGTCTTTTGGCGAGAGCTAGTAGGTTACGCTTTTAGAAACTGCCATTGATGATTTAGGATAATCACAGACTGTGGCTCAGCCAGCATTACTTTCTGCCTTTCTCAGCTGGCCATGTTTCCAGGTGTGGCACTCTACACTGAATTAACACGAGTGCAGGAAGATGGCACTGGTCTGATTTCTAAATGGAACCTAGTGGGAACCTTTGCTCATAATTTCTCAGTTTATAGAAACATCTGTAACCAAAGAAAGTGATATCTCCCCCCGATTCCAGTGTAACTTCTGCCTTGGCTGCTTTCCACCCTTCATTATTATCAAACATGAAATCTGCAAAGAAAACAGCTTTTACCTCACATTCTTGATTAAAAAAAAAAAAAAGCCTGCTCCCTAAAGGCCAGAAACCCCATTCTTTTGTATACTGATGTCTTCTGCATACCCATCACCCTCCAGTCTCTTGATCTTACTTTTGTTTTATATTCCTGAGGGCAGGGACGTTGGCCCTGATTCTCCTCACTCATTAGTTTTACATTGGCCTAACTCAGTGGTTAGCAATTTTTTCCATACAGTGACCCAAATACAGGGGGGAAAAAAAAAAAGCTTTGAGACTGCCTCCTTCCATCTAGCCATAAAGAAAAGAAGGCCACTGCAACTCTGAGATTGAGAATCTCCGGCGTGCTGGAACAATTGGTATAGTTGGGGGTGCTGAGAGCCATTTAACCAAACTGTAAACCCTGTACATAATGGAAACCCCATTGTAAGCCAAGGGGTGCAGCAGGACCCCCAGCACTCCTACTTCCAGTACCTATGAGCAACTATGGTGTAATTTGACTGGCTTCTGTAGAATTCCTCCTGATTTTTATTGGACTCAATAAATGAGAGCATGTTAATGAGATTTGCCTGCAAAGTCCTGTACACACCTATGGCACTACATAAATAATAGTGATTAAAAATCCTTCCCTTTGTCATTTCAGTCTTGTTTATGTTCCCTGGCTCCTCTTCTCTCTTCTGTTTGGGTAACTTGCTGTTGGCCATCTTTAACTAATTTGAAGCTGTCTTTCCATTGTTGCTATAATTTCCCATGGATTCGTTTTGATTTCTCCTCTACACAGTTTTTTCTTTGCAAACACATCTGTCTGGCATTCAGATTTTCTTGTACTTCTGTCTTTTTACTTTCTTACTGCTTCCTATTAGTTGATCTCTGTTCCTTCAACTTCTGCCTCTGTGTGTGTGGCTCAAACACTCCTGTGTTGTTTTTCATCCTTATTAGACACAGACTAAGTAAAAGAAGCTTAGGGCACATACAAAGAATTTTTCCTCTCTGCTTACTCAGAAGAGGCTGAGGGCCTTGTTCTGAAAAATTGTTTCCATGGGAAGTTTGACATGGCTTTTCAGCAGTTGTATTAGGGTAGAGGAGGTTGTAACACATTCAAAGAGCTGGGAAACTGCTCCCACTAGCTCTGCCAGAGGAAGACTCCCTTTTGGGTCACCTGGGGGGGCCTGTTGCCTATAGGCCATGAGGATGCTGGCTTAAGCATTGGCTCCAGTAATGTGCAAGATGCACACTCATTGTGTCCAGCTAGTTAGATCCACTCTAGTGTTGTAGAATCAGTTGGCAGATCAAACAAGGTTCATACCAGCGCTCCCAGGAAAGCCAAGGAATTTAGTTTCTTTACCACAGAGTGTCCTATGAACTCTCTCAGGCAGTGAAATTGGGTACAGAGCCTATTGGACAAACAAGAGTCTCATGCAGGGTGTGTTTTATGTTCCAAAACATAAAGCTGTTTATTTTCTTGTTATATTAATTAGTCTATTTATCAACATTGATCATAGCCTGTACAGAAGTCCACTGCAAGACTTACCTATCAATAGGCTGCCATTTACCATTGGTACAGATAGTTACTACTATTACTGTTATTAATTATTTATATTACTGTAGCTCCTGGGAGCCCTAATCATGGGCAAGAACCCCACTGTGCTAGGCAGTGTAGAAACATAGAATAAAAAAGAGGTCCTTATCCCAAGGAGCTTATAATCTAAGGGCTTGTGTTCACTACTAGCTAAACTGGGCTGCAGCGATCGATGCAGCGGGCATAGATTTAGTGTGTCTGATGAAGACACGAATAAGTCGATTGACAGGAGAGCGCTCTCCTGTCAATTTCAGTACTCCACCTCCCTGAGAGGCAGAAGGTAAGTAGACGGGAGAGTGTCTCCCATCGACGTAGCATGGTGTAGACACCACTGTAAATTATCTAAGCTATGTCGACTTAAGTTACATATCTTACATAACTGAACTAGAGTAACTTAGATCCACTTACCTTGTTAGTATAGACCAGCTCTCAGTAGAAGACAAGAGACAACAGATGGGTACAGACACAGAGGTGGAGGAGTACAATGAAACAAAAGTGGTCAGCTTGATAAGCAGTGGTCTCAACACATCAGCTGCCTCGCCATTGTCAAATGTTTTTAGGCATTTTGGGAAAGGAGAGTTTTAAGGACAATGAGGTTGCTTTGCAGATGTTTATGAGGAGCTCCTCCCAAGTATGAGGGGCAGCATAGGAAAAAGCACAATGGTTCTTGTTTGAAAATTTAACAAGCAGGTGATAGAGGCTGGCATCATGGGCCGAACGGAGGCATGAATCAACACCTTGATAATGAAAGAGAGATGATAAGCAGGTTGAGGATTGTCTGTGAAGGGCCTTGAAAGAGAAGACAAGTAGCTTATGTGTTTCATGCAATAGAAAAGGGGGAGCCTGTGGAGGGATACAAAGAGGGGGTGATGTGATCAAAGTGGCAGGCTAGGAAAATGATCTTTGCAGGAGAATTCTGAGCAGCCCAAGGGTGGACATGTTGAGCCAGATAGAAGGATGTTGCAGTAATCGAGATGAAAGCCTGGATGAGTGTTTTAGCTGCATGGATTGATAGGAAAGGCCATATCTTAAAAATGTTCTGCAGTAAAAATCTGCGAGACTCAGACATAGCCTGGACATGAGGACCTGGAGAGAAGTCTGAGACAAAGATGGCACCCAGGTTATGGCCTGAGCGACAGGCAGAATGTTGGTGGTGTCCGCAGTGATCGAGAAAGGAGGCAGTGGGCAGGGGTTTTTGTGGGAGGGGGAGCAGATTAGGAGCTCTGTTTTAGCCATGTTGAACTTGAATTGATGGGTAGACATTGATGAGATGATATCGGAGAGACAGGCCAATATTGTAGTTCGGACGGAAGCAGATAGGTCTGGAGTAGAGAGGTAGATCTGTGAATTGTCAGCACAGAGATGGTAGTTGAATTTATGTTTGAAGATGAGATTACCTAGAGATGAAGTGTAGAAATTAAAAGAGAAGGGGACCCAGGACAGAGCCCTATAGAATCCCCACAGAAAGTTGGAGGGCAGATAAGGAGAATCCTCCAAAGGACATGCTGAAGGGATGATTAGGGTGGTAGGAGAAGAACTAGGAGAGGACAGAGTCACAGAAGCCCAGGGAAGACAAGACTCCAAGAAGAAGAGCACAGTTGATGGTGTCAAGGTGGCCGAAAGGTCAAGAAGGATGAAGATGGAGTACTGGTCCTGAGCTGTGGTTAGGAAGAGGTCATTAGAGACTTAAACCATTAGAGAGTGGTTTAAGTGGAGTGCAAGGGGCAAAAGATGGATTGGAGTGGGTCTAGGATGGAGTTGGAGGAGAAGACCTCCGGTCAGTGTATGCATGATCAAGAGTTTAGAGATGAAAAGGAGATGGCAGATAGGGCAGTAGTTGGAGAGGTCAAGAGAGGGCTTTTTAAGATGGGAGAGACCAAAACATGCTTGCACTGCTAGGGGAAGAGGCAGAGCATAGTGAGAGGCTAAGGAGAAGAGAAAGGGAGGGAATGAGAATGTGGGAGAGGGAGATCAGGTGATGGACCTCCAATGGGGTCACTAAAGAAGGTGGAGGGGGAGAGGAGGGCAGCAACTGAAAAACGTCTGTACCTGTGACTAGAAAGGAGGAGGAGAGATTTGCAGGAGGAGAAGGGATGGTAAGCCAAGGGGAGAGGAAAGGTCACCTTGTATTTAATTAACCTGGAAGTAATTGGTGCATTCTTGGGCAGAGAGAGAAGTGGAGGCAGGAGTAGAGGAAGATTTGAGGAGTGAGTCAAAAGTGGCAAAAAAAAAAAAAATCAGCGGGGATTGCAGGTGTGGGATTCAATTAAGTTGAAGAATGAGAGTTGTCTAGCTCAGAAGATGGCAGAACTGAAAGAGGACAGAATGAATTTTTAATGGAAAAAGTAATGGATTTCCAGAGATGCTCCACAGTGTGAGAGCAGGAACAGAGGAAGTGGATGTTGGGGGTGAGTCAGGGCTGGGAGTTGTCAGAGAAGACCTTGCTGTGGGAGAGAGGGGAAAAAGAGTCAAGGGCGGAGGAGAGTGATGCATAGAGAGAATCAACAACATATCAATGGAAGAAGGGGAAGAGAGGGCAGGGAGGAGTCAGAGTGGGCTAAGAGCAGACGAGAAGTCATCAATGCTGATATCTAGAAGCCATGGAAAGATTAAGCGACAGGGCATTAGGTGTGTGGAGGCTGATGGGTGATGCTGAAAGAGACCAGGTAATGGTCAGAGAGGGATAACACAGCAACAGAGATCAGAGAGAGAGCAGTGCATGGTGAAGACTAAGTCAAGTGTATGGCACTTTTGGTAAGTGGGAGAGTTGAACCAGGGCTGCAGGTCAAGTGAAGAGGGATGGTGAGGAAATATACAGGTGTGGGATGGTGTCAAATGGATCATCAGCATGGAAATTGAAGTCATGAAGAATGTGGGAACTTGTGAGGAGAAGAGGAGTTGAGACAGGGCATTTGACCAGCAGAATCTTTAGTTTCAGAAAGTCTGGATCTGGATTCAGAAGTAGCTCATTTATTTGCGATGTTGTCCTTAATTCGTGTTGTTAATGAGGTCATATGCAAACCATTTTCTATATGTATGGCAGGATAACTAAGTAAGGTGTGCTTTATTTTATTTTTCAGTGTTACAGTATTTAGCCCCAACCTGAAGCACATGATCTCCCAGCCCTCTGCTCTAAGCAAAGCCAAACATCAGCACATTTTTGGCTACAGAGAATGTCAGAAATGTTGTAACTGTCTCATGAGGTCTGTGTCACAGCCTCAGTTAATGGGCATGAACATTTAATTAGGAAATTAAAAGTTTGCATTTTTGTTATCACAATTGCCACACATAATAAGCAAAACCTATTCAGCTTTTAACCTGCTGCTTTGCCAGTCACCGGGCATGTACCTACGAGTAACGCACTTTGTAAAAAACAACAAGTAACTCATTCAACTTCTACTCAGAAAGTTTAGGGGAGTGTACAAAGCATAATTACTAGTCATAACTTTACATTCCACTCAGTTGATTATTTCAAATAATTAAAAAAAATAATGCTTCATAACTATGCACATTTTATCAGAAGATCTCAAAGCAGTTCACAACGATGGATAAGTATTTTAATTCCCATTTTATGAAAGAAAACTGACACTGCAAGATTAAGACTCAGCCAATTCAGCAAGGTACTTAAGCACATACCTGACTTTAAGCACATGAGTAGCTAGACTGAAATCAATTAGAGACTCATCTGCTTAAAGTTAGCCATGGACCTTGCTAAATCAGGGTCTAAATGAATTGCCCAAGGTCAGGGCACTGTTCTATGACACAGCTTGGTAGAGAACCTTGATCTTTAACCTCCCAATCCCATGCTTTAACCGGAGAACTATCCTCCTTATTACAAATAAGAATTAGGAGAAAATGGACAAGAAAAATTAAATGACAAAAATTCTAGCACAGGTGGGGTTTAGATAATCTAAAGGATCACACCTTCCACAAGCAACTTCAGACTTTCTTCTGTTCCACCCCTTATTCATGGAATGCCTTGGAACTAATTCATAAAGTCTACCTGTCAAATTCCTTCTCAAGACTCACATCTACCACGAACCTAGAGTAAATTGCCGACTGACATTGGATAGGTTGACAGACAACAGGGATTACTGGTATCATTGATATTCCTATTTATCTATTTTTAAAAAAAAATCTCTACTTGAAGCCTGCTAATTGTAAACACTTGTCTATGTGACTGTGTGCTCCCGTCACTAATCCCCCTATCCCATGATTTTTTCTCCCATTGGTTGTATCTTGTCTTAAATTAGTAAATGCTTCAAGGCAGAGACTCTCTCCATTTTGTGTTTGAAAATGGAGGCCCTGATCTTGGCTGGGGCCTTTAGGTGCTACTGTAGAACACACAATTACGATACCCGGATTTTCCACATGTTATTTTGATTGCTTATTGAAAGCACACCCAACTTGTGGTTCCCCCCCCCTAGACACCCAGACTAACTAGTTCCCTTTCCTCCGTACTTGGCAGTAAGGCTCAAAACTGGAAAGAACAGCAGTCAAGTGAAACCCTTTGGAGGGAATCTTTCAAGTTTTATAGCGTGATGGCCTGCCAATTCACAATTGCATGGTGCTCTGCCTATCTGTGTCACCATGCCCTTGACACAAGGCTGTAATTTCGGTTCCCAATAAATGGCCAAAGTTATTAGACATGAGTGGAGTGGGAAAGGTCGCAACAATATAAATGTACGAGCACAGTTACTGCGGCCTCATTCTGACATTGGCAAGCAAGGGGGAATGAGAGCAACGTAAGAAACTGAATGATGTGGCATGTAAGCAGAATGCACAATGCCAAAGAAACTACTCTCCTCCTCCTCGTTGTCTTTGCTGGTCTCCTTACCACTCCTCTCTCTTCTTTGCTACTATACTTTCTGCTTCTTTCCCCTCTGTCACCTCCTCTTCAGGGCTCCAGCCTTGATTTACAGGTCCTGGGATGACAACACAGAAGCAACATTTTCCCATGCTCCATGCTGATAGGATTAAAGGCAGACCAGTGAGGGCTTGCCACCAGAGACTGGAACAACCCTTTTTTGTCAAGGTAGGGTGGATAAGAGACTATCTTCAATTTAAAACCACGTATCAACATGGCAAAAAAGAAACTCACCAAAAGCCAAACACACTCACATTTTATTCCAAGCATCCCCTGCCTGAAACACAGTTAAGGCCCGGACAGCTCCTGATTCTCACCCAACTTAAAACCAGCTCCCCAAGCTTTTCAGGTCATTGGGCTCCCTCCCCAAAGCACCAGAATTCTTCTACTTCCCTATGCATTCTGTCTGTGGTTCTCTCTCCTCTTCCCCAGTTTCTCCTCCCCCTATCTTTCCACATCACTTTCCCTGGGAACTCCACACACACTTTCCTACCTCTGCTTCCCTTCTAATTCTTTCAAGTCCCCCACTCTTTCCATCCCAGTTTCCTCCAATCTATTTCTTTCCTTTCTCTCCCAGACTTCCCCATCTCTCTCTCCTTTGATCTGCCACAAGTTCATTTTCTTCTCTTTCCTCCTGAGTTACTCTCTCTCATATTACCTGCCTAGTCCCATATTTCTCTTTCCTGCTCTTAAGTCACTCTTTCTCTTCCCTCCACTGCTGACCTTCCTATTTCTTATTTCCCCCCCTCCACGCCTGAATCCTCTTCTTTGCTCTTTTCCCTGATGGCTTGTCTACATAGCTAGCTTGTCAACAGCAATATGTCAAAGCGCATTACGGATTTTTCACCTATTTTCCATCCTAAGTCTCCCTTTCCTTCTCCTCTGCTCCCCAGGATCCTCTTATCGTCTAACTGTCCTCTTTGGAGCTGGCTGGCCATTTCTCAGAGAAGTTGGGTTTCTTTTAGACCAGATACAGTTGCCTCTGGTGCTGCCGTGTGCTCCAATGTCTAATTTACCCATCTCCTACTGCTGGCCTGCACTCTCCCAGAGCATGGGTGTCTGTGCTACACCTTCTTTTGGGTGCTCCTAAAGCAGGAGCTAGAGCCTGACACTGTCTCAACAGGTAGCCCAGGACCTGTAGTCATATTGGGCTTGAGACTACCTTCGTGATAGTCTCCCCACTTACTGACTTCTTCCCTCTTCCCACAGTCTTTTCTTCCATAGTTTACCAGCACACTAATTACAAATGCAGCATGCCTCTCCCACATGAAACTAAACTGGCACTTTTGGAAGGCTCCCTAGTTACTGACATTATTGCATCTGACCATCCTAGTTGCTTTGTTCAAGGGCAGCATTAGTCCCCAAGTGAGAACAGTAAGTAACATACGTTTCCCCACTGCCTGTAGAAAGAAGAGAAAGAATGGAGCAAAACATTCAAGCAGTAGAGTACATAAAACCTGGCAATCTCTCTCGCAATTCCCTCCTTCCCTGGCTTGATATACTTGAGTCACTGTCAATGAGCTTTAATTTTATCCTGAACAATTTTGTAAGGAAAGCTGAGTGAAGCAGTTTGGGGGGGGAGAAAGGGGAGAAATCTCTGACCCAAACCTCCATTCACGCCTCCAATTGGATCAGATCTGAGCCTTTTCTGAAGTTAATAAATGTTCTCTTAACTCTCTTATCCCCTTTTCAAGTCTCCGTCCCATCTGGGACCAGAAATGGAATATTGTGAAATTATAACACCGTTCCTGCAATATTTCTAGCCTGACTGAAAGCAGGAAATACAAAAAATGTTACACGAAAACCTATAATTATAAGATTTCCAGCTTAAGTTTTGAACACACAGGCTATTTGGGAAAGGTTTGGATAAGCAAAGTTGTGAACACACAAGCTGTTTGGATAAGCACCTGGGGGCTTCTCTGCACTGAATCTCCAAAACATGAAGGTCCAAACAACCCCCAAAGGGCCAAATTCTGCAGTTGTTAATTGAATAAACACACCATTGAAGTCAGTGGGAGTTATTATTGATTAGGGATTGCAGAATTTGGTCCATATATATTCCAGATGGACTAAATGATTTGACACTTCAGGCCTTTTTTTCCCTGTCAAAAATTCAAAGGGCTCCAAGTAATGCCCTCTACTCCACTAAATACCTGAGGTTTTCAGGTATTTATCCTAGCTACTACAGAACACTTCCTATCTGGTATATCTCTGTAACCAGGGCCAGCGCAACCCATTAGGTGACCTAGGCAGTTGCCTAGGGCACTGTGATTTGGGGGGGCAGCGACCGCGGTGGTATTTCTGTGGCAGGACCTTCTGCCGCCTCTGTGGAGGGGCAGCATTTCGGGGCGGGACCTTCCTCCGCCTAGGGTGGCGGAAAAGCTGGCGGTGCTCCTGTCTGTAACATATGCCTTTTTGAGTGGAAAAAAAAAAAAAAAAAAAACAACTTTTGAGCTTTTTTGAGTCATATACAATAAGTTCCTGCAGACTAGAAAGGTTCACACAAGAGTAAGGGTCAAATAACACTGTGAAGTATCTTCTCAATTGGAGTTATTTGGCATATTTTGTTTCTCAGCTCCCTGAGCTAGCCAGACTCACAAAGGCATCCAAAGTCTCTAAAGAACACTTAATCAGCTCAGAATGAAGGTATACATTCCATGTTCACAGCATACTGGCAGAGTTCTCCAGACCACCTCTCTCTATTTTGAACTGTACCTGTTTGTTTCCAGCTCTCACACAGATGCGAGCAAAGGGCAGCTGGGATACAAGTCTTCCCTCACCACGACATGTGCCCCGCCCCATGCAAGGGCCAGGGACAGCTGGACAGCAGACTGCAGAATTCAGAGACTGCTCTCTCACTCTTAGGAGCAGAGAAAGAAACATTCTGCACCCTCCTAAGGGAAAGGTCCAAAGCTCTGCATGTCTGAGGTCTCTGGGAGGCATCATGCCAGCCTCTTCAGAAGCTCCCCAGGACAGGAGGAATGGCTTCATAGGCACAGCACTGCAGAGTGGGTGGCAACAGCACAAATGAGCACTTTGGTCCTGAACCAAAGCCCATTGAAGTTAATGGTAAGACTATCACGGACTTCAGGGGGATTTGGATCAGGCTTGTAATGTCCTGTTTTGTGAATTGTTTCTGTACAACGGAGCTTAAATAACTAATTTCAAAAATTTCATTTTCTGACAGAACACTCTTTAAATGGCATGGCCTGAAATTACACTAAAATAATCTTTAGAAATTGCTAAGGGTTCTTCTGCTCCCTTGCCGATGCCTAGAAGTATCTTTTGGCCAGGCCCAGCAGCAACACCACTAAACATGCCCTTGTCCTCCCTCCCTTTTCCCTCTGTTCACACACCTTGTTGCTGCTGTTACTGGCAAACATCCTGTAGTACAGCATGCATTTGTGTCCAGGACAGGATAGGGCCAGGGGAGTTCTGTCTCATGTTTTCACAAAATGCCATAAAGTGCAATTGGCCATCTACAAAACAGTGGAAGTGTCTCAACACAAGGTGGTGTCACAACCAGGAGGTAAACGGAGAGAGAGATTTCCCTCCTCGGTTCTCTTTTAAATACAGTAATCTCATGGAGTACTTGTAACAATAGCAGGGGTAGATGGAAATGTGCTTTGCAAGCTGGTATGTGATGGGGACAGTGACGAGGATATCTTAAAAGCTGAGATGAGTTACCCAAACATATTGTGTCTGAAAATTGAGGCCTGGATTCAGCAAAGTATTTAAACATGTGCTTAACCTTAGGTTAACCTAAGCAGGCTTGAATTCTTTGCTGAAAGGAGATGGGATCACTCACGTGCTTAAAGTTAAACACATGCGTAAAGGCTTTGCTGAAGTGGGGCCTTAGGCTGGAAAGCTCACAAGAGACTTTCTTGTTGGGTTTTAGAGATTTGTGGCTTTCTGGCCAGACTGCAGGAACAAAGTTGCTCCCATATTATGATGCTTTCACTTCTGGTTCTGGCCATGAATATAGTAAATAATGAATAAATAATTTCACTTCTGGTGCATGAATATAGTAAATAATGAAAGCAAATGAACTTGAAGTCAACGGAAGTTTTTCAAAAATCCCAAAGAGATTTGAATTAGGGATGAAAGCATGAGACGTTCTTATTTGAGCCTGTTTACCCATACATAAAAATTCCTCCTTAAACTTATTCTCTGAACTGTTGTGTCATCTTGTACAAAGTCAATAGTTTGGGTGCGCTGATGTGGTTATCATGGGTGACCTAGTTTGAAAGACTTCAGGAGATGGAAAGAGTGAGGGGAATGAACTACACTAAAGAGGAAAAGTTAATATTCAGGGATATAATTTCCTTGTGGCATCTTGAAAGTAAAGTACACACTTTCCAAAATGTCAGCAACAGAAGATTCTGCAGCGTATAGCCCCTCGTGCAGGAAGCTTCAAAAGCATGTTTTGCCGGCTCTTAAACCAGGAGCTTATGTTTGGCAATTTTGCCGCATACCTTTTAAAGCACATGTTGCAATGCACTCTGTATGCCGCACTTACAAATGAAAAATCAAGAAGGGAAATGGCACATCAGCAAGTCCATCCCAAGCAATACGCTTCGCTTTTGTAGCTCTCCCACCAAATAAATGATGGCTCAGAGAATGGACACATCTATAGCACAGCAATCACTCATCCTGCTGGTAACCTAAATCTTCACAGAATTTGTATCGGTAAATAAATTAAAATTTTAAGGAAAGGTGAAGGAAAAGGGGTAAATTTTGGGTATAAACAATCCAACTTTGTCAGCAGTTTGGAAACAAAGCTAGGAAGAACAGCTGGCTTATAATGAAATGAAGTAGCTTTTCCCTTTGAAAACGAATAAGAAACAATGGGTCAGATCAGCATAGCTACATAGCTCACCACACATTAAGGAGCAGGGGCCGTTGTCTGGCTTGTTGGAAAAGGCATCTGCCCCTTTAAGAGCTAGAGAGTCAGAGTGACTTTCTGTTGCAGCTGTGGACCAGGTCAGTGGCATACCTAGGGTTACCAGATGTCCCGATTTTGGGGTCTTTTTCTTATATAGGCTCCTATTACCCCCCCTCCCCCACCATCCCGATTTTTCACATTTGCTGTCTGGTCACCCTAGGCATACCCATCCAGGTGACCAGAAGAGAGGGGGGGACTATATAGGTCCATTCCAGAGCAGGAAAAGCTCTCTTTTACCTGGACCAGACAGAGCAGCACCCACCCTACCACCCATGGAAGTGGTGAAATACCGGGTTTTGTCAGGGTCTGCTGTGGGCACTGTGCTAGTTGCTCCTTTCTCAGGGGGCTGAGAAGGAATTTTTCCCTCACTGCCAGATTGGCCAAGGTGAAAGGTTGTTGTTTTTTATCCCAGCTTCCCCATAGCAGTTCAGGCAGGCTTTGCTGGGGAGAACATGAATCAGGCGTTAGCTATGATGTCACAACTCGTTATGCAAACATGGAGCAGATGTCCGGTGCAGGTACCCCATAGGGAAGGGGTACAGTGATCAGATAAAATGGATTGGTAAAGGTTTAAAGGAGGTATTCTCTAAAGGAGCAAAAACAAGGGGTCTCAGGGCTCCTACAACTGGCATGGCAGGGAACCAGCGCCCCCTCCCCTTTACAGTCCCCCCTTAACCCTCATTCAAGGGAAGATGGTGAGGTCCCAGCAGTGGGTTGGCTGGGAACCAGGATGGGTAAAAGAGAGTGTTGTCGGACCCAGGTATATAGTGAAATGATTATGGAATTACCTGCACTGTACAATTTTATCTGCCGGGTACTCCCAGACATTGTGGCCTAATTAAACCACATCCAGTGTCTCCTGTGCTTCTTCCAGCATAGGCAAACAATGGAGCTCCACAAAGTTACATCATACAAGGATCCAGCCTATTAATGTTTAATTCTTTAAACAGGTTTCAGAGTAGCAGCCGTGTTAGTCTGTATCCGCAAAAAGAACAGGAGTACTTGTGGCACCTTAGAGACTAACAAATTTATTAGAGCATAAGCTTTCGTGGGCTACTGCCCACTTCTTCGGATGCATATTATTCTTTAAACAGGTGATCTGAATTGACATATTAAATTCACTGACACTTTGGTATTAACTCCCAGGCCTTGGCCAAAATCCAGCTTGGATAATTACATTCTGTCTACCTAAATACATCCTGGAGTTTCAACTGTACACTATATTCATCTTCTCTTCCTTTCCTCTATTGTGCGTGTGCACTGTTAAACAGCTGCCCAAAGAGCTTTTCCAAACACTCCTGCAAACAAAATTCAGTTTGCACAAATGTTCATGGGAATGCAAACAAAAATCGGGTGCCAGCATGACTAAACTGAAAAGCCATTCAGAATTTGTGAAAATATTTGCATATGATTTTCCTCCACTATTTGCTCAGTTCTAGTTCTTACTTTCCTAATCTCTCTTCAAAATCAACAGAAGTTTTGCCTAAGTAAGGACTGAATCTGAGGACTGAGTAAGAAGTGAATAGAGGCTTTTGGATTTGGCCTGTAGCTTTAAATCTATATACTGTAAAAAAGCACATTGCATGTAAACCTTCCTCATTGTTTTTAATAAACTTTTATACAGTGCTCTAACTTCACAAGTATGTAGAAATAAATATTTCATGCCTCCAAAGAGTTGGTAATTCCATCACAGTAAATGATCATATTAACTGAATGCACTTCCATGGCCAGAACTTGAGTAAAATGCCCTTAGCTAGCCTTGATTCAAGCAAACTCATTTTCTTTCTCCCCCCAATAAATGGAACACATTGGGCAAGTTTCAACGTTCCCTGTTTTGTTCAGAAATAGATGTAGTAAACAGCCTTCCTGCTTGTGGTGCATATCTCAGTGTTGCACAAATAAAGCTGTTTTCAGTCCAAGGAAAAGTGTAAGGAACTTGACAAATGCTGAGACAAAACACTGGAACACTTTACAGTGTTGTAGGTACGTGTAAGGGGGAATTAAAGGGTCTGATCTAGTAAGGTGCTGAGCCCCCTCAATTCCTGTGGACTTCAATAGGGGTGCTCAGCAGCTGACTGGTTCAAATTGCAAAATTAGCATAGCCACGCCCCCAAAGTGTAGGGAGGCTCCCCTCTCAATGACTAATGATTGTAATGGCACTCAAAGGGTGTATCGAGATCCCTGACCTTGTGAGATTACAAATACTTCCTTGTTCAATCATGTCCAAAATGTAACAACATGGTGAGGCTGGAAGGATGGACAGGGCAATATTGCACAGCATGGTGGGACAAAAGTGTTTGGTTCTGATGAAATAAATGGACAAAAGTAATAAACAGAATGCTAGTTAACATGTTTCTTTGGCTTCAAGGAAGAAGTTGGTCACCAAGCGGGATTTAAAAGAGGAGGGGCTAGTGGCTTTGTGGACTAGCTCAGGAAGGACCTTCCATGCAGAGAGGTGAGCGTAGAAGGAAGAACTGACACATCTGTGGGGAAAGTGGGCAAGTGGTTTGCTGAGGCTGGCATCATTGGCAGAGCAGAGACAGTTGGGGGTGGGAGGAATGTGATAAGAGAAAAGGTTGGATAAGCAGGGGAAGAGTTATTTGGGACCCTAAAGGCAATTACATGAAATCTGAAAGTGATTCAGTGGAGGAAGAGGAGGAGGAGGAGACAGTGGATTCAAAGAGGGAGGAGTCCTGGGCAAACTAATGAGAAGTGGAAATTACCTTAGTTGCAAGATTCAGCATGGACCGGAAGCAGGCATTGTGGGTGTCTCTAGTTACTGTACTCCCTCTCTAAATGAGGCAGACTCCTCTGTTAATGATAAGCATTATGCATGTGTGACTCAGGGCCTATATTTCTGAGCGGACAGTTGCAGTGAGAAGGAGAAATAGGAAGGGAGGTGGGAAAACTTTCTAAAGCAGGGGTGGGCAAACTACAGCCCGTGGGCTGGATCTAGCCCCTTAGGGCTTTGGATCTGGCCTGCGGGATTGCCCCCCGTGGCGCCGTGGGCCCTGCGCCGCTCTCAGCAGCGATCCCTGGGTCCTCGTCTCCAGGCACCATCCCCAGCAGCTCCCATTGGCCGGGAACGGGGAACTAGGGGCAATGGGAGCTTCGGGGAAGGTACCTGGAAGCGCGGCAAGGGCAGTGCATGTGGCCCTCCGCCCCCCCTCCCCCAGGGGCTGCAGCTTTTCTTGGAGCGGCGCGGGGCCTGCCCTGGCCCCTGTGCATGCCACTGCCACCCCGGAGCCCAAACCCCTCCTACACCCCACCCCCCAACTCCCTGCCTTAAGCCCCCTGCCTGCACCCCGCACCCTTTCTGCACCCCTGCCCTGAGCCCCCTCCTGCACTCCTCATCCCAACCCCCTGCCCTCAGCCCCCTCATTAACCCCACACCCCTCCTCTGCCCTAATCCCTTGCCCTGAGCCCCTTCCTGCACACTGCTTCCCCTCCCACACCCCGTACTTCCTCCCGCACCCCAACCCCCTGCCCCAGCCCTGCATGCAATTTCCCCACCCAGATGTGGCCCTCAACCCAAAAAGTTTGCCCACCCCTGTTCTAAAGTCATTTCAGAAATGCACAAACACTGGTGTTTGGAAGGCCCTGAAGAATTTAAGTATTGTAGCAGTCTCTTCTCAGGAGATGTCATGTGTGTGTGAGTGTGTCAGTGTGAGTGATAGAGCTTGTCTACAGAGTGGGGTAATGTGCTGTACAGGGGTGTGATTTATAAATCAATTAAAGTGCAGCATGTTAATGTGGTCTGTGTAGACCAGGTTGGTGCACACTGAATATTTCCTAATGTGCTTTAACACAGTGTTGTTTGAAACTATGTTAAACCGCACTAGGGAACCTTTAGTGCACACAAACTGGATCTCCACAGGCCAATTAATGTGCAACACATTAGTGTACTTTAGAAACCACACCCCCAAAGTGCTCATTACTCAACCATATAAACAAGCCCAGAGAGAGAGAAAAAAACCCAAGAGAAGAAAGGATAGTTACGCAGAACATTAAGCAAGGGTGGGAGAAAATGAGAACAGTTCAAAACTGGGTAATGCAGCGTTCTTCTATAGACTAAAAAAATTTAAACTATGTTCAAACTGTGCTGGGTAGGGAAGGGTCTGTCTCAATCATGGTGCCAGTTAGAGCTGCTTGAGTTATTCAGTCCAAATAATGAACCCATCACATTCTGACATTTTTCTTCCAAAAATTATTTGCAAATAAATATTCTTATTATTTGATCCGCTGCAAACATTTTGCACAATGATTAATTCTACCATTTCCCCTCCTCCCCATCGTCAAATTAATTGCATTTCATTATTCCACCATCTCTAGTTCTTCATTTTGTTTAGCATATTGGTAGAGAGATAATAATGTAGATGTGCTAACCTGCTTTTGCCACAGTTAGTGAGACACTCATCTCCAAAAATCTTATGGGGTTTAGGTTTGTGCTAGTGTGGACAGGGATTTGGATGAAAAAGTTACTAAGCAACAACTGGCAAGGGGCAGGGAGGGAAAGCAAGGTCTGCAGACATAGCAGATATCATAGCAGTGCCTCTTAAAGCTGGCAAGAGGATGCTAATGATCTGATTTTCTAAATTTGTGAAGGAAAATCTCAGAGATTTTGCCGATTAATCTTCCCATACAATTATGTAATGTGTAGCAAACACTGTAATTGGGGGGGGGGGAGGGGAAGAGGATCCAGATCCTGCATATTCCTTGATTGCTATGGAGGGCCCCAAGAGCTGTAGGTCTCAGAGGAGTGTCTCTTGTTAGGGGGCCCAGGATTTAAGGTCTAGGAGTCTAGTCTGATCACTCAGACTTAGTTGTGGGAGGTTGTGTTCAGCCCACGTTAAGTGAGGAACCTCCACAATACAATCTTTAAAATACAGCAGAAA
This sequence comes from Trachemys scripta elegans, assembly GCF_013100865.1. Lineage (NCBI taxonomy): Eukaryota > Metazoa > Chordata > Testudines > Emydidae > Trachemys > Trachemys scripta. Next base: position 103,518,226 of record NC_048300.1, read on the forward strand.
TCCTGACAACTTCCCTTTCTCTCCAAAACATCCCAACGTTTTCTCTTATTTTTGTTCAGTTTCCCTTAGTTCCCCTCATAAGCTATGGTAAGAAAATATAACCTCAGATAACGTGATATAATGTAGGATGAGTTACCATGAGGACAAGTCAGAATTTAAATGAAAACACCCTTACGTTGGCAAGTGCTATGAAGCTGAGTATCCAACAGCTGACACATCTTGCTGCGTCTAACGAGCCATCACACAACCCCCAGAAATAATGGCTCTCTATGTGAGGCAAAAAGCAAGCCATGCATGGACCATGGTGCCTCACCATCCATTCTGGCACTGGTAGCTTTTTCAAGACTAAGTTGTGCTAGTGCTTCATACCACTGATGATTCCAAATGACTGTGGGGAAGGATGGGGAAGCAGAGAAGGGAAGAGAAGCAGATGCTTTCTGAGTTAGTGTTTAGATCCTCTCTGACTGGACAGATTTTTACTGGCTTCCCCACATATAGGAGGAACCCGCTGTTGAACAAAATGGGAAACCATAATGACAATTGCTGTGGGGGGGAAAGAACCAACCTTCCAAGTCAACTTCATCACATAGGGGATTGATTTGTAAACTGTTGAAAGTTATGGAGTCATATTGTTCTCTCAGTGGTGTAAATCAACTGAGCTCAGGAATTAGACTGGATTTACACTGGGGTAACACAGTAGAATTGGCACCATAAGGCCAGATTTCACAGGATATTAGTAATATCTATTTGAGTCAATGGGGATTACTCACATCCTGCTGGTGGAAGAATCAGGGTCCATGAAGATTATAATCTATTCTTCTTTTTTTTTTAACATTTTGTTACATTTCTCTTACTGTTCCCCCTCCAACCCACTATTCTCCACCTGCTCTTAAATGTACACTCACAGATGCCTCCAGAAGTCTGGAGGTGAACCTTGCTCATTAAATAAATGGTGCCGCACTGAACATGATGTGATTATACTTTCTCCCTAGGTGGCTTTTTTGAATATTTCCAGCACTACTCACATGAAAAATGTGGTGGATGAATCATCGGTTCATTTCTCTTTGACCAAAATCCATCCTTCTGAGCATTCAGTTCCCACTTGCCACACAAACCTCACAATCCCATCAGTTTGCTCCTTTGCATTCCCATCTCGTTTATTACACACTTAATACAGCGGTCAAGCCTCTTCCTTTACCCAGGACAACCTTTGTAGAAAGGCTTCTTCTAATTTACCGGTCACTGGTGGTTCCCACTCAGGGGAGGTGGAAGGTTTTACATTTTCTCTGGAGTTGACAGACTTTTCTCTCCCTCGCCACTTCCAAAATAAAAATGAGGTAAGCACTTTTTTATGATACAGTTTTTTAACAGGAATAGTTAAGGATGAGACACAGATGATTGGCTACATCTGCCTTTCCCAGTCATTCCCCAGCTCATTAGCATGTCACATACCCTGCCCCCTACTACTCAAGTAATCCATATTGTGTGATAAACTCTTTATAATGGATTCCAGAATATTCACAGCATACTTACTCCACATACAGGAGGGTTTCACATGAAGTGCTAATATTTATGCTTATTATTTGCATTATGGTAGCACCTACCGGCTTCTGATTGCAACCAGGGTGCCATTATTGTGCTAGGCACTATATTTACGTGTCCCTACCCCAAAGAGCTCATAATTTAAATAGATTGTAACACAAGATGGGAGAAAGGAAGTGTTATTAATCCCATTTTGCAGATGAGAAACCAAGGCACAGAGGGCCTCATCTGAAGTCTACTGAAGCCAATGTGAGTCTTCCCCTTGACTTCGAAGTAAGTAAGGCAATTCATGTGCTTAACATTGTGCACCTGCTTAAAAACCTCGCTGAACTGATTTCAATGAGGGTTGGGCACCTCTGTGCTTTTGAAAATTCCATTAGGTGCCTACCTGAATCTACAGGTGCCTAAATACCTTTAAAAATCTGGCCCCCACTGACCTGTCCAAGATCATCCAGGCAGTCTGTGGCAGAGCTGGCCATGGGACCCAGCTTTCCTGAGGCACAGATCAAAACCCTCACCACAGCCTTCCTTTCTGGATTTTAATTTTTGTGACCACACAAAAGAAATACTGTGGCATTCTCAAAAAGTGGACCTGGTTCCTAGACCCTCTACAAACAATCATAAACTGGGATTTTAGAATTAGTGCTGGCAGTGTTACATTTTTCAATAAGGTGGCTGTGCTCAAAACCTGTGTTAAACACAAGTATATATTTAGAGCAGCCTTGCAAAGCTGTCATACAAATGGATCAGCCAGGCACAAATCCTACTCGCCTGCTGTTTACCATCAGGGTGGACAGTGAAAATAACCCTGTTATTTCACTTGCCTGTCATGAAACAGGTACTCCCCTGAGCGAGTGGGTGCAGACTGCTGTACAGGATTTCAATACATTAGTATGTCAGTCACAACCCCTAAGTCCCAAAGCTCCACACTTCTCCTCTCAGCCACTGCCTTCCCCTGTACACATGCACACACACAGTTTAAGTGCTTGAGTCCCACTTTATGAAACCAGCAGCTTGCACGATTAGATGAGACTACACCTTTTATAGAACATATTAAATGTACCTGATAAACTGCCCAGAGCATCTTCATTTTCCAAAATCCCTCTTTGCTTGGTCCCTCGCAGTTCACTTTTGGATTTCCAAATGAGCTTTACCATCCTGATCATCTCAGGCAACTCGCAGGCTAGGGTCCCCGGCTGACAGCTGGGCAGGCTGCCCATGGGAAAGGGCATCGGCTCTTCCCCTGTCCTCCACAGCCTGCCCAGCTCTGTTGAATTAATAAACCTGTCTAGCACAGGCATCCTGTCCTGTGCTCTCCAGAAAGGGCTGCTCCTGCTATTGGACTAGGGACACACTTCTTAGCCAGACACAAATGAAAACAATAAAAATGGGCCCCCGCAACTAAGGAAAAGGCTTCTGCAGCCTCACTGCCTCTTGACAAACACCGTGGAGAGATGTGCTTTCCAAGGGTTCCCACTGGTAAGTGAGCTGAAGCAGTTACTGTACTTCTTCCTCCTCAGAGATTAAGAGATAGATGCATTTTTTTTCACTCACCCTCTGTCTCAGGCTCCAAGTTACAACACTTAATTAATCCCAGGCTACAGCTGGAACATCAGCCAAAAAAAAAAAAAAAAAAGAGTGTGTGGGGGAGAGAAGCCAGTGAGGTATTTTCTTTTCCTCCCTTTTTCTCTTCTTATTCTTTTGTTTGTTTGTTTTCAGGAATTGTCACCCTACTGCAAGATGCTGGAATTTGCAGCAAAGGAACATTTTCATCTACAGGTTTGTTATCGGGAGCTATCAGGTAAACAGCTGCTGGTTTATTAAAAAGAGCTTCACCAAATCATGCCGTGCAGTCTAAAGCAGCCCTCAGTAAACAGAGAGAAGCTTGAGCAGCCCAGCAGAACCAGTTCACAGCTGCCTCTCGCTGGCTAGACTGGCAGAAGGCCATCACTCCCTTCCACTAATGACTGCATTATGATGAAGATATTAAGAAGGCTGTTTGAATTTATCTACACGGTAATGGAATTAAACAGGCTTCCTGCCCACCCACCTCCGTCTTCTTCCTCTTTTCTGTCATTTGGTTCTCAGCAAACCCAAAGGGAGTTTTGGCCTATTAGTCAAATCCCTTTGTAACCTTAGCTGCCCTTCAGCTGCAAGGGAAATAACATTGATTCACATTCCAAAGCTAACTGTGAAAGAAGTGAATCAGGAAAGCGGTAAGATCTGCATTCACAAGTCTGGTGCTGTTGTGTAATCTTAACAAACAGCTCTGGTTTTAAATTTCATTTTTGAAGAAAAATAATCATAAAAACAAAAGAAAGAAATGTCAGGGCTTGACTGGCATGGAAATTGTTGACATTCCACCTTTCCATGGGAGGTCCCACTGTGGCCTTATTATTTTGGCTGCTAGGTGCAAGGCTCCACCTGACTGAAGGAATAAGTTCATGTGAGGACATTAACTGGTGGCTAGTGATCACTCACTGATTGTACGCAGAAGACAATTATTATCGCCAACCTTTAAAGACAAAACAAAAGATGCCTGGTGTCTGCTTTGAACAGCTCTGTCACACACAGAAATGAGGTGGGGTATTGTAGCAGTAGCACTTTCACTAGCAAATAGGGTTACTGGGACATTTTTAAACATGTCTGAGCATTGTTTGTTAGACAGATGTTAGAACAATCCCTTCTTCTCCCTTTTGCTTCACATCCCCAAGTACCAGGACCCTTTATTTTGTCTGGCATTTTCATTGTTCTGACACAGTCTGCCTTCTTAATCTGTATTCCTTTTTGTGCTGGGTTATCATTCAGCCTTGGTGCTTGTTTAGGGGTGCAGGAAGGAACTGATGGTGTGGGGGCAGCTTACTGTACCATCTACTTTTTATTTTGAATAAAACCACAGAAAGTTCACTAAACAGGAATTTTAACATGCATTTTAATTTTTCCTCTTATCCATAGATAATAGACTTACTCTTTCCTGGTTAAATTCAGTGTCCTGTTTCTTTTCCAGATGGAAAAATAAACTGGCAAACAAACAGGTTCTTCCTTCTTTGGAGGGGGGGGGGGGGGGGGGAGGAGGGGGGGGGGATTCAAGTGAATGGATTGAAAGTTAACATCCTTAAGTATAAAAAACAGAATGCACAACTTTTTCCTTGTTATGCCAACATCAACAGGAGCAGCATGATATTTCCACTGTTCTAGCATCCTTTGCCATGTTTACCTTACTGTTCCCCCTTCAGACTAAGACAGCAATGTTCTTCAAAAATATGGTTATTTTTAATGTGGGTCGTGGTGCTGTATTATAAGCATATTTGTTGAATTTGATCTAACTAGTCAGTGCTTTCAGGTACCCCTGGTTTGAAAAAAGTGAAGTGCTCCCTAAGTGTTATACCATTGTTGTTGTAATGTTATTTTGCAGGCGTGCTTAGCATCAGGATATCCTGACCCGTGGAACAAAGGGGTTAAGGACAAAGAAAACAAATAGATGTAATACACCACAAGCACTGACACATTCATAGAACACAGGGCTACACTTCCATGACAAGGACGAGTGTTATTATTTTATCCGAACTGGATATAATTTCAATAGCTTTATTTTGATTGTTTCATGTTGTTTTTCTATTATTGGAGCAAGTCATTGAAGCTTCTTAAAGGAACAATGTTTCTGTTAAGGAGGGGTGAACTGGTTTAACTAAAGTAAGAAATGACCCAGACCGTTGCCTAATGTGCAAATTAAACCCAGGCTGATATTTTTTTTTTTTAATTCTGAGATACAAAAATGTTCAGTTCACTTTTTCCCAATTATTTTTCTTTTTTGTTCACCTTTTCACTTCCTGGTCCTAGCTGGAACAAGAAGCAGAAGTGCCAAAATACTGTGAAAGAAAGACTGTCCTTGTGGTATTTCCAGCTTGGTGGGAAACAGACAGTGCCAGAAATCAAGAAAGCTGGTTCTCAGATGTCCAGCCCAATATCTGTAGACCAAAGAAGTCTGGATAGCTTTAGATAAGCATGTGAACATTTAGATGCTTAAACAAACCACACATCCAAACTGAGCCACCAAACTTTCTGTGGTCTGCCTACCACTGCTTTCTTTCAGCTCTTTGTTACTAATACCTTTCTTCTAGTTTTTCAAAAGCTGGTCTTGCTTTTTGCATCCTCAAAATTAGGGGTTGCAAATTTGTGTCTGCATTGTAGGTAGGGTTATTTGGACAGTTGTGTACCTAATTTGTGAATGAAATCAAGTAGATAGAATTCAAATGACCTTCACTGTTTTTGTAGTTATTTGCACCTGCAATTTTTCAGATGGGGGTGGGGGGACAGAGGAGGCCTAGTGAAAACCAGGTTGAAAATCTGACCTCTTGTCATGCCAACTATTTTATTTTAAAAGTACCGTATATATAATAGCTCTAACACACACAAGACATACTTCTCCTAGGGAAACTAGGGCATGTAAAACCTGCCGCTCTTGACCGAATGTAGTTCTTTCTAGGTGCCACTGGTCAGTTTGAAGGTCACCATTTGGACTCATAAAAAGAATGCACTTTTTGAAGGTTTTTGCTTTGCCTGAATTAAGATAGCTGGGAATTAATACTGGCAAGTCAGGTCAAAATCAGTGGTTCAATAGCTAACACTGACAAAGCTACTGGACAAGCTGCATCTCCCCGGTTGTCCTGATTAGAGCTGGCAAAAATCTTTGACTGAAACTTTTTGGCAAAAAAATGCAGATTTGGTGACACAAACACTTTGTGAATTTGTGTCAATTTTGCTGATTTGTTTTGGTCAAAAAACCCTAAACACATTGTAAAAAAAAAATTTAAATGTTTCATTTTGTTAGTTATGAAAGGAAATGTTTCTATTTGAAATTACTTTTCATTTAGAAATTTCCTGGAACACAAGTGTGTTTGATGGGAAACTTATTGTATCCTGTTTCTGAACTGCACCTTGAGAACATACGTTTTACAGAATGATAGGTGTAGGTTTTCACTGAACAGGTGCCTCAAAATTAACTTGACAAAAGATTTTGGTTGTGGCTGGCTGACATTTCTTTTGGCTTCTGCATCATAAGAAAGGGGCCAACTTGATCAGAGCTGCTGAAAAGGGAATGTTTATAATGAGATAATATTCTTCCAAACCTGTGAACCATCAAAAAATTTCCTTCAGCACTAGTTTGAGAGGTTTTATGTCGGGGGTCACATCCTCAACTAGTGTCAATTGTCATAGATCCATTGATTTCAATTGAGATGTGATGATTTTCACAAGTTGGGGGGGCTGACCCCAAGACAGTATTTTTCACTCCACTCCGGAAAAATGAGCATCACAAATGCACAATGAATGCAAAACACAGAGAAACGTGTTTGTTACTGAATTTTTGTAAAAATCACTGAACAAGCTCAGCTCACCTAATCTAAAACTTCCCTGCTTCCATATCAGTGCGGGCCAGATTTTAAACAAACCACAGACTAAAGATGGGTCATTTGCTGTTGCTACTAAATGTACTACTTTATGGCTCTGAGTAAAAGAAGGTTAAGCAATTACAATATAAATATAATAGCTTTGGCCCCAACTCCTCTTTAGCAGCAAATAGGTGAAATGAGTCAGTTCTGAAAGCCTGACAAGGCAGTGTACATTTTCACAGATAGGCATGAGAATTGAAAAAGGCTTGAGGAAAAGAAGAGGGAGGTGGGGTAAAAGGAAAGAGAATAAGCTGACAGATTCATGGCTTGTGTTTCGCAATTGGTATCTCTTAAAAAGTTTTACTTGTTTGCTTATTCCTTTTAAGCTATGTAGTAAGGGCAGCAGCAGAACTGCATGCCAGATGGTAGAGAAAGTGCCTCGTGTGTAGCTTTCCAGTCTATTGCAGCCTGCATGGGCTTCATTAACCCAGTGCTCTGGTTTTCACTGCAAGTTTCTCTCTCCCCTTCTTTCTCTTCTGTCCTTCAAAGTGGGGTAGGGTGGGAGAGGCGGGGAAGGGGAGAGATGTGGCGGGGGGGGGAGAGAGAAAGAATGAAGCCAGGGTTTAAGCTGGCATAGAACTTCTTTCTTGGCTCTCAGCTGCCATGGCCAGTGCCAAATCTACTGTCTCCAACAGCTCTCCCACAACAAATCAATCCAGGCACACAAAAGCTGTAAAGTAATGTTGAATAATGATTCTTGATTCCCCTCCCCCACAAGCCTCGTTCCCCAGAAATGACCTCCTCCTGCTCCCCGGTACTGTAAACTCCAATCTGCAGCTTGACTGAAGGCGTCCTTAGCGTTCAGCTGTCTTTGGCCATTTGTGTCAATAGAGCAAAAGGAGAAGTTCAATAACCTAATTCCTGTTCTTTCTTTCCAGCGATTGCTGCTTGGAAAGGGGGACTCCTTCCTTGGTGTATACATGTAAACAAAAACAAAACCCAGACTGATTAGGATTGGAAGTGACCTCCAGTGGGTCATCTAATCCAATGGTTCTCCTGGTATGTGTACTCCTGGGGTACACAGAGGTCTTCTGGGGGTACTTCAACTCATCTAGATATTTGCCTAGTTTTACAACAGGCTATATAAACAGCACTAGCGAAGTCAGTACAAACTAAAATGCCATATAGACAACAACTTGTTTATACTGCTCTATATGCTATACACTGAAAAGTAAGTATAGTATTTATATTGCAATTTATTTATTTTATAATTATACGGTAAAAATGAGAATGTGAGCAATATTTCAGTAATCTTGTGCTTTTGTATTTTTATGTCTGATTTTGTAAGCAAGTAGTTTTTAATTGAGGTGAAACTTGGGGGTACACAAGAAAAATCAGACTTCTGAAAAGGGTACAGTAGTCTGGAAAGGTAGAGGCCCACTGATCCAATCCACGTCACTACACTTTGGCAGATTTAGGTATTATTAAACATTCCCAAACAGATGTCTTGACACAGCTAATGATTTTTATTATCTTTTTACATGATATTTTAAACACGTTAAAAAAAACAGCCAAGGTTTTCAAAAGTGACTAGTGATTTCAGGTGCCCCAATTTTTGGAGGTCCAGCTTGACACCTTAAAAGGAGCCTGATTTTTAGAAATTACTCAGTGCCCATCCTCTGAAAATCAGGCCCTTTGAAAGTATCTCAAGTTGGGCCCCCAAAATGGAGTCACTCCAAATCACTAGTCACTTTTGAAAATCTTGCCCTGGTCTCTGCCTTGAGGGTCCTTAATTCATGAAGGTGCCATAAATGGGATAATTGTTGAACATCAAGAATGAGTGGAGACAGCATGTGTGTGTGGCACTGACTGTAGAAAGCTACATGGAACTTGGTGTTAAGGGAAGAGGAGGGATCTGCAGGTGGAGGAAGGCACTTAGCATATGTGATGAGAGAAAGTTCCGAGTGTATGCAGTGGCTTGAAAAGACAAGAAAAGAAACCAAAAACGGGAACGGGTGAAGGATGCACATAGGAGAGAAGAGTGACATATAGATGATGTGTGGAGGATCAAAGAAGAAAGGTAGGCAGGCAGACTTGCGCACAGGCTTGAAAGTGAGGTTCCACAATCACCCTTGACAGTTTGTTCCATTGACTTAACAACTTAGCTACTTTTCCTAGTATTTAACTTACATTTTTCCTGCTACATTACTTCTTATCTATCCTTACTGACTAATAAGAATAATTGCTCCCAGTCCTCTGTATTGTTATTTCTTGTTTATTTATAAACACCTCTTTACTTATAGATTCACAGAGTTTAAAGTCAGAAGGGACCATTGGATTATCTAGTCTGATCTGTATTTCACAGGCCATTAAATTTCATCCAGATACCTATATTAAGCCCAATAACTTGAGTTAGACTAAAGCAGTTCAGTCCTCAGGAGACTAAACTATTGTGTGCTACAGACATGGAATAGGAGAGACTGAGGTGCCACTTATTTGTGGACAGCTATTATGTGTCTGTTCTAGACTGAACATGCCCATCTCTGTTAACTTTACCTTATAGCATCCCATTTTTTCCCCCAACATTGCTGTTTTTATTGCTTTCCCCATCCAATTTGTCTGTCCAATTTTTCCCTGAGATGTGGGATGTCACCATTTGTGGCAACTGCACATGTATTTCCCTCTCATGGTCCAGCATGGGCACCCACTCTAGGCTCCTGGGTCCTCAGCCATCACCTCTCTTGGGCAGAGACCCACATCTCTTTCCCTCCTGGACCCGGGTATTTTCAGGCTGCACAATTCCCTGTCTACACTGAATTCCCCAGCAATGCAGACTGCCTCAGCAGGCTTGCTTTGCTTCCCTTCCTCAGCGGCTCTAAATAGTGAAATTTTCATGGTTAAATTATCACACAGTTCTTCCTAAGCAAGGACAGTTATTCTTATGGTAAAAGCATTACAGAGAAAACAAAAAAATCCCTTACACACATACTAGTAAGCTCACCAGAGATCAGCCCGACTCCAACAAGAGCTCTGGCAGGTGAACAGACCTTCAAATCTCACAACCCCCTATGGCTACAAATTAATAACTCCTTAGGTTCAGAACAAGAACACTCAGAATGTGTGAATTAGTCCTTTGGACCTTTTGATCCTGGGAAAAGGCAATTTGTAGACAAAAATCCTCTCCCCAGGCTGAAGCTTCAAAAGACCAGTTGTTGAGGTGGGCATTTGCATTCTCCTCCTCCCAAATATTTCCTAGAAAACTTGTTCAACTAACTGTACATTCTTGTCTTAGCCCATTGTTTAAAAAAGTCCTTTGAAAATCATAGCACTTCAAGGTTCACATTAGGGCAAGTCTTCTAGTTATATACAATCCCACAATTGGGATTGTATCTGAAGAAGTAGGTATTCACCCATGAGAGCTCATGCTCCTATACGTCTGTTAGTCTATAAGGACTCTTTGCTGCTTTTACAGATCCAGACTAACACGGCTACTCCTCTGATACTTAATCCCACAATAACACTTAAACATTTGCATTTTTAATACAATGAGTTCCTAAGATTCTTAAACTTAATTCAATACAATTTAACTTAATTCAATGAGGTTTGACCATGATGTTGCAGGAAATTGCCATACCTGTCACTTGGGGCTCAGAACTGAACTCAGTTTTCCAAGTGAGGCCAAACTGGAATCTGGAGGTTGTGCCTACCCTCAGTTATGATTTTGTGCTCCATGCCACTGACATGAATTAAACCATTGTTGTTTTCAGTGTTGTAGCTGTGTTGGTCCCAGGATATCAGAGAGATAAGGTGGGTGAGGGAATATTTTTTATCGAGCCAACTTCTGTTGGTGAGAGAGACCAGCGTTTGAGATCGTACAGAGCTGAAGACCTGAAGAAGACCTCTGTGTAAATGTGAAAGCTTGGCTCTTCAACAGAAGTTGGTCCAATAAAAGCTATTACCTCACCCATCTTGTTTCTCTATGAATTAAACCAGGCTAACTTGGAAGCTCCAGAGGAAGTTATAGGAAAGAAAACTTCAGCTATTAAAATGAAATCTTGACTTCAGACACTTAAAGAAATCCCCCTTTCCTAATTATAAATGTAAGCAAGAATAAAACCAGATAGAGAAAATTATATATATGAGCTCCTAAAATACTTAAAAATAATTCAATAAGATTTAACGTATATAAATATTAGGGCTGTCAAATAATTAAAAAAATTGTGATTAACTGCAGTTTTAATTGAACTGTTAAACAATAGAATGCCATTTATTTAAGTATTTTGGATGTTTTCTACATTTTCAAATATATTGATTACAATTACAACACAATACCAAGTGTACAGTGCTCACTTTATATTATTTTTATTACAAATATTTGCACCGTAAAAAAGATAAATAAAAGAAAATATTTCAGTTCACCTCATACAACTACTATTGTGCAACTCCTTTTTTGTGAAAGTGCAACTTACAAATGTAGATTTTTTTTATATAACTGCACTCAAAAATAAAACAAATAAGATAATAAAAATAAGACTTTAGAGCAGTGTTTCTCAAACTTTGTGCTGGTGACCCCATTTTGGACTTAAAAAAATTGGGACCCCTCCCCCCACTAGAAAAAACTGATACCCTACCTTCAGCCCCATGGGGTTTGGGACTTCAGCCCCCCCTTGGGGTGGGGTGTTCCAGCCTTCAGCCCCCCATGGGACTCTGGCCTTCAGCTCCCCCACTGCCTCCAGAGCTCCAGGCTTCGGCCCCCCCTCAGGTCTCCAGCCTTCAGCCCTCCTCAAAAGTGTGGGGCTTAGGGTGTGGGGCTCCAGGCTTCAGCCCCCTTGGGTCTCCAGGCTTCAGCCCACCCTTAGGGTGTGGGGCTCCAGGCTTCAGCCCCCTCGGGTCTCCAGGCTTCAGCCCACCCTTAGGGTGTGGGGCTCCAGGCTTCAGCCCCCCTTGGGTCTCCAGGCTTCAGCTCCCCTGCCGCCCTCGGAGCTCTGGGGCTCAGGGCTTCAGCCTCCCTGCTGCCTCTGGAGTGGGATTAATGTGTTAAAAATTAATGTGTTAATCGTGCTGTGAATTAATCCTTAATTGACAGTCTTAGTGCAAAGTGAAAGGTCATGGTGACATAACAGTCGGAAGTGACAGAGGAGGATTAAGACCTGGATGTTGATGACTATGAGCTGCCAATGTGATGCAGCTGTGAGAAAGGCTAATTCAATCCTAGGATGCATCAGGCGAGGTATTTCAGTAGAGATAGGGAAGTGTTATTACTATTGTACAAGACACAGCTGAGACCTCATCTGTAATACTAGGTGCAATTCTGGTCCTCCATGTTTAACAAAGATGATTTCAAACTGGAACAGGTTCAGAGAAGGGCTGCTAGGATGATCAGAGTAATGGAGAAACTGCCTTAAAAGGGAGACTTCAGGATCTTGGCTTGTTTAGCCTAACAAAACGAAGGCTTAGGGGAAGTATGATTGCTCTCTATAAATAGAGTAGAGGGATAAACATCAGGGAGCGAGAGCTGCTATTTAAGTTAAGGGCCAGTGGTAGTACAAGAACAAATGGATATAAACTGGCCATCAACAAGTTTAGGCTTGAAGTTAGATGAAAGTTTCTAACCATCAGAGAAGTAAAGTTCTGGAACAGCCTTCCAAGGGGAGTAGTGGGGGCAAAAAAAACAAAAAACATAACTTGTTTCAAGACTGAGCTTGATAAGTAGGGCTGTCAAGCTATTTAAAAAAAGTTAGTCAAGATTAATCAGAGTTTTGATCATACTAGATAAAAAGACAGTTATATATAGTGATTGCAAGGCTAAGTTCCATACCATTGAAGTACTTCAAGTCTGCAGTACCACCTCCATGCTAAACATGCTTTCACCTCCAGTTCTTGTGGTACAGATAACCCATCAACAGCAAATGAATCGCACCAGCTGTGACAGAGTTTACAGAGTTTCATGATCGCTACAAGCCCATGGATCAAACAAAATGCAACAGCTTAACCAGTGCTATTGCAAAGTGGATAGCTATGGACTGCCCAGAACTCAACATTGTAAATGGAGGGCTGAGAGATGTTATTCAAAGTGCATCTTCCAATTAGTCATACATCTTGCCCTCCCGAGGAACCACTGCATCACAAATACATGACCTATATCACAACAAGAAGACTACAAAGTTGGAGCTTCTGAAAAAAAATGCGCTAGTTGTTGCTTTGACTAGTGATCACTGGACATCCTTGAGCAATGACAGCAATCTTGGAGTCACTGCACACCTGATTGATGCTGCATGGACACTGCAGTCATCTGCTTTAACAGTAATGCATACTGAAGAGAGATAGTACGCTGAAATACATGTAGAGCATTTCTTGGATGTTGTGAAAGAACAGAATATTCAAGAAAAGGTAGCAACAATTAGTCCTAACTGCAATCAAAACTGCAATTAATTGTAATTAATTTGTTTTGAGTCAATCGCCAAGTTAACTGCAATTAATTGACAGCCCTAATACATCTATCTATCTATCTGTAGATCGATATATACACACAGACACACACATATCTGCAAGGGAAACGGAGGCAAACAAATCAGTTTTTAAATACATTTTCTTCCCAACGTGCATTATGTATATACCCAAATTCAGCCACCTCACCTTGTGAAATCTGGCTCAGTTGCAGCACAATCTAAATAGAGTTAGGCTTGGTCAGTACTTGGACAGAGGACCTCCAGAAACAACCATCTATCCATATTTGGGGCACAGGGTTATGCTTTAAGCAGTCTTTGAATGCATGTTCAGCTGGTGCAACATCTTGTAACTGCCGCAGTCAAGACTAGTGAGATGAACCTCTATTAAGAATAATGGGATTCACTGTCTGTTATTACCTTTTTCTGGGTGCAGCACCACTTAATAGAGGGACTCATCTAAGGTGATCACTATACTGCGGGATGTCCAAAATCTAGCCAGAGGAGACAGATTATTCTCTGGGTCCAGGGTGCAACTCCACATGAACGGGGACCTTTCTACTGACTTCAATGGGCACTGGACTATGCTCCTGGGGAGAAGGTTTTTTGGAATGGAGGCAAGAAGATTATTTGAGTTCAAGAGGGTGAGAAGCTGAGTCTCTTGCTTCACTACCCACAGAGATTGCACATTTGATGATTAACAATTTGTACTACTAGCAAAACAAAAATGCTTGTGGTAAAGGAATAAACAGAACTTCAGAACAAATTGGAAACAGTGAGGTTATGTAATTTTTCCATTGCCTGCTTTGGAAAATTAAGAAAAGTTCAGCACCGTGACTTTGGTGCTTAGATTCTCCCACAGTAGGTGGGGAAACTATATGCACATGGAAAGGAAATGGCAGGGACAACAGGTAAGAAAGTCTTAGGTTTAAAAAAAAAAGAAGACCCATGCAAAAGCAATCTGCTACTACACACCTTCACATATGCTGATTTTTGCTGAAGAAGAGATGAGAAGGAGCTGCCTTCAGTATATTTAATTCAATCACACAGTGTATACTCATTACCCAGTAGGGACTCCATTAGATTGGCTCCTTACTTCCTTGGGGGTCCTTGATTCCCTACATATAATACTAAAGACTGTGAACTTAGTACAAAATAAAAATAATGTAAGAGATTTACCTAGTGTCATTTATCTTGAAAGACTCCAGAGAAACACTTCCTTATCCCAATGAAATGTTGCAATCAGTCATTGCTGGAGCAGATCTGCAGCAAATGTTTTATAAAGCTCTGTGGTTTAGGGTAGGAAGTGAAGTACACTGTATCTAACTGAAAACACAGGGAGAATTCAGGTAGGCAGAACATGACTACCCATATTAAAGTATGGTTTGAACCCCCATACCTGCAGTGTCTTACAGTGTGTAACAGAGAGCGAGAGAGAAAACAGCTGAAAGGCAGAGCTCCCTCAACTCCGAATTCATCAAGGCACATAAACACACACTTAATTTTAAGTGTAAACCACAAGCTTACACTGCAGTATTTGACTTATTTCTCCAGGGAAAGAGATGAGAAGCAATGGGAATGAGACATAGATCTAAGCTGGTGACATACCGTACCCCTGTATTCATCCCTTGCACACTACTGTAATAATCTTTTACAAGACACCCCTCCTCCTTGCTCTGGCTCTGTCCATCAATTCATGGCACCAGAAGGAATAAAGGAAGCAACCATTACACAGAAGAAGGGGTCCTGGCCTAAGAAATTTGGCCAGTAAAACTACTGAGAACATGTGCTGAGAAAAGCTTTGCACTGAATTTAACATAGATTGTTAAATTAGGCACTAGTTGTGGTTTATCTTTATTTTTCTTGTAATCATTTCTGACTTTTATGCCTCATTACTTTTATTCACCTAAAATCTCTCTTTGTAGTTAAGAAACTTGTTTTATTGTTTTATCTAAACCAGTGTGTTTGAATGGAAGTGTCTGGGAAACTCTATTTAGGATAACAGGATTTGTATATATATTTCTATTAGTAAAATGACAGAAATGATATGTGCTTTTATTGTCCAGGAGAGTGCTGGACAGTACAAGACATACATTTCTGGAGAAAAATCTGGGATTGGGAGTGTGCTGAGATCACCCTGCAGTATAATTCAGGCTGGTAAAAGCCTGGATATGAGTAGCAGGTCGCAAGTGCACACAGACATAATTGGAATTTACATGCAAGAGGCTGATTGTGACAGTCCAGGAGTGGAAGCAACAACAGCAAAGCAATGTAAAGGGCACCCCCAGGTTAGAGGGCAGGGGTGACACAGCTACTTACGAGTCTAGATTGTACCCTGGGTATGACATAGTTGGATACTCTGTGACTTTGCACACATGTAGAGAGCAGGGCAGGGTAACTCAGAATCAGAAACTTCTAGAACTTGTTCAGTAACTGTTCTGAGGCTGTACAGGAAGTTTTCATTGTGGGCAACCCACATGACAAGTCATAGCCTAGTTAGCTTCTGACTGCTGAGCCAATCAGAAAGCAAGGGGGGGGGGGAGAAGAGGTGAAGGGTACAGATACAGGAATTAAAACAGCCCTTTGGACTCAGTAGCTAATTATAGAGTCATAGAATGTTAGGAGTGGAAGGGACCTTGAGAGGTCTTCTAGCCCAGTCCCCTGCACTCAAGACAGGACTAAGCATTATCTAGACCATTCCTAACAGGTGTTTGTCCAATCTGCTCTTAAAAACCTCCAATGGCGGAGATTCCACAACCTTCCTAGGTAAGTTATTCCAATGCTTAACCACCCTGACAATTAGGATGTTTTTCCTAATGTCCAACCTAAACCGCCCTTGCTGCAATTTAAGCTCTATTCTATCCTCAGAGGTTAATGAGAACAATTTTTCTCCTGCCTCCTTGTAACAACCTTTCATGTACTTGAAAACCGTTGTCATGTCCCCTCTCAGTCTTCTCTTCTCCAGACTAAACAAACCCAATTTTTTCAATCTTCCCTTGTAGGTCATGTTTTCTAGACCTTTAATCATTTTTGTTGCTCTTCTCTGGATTTTCTCCAGTTTGTCCACATCTTTCCTGAAATGAGGCACCCAGAACTGGACACAATACTCCAGTTGAGGCCTAATCAGTGCACAGTAGAGTGGAATACATCCCAGAATTATGTTTGCTTTTTTTGAAACACTATTGACTCATATTTAGCTTGTGATCCACTATGACCCACAGATCCCTTTCTGCAGTACTCCTTTCTAGGCAGTCATTTCCCATTTTGTATGTGTGTAACTGATTGTTCCTTCCTAAGTGGAGTACTTTTCATTTGTCCTCATTGAATTTCATCCTATTTACTTCAGACCATTTCTCCAGCTTGTCCAGATCATTTTGAATTTTAATCCTATTCTCCAAAGCGCTTGCAACCCCTCCCAGCTTGGTATCATCTGCAAACTTTATAAGTGTACTCTCTATGCCATTATCTAAATCAGTGATGAAGATACTGAACAGAAGCGGACCCAGAACCAATCCCTATATGACCCCACTTGATATGCCCTTCCAGCTTGACTGTGAAGCACTGATAACTATTCTCTAGGAACAGTTTTCCAACCAGTTATGCACTCACCTTATAGTAGCTTCATCTAGGCTGGAATTCCCTAGTTTGTTTATGAGAAGGTCATGTGTGACACTATCAAAAGCCTTAGTAAACTCAAGATATACCTTGTCTACCACTTCCCCCCATCCTTAAGACTTGTTACCGGTCAAAGAAAGTGTGACGAAATTCCTCCTCTACCTTGGTGGGTCCTGCACTTATTGGTGGATTTTGCTCGCCTCAGAGATTCACGGTAGCCCTCAGTTTGGCAACTTTCGTGGCTGAAATCTGCTGCTCACTCAGATAGCCTCATCACTGGCTAGTATGGTGGAAAAAAGAGTAAGAACAATCCCTGCAGTTTCTGCTGATCCACCATGTGGGTCAGGGAACAGCCCAGAGACCTTCTCCTTGGGTGGAATCTCCAATGTTGGATCGGGGGTTGGGAGGAACCTGGGCCCACCCTCTACCCCAAGTTCCAGCCCAGGGCCCTGTGGACTGCAGCTGTCTAGAGTGCCTTCTGGAACAGCTGTGCAACAGCTACAATTCCCTGGCCTACTTCTCCATGGCCTCCTCCCGACACCTTCTTTGTCCTCACCACAGGACCTTCCTCCTGATGTCTGTTAATGCTTGTACTCCTCAGTCCTT
Source organism: Trachemys scripta elegans (assembly GCF_013100865.1). Lineage (NCBI taxonomy): Eukaryota > Metazoa > Chordata > Testudines > Emydidae > Trachemys > Trachemys scripta. Next base: position 103,535,825 of record NC_048300.1, read on the forward strand.
CAGCAGCACACCCTCTCACTCCCAGCTCCTTATGCACACCTCACTAACTGGAGTGAGAGCCTTTTTAAACCATGTGTCCTGATTAGCCTTAATTAATTCTAGCAGCTTCCCAAAATGCTACATGTGTCCTAATTAGCCTGTCTGCTTTAATTAGTTCTAGAAAGTTCCTGAGTGTTCTGGAATAGTCCCTGTTATCTTACTCAGGGAAAAGGGACCTGCTTAACCTGGAACTAATGTATCTACCTTTGACCACTCTCTTGTTGCCATCTGGCCTGACCCTGTCACAAAAGCTATTAGGTTAGTTTGACACAGTTTGTTCTTGACAAATCCATGCTGACTGTTACTTATCACCTTATTAGCTTCTAGGTGTTTGCAAATTGATTGCTTAATTATTTGCACCATTATTTTTCCAGGCACTGAAGTTAAGCTGACTGATCTATAATTCACCGGGTTGACCTTCTTTTTCTTTTATAGATTGGCACTATATTTGCCCTTTTCCAGTCCTCTGGAATCTCTCCCATTTTCCATGACTTTTCCAAGTTAATTGCTAGTGGCTCAGATATCTCTTCATTCAGCTCCTTGAGTATTCTAGGATGTATTTCGTCAGGCCCTGGTAACTTGAAGACATTTAACTTGTTTAAGTCATTTTTAACTTGTTCTTTCCCTATTTTATTCTCTGATCCTACCTCACTTTCACTGGTGTTCACTCTGTTAGACAACCTATTGCTATTAACCTTTTTGGTGAAAACAGAAATAAAAATGTCATTTAGAACTTTTGCAATTTCCACATTTTCTGTTATTGTTTGTCCCCCCTCAACGAGTAACGCAGTAGTAAGAGATGTCTGCTGTGAGCGCTGGGTCCCGATCCCTGTACCACGCTGGACAGAGGTCAGTGCTATTGTAGCTTTATTTACTATGGAAGCATCCCACTAGGATAGTGTTTGGCCCACTGCAGTGTGTTTTATGGACCTAGAAGGAAACCTGGGAGGAGCATTTGTCACTTCTAGTGGCTACAGAGTCTGTGGAAATTACATTTAGCTACCAGTTAATTGCTGTAAATGGAGATTCTGCCTCAGCTACAGAGAAAGAACGGGGTAGCATTTAGGGATATGGAGGTTTGTGAATTCCTGCCTGACTTAGTTGGGCTGAAGGCGAGAAGATGGTGCCTATAAAGTGAGAGCTTATAGGGTAAGTCTACTCTGCAATAAAAAAGCCATGGAGCTGAGTCTCAGAGCCTTGGTCGAGCCTCTGGCTCAAGGGGGTTCAGGCTGCTGGGGTAAAAATAGCAGTGTAGATGTTCAGACTTTGAGGCCCATCCTGAACGTTTACGCTGCATTTTTTAGCCCCACAGCCCAAGCCCTGCAAGCCTGAATTAGCTGACCCAGCCCAGCCATGGCTGTGCCACAGATCTTTTATTGCAGTGTAGACATACTTACAGAGATCCAGGAAGCTGATATTTTATATGCTGATCCCAATCACTGTGCCACTTTGGATACAGGCTGCAGATTTCTGTTTCACCAGCAACTGAGAGGATGAGCAAGCTGTTAATCCGAGGGCTGGAATGCTCCTGGCTGTGGAGCCCTGGACTGTTTGTTTGCTGACCAGGTTCCGAAGTGTGTGGAAAAAAATTGAGATGCTGCCGTTCTTCTCAAGCTCTAAGCAGCCCGGGTGACGCACCCTGTGGCCACACTATAAAGACTAAGAAATCATTTCTGAGAGAAGATCAGAAGGGAGTGTGTTCTGATGTGTGTGCTAACATATAGAAAATGTTATATTGAAACCTTAGATTTGAATGTTTTTAATAGAAACAAAAGGGGGAAGTCTGTATAAGGAACACCGGTAGTTCTACTGTCTAATAGCTTTTTTTTAAAAGTTATACAGAGTATTCCAAATACGATTTACATTATTTTATACTATTCGTAACGTGTTTTGTGTGAATTAAATGTTTGTTTTACTAAGAAAGTGCACAATAGTTTCTTTGAAATGGACTGGCAGGGCTGGCTTTAGGGTGATCCAACTGATTCCCTGGAATCGGGCCCCGTGCCCCTAAGAGGGCCCTGCAACGTTCCAAAGGAGCTGCTGCCGAAGTCTCGCCGCTGTCTTTGGTGGCAGCTCAATCGCTGCCACGGAGGAAGGACCCTCCACCGAAGTGCCGCCGAAGGCACCGGCAGCAAATTGAGCTGCCGCCGAAGTCCCGGCATTGTCATCGTCGGCAGCTCAATCGTTGCCACTGTCTTCAGCGGCATTTCGGTGGAGGGTCCTTCCTCCGCGGCAGCGATTGAGCTGCCGCCGAAGACAGCGGCGGGACTTCGGTGGCAGCTCCTTTGAATCGGGCCCCGCAGTGGCTAAAGCCGGCCCTGTGGACTGGGGACTATTAACATCTATTTTTCAGGGTTCTACAAACCAGAACCCCGAGGTTTAACTCTGTGCAAGGCTTTCTGAAAAGCCAGAACCCGACCTGCGCTTTAGCAAAGAGTTAAGCTGAGGCGCAGGAAGAAGGGGAGTGATTGCACTGCATCTTAAGCAGGGGGAGTGGGGGCATTGTCTGGCTTGCTGGAGGAAGGAGTCTATCCAGGGGTGAAAGTAAGGTGGTACGGGCCAGTACGGTGTGCTGGTAAAAAGTAGCCACCAGTACCGGCCCATACCGCTGACCCCAGCCCCGCCCCTTCGGGGGGGAGGGGAGTGGGCAGAACTGGCCCAGTACCAGCTAGTAAGATGGTAAGAGCTCAATTTTACTTTCACCCCTGAGTATATTGCTGTAAGGGTAGGGTTGAGAGAGAGACACAGACGCTGCATGGCGATGATGACCCTCTTTCAGGGACCGGAAGGGCTGGGGAATTAATAAAGGGCAATTCCAAGGGCAAGCCCAACACCTTTTCCCCAGACCAGATGGGGCAGCACCTATCTTCCCACCTCTTGGAAGTGACAGGTTTGATTGGGACCATCTGTGAGCATTGCGCTAGCTGCTCCTTTCTAGGGGAGCTGGGAAGGAATTTTTCCCTCACCACCAGATTGGCCAAGTTGGAGTGGGAATGTTTTGCCTTCCCCACAGCAGGTTCAGGAGGGGTTGTGTTATGATGAGTAGGGAAGCAAGTTAAGCAATGATGTCTCAACTCATTATGCCAGTATGGGGCGGATGTCCAGTGCAGGTATGCCGTAGGAAAGGGAGACAGTTACCGGATAAATGGCTTGGTAATGGAATTAAAGGAGGTGTTTATTAAATGAGTGAAACTGGGTGGGGAGGGAGTCCAGGGCTCCTATGACTGGCATGTCAGGGAGCCAATCCCCTTCCTTTATAGCTCACCTTAACCCTTGTCGGAGAAAAACAAAGTTCTCACTCTTTTGGTTGGGCGCAGCAAAGTTAGATACTTTATATTTTTCTCCGACACCCTCATTTGAGGAGAGGAATGATAAGGTTCCAGCAATTGGTTGGCTGGGGACTAGGATGGAAAAAGGAGGGGCTGGCAGAAGCCCCTGGCTAGATATTGAAATGATCATGGAGTTACCTGTTCTGTACACCTTTTATCTGCCAGGTAATCCCAGACATCTAATAATAAAGTTGCATCCTGGTTAAACCATATCCAGTGTCCCCTGTCTTTTTTTCAGTATAGCCAAATAATGTATAGTTATACAGCATTTTGCCTCAGCATCCCCCATCCTGGTTATATAAGCATATGAATAATCTCAGTGAAGTGAATATGATTACTAATGTGCTTAAAATTAGGCATGTGGTTAAATACCTTGCTGAATGAGGGCCGAAATGTCTAACAATTATGGAGGCAAAACTGACAGACATGATTTGCTGCACTCCAAATGTGTTTCCTGTTTCAGCTGCTACTTACCCTGATCAGTAGGTGGTAGTGGCTGATTTGCCTAGAGCAAGTGTCTGGTGCTAGCTCCATCCCTGGCACTCCTGGCACATGGAAAGGAGTCTGCTAATGTTAATTTATCTTTTCCACATTTTTAAAACTAGAAAAATAATGGGAAGAATCTAAAATTGTTTATATCATCTTCTAGAACTTTGGGTGACTAGAACATATTTGGTGTCACTCCTGCCATTGGCAGTAGTAAGTCTATGTAATGCCGTTGACAAAAAAATGGGCCGAAGATGCCCTTAGGATTACATATCTTCTGTAGAAGACAGTGTGGAGATTGGCTGTAAACTCAGAAAGATCTTTTACTTATTTCCTTCAGGACGATAAACAGTGTGTATCTAGAATGTTGGCAGATTAGGTGATCTCTGGCTTAACATTCTTTCCTAGAAAGCAAAGTACAGCAACAGTAAATGGGGCATGAATACTGTAATAACTGTAGGGAAGTTCATTCACTTGGAAATGAGATAACTTCAGATGTTACAAAGACCTGATTACTTAATCTTTCTTTTCACCATTGAAAACAAGACAAAATAATCCTGTCCCTTGAATAGAAGCATTGTTTAAAATGAAATGCCTTTCTTTGACATTACAGCTAAACATTTTCCATAAGTTTTTAAATATTTAGAATGCGGCACTTCCTAAATCTGCAGAGTATCTGCTCACTGTCTTGAATTTATATTTGCTGACTTTACCAATTTAGGGTGAAATTCAACCCCATACAGAACCCATTTATGCCAAATTTGAGAGTTTAGATGAGTCTTTAGTGACAGACAGGCCTCATGCTGGCCCTCTGCACAAGGACAGTTTTCTCCCAAAGAGAAAAAATGAATTTCTGTTTGCAATGCAGGAGCCAATACAGCTATAGTAGACTGAACTGGATTCTATTCTGCCTCTTGCATCATCGGTAAAATTGTCAGACAGATTCTGATTTCTGAATCTTTAGTATTGGTGTTGAAGTAAAAAGCAGGGAGAACCCAGCTTTAATTTCAGATCCCAGATTGAGTTTCCATGGTTGGCAGTTAGATTTGTACACTGAACACAATGAAAATGAACAATATAATTATCTATGGTACTTTGTAGTACCAATATTAGTCATTTTCAGTCTACAACCACACTTGATGTGTCTCCATTCCATCTGCACATATGCTCACTGATAATGTAATGTCACCATGTCAGTGAGAGGTCCCATAACAGAGGTTGTTTGCTGTCTCACACAAGGCACATATGGCTGCTTACCCCAGTTTCCTCTGTGCATGACAGTAATATGCATAATTTGCTGCTGGGATGGACCAGAGCTGCATCTAGGAAACCGTGGGAAAGTGCTAACAACGATGCACAAACATACTTGTGGTTAAACTAAACTCACCCTGAGCTAGATTCTCAGGACGGAAGAACTGGGCTGTATCTACAATGAGCATTTTCTTAGCATTTCTCACCATTGCTTTGGTTCCAGTGCAGTTCTTCTGGTGTTAGCAACAATGACAACACTGGTGTAGGCAAGTTACCCTGCTGAAAGCAACTGTAAACAATGCAGTGATAATGCAAGCAGATGCTGGTGCCTTGTCTATAGTAGAGCTCCCACCTTTGCTAGCACTGGGGGAGTAGTACTGATGGCAATGCTACAGAGAGAAATGCTAAGAAAAAGCTCAGGGACAGTATAGAAAGGTACTTGATGAACACTGATCTACAACTGGTTAATGGCATCCTCTACATTTGCAGATGGAAAGAGGGCTTCTGGAAAAATGTTTCTCTCAGAGTTATTTGGACAGACTGCTCTCAGTAATTGAGTTCCAGCTGTGGAGTGCTTTCCAAGACACCCTGACAATATGTAAAACAATAAATATGTTTTCCAAGTTCTCAATTCTCAATGGTTCACTCCACACAATTACACATCATCGTTCAGAACACTGCAGAGTGCATGATAAAAATATATTTCTATTATAAAATACACATAATATTTAAATCTTCCCCAACTGAACAAATAGCAATATCAAAAGCTTTACTAAAAGACATATCATAAAGGCTCTGTCTATCCTATGAGGTATGGGTGTGATGCCCAGCTTGTGTAGACACACTCATGCTAGCTCTCATATGAGCTAGCATGCTAAAAATAGCAGAGTAGCTGTAGTAGCAGAGGCAGCACAGTGCTAGCCACCCTGAGTACAAACCCACCCGACCCCTGTGGGTATGAACTCAGGGCTGCTAGCCTGTGCTGTCACTGCCCCCTTCATACTACTGCAGCTATAATACTATTTTTAGCATGCTAGCTCAGATGACAGCTAGCAGAAGTATGTCTCTGCAACATGGGAATTGTACCCCTAGCTTGCAGTGTAAATTATAATAATATATGGAGATATACCTATCTCATAGAGCTGGAAGGGCCCCAAAAGGTCATTGAGTCCAGGCCCCTGCCTTCACTAACAGGACCAAGTTCTGATTTTTGCCCCAGATCCTAAAATGGCCCCCTCAAGGATTGAACTCACAACCCTGGGTTTCAGAGGCCACTGCTCAAACTGCTAAGCCATCCCTCCCCCCACAGCTTTAATTATTTTTGTTATTGGGGTTTGTAAATACTGTACTGGATGTACACAGACATTTCTTTCCTTACCGTATCCACAAGGCAAAATATGCATGTTGTTTACACAGAGCTAGGCTTGGCAGAATTCAAATTTTTAAAATAATTTTGATGGGTAATATTGATTATTTTAAAGCATTTATGGACATTTACCAGTACAAATCTAATCCTTCCCAACCTACACACAAGACATTCAAAAAGTGCCTCCCTCCATCAGTATCCAAGTTGTCCCAGGACCTCAGAAGCTTTTAAAAGGAAAATCCAGGGAAGTTTCTCTGCCCCCTTAAATTATCTGTTCAATAACTCCACAGTCCCAGGGAATATATTTTCCTCTCTATACATTTTTCTGTGGCTTGCATTATAATTTACTAAACTTATTACAACACATCAGTATTTATGACATTCCACAGTTTTAAGACCTTTGGGTAACTCCTTCCACATACAAAGACCTTCTAGTAACTTCACAAATAAATTGTTCTGCCTCACAAGACTTTATCTTACCTTGGATGTGGGAAGCAGAGGTGAATGATTTCATAAGTAAGAATGATTTCAAACCCAGACATCAGGATTCTTCTTCTTTTGACTTGGCCAAGTCTTAATACTCAGTGACTACCTTATATATTGTCATTTATCATCAGAGGCACAGACATGACCTCTGCATAATACAATGGGCAGGGGAATGGTGTCAAAACATAGTGTGAGAGGATACCTGCTTGTCATGTGGATGCACCAGAGGCTGCAAAGCCTTTTAGGGGTTTGTCCTCTAGGATCCTCTTTTTACTGTCTTTATAAAAATTCAATTTGCCATTTCAGTTAAGGTTGGCTAAGATATGCTTCTTCCCCTATTCATCTTTGCCAGGCTGATGATCAGCCAGGGGGGGTTGTTTGTTAGCAATAAGAGGCACTCCCTTCCTGAGGGCTAAGTGGTCAGGGGAAAATCACTCCTAGCCTCTGCCAGCCATAGCTAAGTAGTGAAGGACTCAGCTCAGGAACCCAATTCAGATTCCCAGCATGATAGCGCATTGTGCTGCCTCTATGTAGATAGGTACTGACCAAGAGGACACCACTTTTGATGCCTAAAAAGCACTGATCATGCTCAGGGAAATGGAGGTCATTCTTGCTTGCCAAGGGGCAAGGCAAGGAAACTTCAATGCTCAAAGGATGGAACTTCAGGGGACAAAAATCTCATGAAACATTAATATTTGTCTAGTGTGTTGAGATCTGCCAATGGAAGGTGCTATAGAAGTGCACATTACTGTTTTCTAGAATCACAGAAATCAGAGAGAGAAGAAGGTCCTCTATCCCATCCTCTTGCCAATGCTAGTTTGTTTCTTATGGAATATTCCTACGTGTATTCTCCAGTGCAAATTCAAATGACTCAAGTGATGGAGCTTCCACAACTTCTATTGGGAACTGATTCTGAACTCTAATAGATCTCTCTATACAGGCTTCAGTTAAACCCATTGTCATGATATTATTTTAACACAGATTTTTTTTGTCATTTTAAAAAAGCATATCAGTTGTCAAGTAATACCAGATGAGACTGGTTTCAACCACAGTTAACTTTGTTTTTTCAGAATGAGAAAGAAATCTTCCAAATATTGCCAAATTCAATTGGAACATTGGCACAGGAAACAATTTAGTAGGGTTAGCATGCAAGGAGTGATATAACTTTTACCAGATTGTGTGACTAGTGAGAAAACATCAAATATTAGAAGAGCTTCACCCTGCTATGCTACTAGCTTCCTGTGCCAATGAATTGGAAAATTAATTGCACCCCCTTTGCTGACATTTGTCTTTACATCAGTTCATTTTTAAAAAAACGACATCCCAGGTTTTTAATTGAACCTGCAGCTGTGCATGTGTAACTCCAGTGGGAGCTGCATGAATGTCTCAGAGGACAGAATGTGACCCTGGGTGTGTACTTACTGGTTAGTCTCATTTTGGCATGAATATACGTTTTGCTTTTCTAGTTACAGCTTAAACAGTAATGTATGCCAATCTATGACTGCCTGTGAGTTCCACTTCTCTATTGTGAATTGACTAGTCTCTTTTAATAAACATAATTCCTAAGTTCAACGGCTGACATAAATATAGTTGCTGACATAAGAAAAATATTAACTAGAGCAGGTAAAAACAAACAAACCCCATAATTTCTATTCCCCTGGAAATGCCAATGTTTCAAAAATTATTTGTGTTCAGAATAGAACAAAAAGCCAAAATTTCCATAGAATGAAAATGAATTTTATATTCAGAATGATTGAATCATTTTGTCTCAATAGTGTTGAATCAATTCATTTTGATATTGTCACAATGTTTATTTGGCTAAGGTAAACATGTCTAATGTTACAATGTTATAATTTATAATATAATATAAAATATTAAATATAGTTTGAATAATATTAAATATAATGTATAAGTATTGATTAATAGCTTAATATAAAATAAAAGTAGAAACAAATTGAAATGGTAAAGTCAAAATGAAAGGTTTTACCCCATTGAAATGAAATGTTTCAACATTAGTGAAACAAAGTGAGGAAGTCAACATGATTCATTTAGACTTTTTCCCATCAAAAACTTCATCAAAATGTTTCAATTTTGACAAAACTGATGGAATTTTTTTCTATCTAAATGTTTTTTAACCAGGTCTAACATTTACATTTTTCAAACATTTTGCTTTTGACATTATGAAGCAGCAGAAACCACCACTGGGCAATCTGGGTGTGTGCATGTGCTTACATATATGCATGCATAGATTGTAAGTTTGTGTGCTTGCATGTGTGTTGTACATGGCATAGATCAGAGAGCAGTAGGGCAATTCCCATAATGGTCTCAAATAACTTTCCACCAACCCTAGTGAGAGACAGCCTTAGTAGCTCTGCAATTAATTCCTCTTTACTGAGGCAGAAGACCAAAGGAATGTGATGGACTGTGGTAAGAGGAACTGACAGGGAGTTCCTTCTTCAGCCAATAGTAAATTAGAGAGACCAAAGAGAGAGAATGAGAGATGAAAGAGCACTAAATACAGTCAGTGATCACTAGTATTTGCCACAGTTACTTTTTTTTTTAAAATAAAAGAGATAATAAAAGAGTCAGCCACTTACTAGACAGGTATTAATTGAACGTCAAGACCTGTGTTTAATTATGCCACATACATAGTTTACTTTAGCATAACTTAGCAGTGGTGGCTAACAAAAATTGCAATTTGACATGGGTCTAGAGAAGACTCTGTTACGTTGTTTCTTCATACGATGAAAAAGAGTGACTAATTTTGTACCTGAGATTTTGAAGTCTTATAGACAAATAAAGATTTTATTCAGCATACACATCACATTAAGGTTACCGTTTTGTACGCAGCACCAAACACAATGCAGTTTTCTTACTTGCCTATTTTAAAAAAAATTGTCTGACAAATGCAAATATATTTCAATTAGGGAGGGGCAAATCAATCTGGATAAAATTATTATTAATATTAGAGTAGTGCTTGAAGATCTCAGCGAGGTCAGACCCGGATTGTACTAACTATTGTGCAGATAGTTCCTGCAGCAAAACGTTTTCAATTTTAAATAGAAGATTCACTAGATGGGTGTAAAACAAAAAGGGAGGCATGGGAGGGAAAACTAGGTGGTAACAACATAAGCATGTTTTGCACAGACAAACTTGCACTAAGCAGCAGTAAACTGTTCAGCCACTGCCTCGGTGGAACTGATCATATTGTTGGCTAAAATTCAAACTTAACTAAATTATTTATTTATTTTGATGTTCAAAAATGTTCCACTACTTTTTATAATAAATAAACTGTAGACTGCTGTGCTCCTCAGTTTCTACTGGGACCAGAAGTGGAAGGACCAAAATACTGAGGAAAAAGCTGCCATTGTGCTATTTCCAGTTAGGCAGAAGCCAGGAAATCTCATGAGAAAGATTCTGGCCTGAGGTTTCCAGTCTGATTTCCAAGCCAAAGGTGTTGGATAAATTGAAATAAGCATTCAGAATTCTAGATGCTTATGTGAATGGAACTGAATCACCAAAGCTTCTGAGGTTTGCCCATCCCCAAATTTAATGCATCAACAATACTAAAAGTATGTATGTGATACTTTAAGTCAAACATTAAACCTCTGCAAAATAATCTTTTGTAGTAGCTGTTCTAACACATAGATCTTAGTAAATTTCAAAGTCGTATGTGTTTTACCACCGCTCATAATATCCATGCTTTCCAGGATGGGTGTTCACTTTATTCATTGTGTTCATTTCCCTCTCCTCTCCTTTATGATTCTCATAGAGATATTACAAAGGACAGTGAATTATGCATTAGATTAGGCTCTTACTGCTATGGAGTCTTTAGCACAGGATGACCCCGAATGTGCTGAAAAGTAGTGCTTTGTTTTTACATATAATTCCTATTATTTTTTATGTGGTGTTGATGCTGGCAGGACTTGGTTTGTTTGATTTGGAAAAGCCTATGAAGTTTGATCAAAGCAAATGTATTATAATACAAATTATTATGGATTATTAGTAGTAAAGTAATCCAAGCCCCAATGATAGTCACCCAAGGTCACTACCGTATAAATTATGGCTACTTGGTGGCTTATGTGACTAGAGTTGGTGGTCTCAGTCCTGTTCCACATGAACCGGGGTCCACAACAGGAACACCATCATAACAATTAGAGTGCTTGCTGGCAGACTAAGCAGGGAGGCCAATGACTGAGTAGGAATGAAGTTTGATGATCAAGATTACTAACTGCCTCAGAGAGGAAGAATGGTCTCGTAGTTCTGGCATTAGACAGAGACCAGAGTGCAGTTCCCTTCTCCACCTCATACTTTGTGTGTGACCTTAGGCAAATCACTTAGATTCTTTCTGTCTCAGTTCCCCCTAGGTAAAATGAGGATAAAACCACTTCCCTATCTCACAAGGGTGTTGGGAGGATAGATGCACTGAAGATTGTGTGGTGCTCAGATAGTATAGTAATGGAAGCCACCCAACTATCTTAGATAGATGCTTTAGTCAGTATTTTCACAAGGATGGACCCAGTGATTATCCCTGGCTATTATGATTTAGAACTACTCTCTTGCCTCAAATGGCTCAGGTGTCATTGGCAGGATAGTACAAATAAATCACAAATGTTTAAAATATATGAAGTTTTTCAGGAGGGCATGAGGGAAAATACATTCAATCACTTCACATTTTTCACTGGATGCAAGACAAGTTAACTATCATTGGCAGCCCTGCATTACCTCCATCAAAGCTTGGTGACCTCAAGCTACCTCAAGTCTGCAGGAATCAAATAGTCCTCTCTGTGAGCCAAATCCAGACAGGTGCTGAGTCCCTGTAAATGCCACGGAAGTCAGTGGAAGTTGCAAGTTTTCAACAGGCACTAAGTATGCCCCTGGATTTGGCTCTTTTTATTTAACAATAATAAATAATATCTTGCATGCACATATGTAGTTCCTTTTATTCTGACAAAGTTCTTCACAGATTTTTACATCTGGTATACAGGAACCATGTCCGTCACCCATTACTGAAAAGTGACCAGCACTGAGATGGAACGTAGCCATTTAAAAGCATGCAGCATGACTACAGTATGGTTTGGGCAGGATGTGTATATAGCAGCAGCATACGCAATTAAATACCAAAGGAAAATTTATAGTAGACTGAATGTAGTGGCCCAAACTAAAATTTGGCCAGGACACTGGCGCGAAGAACCCAATCCTTAACAAAAGTGTTGTGGGCTCTTTAATGATCACAAGCGGTCAGGGCGTCAGTTTTTCCTCCCACCTATTTCATTTAAGAAATCATTTCCCTTCATTTAACACAGGATATGTTGTCTTCATCTTTAACTTTAACCCTGCTGTTAGTGGTGGACCTGCTATTGCAGAAGACAAAAGTAGTGCATTTCCGAGCAGTTCAGTATCTGCTTCACAGATTCCAAGATTCTGGGGCTGCTTGGAGACTGGGGCATGGTATCAAGATGACACACATGTGCCACCTTGCAAGAAAATAAATGGATATACTACACCAGAAACTGCTTTATCTTTCCTCTCATTATTTGCAACAGGTACTTGGCATTGAAATGATCTGCAAGCAAATCATTTTCTGTCCCGCAGGCTACAAAACAGGTGCTGTTCACATTGATGCTGCCCAGGTTATGTGGTTTGCTATATGATAAGATGTATAGTACTTCTGGGAGCAATTACGACGAAAACATTTTTTCACGTGAACTGAGCTGAGAAACTGAAAAAAAAATAAAACAGGACACAAATGCAGTCATTTTACTAATTCATTCCAGATATGTGTGTGTCCAGTACGGGGTGAGGAAAAGACAAAAGATAGGGCTTTCTTCCCATTTCAGAGCAAGAGCAGTTGGCTTGCTTGGACAGTTGCAGTTAATACAGTCCCAAAGAGTTGTCCTAAGCATGTAACTATAAAGTCTATGCGTTTTCCCATAGAGTACTTTCCAATGTGTCTTTTTCCACCCTGCAGCAGACATTTATTCCCATTTTTAAAAACTGGTTGTTTACATAAGAAAAAATCCAAATATACCATTTTTAAAATATGGATATTAAGTCCTCCTCCTTCTGTGAATCAATAGATGTTAGAACACAAGCCTAAATTTTCAAAAATGACTGCTGATTTTGGCTGCCTCCGCTTTTGGGAACCCAACGTGAGACAATTTAGAGGGATCTTATTTTCAGGATGCGATGAACAGCTGAAAATGAAGGGTTCTGAAAATAGAGGATGTTCCCTTTAAGATGTCTCCTGCTGGTCACCCATAATCACAGCCTGAGGTTTTAACTTTTGTTGAAAAAGATTTAAGAGCTAAGTAAAAGAGATTCATGTTTCTTAGCTGGGATCATTCACACCATGTCATGGATTTTTTTTTTTCCACATTTGGTTGGGTACATTCATTTTAGCAAGATTTATATAAGTTTTGTTCTTTGTCTCTGCTGTACTATACATAACTCCTGTTATATAATACAGTCGTGTTCCACCCACTTATTGCTGCTTAATATGCATTACATTATTACATTACAGACCTCCATTTAAGTGTATTTAATGCTCACATACATATTATATATACATAAAAGCCAAGACATTCAGAATTCAGGCTGAAATTGTGGGGCAATGCTCTGGATAAGCATTCCTTCCTTCCCCCCCCCAGAACTGAATCTCCTTCTATAACTTGAACGTTGGGAGGAAGTAGTTATAATGTGGTGTTTCAAAAATTCCCTAATCATTCAATGCTCTTTAGCTGTTGCTTTTATCACCGTTATTATGGCCCATCGGCAGAGCTAATCCTAAAGATTTTCAGAGGATGAGTGAAAAATGCCATGAGGCACCAGATCTCACAAGTACACATGATCCATTCAAGTCCCGGTCAGTATTTCTTCCCCAACCACAATGGGTATATCTACACAGCAAGCAGGAGCCTGTGGCAGTGAGTCTCAGAGCCAGGTCAACACACTTGGGCTTGCACTATGGTGCTAGACATAGCTGTGTAGATGTTTGGGCTCGGGCTGTGAAATCTAGGAGAGGGGGTGGGCTTCAGAGTCTGTGCCCAAATGTCTACACAGCTGTTTTCAACACTGCAGCATGAGCCCAAGTCTGTAGACCTGGGCTTTGAGACTCACTGCTGCAGTTCTTCCTGTGTAGTCATACCCTAAGAGACCATCAGCCTAAGTCAGGTAGCCCCCCTTGCTCGACCATGTGCTGTCCATGAACAATGAGAACTTACCTGTTCTCAGTGTCATGCAGTGTCCCAGCCATTCCACTTTGGTCCCAGCCATTCCATTTTGCGTGGAGTTGGGTCCCCCCCGCAACTGTCCACTGTCCTCCAACTACCCTACCCCTGACTATGACTTCTTCCTGCTCTCAAAAGCCTCTGCCTCTTTCTCCTTCCCTTTCTTTTCTTGTCTGTCCCTCACTATGGGTCTCCTGCCTGCAACCCCAATAGGAGGTTACAGTGAAGGCCTCAGAATACAGAGAGTCTTTAGTTCTTCCATACGATTATATCAGTTCTTGTCTCAAATCACTGCAGTGCCATGAGTTCTGCTTGCAAAACTCATAACAAAACATTAATGAAGCAACCTAGTCACTTTGTGCACTAGAATGATTTTCAGCTTAATATAACAGCCTTTCAAAAACTTGTTTCCCTCTCCCCATTCACTGGTTTCATGTATAAGTCACCAGCAATCTTCCTTGAGGAAAAAAGCCTATTTTAGCCCAGATTTTGAAGCATCTTTTAGTGAAGAAAGAAAGTGATGAGCAACCAAAACAGATGAGACAAAACTGTGGTGACAAGTAAGATGTACCACACTCATGTGATGTGAAAAGACCTCAGATGCTCTGCTAGGAAGATTGAACTGAGAGGACTGAACTTCAAAGATTGAACTGATAGGATGTTACAGCTGAGTTGCCAGATGGCAATGCTCCAAATTATATAACACCTGAATGACACCCTCATTCTGTGAAAATCTTTTCACGCTGACAGATGAATAGACAATTCTATGACCCATTACTTTCAAAACTCCACCTGCTGACCTAGGATTGAGATTGTCAGGTGAGTTTGAGTCTCAAACAAATAGTTTTCAGTCTGAGTTAGAGCAACTTTCAAGGATTTTATAACTGAGAAAGCAAAAAAAAAAAAAAAAGCTATTTTGGAGGAAATACTGTGGACACTGCATGAAACAGAAGGGAAGAAGTATTGCATTTTAAAAAATCATTTGGGAAGCAGAAGGTCAGTGTCTGTTGTTACATACAGCGGCTTCTAGTCTCTCTCTTCTCATAACAATAAAGTGAAACAGGGAAGCAAAGTTTTTGAACTTAAATGAGCTCACAGCTTTGTGCCAGGATTATTTTTCTTCTTTTTAAAACAAAAGGGTTAAAAATCAAAAAACTTTTCTACAGACATGGGAATATTTTATCTGGAAAGATATAAGCATGTATTGTCCTCAGAATTCACATGCATCCACAGTAACAAGTGGAGTTTCTGTTCCATGAGTCTGGTAAACTACTGATATCTAACTGGTAATAAAGGAAAGAAAGCCTTGGTTTATGACGACTCCACTTCCTATTCACACACATACCTCCTCCTCAAGTCTCGAATTTCTTTTACAAACACTTCATTTACTGAAAGAATTAACCGCTTCAATATCTAATGGGTGCCTTACCTCTGCTGCATCTTTCATATCCTTAACATCTCAGGCCCTAATGTTTCATCTTTGGTGCAGTGCAGCAGAAAGGGAAGAGTTAGTTTATGTATCATACTGCCAAAACAGGAAAAAAGTTTTACAAAAATCTCCTCCAGACAGACATCACAGCTCTGCTGTGTACTGCTCATGTGCAAAGGAGGTCTCTGTAAAAAGGAATAAATGGCATGGCAACTGTGTCACTGTGTGTGTATACTATTATGGTCACCATTTTTACAAGACTATGATAAATTTTGTACAAAGTATGCCTTGTGAGGTATCATTTGAAAACTCAACCTGCTGAACGTTATTGTCATAGTAAAATATGTTTACCAACGTGGAATGTAAAGTTATAAGTTCCTACTGTATAACATACTGTAACATGCTCCAAGTTTAGGAAAAGCAGGCCCAAACCAGTTTCTCAGGAACAAAGGACAGCCAACACCCTGAGCTATCACTTGCTTAAGCAGCCATTCTGCAGCATGGGAAAAAGAGTAAACAAGAAATTTACATTTCATCATGGGGACTGCTCAAACCTCACGGCCATGGGAGTCCATGCACCCCAACTGGGAGTAATCCTCAAAGATGGGAGAGTGGTACAAGAATGAGAGACAGTGGCCTCCAATTCATCTCTCTCTCCCCCGCATCTCTGCTCTACAATGCTCAAAAAACAAAGAAACCACCATTGAACTCAGGAAGGGTCCTAGCTGGAAGGCTTTTCAGCTAGTATAGACTGCAGTAGCATATGGTGAGATAAAACCTTTTGCTTTTAAGTTCCTTTAGCTAATTAAATACTAGCTTGTGTTTTTCTTTTTGTAACTAATCCTTTTATGCATCATTGCTTGTAATCACTTAAAATCTATCTTTCTGTAGTTAATAAACCCATCTTATTGTTTTATCTTAATTAGCGTGTTTGGACTGAGGTGTGTAGGCATCTCTAATTGGGATAGCAAGGCTGGTGCATCATTTTCCTTTGATGAAATAATGGACTTTCTATGATCTTGTACTGTTCAGAAGGGTACTGAGCAGTCTAGATGCTCATGTCTAGGAGACAAGGCTGGGACCAGGAATTTACGGGTGTCACTCTGTATGTAATTCATGAGTGACTACTCAGAGCACTCCCAGCTAAATACATGAGCAAATTTACATGCTGAAGGCTGTGTGAACAAGTCAGGGGTGGATGTTCAGACAGCAAAGCAGAGTCAGAGGCATCCCAGGCTAGAGAATTAAGGGGACACGGCAGTTCAACAGTCCAGATTGTACCCTGGGGAATGTCACAGTCACATTGTGCTTGACTCCTCTGGCCAACTCTTCTATTACACTCTAAAACAAATCCATCTTTCATCAGGGCCGCCCAGAGGATTCAGGAGGCCTGGGGCAAAGCGGGGGAGCTGTGGCGCTTGTACTCACCTGGTGGTGGTCCAGGTCTTTGGCGGCATTTCCGCTGCGGGGGGCCCCTTCAGTCGCTCCACGTCTTCAGCAGCACTGAAGGACCTGCCGCCGAAATGCCACCGAAGACCCGGAGCGACCGGAGGGCCCCCAGCTGCCGAAATGCTGCCGAAGACTCGGACTGCCACCGGGGCAGGGCTCGCGGGGCCCCAGGCCTGGGGGAAATTGCACCACTTGCTCCCCCCCGGGGTGGCCCTGTCTTTCATCTGTGTTTATTTTCTTTTCCCAAAATCCCTTTTGTCACTGAGACTCACCAAGAAAATTATCCTGGTAACGCCTGTGTAACAGAGGGCAGGAAAGGGGAGATTTTTGCTCAGCCAGTAGTAGTTGAATGTTACATAATTTTTGGCCTTCAATTTTCTCATCCAGTCATAGTTCAAAGCTAAACCACACAGGTTGGTGTAGCTGTAGATTTGTGCCCTCTGAGAGGAAGCATCCTGTGACAGCTGAAAGCTACTAAGCAAAACGTTGAATAAGATGTTGTTGTGTATATTTTATCCACAGTAAACCATGTCTGCGTTCTTAGCGATCAGGTGTCCACATCACAGAATGGCCCTACTGGTAGCAGCTCGCACCCTTCCTGGCATTCCCTGTGTGGCACTAAGCTGAGGCAGTATGAGGAAGGCTGTACTGTATTTCTACTCCTGCCTATGATTTGCCTTTATAGTGGACAGAAAACTTCAATTTCCAGAGCTGTCAATCCAGCATTAGATTCAAATGAACATTTATTTATTTATTTAATAAAATAGATGGATAGTTTTATGGCCATGAGTGGCATTTGTCGTTACTCATGCTGAAAGAAGAGTAAACAAACCCATGCTTTTGGGCTTAGACTGGTCTCCCACAGAGATTACGGAGAATTTTTTTCTCTTCTCTGGAGCATTCTATAACTGGCTTTGTGTATTGTGGGGGAGAAGAAATTACCTTCATCAGGAACATTTAGCATTGCCTACTGCCAAAGGCAGGCAACCTGATCTGATGAACCAATGATCTGATCCAGTAAGGCAAACCCTCTCTTTCAAGTTCTTTTATATGCACCTTATGTTGCAATTTATGCTTTCATCCCCCTATCTTGTCCTGTCAGACAACTTTGCTAAGAACTGCAATCTGCTTTATCTTTATAAATAAATGGCTTCTGCATTTAGATTCCAATTACAAGATGGTAGGGGCTCTAAACTTCCTGGTACCTTGAAGAATTATCTAGAATTTACTGCAATAACTATTATAGGAATGTGCAAGATTTTCCGACCACAGCATTTCCTACCCCGAAGCCAATTCTTTAAAATGTAGGCATGGCTAAGAAACAAACAAAATGGTGGCTTTATCTTGCTTTCTGCAAAAGTGCATGGGAGGAGAAATAAAGAAGATAGAGGACCAACTCAGCTCTAATTCACAGAACTAACACCTAAGTATAAATAGCCATCACCAGAGACAGCTTTGAAAAGCTTATGAAAGACGGTGGATTCCAGGGCACACAGAGCACCCTCTGGGTGAGAAAAATCTAGTAACAAAATTGAGTGTCCTCAGTCTGCATAACAAGTCAAAAGCAGTCTTATGATATTTTTGGGGAGGAAGAGAGGTTAAGGCTAATAAACGTCTTACCAATAAATTAAAAAAAGAGAAGGAAAAAAAGGTTATATGCAGGCAATAAATATGGAGGGGAAAACACCCCTAAAATTTAAGATCAGAGAGATTGTTGAGGAACTCAAGAGGTATTATACAAATATTTACACCTCCAATTTATAACAAGCTAATGAAGAAAATAATGGACTATATTAATGAGGTTAACATGTCCAGGATGAGTTGATAGACTTAAAAATACCAATAGAGGAAGGGGGAGGTCATAGACATGATTAAATTAATGCCAACAAGAGAATCCCTAGAAGCAAATGTGTTCTCAGTATCGATGATGACATCAGATATATCTTCAGGTAAACTAACACTCCATTAAATGATTTTTAGAGAGCAGGGAGGTTTCCAAAACAAACAAAAAAGGCAGATATAGTAGTAATACCACAGCCACCAACACACAACTGGTGTGTGGCTCATGCAGGTCAATCTTGCTTCTTAATATAGATATGAAAATATTTTCAAAGACTGTGGCCAGAAGAATAAAAGCAGGTTTTCTTTGGTTAATACACATAGATCAAACAGGTTTCATATATAAAATGGACAACTGATAACATTAGATGAACATAAAAATAATTCATAATATGCACAATACAAATAAATCAAGACCTACTGTTATCCTTAGGCATTGAGAAGGGATTTGATAAGGTATAGTGGCATGGAGATGGGTTTTGGAGGCAATATAAAGAGTTGGATATATATTATAGTACTCCCTCTCTAGGATAAAAGTTAATGTGGTACACTCCAAAGAAATTAGAATAGAAAGAGGACCCAGACCATGTTGTCCTCTGCCCCCAGGGCTGGCTCCAGGCACCAGCCCACCAAGCATGTGCTTGGGGCAGCACCTGGAGTGGGGCGGCGCGGCGGGGCGCTCCGGCCCGAGAGCGGGGCCGCTATTGAGCTCGCCACCCTCCCCGCGGCGCTCCTGCCGCTGGGGGCACTCCGCCTTCCTCCCGGCGCTCTGGCCGCTGGGGAGAGCAGAGCCGCGGCAGGCTGTCCGCCCTCCCCCCGGCGCTCCGGCCGGTGGGGGATTGCTCGGCGCCCTCCCCTGCCGCGCTGGGGGGGGGAGGGGGGCGCGGCGGGTGGCTTTTTTGCCTAGGGTGACAAAAAAGCCAGAGCCGGCCCTGTCTGCCCCCCTTGTTGTTTGCCATCTTTATTGAACCCCTGGCATGCGTTTGTACAGTGCGCAGCACAATGAGGTCCTGGTCCATAACCAATATTCCTAGGTGTTACAATAATAATACTCATCTAGCCCTTATATGGCACTTTTCCTCAGTAAATCTCAAAGCACTTCACACAGACTTTAATGTATTTATCTTCATGATACTCTGAGATTGTGGAGAATTATTATCCCCATTTTAGAGATGTTGAACTGAAGCACAGAGAGGCTAAATAACTTACCCAAGTTCACACAGGAAGTTGGTGGCAGAGCACGGAATTGAACCTATGCTTTCTAAATCCTAGAATAGTGCCCTAAGCACTGGGCTATTAAAAAAATGGTAAACACTGCGTGGAAACAAACAACAGGATTTTAAACATATATTTAGTGCATGGATTTTTTTTAATCTAACACTAACACAAAAGGGACACAACCATGTGTCAAAAATGACATCTCAGATCTGGAATCTGATACAGATCAGAGGTAGCCCCTTCCCCTTCCTCTTTACAGACATC
Organism: Trachemys scripta elegans; assembly: GCF_013100865.1. Classification (NCBI taxonomy): domain Eukaryota; kingdom Metazoa; phylum Chordata; order Testudines; family Emydidae; genus Trachemys; species Trachemys scripta. The sequence goes on from NC_048300.1 coordinate 103,556,210, forward strand.
AGAAATAATCCAAAATTTCTGCTAGGGTTTTCTAATCTAATATATAGTGCATGAGAGGGAAAAGGGGGCACAACCATCAGCCAGCTATTCTGTGATGATACAATTATGGATATTAATAACATCAAAGAATTAATGGGAAATATTAATATAGCAATTCTGGTTTACATGCAAGTAAAGTATTACATCAAATCCCAAGTACAAAGGCCAAGTTTCAGGACACCTTTAATAAAGAAACAAACACGAATTACAGGAAAGGTCACCCAAAAGGGCCTGATCTCTGCATGGTATAACAAATTATTTTTGATGGATCTAGAAGATAAGACTGCCTTTATCGAAAAATGGGGAAAGGGTCTCAATCACTTTGGGACAATAGGAAAATATCGGGAGGAAGGCCAAAGCCTCATCTGTTTGTGTAGCCACTAATGATGAAGTAGATTTTATAATGTATGGTTAGCATTTTTGGACTTTGAATAAAATAATGGCACAGATACTGGTAAGAGGTTGACTAAACTCATCTGGGTCTCTTAAAGGTAACAAATGCAGGTTATGAATAAGATTTGTTAAGACTTGTATGGAAAGTTTGTGTATAATAATAATCACAAAATAAAAAGTTTTTATATATCTGACAGGGTAAAACACCCAGGAAAAGGTTAAGGTGGATAAGGAAGAAACGGTGGATGTAGTATACCTAGACTTTAGTAAGGATGATATTCTTATCAATAAACTAGGCAAATACAACTTAGATGGGGCTACTATAAGGTGGGTGCTTCACTGGCTGGATAACCGTACTCAGAGAGTAGTTATTAATGGCTCCCAATCCTGCTGGAAAGGTACAACAAGTGGGGTTCCGCAGGGGTCTGTTTTGGGACCGGCTCTGTTCAATATCTTCATCAACGACTTAGATATTGGCATAGAAAGTACGCTTATTACGTTTGCAGATGATACCAAACTGGGAAGGATTGCAACTGCTTTGGAGGATAGGGTCATAATTCAAAATGATCTGGACAAATTGGAGAAATGGTCTGAGGTAAACAGGATGAAATTTAACAAAGACAAATGCAAAGTGCTCCACTTAGGAAGGAACAATCAGTTTCACACATACAGAATGGGAAGAGACTGTCTGGGAAGGATTACGGCAGAAAGGAATCTAGGGGTTATAGTGGACCACAAGCTAAATATGAGTTAACAGTGTGATGGTGTGGCAAAAAAAGCAAACATGATTCTGGGATGCATTAACCGGTGTGTTGTGAGCAAGACACGAGATGTCATTCTTCCACTCTACTCTGTGCTGGTTAGGCCTCAGCTGGAGTATTGTGTCCAGTTCTGGGCACCGCATTTCAAGAAAGATGTGGAGAAATTGGAGAGGGTTCAGAGAAGAGCAACAAGAATGATTAAAGCTCTTGAGAACAAGACCTATGGCTGAAAGAATTGGGTTTGTTTAGTTTGGAAAAGAGAAGACAGAGGGGACATGATAGCAGTTTTCAGGTATCTAAAAGGGTGTCATAAGGAGGAGGGAGAAAACTTGTTCACCTTAGCCTCTAAGGATAGAACAAGAAGCAACGGGCTTAAACTGCAGCAAGGGAGGTTTAGGTTGGACATTAGGAAAAAGTTCCTAACTGTCAGGGTGGTTAAACACTGGAATAAATTGCCTAGGGAGGTTGTGGAATCTCCATCTCTGGAGATATTTAAGAGTAGGTTAGATAAATGTCTATCAGGGATGGTCTAGACACTATTTGGTCCTGCTATGAGGGCAAGGGACTGGACTCGATGACCTCTCAAAGACCCTTCCAGTCCTAGAATCTATGAATCAGGTCTGCATGTCTGTCACATAACTCAGCAGTGGATTGAAGGAAGGGATGTCAAGTATCCTTTTTCTGGGGCAGAGAGAGACCAGGGGAAAGGCACTGCAGCCTGCTTTAGTCAGGGGAATCACTTTGTTTTGTTTACTCAAGAGTTTTTGTATTTGAATAATAAATTGTGCTCTGAGGCATAGGCCTGAAATAGACTTGGGCATGGCATTGTTTTTTTCCTGGAGTTGTGAGTGATATAGATGGAAATAGTAAGATGGTGGGCTACCTACCTATCTATATTCATTGCTATAGAAGAATAGACAAATGATCCACTTTGTGGAGTCTCCTGTGGAGCAACTGACTGAAGCTAATGCCTGGAAAGCCTCTATGAAACTTCTATTTGTGCAATACTTATTAATGTGTGTGAACAAAAACTTTTTTTGAGTCCAGTTAACAGGGATAGATTAAAACTAAATGGGGCCCAGCTCCATCAAAATTTCAGAGGTGTTAAAATAACCTTATTTTCCCCTCCACAATGACAAACTTTCTTCCTTAACCCCACACACCAGACACACTTTCCTGAATATCTACTTCCTGTGATTGACTCCTGTGGGTTTCCCAGAGCTACCCACACTGTGATAGGGTATCTAGGCAGCTCCATCTCCACACCCCTGCTTGTTTGAGGGTGAACAGAGCATTGGAAATGTCTGCTTGTGATCTCTCACAAAGGTTCTAAAATGCCACTGAGTGTTTGAGATGAGAGATCTCTGCTCAGCTCCCCGTGCCTGATTTCAGGAAGGAGGACCTGAGTGTTGACCAGTTTACTCAACACTGAGGCGCGCGTGTGCACACACACACACACACACACACACACACACTGGGTGGCAGACTCTTAAAGAGGATTCTACATTCCCAAATTGGGAGACGCCCTATCAATTTAGGTCCCAGATTTTGGTGCTTCACAAACTCCGTTATTTTGACAGGTTTCAGAGTAGCAGCCGTGTTAGTCTGTATCCGCAGAAAGAACAGGAGTTCTTGTGGCACCTTAGAAACTAACAAATTTATTAGAGCATAAGCTTTCGTGGACTACAGCCCACTTCTTCGGATGCGCATCCCAGGCCTGCTCCTGCCTTGCCTCACTCCAGGAAACCTGGTCCTGACCCTCAGTTCTGATTTCTGACTCTGGCTCTGACCCTTGGCTCTGATTCCTGGCTACTGCCTCCTGCTCTGACCACTAAACCCGACTGCCCACGTCCCACTCACTGACAGTTTGAGCAGTCCCAAACACAAACAAACAATCAGAAAAGTAGAGTTGCTACAGTGAGCACAAATCCCACAAAGGCCAGTATCTCTGTGACAGATAGTGGGAGCCCTACAGACCTGTACACCCCCACCCTGCTCTGTCCCCATTGCTCCCCAGCCACAGGGGGAGGCATCACCATTCAGGGAGTAGTCATGGACTTTCCTGCAGCTGGGGGAGGTTGCCGGAGGTGGGTCTGATCCAGCCAAGGGAGCAGCCCCTGCAGGAGAAGAGAAAGTCCCATCCCTCCCCAACCTGGCCCAGACTAATAGGAGGAGCCCAACGCACGGTATAAGCGTAGTTTGGGCGGGGCGGATGGGAGGAGTCGGTGTTGCCCCCCCAAACTGCAAGCCGTGGGGAGGCGTGCAGTGGCTCTGCAGGGGCTGCACTTCGTGGCAGGAGAGCTTATTACCGTTATCAGGTCCCCCGCTGTGAAGCACAGCCCCTGCCAGCACTACTCCGTGCCTACCCAAGGCTTGCAGTTTGGAGGGGCAGCACCCCCAAACTATGCCCATGTTAAAAAGTGGGGGGGCATGGCTCCCAGCTTCCCCGGTTCTGGCACCACTGCCCCCCACTTCTATAAAGGTTCTCGCGCCCTCACTCCAGCTCTGCCACCTCGGGCTCTGGGCCCAGCACTTGAGGGTTAAAGGGGCCTTGGGCTGGCTGTATGTGTGTGGGGGAGGACCACAGCGCCCACTGACCATGGGGCCCTGGGCAGTCACCCACCCGTAAGGCCAGCCCTGCCCCCCCTCAAAGTGATAACCTCCCCCATACCATCTGACCCTCACACCTGTGCTACCTGTGTTCTCCAGCTGCCCAGCTCTGAAAGCAGCACCTCCATCAGCAGCCCAGTTCCTCTGCACCAGGGATGTTCACTTGAGAGGATTCACCTCAGCACCCACCCTGATTCACCCAGATCCCATTAAGCCATTTACGATTGAGGTTGACACCTCAAATTTTCTATAGGTGCATTATTTTCTCAACATGTGGATCCCTGCATCCAACTCAACCTATGCCTTCTATTCTTAGAAAATGACTGGTAGAAAAAAAATGACAATACTTTGGGACAATGAGCAATGCCTATCAAGGCAGCTTTCAAAGAACACTGCCACCTCCTGGCTACTGACTTCTACCCTAACCATGAGGCCTGACTCCTGCTCTAGCCACTGGGCATGACCACCCATATCCTGGTCACTGACAGAGAAAATATTATATATGGATTATTTCCCCTTTTCCTTCAGCCTACTTCAACTTCTGTTGAACTACAGGCCAGAGCTCGGTCCATTCAGGACAAAGATTTTATATCATATAGAATTACGCTCCTGCCCTCAAGTTAAAAGAATTGCCAGTGATTGAGTATCAGAGCTGAAGTAAACGATAGTGTAAAGGATGGCACTGGCTACCGCTGCCCTCTACTGGGCAGAGTTAGAACTGCACAACTCCATGCCATTGGATCTACACTGCTCTCAGGGATTTCCCCTTCGCTCAAATGGTAAGAGTCTTATGCTGTTAGAGTAGGAGGATTTGAATTTTATCTCCACCATTGCCATGAAGTTCTAAGCATCCAAGATCTGCAGCATAGCCGTTAAGTGATCACAGATTTGTAAAATTAAAAGCTGAGTAGGCTTCGTGTCTTAAAAAAATGTAATAGGACATCGTGAATGATTAACAGAATGGGTGGTAGGAAAAAGTTAAGCCAGATTCTGTAGAAAATGCTTATTGCTGACCATGTGCTATCAACTAGATGACATTATGCCTTTAAATCTGGCATGATTATGATTTTCTCCAACAACATCCAGTTGTGTGATGAACAACGTTGGCCTCTGAGGCGGGAACCTCTGATATGCATCACTTCTTACCTCAAGATGACTATCAGAGTTATCAGTGCTGGCTGTTGAAAATTCAGCCTGCTATTGTTACATACTCATTCAGAGCACGGTGTCTTCCAAAACACCAGAGCAGACCTGACAGACTGGCTATAGGGACTGTTTCTATATACTGTACTAGAGGGAACTCTTGGGAGGAACAGGCCAACTCCATTCATTCCATTTCCTACTGAGTTTAGAATGTCTGATAACAGAGCAGGATGGTGAGACGAAGTTTCTTCTGCAAGAAGTCATTAACTAAAGCAGCAAATGTAGATAGATGAAATCATCAATGCTATATATTGGAAACAGAAGCTCAAAGGGTAAGTTACTGATTTTGTTCCAGACTGCTGTTCAGCCCAATAATTACAAGGTGCTAAGATAAAAACCCGGCACATTGAAATGGATCCTGTGTTGTACACGTTGGAATCAATAACTCCTTCGCATTAGTTAGTTAGCCCTGAGTCCCATGGACAAGAAAGAGAAAACTGTAATGGAATCATGTTTTACCATAAAAATGCTCTTTAATAATAGATTAGAAAGTAATACTAATTAAACTTAGTTACAATATATACTTTGCTACAGTCAGAATGGAGTTTGTTAATTTATCAGGCAGAAATGTTAAAAAAAAAAGGCATGATCTCATCACAAAAGGTAGTGATTCTGGAGCAGGTAGGTATCTAATTTATTTATTATATATTTATTTATAAAACAGGAGTAGTTATTTGGCGATTTGCATTTAAAATTATATCTAAATCTGGTTTAAGTTTTGGGTTATTTCTTAAAATACAACTCCTGTTAGAAAGAACAATGATTTTCTTAGCCTTTTGCCAAAGCAAAGAGAAGTTTTGGGGCTACTGATTACTAAACTTTAATTAATGATTATAAAGTGCTTTGATGATTATAAGCACTATATCATTGCTATGCATTGATATTATAGATGAGATATATAATCCTCTTCTTTATTGAGTCTGAGTTCATGGCATAGAACGTCCTGGTGCCAGTGAGATCTCACTGCTGCCGACCACTCATGTGAACAGCAAAACACATACCAAGAGGATTCTCCTCCAGGATACAACACAGTATTTGATGGGGTCATTTAATGTTTTATTTTGATTTTTACTCTTAAAAATTTTTAAACACTTTTTAGATCCCTCTTCTCTCATTCATTGAAGCCTCCCCACACCCACACATCAGGGCCCTTGCAAATGGACTGCCTCGTATGTATTTAGCCTGTACACAATTCTTTGTACTTTTCAAAACATTGCACACAAACATTAATCAATCATTCCAGCACTCTGGGTTATCTCTGTTTCCCAGATGGGGAAACCAAGACACAGACTAAGGTCCTGAAACACACCAATAAGAATAATAAAAAAGGCAGGATTAGAACTCGGTCTATGCTGAGAGCAGATCTCCATCTGCCTACCCACCAGTTAGGCAATGAAATGACCAAAGACAGCCTACACCCCTTCACGAAGTCCTGTATTCCCCTGCCCTTCTTACTCCTACCTCGCCTTCTACTAGGCCTCATTTCATCCCAACAGTCCTCCTTTTAAAATAGCTGGTTGGCACTCCCGTCCAGACTCCAGATTACTCCTACTCAGAGATCACTACAGAAGTTGAGAACGGATGGTCCCAATTCCCCCGCCACCCTTCTGGCAGAGGAAGCAAGAAATGCAGTGTGGAAATGCTTTTTGAATAATATGGAATTTCAAGTGAAGATACATGGTGCTGTAAATTTTTTTGTTTACTTTAATTTTACACTTTGGGTTTTTTTTAAACTATCTTCAAAGCCAGCTATTTTCAGTTTTAAACAGGCTTTGGGTAAAACACTGTGATATAATTGGCTTCTTTGCCTTTTCCTGGCAGTTGCTCAACTGTCTGAACTGAATGTAATGCAGGAATTAGAGGGATCTCCACTGAACAAGGATTGTTTGTTATTAGTTTGTGCATACTTTTTTTTTTAATAGGCTGAAATATAGCCCAAGTGCCTTCAAAACCTCAGTGGAATTACACTGACTGCATCAGTACATAGTGACTAAAGAAAACAGAGACAGATAATTACATATTCTAATGATGTTTGTTTCTTTAGTAGATGCACTTTTTAGTTGTTCCATAATATTGGTTGTTACACTTCTCAGGCAGCCAGAGACGATTTCAACTGACATGACTATGACATTTCCTTTTTGGGAGATTTTAAACCTCTTTTCACAGAGGCTTCCATTACACACACAGTGTGCCATACACCATAGGACAGCCGTTACGAAGGCAGAGCGAAATGCAGACCAGAGGCTGTTTTATCAAAACAAAGGAACCTTCCTTTATAATCTAGACTAGCTAAGGGTGAATAGAAAGCTAAATAAGTACCCACACAGCATCAAATCCCTGACTGTGATAGCGGTGTGACTGACAGGTGGATGTGCTAGCATTTGGCCACACAGTCGCCATCATGACAGGTGGATCAAAGTTCAATGTTTTCCCTTCCAGAACTGAAAAACAGAAGCCTTTGTTGCAGTATGGTACTAATTGTTCTTCCAGAAGATGTTCCACAGAATCATCCATGAGCACAAGGAGTTTGATGTCTTGTATGACACCTGGCTCCTCTGACAGCATATTGCTCCCTCATACCATGCTACAGTACTAGTTTAGTATTGAGTCCGGGAAACGAGAGCCACTTATTGAAGCATCTACAGTGCTCCTTTAATACCACCTACATAGAGACCTTACATCCTTGTGAAAGCTCTGTCCTACTTCACCTATAAGATCTAATAGGATCACAGCACAAGGGAGTATTGTGGCACTCTGGGTAAATGTCTTACTCACTAGGGCTGGTCAAAAATTACCCCTCTAATCTGTTTTATGATGGAAAATTGGGTTTTCAACTAAACATTCTTTTTTTAAAAACAAAAAAGAGCTGTTTTCTGCAGAAAATTTAGATTTTGCCCGAAGACCACAAACACTCAAAAATGAAAAAAAATCATCTGAACACTGAAAAATTTGATTAAAAAATGCTGCCATGGTATTTCATGGGAGTTTTAGTTTGGCTACCTCATGACCCCATTTTCTAGGCTAAGTTTGCCAACTGAGTTACATCTCTCAGGATGCGCGTAGGCCAGGAACTCCCATGATGCATTGCAGTGGCTCAGCAAGAGGGGAGATCGTGGTACATCATGGGAGATGGAGTCCATCCAAGGAGTCCAGCCCACAGAGCAGAATGGGGACAGGCAGAACCAGAACTACACATCTCATGAGGCACGTCAGCAGAATTTCCAGATTGAAACTTTTGGTTTCCAGCCAAAACATTTTCAGGCAGCAATTTCTAGGTTTGAGCCAAAAGTTTTCATTTTTTGTTTTTTTCCCTGAAAAATTATTTGAATACAAAATTTTGATGAAAACAATTTTTGTGGTCAACCTTTTATGAAGGAAATTTCACCTCCCCCACTTCCCTCAACAAGCTCTAATGCTCACCAGTTACAAAAACCAGACAGGCATATATTAAAACTTCCCTCCAAATGAATCATAATTGATCCTGTTCATTTGTAGCCCTCTGGGGGGTATGAACAGAAATATACACATTCCCACAAGCATTCACCTGTGGGTCAGTGTAGAAAATTGCAGAGTAACAGGGGTTAAAAGGAACACTGTCAGATCAAATTTGGCACAATATTTAAGTTTTGTAAAAGCAAACTTCTGCAAAACCCAAAGTCAATAGAAATGTTTCCTTTAAAAAAATCCAATAGAAACATGTTATTTTAACAAATAAACATTCCCCTACAGATTTTTAAACCCAGATTTCTAACACTGCAGTATTTTGCTAATGCATGAACTTAAAGGCAAAACTGAACAGAAACTGACTATAAACAAAAGGGAAATTCACTGCGTGCATTGCACACACTGAGAGAAATGCAGATAGTAATCTAGCAGGAAAAGGAATATCAAGTAAATTCACTTTTTCAAAATTCTTTTCATTTTGATAATCTAAGGCATCATAAAAAGCACAGGTAAGGATTAATATTGTCTGAAATAGAGTTTATCCCAAGAATACACCTTTAAAAAAATTAAAGTAATTATAAAATGGCTATTTGTTTCATGCAGTGTTGTAGCTGTGTCGATCACAGGATATTAAAGAGACAAGATAGGTGAGAGAATATTTTTTTATTGGTCCAATCCAGCTTCTGCTGGTAAGCGAGACAAGCTTTTGAGCTTACATAGAGCTCTTCCTCAGGCCTGGGAAACTTAATGAGAGTGTCACAGCTAATACAGAGGGGTGGCGATAGAGTGTAGCTATGGCCCCCACTCCCTCCAGAACTCCTTGCCGGGAAGGGGCATGTCTGCAGATGTGCTCCACAGCAGCTCTAGAGACATTGTGCCTTCCTTGTGCCTCCTGCTGGAGTAGGGCAGCTCTATACTCTTTTCCCAGGTTGGGTCTGGGCTTAAACTGACTCTACTTGGTTACCTAGTAACAATTATAGCTCAAAACAAGAAGCTATTGCCCTTGAGTCTTTATCCAAAATACTATTCAAATGGATTGAGTATTTTATATTTTTGGCCCATTGTCTGACTTAGCCCCATTCACAGCTAAAAAGCCATTTAAATACTTTATTGTTTTCTACAACTGCAATATGAGTGCCTCAAGAATTCATATAATCCCTGAAGGACGTTTTTCTCCAACCGAGTCCTTTTAAAATAACCTATTGAAGATACCCTCCCTACAGAGTGAGTGCGCACTGTATGTTCCTATCTATCATTCCATAACAATAATAAGGGTTGGGTGTGCAGAGGAGACTAATCCTTCAGTTCCTTTCCACGCAACAAAGTTTCATCAGGGGGGTTGGATGTCTCAATGGGATGCAGAGCCTTTCTCCCACAGAGGTTTGCTGCTCTTCATCTCTGGCCCTGGATGGTAGTGAATGAAATTAAAAGGCCTATGTGAGATGAATCTGTAATCTAAGAGTTGTTCTTACTGCACTAGTCAAGCATCCACACCACATAGCCCCCAGCACAACTTGTGACTCTTGTGGACTGCTTCAGAAGGAAGACCAAAAAGCAGATGGGCACAGAGATTGAGCTGCTTAATTATTCCTAGAGGGGAATCTTTTTATGTCCAGGAAGAAGCACAATGGCCACACAGCATAGAAGGTTGCGTTGCTAATGCCTATCCTGTGACTGTTCTGTGGATGGAGGACTTGGGTCTCCAGAGCTGTCAGTCCAACACTTTTCTAAATTTATTATTGGAAATTCACTTAAATTAAAAAATAAACAACAATAAAATAAAAAAACCACAACTAGGAAATATTAAGGGGGGGGGGGGAAAGATGTGTGGTGTTTCTGTTTCAAAAACAACCCCCCAGCCTTTCCCATCCCTCTACAGTGTGCCAAGAATCTTTCCAACTCACATCTGCCTTTGGTTTCCTCTCTGTTTATTCAGTCACCAATTATCAGGAGACCTCTTGTTTTGTTTCAATGAGCTGAACAATTTGAAGCAACTGTGGTAGTTAAGATGGCTTAGACCAAACACAGATCCCAAAGAAATTGGATTGAATTAAAATAAAAATTTCCAACAACAGCAACATTCTCTCTCCAAACTGTTCTGAGAATTATTATATGATGATTTTCTCCCACCTAATAAACAATACACAGACTTCAAAGGCATTGGAGTTTGTTTTCATACAATCAACAGTAAATGAGATTAGACATGTTGATTTATGCTGCCACAATTCCTTTTTTTTTTGAAAGAAAATGAAAATATGTTAACAATTAAAATCTGATGAGCATGGATTCTTCTGGTTCCTAAAATAATAAAATGGATAATTGAATAGTGTGCTTGTCTAAAAAATCCTCTGGGGGAAATGTGCCATGACAGTAAGTGCCCTGCATCTCGTAAGTGGTCATACGTGCTACTTTTCTTTATTACCCCAATTAAACCAATGGAGCCACAGCCACCATACCACTCCCTGATAGAGGCAAGGCTTCAACAGCTGAGCATCTCTCACTCATTTTCTCTTTGTCTCTCCACCAGAGCTCTGACAGTGCCTGCCACTGATATTGCAACATGTGCTCACTGAACACTGGACTAATTATTTCCCCATTTCTGGTTCCCTCCAAGTCCCCCCACCTCCTTCGTCTACTTCTTTTCCCTCTTTCTCTAGAACAGCCATGTGGTCTCTTTAACTGCAAGTCCAGAATGGTTGGAAGTGTTAAGAGCTGGCAACTCTACTGGAGCTTTTCAAATATGAAATAATGCCGGCATAACAATGGTTTTATTCTATAGCCGGTACTGACTGGAGACTCTGTACTTGACGTTCTGGAAATCAAAGGGGGGGAAAAAGTCACTAGAGAATCTTGGCAGAGGAGTCAGCACAGATGGGGGTAACATTTCAGGCTGTGCTTACAAACACAGTGACCTATCTCTTGATCCACAGGGCTCTTCGGATGATTAATGAGCCAGAGTAGATTCTGAAACCGGATTAGATGCCAATGAACTTTGATTAGCTCTTTATTACAAAGGTGCTGCTTTTGAAAGATTTGTGAGTGTCTGGGAGGGGGGAAAGAAGTTTAAAATAAAAGGGTGTTTTGTTATTGGTGGCGTAGTTTGTGTGTGTGTTTTGTTTTTTTGTACTTAGAAATAGTTTCTTCAACATGAATTTAAATATGGAGTTTGCTGTGTGGCCTACACAAGGAATTACATCAAGAGCAACAACATTCTTGCCAAATCTTCAAAAGTTAATACTTCCTTGTGAGTCATAGAGCACACAGATTCTCACTTCCCAGCTACCTATGCCTGAAATTGACATTCAGGGTGAGTATTTAAATCTAGAAAAGAAGTGTTGGTTCATTTTTAATCTTCTCTCTGTGTGTTTAGAATGTTCACTTTATTCTACACAGCTCTTAAGAGTTTTAACATCAACAAACCTTCCTTTAATGCAAATGTGGATTTAGACAGAAATGCAGGAAGTTAGATAAATGCCAGATTGATGGCAGTTGTGTGCATGTGTGACTGTATTTTGGGTATGAGTGGACACACTATTTACTATGATTCCCCATGTCAGGATAATGATACTTACCCACTTTGTAAAATCCTGCGAGAGCTAAGGATGAAAAATGCTATATAAGTACTAGTGTATTGGGATTTATTGGGATTACCCCAGGATGAAGCACCACATTTTGGTCTGTGATACCCTGTCCCGTGGGTTTATGTGACTTCTTTCCTGAAATCATAAATGAAGTCCAGAGAGCAAGATAACATAGGTCTATGGCATGACTTAGAACAGAATGTGGCTTAACTACAAGGTCAAATTTCCTCCTTTGCAAAAACTTGGGATATAGTGGGGGTTTATATGCTACTTATATGATTTATATGCTACTTTTTAAAAAGTGTCAGTAATAATTTCATATGGGATTTTACACACAATGATAGCAACAGTCAAATCTGGGTTTTGTTCTTATGGAGGATAAGGGTGAAAAGCAGACAAGATTTTTTTTAACCGAATGCCATTGCTAAAACTTACATGCACTGCAAAAGTTACTTACACCTAAAATCTCCATTTCTGTTCCCATAGTAATATGTTTTGTTACAATAATGTTGTACAATTTTGACGATAGAAACAAAACAAACACACTCTGTTCTCAAAACAACAAATCAATCCCAGGCCATCAGACCTCTCTTCTTTTTAACATATCTATTAATGAAGTGAATTTGATACCAGCATTTCTAAGTACTTTTCATAAGCTCCACGGAAACTACAATATTAGATTAACCATGTGCTGTACATGCAAAAATACAAAGTAGGCATTTTTTTTTAACCTCTCAGCACACCTATTGAATACTATTAGTTCATTTGGATTAAATGAAAAACTACATCTCTTACTATAATATTGAAAATGCATGCTTGGGATAAAATCCTGGCCCTGTAGACAATGGGAATTTTGCCATTAACTCCATAAGGGCCAGGATTTCATCCTTGGGGTTTAAACATTATGTATCTTTTTCCAGAATCTGCCTTCATTTCTGGATACAAAACAGAACTCCGTTAGACTGGAGAATAGCTAATGTGGTTCCTATTTTCAAGAAAGGGAAAAAAAGTGATCCGGGTAACTACAGGCCTGTTAGTTTAACATCTGTAGTGTGCAAGGTGTTAGAGAAAATTCTGAAAGAGAAACTAGTTGAGGACCTGGAGGTTAGTGGCAATTGCGATAAATTACAACATGGTTTTACGAAGGGCAGATCGTGCCAAACGAATCTGATCTCCTTCTTTGAGAAAGTAACGGATTTATTAGATAAGGGAAATGCGGTGGACCTAATATACCTGGATTTCAGTAAAGCGTTTGATACTGTACCCCATGAGGAATTATTGGTTAAACTGACAAACATGGGGATCGATATGAAAATCCAGAGGTGGATAAGGAATTGGTTAATGGGGAGAATGCAGCGGGTCGTATTAAAGGGTGAACTGTCAGGTTGGAGGGAGGTTACTAGTGGAGTGCCTCAAGGTTCGGTTTTGGGACCCATTTTATTTAATCTATTTATAACTGACCTCGGAACCGATTGCAGGAGTGGGCTGATAAAGTTTGCGGATGATACGAAGGTGGGAGGCGTTGTAAATTCGGAGGAGGATAGGGATATCCTGCAGGGAGACTTGAACGAGCTTGTGAATTGGAGTATCAGGAATAGGATGAAATTTAATAGTAAAAAGTGTAAGGTGATGCATTTGGGGATGACTAATAAAAATTTTAGTTACAAGATGGGGACGCATTGGTTAGAAGTAACGGAAGAGGAGAAGGACCTAGGGGTCCTAGTAGACCGCAGGATGACTATGAGTCGACAATGCGACGTGGCGGTGAAAAAAGCCAATGCTGTCTTGGGATGCATTAGGCGAGGTATATCTAGTAGGGATAAGGAGGTCCTGCTTCCGTTGTACAAGGCGCTGGTGAGACCTCATTTGGAGTACTGTGTGCAGTTCTGGTCTCCCATGTTTAAAAAAGATGAACTCAAACTGGAACGGGTGCAGAGAAGGGCCACTAGGATGATCAGAGGAATGGAAAACCTGTCGTATGAAAAGAGACTAGAGGAGCTTGGGTTGTTTAGTCTGACAAAGCGAAGGCTGAGGGGGGATATGATTGCTATCTTTAAATATATTAGAGGGATTAATACGAGGGAGGGAGAAGAATTATTCCAGCTTAGTACTAATGTGGATACGAGAACGAATGGATATAAACTGGCCGTGGGGAGGTTCAGGCTTGAAATTAGATGAAGGTTTCTGACCGTCAGAGGGGTGAAATATTGGAACGGCCTTCCGAGGGAAACGGTGGGGGCGACGGACCTGTCTGGTTTTAAGATTAAGTTAGATAAATTTATGGAGGGAATGGTTTAATGGTATAACATAGTAGTCAAGGAAAACCAAGAAATGGTAGGTAAATTGTATAATGGCTGACGGGGTCAGGCTGGAGACTCTTGCCTATATGCTCGGGGTCTTACTGATCGCCATATTTGGGGTCGGGAAGGAATTTTCCTCCAGGGCAGATTGGCTGAGCCTCTGGAGGTTTTTCGCCTTCCTCCGCAGCATAGGGCAGGGATCTCTAGCAGGAGGGTTTCTGCCGATTGAAGTCACCTAAAACAGGATTGGGGACTTCAACAGCAGAGTCCAGGGAAGGGGTAGGGACGGTTTTATGGCCTGCAGCATGCAGGGGGTCAGACCAGATGATCATAATGGTCCCTTCTGACCTTAAAGTCTATGAGTCTATGAGTCTATGAGTACTGCCCTGATAACTTGTAGGTGTTGATGCCATGCATCCAGGCAGCAAACAGTGCCTATAAAAAATATATCCTGGGAATCTCCCTGATTCAAACTGGAGTGGGCCAGGATCCATCCACTACCCCTGGGACAGGAGAGGATCCCAAATCTGATGACTGGGTGGGAGTAGTGTGGAGGCAGTTGAATAGTAGAGCAGCTCATAGGATGGGGCCACCATTTTGTAATTTCTCTACCACCTCCTTTGCCAGGAGAGATGATTGTGGAGGCCCTCTCGAAGCTCCACAGTAAAGGCTATGCTGAGATTTGCACTTAAAACAGAATGAAAATCCATTTATTTTTCATGTTAATGTCTGAATTTAGTTTCTGTATTGTAACATTTCAGAGGAATTTCACTATTACTCAGCAGATCAATTCGGTTGCATTTGAATGATAGCTCCCTCAGTCCTGGAAGATCCACCCAGATCTCCCTCCTGAAACCTTTCCTTGACAATCAGTTCCCAAGCTGGCATATGCCATCTCCCACATGCATAGAAGGACCCTGTACTATCTGATCAATTGGGAGGGTTATAGGCCCAAGAACACTCTTGGGAGCCAGCTCATCATGTGTATACCCCTGCAAAAGTACGGGCTTCCACAGGAATCATCCTGAGAAGCCTGGCCCCACAGCACCCAGGGAGAGGGGGGGGGGGGTGTCAGGCACCGTGTGTCTCAAGCCCACTCCTGCAGGGTTCCAAGCAGGAGACTTACCTTCTGCATGACCATGCTTCAAGGACTGATAAGGGAGATACTTGCTGGATGCACTGATCCCTGAAGAGAGGAAGAGTTTATGAGCAGGGGTGTAGCTAAGTTGGGTTGCTGGGTGCACCTCACAGAGTGAAACAGGAGTGCTGGAACTGGAGGCTTAGTCTTAGAAGTGTTGAGGCCATGGGGCCTTCTCTTGTGGAAAAGTGGGACTCCTTGGGGTTCTGACATACTGAAGGATTATCTCCCTATGACTGTTTAAAAGCTGGGGCATAGAGCAGATCCAGTGTATCCGTGATGGGGTCATAGTGGACAGACAATTAAACATGAACTCCCAGTATGATGCTGTGACAAAAAGGGCTAATGTGATCCTTTGATGTATAAGCAGGGGAGTAATGAGGTGATTTTACCTCAGTATATGGCACTTGAGAAGATACTAGAAATCTGCATACAATTCTGGTGTCCATTTTAAAAAAGGATATTGAAAAACAAAAGGATACAGAAGAGCACCACAAAAATGATTCAAGGGCTGGAGAAAATGCCTTACAGCAAGAGACTAAAGAAGCTCAATCTGTTTAGTTTACAAGAAAGAAGATTGAGAGGTGACTTGATTACATTGTATATGTACCTTCACAGGGAAAAAATACCAGGCACTAAAGGGCTTTTTAGTTTAGCAGAAAAAGGCATAACAAGAAACAATGGCTGGGGGGAAATCAAGCCAGACAAATTCAAATGAGACATTAGGCAAAAAAAATGAACAATGAGGGTGATTAACCATTGGAACAAATTACCAAGGAAAGGGGTGGATTCTCCATCTCTTGATGTCTATACATCATGATAGGATGTCTTTCTGAAAAAAAAAATGCTTTAGCCAAACTCAAGTTATTGTGCTCAATACAGAGGTAACTGTGAAATTTAATGGCCTGTGATATACAAGAGATCAGAGTAGATTGCCCCTTTTTGCCTTAAACTCTATGAATCTATGAAACATTTGCTGCTCTCACCTTGTGAGTGGTTGGTGGGTCAAAGGAAGCAGATAGTACCTTATTAAATATGTGTTGTTCTTCTGATGGATTGAATTGGATTTTATTCAATTTTGTGCCATCTATCACAGGAGGGTGTTGCTGATCTCCAGCTCATCATAACTCCAAAAGGTGTCCACTCCATCAGATAACTAAAATTTCTACTGTCCCATAGAACCTCATGCCCAACCCTAGCCTGAATTCACTTTTTTCCCTTTCTTCTACAATTAGATGTGTATCAGTATGAGATATTTTTTATCAGTACCACTCCCTGTACAGAAAATTGCTGTGGTTAACTACAAACGATGTAGAGATACTTTCTCACACGCACACACAAAAGGGGGGGTGGCAGTATTTACTATTTGAAGATTGGATTTGGCCATATATTGAAGTGCTTGCTGCCTTGGGAGCTCAAACTAACTTCAAACTTTCAAGAACAGCTCTTGCTTTTCTGCTTTCTTCTCCAATAAGAGCTTATGCCACTTCTCCAGGCAGTAGCAACTGGAAGGCAGGCACACTAATTTGTATCTGCTCTGTACTCTTTTACAACACCAAAATCCCTCAGCACTTCACACAAAAACACCTGTTTTGAAAGGCTCTTCTGGCAATGTGATAAAACCTTTCTACACAGCAGAAGTGTCCTGCAGTTAATAGAGATGGAAGAGAAGTCTTTCTCTTAGGTTCTTATATGGCCTCCATCACTGTACTATCTGAGCATCTTACAATCTTTAATGTGTTTATCCCCACAACACTATGAGAGAGGGAAGGGCTATTAGCTCCACTTTACAGCTGGGGAGCTGAAGTGCAAACAGACAAAACAATTTGTCCACAGTCACAGAGGAATCTGGTGGGGGAAGCAAGGAATCAAATCCAGGTCTCCCAATTTGTAGGCTAGTGATCAAGCCTCTGGACCAAGCCTTCCATCTACCCAAACCTCACAACCAAAGACCCACAGAATCTGAAGGAAAACTGATCTACATTTTTGGAACTGCTCCTTCTCTTTATGGTACCATGGGCTAAACAAACCCCCCAAATTCAAACACTTCCAAACTTTGTTGTGAGGATAGGTTCAAAATTCATAGTTTGTGATGTGAGCTCACATCTAACAATTAGTCTTTGTTTCGTAGGTAATTGCTTGGTGATACCTAATAACTTTATAGTCTGTGCAATTTCCTGCAGATTACTGGGTAGCTATTTGTAGTAGCCATGATTTATTGGTAGGCAGAAGCAATGGAATTTCTCTTCCTCTAAACTATCTGGTCCTTGGCTCTGAACATTCATAATGTTCCCAGTCAAGGAATGAATTTTTCCTTTCTGTACATATTTTTTGTGGTCTGCATTATCATCTGTAAAATATAATAAGACACTGTTGATGTCTGTTTGCAGTTTCCACACCTTTGTGTGGCTTCCCCATGTTACCTCTCCTGCCTCGGAATTTCACAATTAAACCACTGCAAATAATAAATGATTCAATCCTGATCCTGAAAACAAAGCTCCAGGGACAATGCTCATGGAAATTAAGAGGGAATGTGTGGGTGGGTTCTGCATCCCTAGACTCAAATCAAGGTTCAGGCAATGTGCACCTACTGTTTGGCATGGGAGAGTAGCAGAAGTGTCCTCCTGCTTACCTCTTATATGACTATGGTGATGTGGATCTGCACAGTTCATGGACTTACTCACTATGTTATCAGCATATACCCCCCTCTAGTCAGTCAGTTGCAAAGAATCACCATAGAGATCTCTGCGTTGCATTGAATGTGCAGTCTTCGTGTGTGTTCCCCATTACTTGTGCTCTAGCCTCCCTGACACACCCATTTCTCTCTTGCAGTGAGTTCTGATGCAGGAAACAATCTTGCCCTTTATAAACAATATGCTGGTCCAATACCGTATTGGGAGACCCCGTGATTCCAAGCTGCCTACACTCTGAGCATGGCATTGAAACTAAAAGTGACAAACTGGTGGGCATGGGAACTCAATAGAACGTTCTTTGTCAAGGGGTTTAACAGAGTACACATCCCACCATTATGCCAATCAAAACAGGACCTCTTTTGTCTTTAGTAACATGAGGCTTGTGTCCAAACCCACAGAGAGAAGATAAACATCAAACAGCTTCTCCAACAGGATGTGTTTAATCGTCTCTAGACAAAGGAAACACTAAAAAAAGAAAAAAATGAACTAAAAACTCTGATACCTCTATTTGCATTTTAAAACCCTCCCTCTCCCCTAAGGGATTCTATTTACTGTACTGATCTCTGCCAATTACTAATTTAAATAAGCATTCATCAAATGTTATATTAGATATTATAGCCTGGCAGAATGTGTCCAAAGACAACAACGTCTTTATTCTGACTATTTGGACCCGTATATCAGATAAGGCAAAAAATCTCCTGCTTTCCTCTTATGCTGATCTTTTAGAAGACTTTGAATGGGTGAAATGTCTAAAATACAGAATGCCAAAATATGCATATATCTATATCTATATAAATATACACGCCAACCTTAGCATTTTGGGAAAGACCTATGAAAAAGTGTTTTGCGCTTTTCCCCAAATGTAACAGAAATGATAAAGGCTGAAATATTCACAATTAAAGAGTTACTACTGAACATGTCCCCGGTCTAAATTCCCATTCAGATTGAAGCCTATTATCTGCACAACCTCTCTTGAAAGCCCATTCCAGAACTTAACTATCCTTATAGTTAGAAAGTATTTCCTAATCTCTAACCTAAATCTCTTTAATCAATCAAAAGTGGTTTGTTGTTTAAATACATAAAATCCCATTGTCACAATCAACTATAAGAGTTACAGAGGAAATCTGTCATGTTTATATTGCATAGATCCTTAAGTATGAAGTGACATTATAGACCTTAATGGTCTATCATATCAAAGATCCATGGATTAGAGGTCCCAGACAGCATAAAAAATGACAGAAAAGATAGAGCTGTAATGCTCTATCATGCAAATAATCGTCATGGATTAAGCACCATTGAGATCACAATACTGTAGTTCCAAGGAAGTTATTTCAAAGTAAATGCCATTATCATCCAATACCAGTTTAAAAAACATTTAAAATAAAATAGATTAAGCACTAAAATCTGCATTGAAATAATGATGAGGATTTGAATTTATCCCAGATACCAAAACATTCAAAATTTATGATTTCTTATCATCCTTAACGCAAATGATTGTATGAAGGCACTGAATGGGTTAATGAACAAGGTGAGGTCTTCTTTCCATGAAATATATTCTTATCTCTATGTACCAGGATTTAAGTGTGTAAAAAATGAGGATATGCTGTACTCTTATATGGTTAGGGTGACCATATTTCCTAACAGGGAAAACTGGACACTGCCTGGGGCTAGCCCGAGGCGCCTCTACCTCCCCACACGGGCTGGCGTCAGCCCCTGGACCGAATACTCCCTCCAGGTGGGGCTGGCCTGAGCCACTCACCCCCTACCTGCATGGGGCCAGCCCACACTGCTCACCCCTCTGGGCCTGCGTGGGGCCAGCTCGAGCTGCTCGGATCATCCCCACACTGCCAGTGTGGGGCTGGCCTAGCCCATGCCACTCACCCATGACCCTCCTCCCCCATGTTCCTTTGTGCCCCGCTAAGGGTCGCATCCCACTTTTTTTTGTTAAACTGGGCATTTGTCCCATCTGCTCTTACCAACCGATCATCAGTTGGTAAGATCAAATGGGACAAATGCCCAGTTTCGCCAAAAAAGTCAGGACAGGGCTTAAAAAAGGGACTGTCCCGGCCAAAATGGGACATATGGTCATCCTATATATGGTTCAATTCATCAGGATTAACATGTTAATTACAAATATTAATGTTTTATATAGCACCTTTTATCCGAAAGGATGCCAAAAAAAGACACATTGGGCCAAGTTCACTGCAAATGTAGGTGGATATAGCTTCACTGTCCAGCATCTCTGCACCCAACCCTGGATACCATTTGGAGAAAACATTGGTACTAGATTATATATTGATACCCTGAGTGTGAATACTCCAGATGAATTCCAATATCATGAAACTAACAAAGCAATGCTGCAAAACACCCAGACCCTAATGTGTCAGAAGGGGGCGGGTACAGAAAACTAGCCTCCCATTGCTCCTTTGAGTTCCTTGAAAGCAGAGGAAGGAGTCCATAGTTCCAAACCTCAGTGTTATGGAACTGAAAGAGAATTTCTAGTGTCTCTCTTCCTCCTTTCACATCACCTTTGCCGGGAAGAGTACAGTCTATAAAATGCATAATTTACAGTGAAGTGCAAAATCTTAGTATAAGACTTTGAGACCCTTCTTGTCGAATGTTGCTCTATTTTGGGACGTCAGGCCCACAGAAAACTGTGAGAGAAGAAGAGGAGGGTATGTTGATGGATCAGCCTAAAGCTGGCTTTATAATATTTGTGTATATAGCTCAGGCATGGAGTGCAGTATGCCCTTAGGCCAACAATACTGCTTCAACAAAGAGATCAATGACGTTATAGCCTATGCATTCTTTGAAAGTTACTGAAACATTCATTGTATCATGCACTGTAACAGTGATTCTGTGCTGAAAGAAGTCTTGTGGGAACTCCCCACAGTGTCAAGAGGATAATTATTTAGTATGAAAGTAAACAAGAGTGTTTTGAGCATTAATTATTTATTCCTAGGGATCCTCATTATCTCCAAAACTGTTCACACATTGAATTGCATAATATCAGATAGTATTTTAGAATAACAACAATTATTTTATGTCTGAAAAATGGTATATCTGAATTACATTGTTGGGCCTGATTTTGTTTCAAATGTTCAGGTCTTTTGGGTAACGTAAGACTTACTGGTATAAGTGAAGAAAGGGCAAGTGCCCTGATGTAGTACCACCTGTATGGTAGGGGTGTTCCACTGCCATTAGTAATAAGAAAAAGGGGCTCCCAATACATTGATGCTATAGGACGAATAATTATACTGGAATTTAAAAAACAGCAGCTGAGTAGAGGAATGCAAAGGTATTTATAGCAGTGACAGTAAGACTTTTCAGTCTAAGGGCTTGATTCTGCCATCACTGAAGAGGATAACAAAACTTACACAATGGCTTCAGAGGTGCACGATCAGGCCTTAATGCTTGATACTAATTTCCTAGATGTGTGTAACAAAAATAACTATTAAACAAAATCATTAAATTTAATGGTGATCCAACGGTGCTTCCTGACTGTAAGTTATAAGTACATACGGGATCCAGGATATGGTTATTATCCACTGAACAATGTGCACCCTCAAGTTGTTACAGAAAAATGTGTTCTCTTTCTGGTAACCTTACATTTCACTTGGCTTTTATAAGTCCCTCTACTTTGAATACTGCCCTTAAAACTCCCGAGGCCAGATTCTCAGCTGGTGTATATTGGTTCCACTAAAATCAGTGAAGCTATGACAGTTTATGTCAGGTGAGGATCTGGCCTGATTCATATTTCCAAAACAAACATGATTGCTTTAATATTTGACCATCCCCTTCCCCATTACCTCATTTAAGTTCAGCCCTCTCAGTAGATCCCCTTGTTCTTTAAGGAAGGCATATTTTCCTCTTACATGCAAAGTTTATTTAAACTGTCATTCCACCTAACCACAGATATTAAATATGGAGTGAGGAGGGGTCAGAAGCAAAGGTGGCTATATTTGTTAAGCAACTCTGTACGTGGAGTTCACTATAGCCAGTCAGAGTGCAAGATTTGTATAATCACCATAGTTAAGAAAAGTCCTGTGTTCTGATTGGCTGACGGCTATTAGCCAATCAGAGTACAGGGAGTTGCATGCTGTACATTGTATTGTATAAAGAATTTATTTAAGTTACAAACCATATGTCAAGTATTAGACAAAGAAATTTGGAGGATGGGATTTCTTGGATACATTTTTGTAAGTTTCAGATCCTCTACAATTTTCCTAAAAGATTTTTTATTTTTGAGCTGTAAGTCTGAACTTTTAAGAACTGTTTTTTACTTATTACAGTTAGATATATAGCAGTGCTTATTCAAGAAAACCTCTTGTCCAATCCAGCAGTCCTTATTCAAGAGACCTCTTGACTCAAAACCTAATTAACTCAAAGCAAGAAACAAATTTAAAACTAGCTTTTATGAGCTTTTTAAAAATTGAGTTACCTTTATTATTTTATAGTATATTTTACATTAATCAATTTTATTTGTGCGCACTTCCAGATTCCAGCATTACCTATCCATTCTGTACACTGACATATTTGGCATAAATAATTTCCTCTCCACTGTTTTTTCTCACACACACTATTTTGAAATCAATAATATTATAATTTAATATATACTTGTGAGTTAGCCAATGGCTGTTTGTAAGCCTATGTGAAATGATTTTGGGGTTCTCAGTACATTTTCTGTGGACTGGTATTCACATTACACAGGTCCTGATCCAATACCTATTGAAGCCAATGGAAAAACTACCACTGACTTCAAAGGGTTTTGGAACAGGCCTAAACCATTGTTGTCAACCTTATCAGTCGCTTAAGCAAATAGACCAATGATTGGAAAAGACTGAAAAAATGAACTCACCTTTTCACCCCTACATTTGGTCCTTCCAGTTCAGGGTAGAGATACATGGGATTAGCATGGGGGAAGTATGTATTGCTCTTGCCATGCTGTGTCTCATAGAATATCAGGGATGGAAGGAACCTCAGGAGGTCATCTAGTCCAACCTGTTGCTCAAAGTAGGACCAATCCCCAACTAAATCAAGATATTGTTGAATAGTTCATCACCTGACCAGGGACCCTCAGATTAAAAGTCTGATGCTCTACCAACTGAACTAGCCAGGCTCCTTATGGACAGAGGAGATCAGTGTTTAGGGCTGGTAATGTGGCAACTCTCCTGAGTGTTATGGGCCTCATCTAAAGCCACTGAAGTAAATTGAAACACTCTCACTGGGCTTTGGATTAGACCTTAAAACCACACACCAAATTTTTTTTTAAAAAGGGTTAAAAATAACCACCTTGTTTTAAAATATACTTGGAAAATTAAATGAATGTTATAAAATATTACAATGAAATTGTTGGTATTACTTCTCCCATGTGTGTTGGTGAGTTCAATACTGTAACTGCCCCCCCCCCCATCTTACTTGAGCCTGATTCTGAGAGCAATCTTGCAGAGAAATGTGGTTGTGCTGGTAGCCACAGCAACAGGCTTGCCCACCATCACAGCAACCATTTAGTAGTCCCCATCCACTCCCTTCTGTCAATAGACTCTAGCTCCCTGCCTGTCATCTTCTTGTAGGGAGGTCTGGCTGGTTGCTAACCCCATTAATTTTTTCAGGGGCCTACTGTCTCTGCAGTATCTATTGGGGGTAAATGACAGGCTCCTCTGTGAGGATTTCAAACTGCATTTGACCCCTTTTCCTCTCCATCCCAAAGTCCGGAAAATCACCACTTCTCCAACCTCCAGCCCCTGAATCTCCTCATCTCTCCCTCCGCCAGTCTAATGATACTCATTTTCTGTCTCCTTGACTTTTCCACTCTTCTCCTTTTTCCATCCCTGAAGTTCCATCTTGGGCCTGCAAAATCCCCTTATCCACCCCTTTTTTTCACCCCAACATGTGCACTCTTTTTCCTTCCCCTGCTTCTCCCTACAACCTCTCCGCCATGTAATCTCTGCTCTTTCCTCCTTGAGACCCCTCCCCATTTGAAGTGGTCTGATACTTACGGTGTGGATCAATAGTTTGTTTCCCCTACTGTTCTCTATATGCTGCATTAAGACATACAGAGCAGGGAGTCTATGAGAACTGCAAGGTAGTACTGAGAAGTGGCCTGGACAGCAGTGTGAGATGACCCCTACAAAAGGAAGGATGGTCCAATGGTTAGGGCACTACCCTGAGACTCAAGAAAACAATTCAATCCCCTGCTCTGCCACAAATGTCTTGTTTGACTTTGGGCAAGTCACTCAGGGCCAGATTTTCAAAGATATTTTGGTATATAACTCCCACTGGAGTTTAAATACCTTTAAAAGTCTGAGCCTGTCTCTTCCGGTAGGATTCACAAGTGGGATTTAAACTGAGCATTGCAGTGCCTAATTTTTAGGTGCCCTGCCACCAAGTGACATTCACAACCCTGAGTTAGGTGCCCAGGCTCCTTGTACAATGCACAGGTAGAATCTGGCACCTAAAAAGGGGATTAATTGCAGCCAGAAAACTTAGCAGGTAGTTGCCTAAGCTCACTAGTAAGAAATGCTGAAGAGAGGGGTGTGGTCAAATCCCTGCCCCACAAAGGGAGTTAAGTACCTTGCTCTACATGGGATTCACAGCTGTCAACTCTTACCTGGAGTTAGGAACCTAAGCCAGGTCAGTCCTTTTTCAAGAGAAACCACGACGACGGCAACTCTCTTATACTCTATAGCCCAGTGGTCAGAGCAATCATGCAGGATGTGAGAGACCCAAGTTCAAATCCTCATACTGCCTGATCTCAAGAAAGGATTTAAACCCATGCCTCCAAACTGTTGGTAAGTATCTTAACCACTAGGCTAAGGGGTATTGTGGGGGCAAGGCTTCTTAATAGTCAATGGAGCAAAGTCTTAAAGTTGGGTGTCTCACCTCCTGGGTGAGTGCCCTTACTGCTGGGCTATAGAGTAAATCTTTCTCTCACCCAATGACCGTGTAAGTGTTTTATACAATGTGGAACAGCTTCATCAGGAGAGAGACCCACTCCAGGATACCCTATAGCCCATTTGGAAGGTGAGAGACCAGGATTCAAACCCATGCCCCACATTAGGCATAGGGGAGATTTGAACTTAGGTCTTAAACATTCTGGGTTAGTGTGCTAACCACTAGTTACAGCAGTGGGAAAGTAGGTACTACCCCAACCTCCTCATCCCACTATGGTTTGCCCAGGCACTGATGCAGTAGATGTGCTCTAAAGTGGCCTCTGAGTGCAACTACTGGTTCAGACCTCACAGTTAAGATAGGCAGGGGAACATCTATTCTGTGAATCCTGCTGGGACTTAAGTGTGAGTAAGGCATCGAGCTGCTCAGTGATGTCAGGACTGATGTGGCTGTGCACATGCCCACTGGCAGAAATTTAGGAGGCCAGGGGACTTTAAGAGTGGAAACTTAGTCCTGGTCTACACTGGGGGGGGGGAGGAGTGGAAATCGATCTAAGATATGCAACTTCAGCTACGAGAATAGCATAGCTGAAGTCGACAGATCTTAGATCGAATTAAAATTACTTCACGTCCTCGTGGCGCAGGATCGACGGTCGCGGCTCCCCCGTCGACTTTGCTTCCACGCCTCGTACTGCTGGAGTTCAGCAGTCCACGGGAGAGTGATCAGGGATCGATTTATCACGTCTACACTACACACGATAAATCGATCTCCGATAGATCGCTACCTGCCGATCCGGCGGGCAGTGTAGACGTACCCTTAGATGCCTATAGGGCTAGATGGCAGCTAACAGAGGGATTTGAGTTCTCCTTGTGAATAACACTCACTGTGGCTCAGTTCCCTATCTGTAAGGTGGGGACAACAGCACTTCCCTACTTCACAGGGGTGTTCTTAGGATAAGTGCTTAAAAATTAAGGGGTCCAGTTACTACAGTAATGGGGGCCATATAAGTATCTTAGACAGGCAAGAGTCCTCAGAGCCTACAGGCAACTAAACAGGATTTATGACACAATGTGGAAAATCTGTACTGTTCTAGCTAAATTGGAACTGTTATCAAGTGAACAGGGAGCTCCACCATGAAAAATGTGGTATATGGTGATTTGGCGAGCCATGCAGACTTAAGTGTCAATATACTGCTAGACTGTATATTATGTACAGGAATTAGGACTATTGGCCTCTCATACCCTTTACACGAAGATACTGCTCTCCATTCGCACCAGCGACTGCCATCAACGGGAATTGCACATACAGATTTATGGCTTTTAGTTCAAATATGAATACTGATGGAGGAAATTTAACCCTCACTATAGAGAGTCTGCTGCTATTTTCAATTATGGTATCAATGGCTAATTCCTTTTGCACATGTCTGACACTAAAAGGACTGAAATACCTAAGCAGGCTATGGAAAAGGTCAGAAAGGAAAGGAATATGCAGAAATCTGTACTTTTTAAAAAACAGAAAAACTTGCCTTTTGAAGATCTTTTTTGTATTTTGTCTTTAGTTGAGTCTTTGTTATGAAATGGCTTTAACCTTCTTATTGTGGTAAGGAGGATTGGGACAAGGACCGTATGTCCTGGAAAGGGCATCAGTAAAGTTTGTGAATCACTAGATACTATGGTAATAAGGGTAATATAAATACCAAAGACAGGTAGACATGACATTTTCAAGAATAATATCTATTTTTCCACTTTAATTCAATTGAATTTTATTTTAATACACCTGTTCAAAAAGAAATACTCTTGGGCTTGCTGAGTTGTGTTGCGTATGCAGATCTGTAACTCTGAGAGGTTGCTGGGACACAGTGTGTCTGCAGGTCTATGGGAATTCTACTCTAGTCTTATCTATTTTTCAAATGCCGACACTGACATTTTTGCTAAAAGGTGATAATATACCAGCAAGATATGGTTTGTTTATTGATGTGTTTTGCGTTTTTTTTAAGTGAATCCTCAGTGTACAAATAAATTTTAACCTGCTTGTTTCACACTGAAATATTTCTTCAGCTTTAGAAGGAGGGAGCAATTTGCCCCTGTTCCTGTTCTCCAGGAACTTCCACCATAATGTACGCAGGGCTAAATTATTCCATCCATTATATCTATGTAACCCTGTTGATATTAGTCGGTTAACAGGGGCATAACTGAGGGCAGATTTTTCTAACATAAGTTGCAAGTGTTGACAGTTGCTGCTGCCAGGAGCTGTGTCCTATTACTGAAGCACTGGGCAGACTTTATTAGGAGATTCTGCCTTCTGCTTGTTAACTGTCTGTCACTTACAGGCTGGGGAAGGTCAGCTAGAGATTTTTCCAGAAGAGGTGAATTCCTCTTGCTAAAATAGTCTGGTGCTGGAGTTAAAGTTAGAGTCAAACACAAGCCTAATGGCTAGCCCATGAAAAGTGCTTATGTGCTTTTTCCCCCCAGTGTTATAAATTCAGCCCAAGCTGGAATAATGAGTTTTTCCTCATTTTCTGTAGACTTGGTCCTTGCAGACATAGTTTGAGGAATACTTACTTGTAATAACAGCAGTTTCCTCACAAATAGCCACTTAGAATTCATCCAAGAAAAGAGCAGCCCCAAAAGGAAGAAAACTTTCCCTAGCAAACTACTAAACATAAAATTGTTGCTTTAGGGCCACACACTCCCTCCCTTCATTCCACCACAGAGGGGTGCCTGGCTCCTCAAAGGAAGGGTGTTGTTTCAGTGGCATGCTTCTCCTATTTATTACCTGTGGATACCCACGTTCAAAAAATCAGTATTTGGCCCTATATGAAATGAATTTCATGGATTCCGCTATGTCCTCAGTGGCTCTTTGCCCACAGCAGAAAAGCCACCACACGTTTGAACACAGCTGGCAGTTTCAGCCCATTATTGAAATAGAAAGTGTTTCACAAGCCAAGACTGGGGTATTGGCAGAGCTGCATATGATAGGCTTTTACTTACATAAGCATCACACACACACACACACGGATTTTCCCCCCTTTAAAATTTATGAATTATTGAGATGTTTGATTCCTTTGGGTCCATGTAAATAATTTTTTCCATCCTTAAAGGAAAAACAAACATTAAAAATAGTTAAGCAAATATGTCCACTTTGCTTTGAAGTGGGGTGGAAAGTAGAAACATGCAGCTAATCAAATACTTCTACACTGGTCAAAAGTTGCACAGCATCCTACAGGCCTTATTGGTATTTTTCTTTAAAGCCTTAGGGGCCTGATCCTGTATTTCTTGTGTACCCAAAATTCCCACTGAAGTCAATGGGCGTGCATAAGGAATGTGGGATAAGGCCTTGAATAGCTAACCATATAGTCCATTTAGACTCTGATCTTGCAAAGGCTTACACATGAGCTTAACTTTATGCCCCATGAGCAGTCCAACTATACACAGTGTGCGTAAGTCTTTGCAAGATTTGGCTTTACTGTGTTTTAAAAACAAAAAAACAAACAAAACCCTCCATGGCTACCTAGGACTTCATGGTTGCCACAGTACTGCACAATATGATTACTCAGGACTTCACAGAGTTAGATAATCAGTTAGGACCTGTATCCATCTACTCCAAAAGCACAATTTTGATTGCATCTACCAGACAGCACTAGTATGAACTTGCTCTTTCTTTCTCTCTTGTGCATATGCGCACACATACTTTCTCTTTATCCAGGTCTTAGCAGAATGTTCAGAACTAATTTAAAAAAAATATATCCCACACTTCCCATTTTTATACAATAACTGAATGGAGATGGCATTTTTACTGATACTGTACTTTATACCAGTAGACACAGTCTGATGGTGTCAATTAGGTCACAGGGAAGGTAGCTGCCCTTCAGTTGTATGGGAAAGCAGGAGACTTCCAAAATATTTCTAAAAAGATATCACAAGTATGTTAGTGAAAACACATGTGTAGCAAATAGACTTAACTCCAAACTCTTCCAGCCTCCTTCTCCTAAATGCTTTCAAACTGTAGCTGCTTTCCCTGTGAACTAACCTATATTATCCTACTACAAAAATGGAAATGTATTATTCATTCTTCTTTTTATAAAATTTAAGGGCCTTTAAAAAATCCGCGATCATGATTTATGCTTCCATATTTGTAACTAGATGTAACAATTAGAATAGCTTTCATGCTGTATTGCAGTTTTCCTTTAAAAACTGCTTTGTGTGCATGCTCTTCATTTGTTCCCCATCGTGTTAAAGGAATAGGAGGGTAAGGCTCACTTTATTTCAGCCCTGGCAGGATAGTCAGAAGAATTTAGAGCTCAATCCTGAAGTCCTTACTCAAGGAAATGACCCATTTATTTCATATTTTCTCTGAGCAAAGACTGTTTTTAGGTATTTTCCCCTTATGTAAATATTATTGTATGATTTTTCTTTGTAATAATAATGCTATTTATTTTTCAGATATAGCATTGCAAATCAAAAAAGCTAATATAACGAACAACTACAGAATGACACATAGCAGTATATTCCTGTTTTGTTTCCAGAGAATATAGTTTTGCAATTTCAGCATTTTACAAATAATGGGCAAGATCCTCAGTAAATCAACATAATTTCAGCTAAACATCTGGTCCCATATTTAGGTACTTGTGTATGCACTGTATAATTTTTAAATTTATGAATGCATTTTATAAAAAAATTCTAAACATATAGAAGTGCCACTTTATACTACACATTTTCAATCAATGCTGTTAAAAAGCAAATTTGATTATAGGTTCAGACCTTGTACAACAGGTTTCATTTTTACAGGAGGAATTCTGAACTTGTGTTATATATCATATATATCATAGTTCATAACTGAAATGCAGTTATGTTCTAGTCAAACAGGCATTATTTTGGGAAAGTTCTATGCTCTGTTATGCGGGAGAGCAGATAGATGATCAGAGTGGTCCCTTCTGGCCTTATAATTCATGAATCTACACAGCCATAATTTCAGTTGTCTTGATGGGCACCACTAGAATTATACTCTTTTTTAGTAAGTAAAAAGTTCACAGTTGAGACTATACATGCTACATGTAAAATAAATTATTTCCTCCTGTCTATATTGTGGAACATTTGCTGCCATACTGGAATGGTTGCTACAGTAGTGAAAGTTCTCAGGAGGTTTAAAATTAACTCCCACCTATTTTAGATTTTTTTAAAAGGAAAAATTAAGAGAAACTCTTGAAATAACATTTTCCTCCCCTCCAACAAACTATTCAAGTTTTCTTGAAATATGAGCACATAATTATAGGTCAGATGTTAATACTCTTATGATGAGTAAGTCAATGGTACTACTACAGGAGAAAGGTTTTCTACTCATCATAAGGATATTAGAATCTGACCCTATAATATTAACGTTTGAATGTCAATGCCATGCATCAAAATTATAACATGAACTGTGTATTCTATACACTTCTGGCAGATTTGGAAATCCTGAGGATGCTTTGATAAGCAAGGGCTTTTCAGTCAATATTACAATGAGCTTAATTATTTCTCCTCTGATATGTGGTTTATTAAATTGAAGATCCAGCTTCTGCTCTCAGTTAAACCAATATAAATCCAGAATAAATCCAGAATAATCCAGAACTTCAAAGGAGTTACTCTGGATTTATGGCAGTATAACAAAGCACAGTTTAGCCCAAAGTGTGTTAACATTTTTCACAGAAGTACTCTAGCCTGCTTAGTTACAAACCAGTCAAAAATGTCCCTCCAGTAAAACAGGAATTTGAAAGGATCTGCAAATAATTTTCATAACCAGTTGTCAGAAATCACTTAGTCAACAATACAATACAAATGAAACAGAAGAAACATGTGTAAACCAGCTGATTATAATGAATTTGGTATACAAGAGCATCCTGTTGTAATTCATACCAGTTTTGCCCCAGCTAATTATATTTTATAGGCTGAGTTCAGCCTAATTTAGAAAAGAAGCACCAAATGAAACAGCATATACTTCCATACACCAAAGCTCATATCAAAAGAGGAAGGACTCTTACCTAGCATGCAAACACATTTGGCATTCTGATCAGGACTATCAAATGAGATTTCTCCACACCTCTGAAAGAAAAAGAGGGACATATTTAATGTGAGACCCTGTGGCAGTGTTTCTAAAACTTGTATATCTGTGTTCTCTGCTGCCTTTCTTCCCCTCTGCACTGGTAAGATACAGAGATCCATAATTCAAGGGCAAATGGCATGGTAGCCCAAATTTTAGGATAAGAAAACAACAATCTGCTTATATGGAGTAAGGATGGGTAATTCATACACCTCATTCTCTTGCTGTGAGCACAGTATTAACTGCCTATTTGCAGGGAGGACCGAGAGCGGAACTGGGTAGAAAATGACAGGTTTCAGAGTAGCAGCCGTGTTAGTCTGTATCCGCAAGAAGTGGGCTGTAGTCCACGAAAGCTTATGCTCTAATAAATTTGTTAGTCTCTAAGGTGCCACAAGTACTCCTGTACTTCTTTTTTTGGGTAGAAAATGAATCTGTGACTTCTTAGTTAGTTCAAGGTATTTTAATTTCAAGTTGTGGTATGAAATATAGATGGGACACTTGGTGAAATGGCACTCATGGAGCTCCTGCCTGGAGTCTCAATCTAAAATGCACAAAGCATAAGACTTTGCAGGTCCACTCCCACCCACTAACACTGCCACTAAGCCAGAAGGATATGGCTATGGGATGGCGCAAAAAAACTGTGTCAAAAAGCAATGCCTTCCCTGATGTGCACAAAGAGATAAGAGAAAATGACTTAGCACCTCATTTCTTGGGAAGGCATGAGTCAGGTGAGGAAAGTTCAACTGCCTTGGATAAATATTGATGTTTTCCTGCATCTCCGATTTTAACCCATTGTATAGTGTACTTAAAATTGATTAATGGACAGGGGAACTCTAGCTATAAAAGAATTTGTCAGACCTTGTCAAAGCCTCTTTAAAAGGAATACACTGGGAGATCGAACATAAGATGGATAATTTTAAACAAGAGGTAGAAACAGTTTCTAAAGAGACCACAGGCTCTGAACCTGCTAGCAAAAAATACAGTAGTTTTTTTTAGTTGTGTTGAACATAAGCTCTAAACAAAGGAACATCTATAATAAATAGTTTGTTACCATACATTAATTTGTTTATGTTCCGAGAAACCAAGAATACTTTTATATCTCTAAGACTGTAACATCTATGGGTAAAGAATATGTTTGTAAAGTGCAAGTAAATTATAGAACTATGTATGTGAATTTTATTATTAATGAATAATCTACATAGATACATAGTTTTCATGTCACATGTTGCATGTAATATGGTTTATATTTTTAAGGATTCTGTTCAGACTTTCATATTTCACTCACTCTTATTTAGGAGGAAATTGGTTTTCATATTCATGAGAGCATAATTTACAGAAGATAATGTGAAAAGAGACAAATTTTTGTCCTATGACTACAGGGCTGTTAATGGGCCACTTTACCTTGAAGGGTCCATTAGGATATGTGCCAACTACTTATGCCTACACTATCAATGTACATCAGCATAACTACGTTGCTCAGGGGTGTGAAAAATCTACACCCCAAGCAAGTATACCTCTCATGGAGGTGGATTAACTATTCTGACCGGAGAAGCTCTGCATAGTAGGGTCTTCACTGAGCACTACAGCAGTGCAGCTGCAGCGTTTTAAGTGTAGATCTGTCCTGAATACCTTTCCCAGATGTGAAGAAGAGCACTGTAGCTCAAAAGCTTGTCTCTCTCACCACCAGAAGTTGGTCCAATAAAAGATATTACTTCATCCACCTTGTCCCTCTAAATTTTCAAGTAGTGATTTAAAGCAAAGTACATTTTCTTACATAGTTTGTCCTCCCTTGCCCTAATAGTTATATTAACTATAATATGCCTTACAAAGTTTATAACAATGTATCAATAATAAAGAGAGTTAAAAAAAAATTAATCCTCATAACAACACTCCTAAAAATGTGAGGATTATTACCCCTATTTTTCATATCAGAAAACCAAATTATAAGATGTGTGCAATTTACAAAAGGCCATAGAGGAAATGACTATCAGAATCAGGAATGCCTGGTCTTGTTCAGAGACAATTGCAATATGTTCTCTGGTCCCTTGCATGGATAACCATGTCTTTTTAAATTTAAACTGGTAAAAGTTTATAGTGCTGCGAATACATGGTGCATCTTATGGGTTTGATTCAAATCAATGGAAAGACTCCCATCAATGTCAATGGTGATTGGACTGGGCCCTTATAAATAAATAGGTCTCATTCCATGTCACTCAACTCCAAGTCTGTTGCAATAGTCTTAACTATGAGCAAAATTAAGAATTAAACCATAAGTCAGTGTCAAATACCATAGAAGCAATAGTGCACAATGTAACCCCATTCGCCATATTTTGTTATTCTAAATATTTAATACTCTGTAGTGTCAGTGCTCCTGGGAGCAGAGCACAGAGTATATAGAAAAGCAAAAGTCCACATTACTGAGCAGTTTTGGCCAGCCTCTCAAAGTATCTCCTCCTTCTGCTTTCTTTTCAGTTTAATTTCCTTTAACCTTTTCAGTACCTGTACCATTTTCTCTTATGTAAAGTGAAGTGATTAGTACCTTCTCTTTAAAGTACATTTTATTGTTTCATAGTCAGTGACAGTTATAGCAAGAATCCAAAACATCAGGTAAAAAATAAACAAGGCTTAAGATGATACAGAACAACAGCATCATAATTAGACTAAACATTTGGGACCTGCCGTTTTTACACTATCCTTCACTTCCCCCACACCAAAATAAATAAAAAACAAACAAGTAAACAAAAGCCCCACTCCCATATCACTTCATATATCAGTGCATCTAAAGAGAGCAATCTAATGCCCTATATTAACCCTCCCTAGCAGCCAGCCCTGTTTTCCCGAAAGATTTCAAAAGACAGCACCAGTATTTCAGAGTAAAATATCAGAAAGCTCCCCCACCAGCTCATCCACAGCAGACTCAGAAATTTTCTTTCTGGTCTTTATGGAAAAAAATAATCTTCCAATTCCTTCTTTTCACTCCAGGATCAGAATGTTCATTCATATGCAGGCAGGCAGGGCCGATGGGGGGAATGGCTTCCCTGGCTTCGCCTCCCCTCTCGTTGGCCCTGTTTAGCTGCACTGCCCTTATTGGGGGTCCCGAAAAAAATCTTCACCGGGGCCCGAACCCACACTCGGCTGCCCTGCAGGCAGTGGCATTGGAATAATTTTTATAGTGGGGTACTGAAAGCCATTGAACAAAACTGTAAACGGTATATGATGGAAACCACTTCAAGCCAGGGGATGCTACTGCACCCCCAGGGGCCTAGTTGCAGCATCACTGTATGCAGGTAATTTAACAAGGTGCAGCAGAGCTAAATGGAACTGTAATGGGGTGCACTCACCTCTTGCGAGCATCCCCTGTCTCAGTGCTTGTGCCTGCTCTCTCTCAGTTTGTGATGGGTCTTTGGTGACTCAGCCCTCCGGCCAAGTCACGTATAGTCTGTCTGTGTGATAAAGCAAAGCAAACCCCTTCTGGGGTATAAATCCAACAGGGGGCCTATTTCAGCACCCTCTGTAAAGTCTTTCAATCTGCAGCCCTATCCTGGGGCTCATTCGTCAATCAGTTCAGCATGGCTTATCACAGTACCCAGGTCCAAATTGTCTCTCAGAACCTTCTGGGTTCCCTCAAATTAGCCCTGACTGATGTAGGGCCACAACCTCCAGGGCTCCCTCCCTGAATATTTCACATCTCTGAGCCTTTCTGGCCCCAGCTCTTCAGCTAGGCCTCTAAAGAAGTTCAGCTCCCCTTCTGGGGTACAAAGTGCAGGCCACTTTCCCAGTGGCTGGTGGGGAGGAGGGACCTGGGCTCATGCTCTACTTCAGATCCCATCCTAGGGACCCTATAGATAGCAGTCATCCATCACATCCCTTTAAATACATTATGTTGCTGCTACGATTTCCTGGGCCACTTCCCCATGGTTCCAGCACATTCTTCACCCTTAACTCAGGGCCTTGTACTGGTGGAATCCCAGCAGCCAGCCCAGAGCACTATCCACTCTCCTCCAGCTCTAGCAAGGAACTGATCCAACTATGATCCTGCAGCTCTTCTTATACTAGCTTGCTGGGTCCTGATTGGCTGCTTCCCATACAGCAGCTCTGGGTAGCTTGGAGGACCTCTCTAATGCCCTTTTCTGGGGCGGGGTGTGGCAGGGCCTCAAGGCCTCCAGCAGGGGAGGCTCAAGGCCTAGGCCACCCTGTCACAGGAACATATCCACATCCCCTAAAATATTCAAGCTCCTGTCATCTCCCATATCTCATTTACTTTTTCCACTTGTGACCTACAGGAAGACATGTCCAAATTAGGCCTAATGTAGAGCTGTACCTGCTTTACCATAGTCAATGGAATCACAACAGGGCTGATTTAGGGCTTGGCTACATGGGGAAAGTGATTAGAATAGCTATCCTGGAATAACCTCTTCTGTAATGGTTATTCTGGAATAGCTCCTTGTGTGTATATTCTGTTCTGGAACAAATGTGATTATATTCCAAAATAATTACTCTACTTTGAAAGTGCACTCGTTATTCCCAAATAAAGGTTCTTTTATTTTAAAAGAGAGTGTCTACTGTCGACATGGAACACTATTCTGGAATAGTTTATTCCGCATTAGTTATTCTGGCCAATTTTCCCATGTAGACAAATCCAGAGGCCAATTTTGTTTGAAAAAGTCAACTAAATCCTTTATTTACAAAATTTTAAGTTGCTGAGACAATAATGTTGCTAAATTCATTAGCATTTTACCTTGGGTTAACCTTTCTAGCTTGAACTTCCTCACATCATTCGATAATCATTATAAATCAAACTCTCTCTTCTAACCAATAAGGGACATTAGTACTACATGTCTCATATCCCTTGGGAAAACTGCCAAAAGTAATTAATTATTTTCTCATCTATTTTTGCCATGGGGTTACCAAAAGTTGTTTACTAACCTAATGGATATACTTCTTTTTTTCTACTGCTAGTGAAAAAGTAACATGTTCTGTATCTTCAATGGAATGAGAAACTTTCTCTCTGAAATCCTTTCGTGTTGACTTGTAGTTCACCTTGTCTGTTATGCATGAAATAGATCATATATATTTATTCAGATTTGCTCTGCACATCATTTTTTTAGGTTCATTACTGAAGTTAAAAGCATAAGCAGCAATTAAAAACATAATGAGAGGATTAAATAAAAATCTCTTTCCTCAAAACTTTCTCAACATAAGTAATATCATAATTAGATGGAGTTTGCTTTGGGGTTGGGAAAGACTACTATTGTATATTGTGTATACTACTATTGTTACAGGGTGTCCCACAATAGGATTTTGTATGGAAATGTATAGTTATTCTGCTGACTCACTCTAACAGACTGGGTGAGTCTTATTTGAACTAATTCAAGCAGAGAACTAGGAGAATAGACAGGATGTCATGCAGGAGAAGCCTTAAAAATAAGCCAGTCTGGGAGAAAGTTTGGACAATGGTCTATGATGAACTGTTTAAAAGTACTGACCTACTCAAGTAGAACTGATCAAAAATTGGAATTTCCATCCATGGATTGGGCTGCACAGCCAGACTACAACTCCCATGATGATGCACTATGGTCATGTGACTTATGTTGCACCACAGCCGTTCATCTAGAGGGGAATAGGGGCATGTGGCACCCCACTACAACGCTCATGAGGCACCACAGTAGCGCAAGTGGACACAAATTAATGTTGAACTGAGCCAAAATTAAACATTTGGATTCAGTTCAACAACCTAAAATGTCATTTGGGTGAACTTGTCCTGAAATGAAGTATTTTGTTTTGAATTTCCTTATGGAAAATTGAAAAAAAGTCAGCAAAATTGAAAATTTTGATTTTGGGGGGAAACTGCTATTTTCCATCCAAAAACATTTTGACACAATTTCCTGACCTGCACTGACCCCCTTGGGACATTGTTATTTAAGTTATGTTTCTGGAGACAGAGGGTGAAATCTTGACCCCATTTAACTCAGTGAGGGCATGTCTACACGTACAGCGCTGGAGCTGTGCAGCTGCATTGCTGCAACGCATCTGGTGAAGACAGAGGAGAGCTCTCTCCTTGGCATAGTAAAATCACCTCCGCAATCAGCAGAAGCTGTCAGCTGGAGAAGCTCTCCCGCCGACATCGTGTTGTGCACATGAGCACTTATGTCGCTCAGAGGGGTAGTTTATTCATACCCCTGAGCAACATAAATTATACTGACTTAGACTGTAGTGTAGACATAGCCGGAGAGTATTGCCATTAACTACACTGCAGCCAGGATTTCACAAAAAGACTATATGCAAATCACAGGAAAGGGATGAGTTTTGGACAGCACCTCAGTCAGGCAACCACATGGGGACTCGTAAAGTACTGGACAATATCCTTGGCTGCTGTAAACTGGTGTAGTTCCATTAAAGATGGAATTACATCAATTTACACAAGTTGAAGATCAAGCCATAACCCAGTGAAAATTGTATTGTCTTTGAGAATTTTTGTTTATTTCTTTTCAAAGCCTTTCAGACACTACTGTTATGTTCCATACATATTGACATAAGCACAATATATATATATTTAGGAGGTGTATCTTCTGTAAGCTAAGCTTACTCAATTTTTTCCAAGAATTCATTTGATTTTTCTTGACACTTTACTGAGGTAATACATTCTGCTCCTTGCAAGAGCAGAGGGAAATGGATAATGCAGAACAACAGTATTTGGTTAAAAAGCTTAACTTTTTTATTCATTTCCCCATTTCACCGTACTGCATATGCTTTCTCATTCTGACAGATTTATGGATAAAAATGCAGAATTTAATGCATTTTGATGCCAAAGTAGACAGAAAGCTTCTGTGCTCCTATGGAAAACTATGGGGGGAATGGTACCTTCTCTGCAGCAATAAATGCTTCTTTTATTTCTTTTTCTCTTTTACAGTGGTTGTTTCTCATTTAAACTTTCCTGGCATTTTGCACGCAATAAAAAAAGGGGAAAACCAAAGATTTCCCTCTTTTAAAATGTACAACCCTAATCCTCTCCATTATAGAAATGCTCTACTTGATTTATCTATAAACACTTATATAGGCACTTGCAATTCAGCCATCTGTGAGGCTCTGTCAGTGCGGTAAAACAGCTACTTGCATAAAAGGAGGTTGGAACTTTTCATTTGCTTTAAAAACAGCTGGTATTTTGTATAAATATATTAACATAAACGTTATAGCAATTTCAGTAAGGATCAGGTTAGTGGTCCTCTGGCATGGGGCTCTCTTCAGTTATGTTCCTAAAACTGGAAATAGGAGATTGCATGATATTCTTAGGTTTAAATGATAAGCAAAAAAGCAAGCAAGACGTGAGTCAAGATCAATGCTGAGAAAATATAGGAACATAGGAATTGCCGTACTTGTCAACCCTTTGGTCCAGCTAGGCCGGTATTCTGTTTCTGCCAGTGGCCAGATGCTTCTGAGGATGATGCAAGAAACCCAGAAGTTATGGGGTAATCTTCCCCCTGTGAAAATCTAATCCTAATCACTAACAAATAAGAGATTGGTTTAAGGCCTGAAGCACAAGGTTTTATATCCCTTTTAATACAACAAGCAGTGATTATTTTAACTCTTTCTGTTCTTATCTATATAAATATCAACAAACCCTTTCTGAATTTTGCTAAATTCTTAGCCTCAATGACATCCAGTGGCAGTGAATCATGCAGTCTAATTATGCATTGTGTGACAAAGTATTTCCTTTTATCAGTTTTGAATTTGACACCTTTCAGCTTCAGATTGCAATGCCCAGAGAAGGGAACAAGGCCCAGTCCCCCAGGAAATAGGTGTGACGGGTTCAGTCAGAGACTCCCTTGGGACTGTCACCTGACATGCTGGAATTACCTCTGAGCCCATCTTCCCTGCCAGCTTGGGACTCCAGAATCCTGCCTTGTTGAGCCAGACATGCTAGCCTGCTGCAACACAGACCCAGGTCTGATCCATGCCCCCAAAGCTGCAGACTTTAACCAAAAACTGCTCAGCAGGTCACCTCTCTCCAGCACCAAGACACCCAGCTCCCAATGGGATCCAAACCCCAAATAAATCCGTTTTACTCTGTATAAAGTTTATACAGGGTAAACTCATAAATTGTCTGCCTTCTATAATACTGATAGAGAGATATGCACAGCTGTTTGCTCCCCCAGGTATTAATCACTTACTCTGGGTTTATTAATAAACAAAAGGGATTTTATTAAGTGTAAAAAGTAGAATTTAAGTGGTTTCAAGTAATAACAGACAGAACAAAGTAAGTTACCAAGCAAAATAAAGCAAAACCACGCAAGTCTAAGCCTAATACATTAAGAAACTGTTTACAGGTAAAATCTCACCCTCAGAAATGTTCCAATAAGCTTCTTTCACAGACTAGACTCCTCCCTAGTCTGGGCCCAATCCTTTCCCCTGGTACAGTCCTTGTTAGTTCCAGCTCAGGTGGTAACCAAGGGATTTCTCATGACTGGCAGCCCTCTTTGTTCTGTTCCACCGCCTTTTATAACTTTGGCCCAAGGCGGGAATCTTTTGTCTCTCTGGGTCCCCACCCCTCTTTCTAAATAGAAAAGTACCAGATTTAAGATGGATTTTAGCATCATGTGACATGGTCACATGTCCTGTGAGACCCCCAAACTCCATTCGGCCTGGGCTGGCTTACACGAACACAGGAAGGCTTGCAAGTAAACAGAGCCATTTACAACCAACTGTCCTAGTCAATGGGAGCCATCAAGATTCTAATGGCCCACACTTTGCATAATTACAATAGGACCCCAAAGTTATACTTTATATTTCTAGCTTCAGATACAAAGAATGATACATACATACAAATAGGAGGAATATATTCAGTAGGTTGTAACCTTTGTTATGATACCTTACAAGAGACCTTTTCCATAAAGCATATTCCAGTTACATCATATTTATGCTCATAAGCATATTTCCATAAAACATATGGAGTGCAATGTCACACCAGGAAACGCGCTTGTGGGGTGACCTCACTTTCTGACACCTCCCAGGCCATGCCTCCGCACCACCTATGTAGCCAAGCCACCTACAGCTTTCCCATACAGAAGTCACAGACAGAGAAGTCACAGACAAACAGACAAGTCATGGTATCCATGATATTTTCGCCACAAAGACAAACCTACAGCCCTACACATTACGCACATGGGAATCACTAATGCCTCATGACAAAGGTCATAGGTCAAATCTTAGACATTACTGGAAATTGAGGACCAGATTCAGCAAACCATCCCGATCAGCAAAGCCCCCAAGTGTACTATTTGCTATTACTAAGGCAAATATTGCAGAATCAAGAAAATTACAATCATACCAAATTTTAGTGTATGGGCTTTCTATCTTCCCTATTTGACATCAGCATGATGCATAGTTATTCAATCAAACATCAGGTGGCACATTAGCATCTAATTCTTTAAAGATATAGCATCTTCTGGAGCTCAGTTGCTATAGAGCAGCAGGGCTGTGCCTGGGCAAATTTTGTTTGAGATTATGTTTCCTTTTCCAAGCTTCCCTTGTGAAAGGGCAGGTTTCACTCTGCTCCAGGCCGTTAAATGCATTAGTCTAACAACAGTTCAGCATTCTGTCAATCTCCAGCAAAAACCTGGCTCTGCAGTTGGTTCTGGTATTTACCATGCTGCAGCCCTCAGCCAGTCAAAATAGGAGACACGACCAAATGAGTAATTACACTAAATTGACCAAAAATTCCCAAGAAACCATTGTTGCCAGAAGTCAGCAACTACTCTGTGGGCTAACTATCCTGAGGTGAACCTTAAGGCAGTTCATTCCCTCACAAACCTGTGATTTACTATGGTTAGGAGTTGTTTGAAATGGATTAATGTTGTTGGAAAATGGACATAGCAGCTTAACAGCTTTGTTTTCTTCTTCAGTCAAGGAAAAAATATTAGCTTAACAGTGTGTATGACTTCATTATACAGGTGCCAGCAGGATTGACACCGTTGAGGATCTGTCAGCATTTCAGTATAAATTGCCTATTTTTAGATGTTTATAGGTCAGGCGCTGTGAGGTGAAACTTGGACTACAAAAGTCTCAGCCATTTTTATTTTTAATAAAGTAATCAGTCACAGTGGGCTGTACCTTAGCAGGCTATTAGGGCACACCTTTTAGGTATGTCGTGATTGCCTGCAGTCTTCCAAGAAGCACACCAATAGCCTAGTGTGCTGGCATGAAACCCCAACACAGGCTGGAAAGGGATTAATTGTCAATTATGGCACCAGTGCAATAGATGTACTTAACTAGTTGCTTTTCAACCAGAGGGGCGTGACTGGGAGGTATCAGGTGATAACTTAATTTGAGCCCCAGCAAGAGGCGGAACCACAGGGAATAGAGGGACTTCTGTGAGGGAATCTGAGTGCCAGAGAGACTCTTTCTGGGCCGCTCATGCTCAACGCTGGAGCAGGGGGAGAAGCTCTGTAGTAGCTGAAGGAGGAGACTTAAAATGGAGTGCAGAGAGGGTAGATTTGTTGAGAGGCTCTGATTACTAGTTTGAGTTTTTGTTCCCCTGAAAGGGGTTGGGTTTAGATGCTTCTCAGAGGGAGGGCTGAACTGCATACAGAGACAGATGACCTCCAGGCAGCACTAGAGTCACAGATTCCTGCAACATCTTGCCCTGACACAAGGGGACACGCTAATGGCAACTGTGTGAACCATACCGCCTAGAAGTGCACACCCCAGCAGTGATGCACTGATATTAAAGTATGGTTCAACTTTAAATTTAATTGTAAAAAATGTAAAATTTCTGTGTTTTATGCAATGTATCCTTCCTCCACAAAAATTAGTTTCTAGTAGATGGAAAAATAGAAAACAGTGGGGAAAAATTGCAAACACCTTTTCTCTACTATTTGTTTATAACTTTTTAAAGGCTACTTGGATTTAAACACTAGCCTGGAGAATCACATGGCTACTTTCCCTCCTTCTAAGTCCTACAAGTACATCTGTCCCTTTTAGGTATATTTTGAGGAAAGTGGCTAATCACAACTCTCATTTTCTATTGAAAAGAACTAAATATTGGGGAAAATATAGAGAAATACTTTGAAATATAAATCTTCAGTTCAACTTGATCAGACTAGAGCCCATCAATATTAGCAAACCTTTGGAAAGTGGTCTGCACGATCTACTCAAATATACTGTGACAACACACCTCTTATGTCAAGGCTCAATTTTTTCCCCTCTGGCATTAGGGAGGTCTGGAGTAAATCAGGCCTTATCTGGAGTTTTAATTCTTACACTTGTTTACTTACAATATTTACAGGGTAGGCCTAGGGTTGGCTCAAGAGGATTCTTTAAACAAAGAAAAAAATACATTTTCTAACTCCCAGTGCACTATTGTCTTTTCTTACGCTGCCTATAAATCACCTGCCGTCCTCTCTAACACACTCTGGGCCCAAATACGCTGTGAAGAATGGTGCTGCTCCCCAAACCGAAATAAACACAAGATTTCCCTCATAGAGAAAATAGCTCTTTACCTAGGAGAAGCCTTTTCCCTTTACTGTACACAACCCTTCTGCAGCCTGCTTTCTATCCCTTCTCTCCCACTGGAA
Organism: Trachemys scripta elegans; assembly: GCF_013100865.1. Classification (NCBI taxonomy): domain Eukaryota; kingdom Metazoa; phylum Chordata; order Testudines; family Emydidae; genus Trachemys; species Trachemys scripta. The sequence goes on from NC_048300.1 coordinate 103,598,908, forward strand.
GAGGTTTTTAAAGGTCACATAATGGGTGTCCATAATTAACTTGTGGTAACCTTTTTTCACAGTTCATAGGGAAAAGAGCTTTAACCACCCTTTCAGAACTGTCAGGTCTGATTTTGTCACAATACTTATTTAATGTCAGATACATATTGGGATGCATGTGAGAGCAGCCTCCAATATTTTATACTATGACTTGTCCCATCAGTGTATCTGATTGTTATTGTGGTGTTTACTGTATGAATACAAGGGGTTAATTCATGAAGGGGTTAGCTGCATGTATGCTGGAAGGGAGACAATGACCTGATATGGAAACACTTGATGGACACACATTGGAAACACTCGATGGACAAGGCTGGAGCCCTTTGCTGTGATGTGCTCCTCTCGCCGCCCGCATTTGCTAAACAGGTTTCTCAAGAAATGTCTCAGCCCTTTGAATAAGGAGGGAGATCAAAGCCTCATAAAGTTTAAAAGATAAAAACACTCTCTCGAGGAGGGCAGACGGTTAAGGGGAAGCTGAAGCAGGAGATTGCTGGGGAGCAGTCTGACGTCCAGATTCCAGAAGCTGAGGTGTCTGGGATAAGATAGGTCTACCTAGAACTATAGGTAACATAGATATGCATGTAGACCTTTTGAGTTTAAAAACCCTCTACTCTGGGTTATGCTTTGTTCCAGCTGTTACGATTAAACAATAGTTTGTTTTGAAAGGGCTGTTCTGGGTCACAGCTTCCAAAAGGAAGACTTGCAGGACCCAAACCTAGACGGGCCTACTGAGTAACCACAGTTGGTACACAAGGGGCCCAGTCTCAGTATGGGAATATCATGGGATTCCACGCCAGGAAAGATGAACATACAAGACCAGACAAAGTGACAGAGAAGCAGCTAGCTCTGAACTATGTCAGATCAATACTGTGTGATCGATACTGGTATTCCACCCACTAGTGACTCGAACAAGCAGTTTGAAGCTGCAACACCGACATAAGACACTTTGGGTGGTATTTTCAAAAAGCAGGAACAAGGCACTATGGGATAACCTGTAGCATTATATTAATTTTGCTCTGTTGCACCTATTGAAGAGCACAGGCATGGAGTGCAGCATATAGGAAGCACATTTTTACAAATGAAGAGCAGAAGACAGAATGCAGGGAAACCTGATCCAGCATTAATGAAAGCATTGCTTCATGGCCATCAAGCGATTCCTATCTAGTAGCAGAAAAGGACTAAAACAACACTACATAACTAAATGCCTCATTAACATGATAATCTCACTTAAGTCCATGCTCCCTTGTATTTTTTTCCCATGGATGTGATTCTGGTTGTACCTCTCAGACATCTTTGAGTCATTTGCTTTATGCTCTAATTTTAAAGCTACTGTGCTAGGGCCCATAACCAGCAAAAGCTCAACATACTGTATACAGTGGCGTCCACAGTATCTACAAATCTTCTGTACAAACATGATGATTCAAAGTTTTTTGTGGGCACCTATCCAGCAAGTGGATGTTTACACAGTACAAAGGAGGATTTATAATGGACTTCTAGCACCTTGACACAGAGATGCTCCTGTACACAAAACTATCAATTAAATGTCAATTGATATTTGTACAGGTTTTTTTTTTAAATGTAACTCAAGCCATGGAACTAAGTAACCTCAGTGCAAGCGAAAATAACTTCCAAAACGTCAGTGTAACATGCACATAACTAGTTCCTACAAGCAAAGCTGCTGAACCCACAAAACAGCAAGCACTGTTTTACAGGAAAAAGAGCTGCTTTTTCACCAGATGTGATGTCAAACAGTTAAGTGTATTCCAACTATCAAAACTATTCCAACTATTATCGTTACATCCTACCCCAGTCAGTGCATGTAAGTCCCACTGACATCAGCTTTACATGCAGATCACAAGGACAATAGGGTCTATGAAAATAACTTTCTCTGCATGGAAGAGTAAAGTTGTGCAGGGCAACCCTGAAACGTCTTCAGAATTTCTTACCCCTTTGACCCACAAACATGGCTGATGTTTTGTTATTTACCACAAGGACCAGATGCCATAGCGCTTGGCACTACATAAATATTTAAAATAGAAGTTCATGTCTTTTGCTGTGCTAGTTGTGGTTTCCAAGGTTACTGCTTATCGATGCAGTGCTAGAAATGTGAATTTTTTCACACTGAAATTAATTCCCAGAGTACAGAATCTCTTCTGGAGTCTTTGTTTTCTTTTCCTTTTAGCAACATTTTTGCATGTGTGGAAGTGCTGGTTTGAAACAGGCATATCATTGGCAATCATTGCACAAAGCTTCTCTTGCTAGCTCTTCTCCATACTGACCTAAAATCACCTCTGCTATTCTGGAGTTTAGTCGAGATCAATTGTGCCCAGCTCTGAGGTGGACATTGTAATAGGAAAATGGCAGAAGAAAGCTGGTGCAAATGATTCTCTTCTCTGTGGTGAAACACTCTGGTGAAATTCATTTCTAGTTGACTCAGAGAATGAATTTTTTCAAGCAGCTTCCTGTTCCTGTTCTCATGGTGGCTTATGGCCTTCCTAAGTGATGACTGCTGTGATTCCATACACAAAGAGCAAGCGTATCACTTCATGGCTTTTTTTCGATTAAGGCAAACAACAAGAATGGACAAAAGTAAAGACTCCATGGGAACAAAATGGCTCCTGACTCTGCACACAGATGATGTCTTGGAAATTTAAGTGACCACTTCACATGTCACAATTTCACAGCATCCACAGCCCTCAGTGTTGTGAGGTGGACAGAGATACACACAGGTCTATAAGAAAATCAGGAAACTCCTTTCCCCTTGAAACCCAGATAAGCGTTTGAACCTGTCAAGAGGTAAAGTCTACTGTATTAAACCAGTGCACTCCTCCCCATGCCAATACACACCCTCCTAAGGAAGTTTTCACCACAAAGCAGTGGCTAGGCATTTTAGCTCTGAATAACAAGACTTGTATTTCTTGCAAGAGAATAAAAGAGGATCATATAACTCATACTTTCAATAGCTGCTTAGATACATTCACTTACAGCATTCCAGAGAGGTAAATTTTTGTGACAAGCAGAAAATATGTTCATTTCAGAGAGTCTTTCTCCACCAAACCAAGGTCCCTTGCAATAATAGGTGTTAAATATATAAAAAAGGAAACACTGTGCTTCCAGCATTACCAGGTCAAAGGAACACACATGATATTCTTGAGGATGAAAATGGAGGTCACTGAAAGACTTAAATGGATATAGTTCCCTCTCTTGGGCTGGATCTGTCTTCAGGACAAATCCCCTTGAAGAGATATGTCTCATATACGGCATTGTAAAGACCAAGTAAAGTATTTTCCAAAAGAAGCAACGATCCCAGCTACTCCCTGTTCAACTTGTTATTGTCATTCCAGGAAACAAATATCAGAACTATACCTCATTTATAGAAAATAAAAATGTTAAACAGTTGTTGTTGTCATGGGAATAATCTTAAATTGCCTTTTGGCCCTTTGCTGCTCATACCTTTCATTCATAGTTGCCAAAGTCAACATGTTCAACATTTTTATGATGCAATTTCTTTCATACACCCCCATGCCAGCCTGTACAAAACCAGACAATGTCTCAGATTTTTCATATTAACCAGTTTTGTACTCCCTAATATCCTTGGTATTCTATTCTGTTCTATCCAGGTTCTTATACCACACTCATCAGTTTAGTTTCTGAAAGTCTTCCAGTAGAGCATTAAATAACATGACTAACAACTATCATGTATGATTCATTCTCTCTCTTATCCTTTCTCAAGGGGAGAATTGTGTGTGCAATGTTGTATTTGTTTTGATTGGGTTTTATTTTGGGGTTGGTTTGTTTGTTCGGTTGGTCAAATGTACACTCTGCTATGTGTTTATATTGGAGAAGGTAAGGCTGAAGAAGTGCATCTTGCATTTGGAGCATGAGATTATGAGGTTTCTGCTGGCCCTTAGTTCCTGTGGGAGCTCATTCCACAGTCTTGGACCTGCCCCTGAAAAAGCTCTGTCTCTATACAGATAAACTTTAATAGTTTGTGGGACCAACACACATTCCAGGGGTATTCCATATTCAATGTAATGTAATTTTGCCTACAAAGTATTGACACTCTAATGGAAATTTGGCATTTCAAATGTGACCACTCACAGCTACAGCAGAGGAAAGCAACAAAGCTTTAAAGAGTGTTTGGGGTGAGCTGGAGGGAGGAACTGAATGGCTCAGGCATGAAACTATGGGGCATATGACCTCTCAGACAATGGTTTGAATCTTGCCCAGGTTGATAACAACTAAGAATAATTAGCATCAGTTAGATGTTTGATAGTCAATGTAAAACTGAGTTTGGTGGTCTCAATCCAGTGGATAGATGTGCACAACACAAAACCCATCACTGCAGTTGGCACTAATTGTCAGCCTTGCTAGCAACCTCAATAGGACTGAGGAAGGAAACTGACTGCCCTCTCATCTCTAGAAATAGTCCATCCAGAACAAGTTAGGTCATATTGGTATGGTAGCATGGGAAGATTTGTACTACTGCTTCTGATGACATATCATATCAGTGTGGCCCCTTTTAACAGCACGACATTCGTTACATTTTTATAAGGGGAAAACCCCCCTAAGTTTTTGCTTTAGCTATGACCTAGTTCTTAGGGCTTTCAGGCCACTGGGAAGAGTACTAAGTGCATTTTCTTGCACTTTCTTATAGCATCTGTAATGCTATAAGTTAGTATTACACATGATTAGGCTTTAAACTCAAAAAGGAAAAGGTTTGAATGACTTCCTAAGATTTCCTCATCTGTTTAAAGAACTAAAAAACAATAGGGAAAATAAGAATGGCCAATTCCTCAATTACTAATCTTTTATTTGGTTAATTAATTGTGTTATATAAAAACATGTACATAGTGGTTCAGAACCTGTAGCAGAGTAATGAGACTACTTCTGCTCCTACCTATTTCAGTCTGCTTTTCCAGGAGCAGGATTGGGGGGCTCTAAAGTGTTCGGATATAGATTGTTTGTATTGCAGTGACCAGGAGAGAAGAGCAGAACCACTGTTAAGTTACATGTCAGGAACTGAACGCAGCTCCAGCAGTTCTTTTTTAATCCATTCATTAAATAATGACAAACTGCAAATTTTATAGTTACTTTTCACAGATGAATCCCACTTTAAAAGCTGTTGGCTTTCTATCCCACACCTTAAGATACACATGAGCCAGGTGGTAAGATGGACATATTGTCTTGTATTTCCATATTTTTTGCATGTGTGGAGTATGCACAATTAAGAGCTTTACAACAATAATTTAAAACTTTGCCTAAACAACTTTCCTGCTAATCCACTAAACTTTTTCTCAGCCAAAACTTATAAGATGTGAAAATGACCAAATTCCAAAATCAAATGAGTTGAGCTTTACAGAATGGGAAGCGTATATCTTCAATTATACAGTCCAGAAGGGGCTCATTCACTTGTTACATGTTTCTAATTCATAGTCTAGCTGAAAATTGTATTCAACAAAAATTTTCAATGAAAATGAGCTTAGTTCCAACTGGAAGGAATGTAAATCATAACCTGTTACATAAATAGCTCTGAAAGTTAGATCTGGATCTAAGCTTTTGTGGCTCAGGCCCAACTCTACATTCAACACATTTTTATCCTTCATGCTATGACATTGCTCATTTGCCAATACATGCATTGCTATGCTAACTTACTGATTGAGGTACCTAGAACAGAACTTTAATGTTGTAAAAGGACAGCTAATAAAAACAATGTTACAAGGCGACTCCCAAGTCAATCTGCTTGTGTTGAAGAGACTGAGTGTGTCAGTAATATAATAATTTGCTGTTAGCACCTTTTGATTTATCTATTTTAAAGATTTTTACAAATATGATCCAACAATACCTTTAGAGATACAATAAGAATTATTATTGCACACTAGAAGAGGGAAAATGGAGGCCCAGACAGTTTACATGAATCTGCACAAGATCACACAACTCAGTTCAGAACTGGCAATAAAACCCCTGAGTCCTCACCTCCAGTCCTGTGCACTGTCTACTATACCTAAGGCTAAGATTTTGTCGCAGTTATTTTTAGTAAACGTCACAGACAGGTCATGCGCAATAAACAAAAATTCATGGATGCCTGCAACCCTTCTGTGACTTTTACTAAAAATAATGGGGGGCGGGGAGCTGATGGGTGGACGACTGAAGCCCGAGCCCTGCGGCAGCTCAGGGCAGCTCCGGGGCCTTCATTGTCTGCAGCAACTTAGAGGGACTCCAGGGCCTTCATTGGCTGACAGCTCCGGCTCTGCCACCCCAGGGCCTGCGGCTGAAGCAGAAAATGTCATGCAGGTCTCTGAAAGTCACAGAATCCATGAGTTCTGTGACCTCTATGACAAAATCTTATCCTTAACTATACTTTATTATTAGCACGACTTATTTATTTACCATGGTACTCACAATGTGCTCCTTGCTGAGCAAATATAGGTGCTCATCCTGAAAGCTGCTGAGCGCCCTCAACTCTCATTAAAAGCAATGAGACTAGAGGATACCCTAGCACATCACAAGATCAAGCCCCTTGAGGGCAGTATGGTTCTCTGCCCAAAGGAGTTTACAATGTAAACTACACAAAACCCAAGCCAGACACAAATTTTGAGTAGGTGATGCATTTTTAAGAGGTCACACACTATGTTTAACAAGAGATCATGATAAAGGTCCCACTGAAAAACTTGTGCTCCTCAGGCACTTAAGGACTGTTGAAAATCCTAACCTAAGGGCCCAGATCTGCCTTCATATATGCATATGCAACCCTCTTATGAATATGCTACAGGTTTTCCTGTGTCCAATCTTGCACAGTACATGGCCCGTTCTTCCTCTAATATAGTCAGATGTCTGATTTGAAGCTAATGAGAACTACACTTCAAAACCTCTTTTTGAAGACTCCTTTAAAATGTACCATATAAATGTATTCCCTGATACTTAAGTCCACTTTAGAGTGAGACATCCAAAAAAAAAAAAAAAAAAAAGGACTCTACGTTTAAAAATCAATGGCCGAACAAAAACCACTAAAAGTTAAGAAACCTCTAAGTAAGACTATCCTTCCCATCTGGATGTAATGCAATCCAGTGACAGGATAACAAGGTTATGGTTTGGGTTTATAATGTGTTTTTTAGTGTTTTATGTGGTATTTCACAACCCATTAGGGCCTCCTTTTTCTTTTTTTTTTTTTTAAAGTATATTAGGAAACATCAACTGCAATATTAAATTCACTACATGAGAAAACAGCTTGCTCAGAATCTAACTCCTGCACCCTAGGAACTTGCCTCTCTGAGTAGCTTGGATCTCAGGCATTTACAGAAGCAACCACAGATAGGGGAAAATAGGATTTCATATAGTTTCTGCCAAATGTAGTTAAAACCCAAGTCTCCATTCATTAATATTATATGTCCCCAACCTACCCTTCCAACCCCCCCTGCAATACACACACATTCAGACATTTGGGTGGGGTGGTTCTTGAAATATCTGCAATGAAGTAATTTAGTTAAAGTTGCCATGCTATCCCTTACTAGCCTGTGAGGGGGCACACCCACACTCTACTGGAGAGGAGGCTAATGAGCTTTTATGGGCTCAGCCAGCACTAACCAGACACACCTGTAAGGCTTGCTCTGCCTGGAGGGAGGAAGCTTAAAAATAGAAAGGCTGCTGCTGGAATGGATGGTGACTAGGGGAAGACTGCTGTGCCTGGATACTAGGATAGATCAGCACAGAGAAAGACAGCTGTAGACCCTACTGCCCCTGACACAACACTGTATGGATCAGTTATAAAGTGGGGGTTATCAAAAGGAGGGGCTTGAGGCAGACCCTAAGCTTGATCAAGGACACCAAGCCTGCAGATAAGCTGAACCCCCAAAGAGGTGACCACAAGACTGTTTAAGGGACTGACTAGCTTTGTCTTTTTCTTTTACTCAGATTCTCCCTCTCCCAGGCAAGGAAGAGGGAAAGGGACCTTTTTCATTTGGTTTGTTTGGAGAATCCCTTGTCTACTAGAAGCAGGGGAAGGACTCTGTTAGCAGCCCAAACTGTGGTCTGGTGGGGACTTGAGGGCCTTCAGCCACCACAGAGACCCTTTGCATCCAGCTCATGCAGGTAAACATTCACCATACATATTTCTTGCACCTGTAAATATGGCATGTGCTAGCTTACATGTTATCATCATGAGACACAGTGGTTTTCCAACAGTTTCACTTTGTGGACTACTTCATAAGAGAAAGATCCTTTTGAGGCCACTTCCTCTCCCCATGCTTCAATCCCACAATGTCTGGCCCACAACTTTGTTTCTGTCTGCAGACCATGAGGGAATCAGGAAACCTTGGAGCTGACTACAGACTGTTTATTTTCTGGTTGAAATAATGGATTCTGGATAGTCCAAACCAGCGTCAGAAGACTTGTTTAATCCTGTGGTGTCTTTGCAAGCCCATTAATGCCACCATCATAGGACTCTGACGTGTTAAAGGGCTGACTTTCAAACAGAGCCAGAATTAAATGTCCTTCTGCTTCTCCTTCAACCATTGTGCTCAGCTAGTGCAGGGAATTTCAAAACAGTAACGGGCTATAATCTCAATGAGAAGTAAAGGATGGAGAATTTCCTGTCTTTTGATATTTAAAATCAGAAGCTTACTGTTTTGTTTCTACTTTTTGATTGGTTTTAAATAATAATCAAAACAATACATAAAAAATGTTAAAACTTGTTCCTGAGTGCTTCATACAAGATAAATACAAAATACCACAACCTTGTCTAGCTATCGACATTCTCTGCAAGTGTCCAGGAATTTACCTACAGAAGATGTAAGTGTCCCCACCTATGACCCTACTATCTGACGTATATCTCTAGCATATTTAAAGGCGAAGACAATGGTGAGCAAAGACTACTTTAGGGAAAAAACCCTTACAAGCGCGAGAGCCTGGATAACATGCTGTATGTCATTTGGAATCCAAGGCTGCCAGCAATTTGTGCCAAAGACACTAAACACAGAGAAAACTCAAGGCTCCTTTCATAATGAAGATTAATTATTAAAAAGTTCTCAACCATCCATGGCAGGACCAGGCACAGAATTGTAGTCGCCAGGGTACATGGCCAAGGCTGCTCGCATCCGTCTTTGGAATGTTGTCAAACAACTGCCTCGAACTGTAGCAATCTGTGTCTCAAGTCTGACACCTTAGGGGCCTGCCTTCCAAAGAAATTCAGAGGAGAACAAAAAACTGTCACTCAGCAAAATGAAGCTAACTGTCCTACCTCACCCCCCACAGAGAAAACAAATAAAGAGCCACATAACCTTCCCAGTCAAAGCACTGGAACTTTGGGAAACTGTCTGAAAAACTTTATCTCATAAAACACAACAAAAACTTCCTTCCCAAACAGAAAAGAAATAGCCCGTGTACCCAGGAAGGAATACCCCACATAGATCATTCCATACCAATGGGCTATGTTTCCAGGACACTTGCATTCTCAGTTACTTTGACTTTCTTCCAAGCTAGAAAGGGCTACCATATTATCATACACTTCAATACAGCAAGTCATCCTAAAAGATACCAAAATGCTTTGCAGAGTTTAAAGGATATATGTGAATGAGGGCACCTGGGCTCACACAGTACAGAACTTGTTTCACAATCAAGACAACTAGGTTTTAATCTCAAATCTGAAACTGTCTTTGAGTTTAGCCAGCCAATTAATGTCTCTGAGCCTCATTTCCCACATTTGTAAAAGGGGAGAGGTAAGAATTATTTATTTACTTCAAAGGAGTGTTATGAAGTCCAACTTAATAATGTTTGTAAGACACTATATAGCAAGTGCAAAATATTAAGGCCAGACAAAGGCAGAGGTGTAAATAGAATGGACAGGTCCTGTTATCAACTCTGTGTTGGTGCTTCATGTGGTCTCTGGGAGGAGGTTCAGGAGGAGGATTTAAGTGTCTCTACATGTTTAGATCTGCTCAGTTGTCTAGCTATTCATGATGCATTCAAATTGCTGTCTTTTGAATGCACACTGCATCCAGAACCACTTAAAGCGCACTTAGCCCATCTGCTTTATGATCACCACTTACAAGTTAATGTTTTCTACTGCATATAAGTCTTGGTGTTTGGCTAGTAGGTTTCTACTCAAAAACAGGGGATTGAATTTTCACCTTCAGGAAGAGATTAACTGTGGACAACTTCAGCCCCAAAGAAGACTGTTTGGAAATGTAAGTTTTGTGAAACATTGTTTATAATGGGAAATTATTTAAACCTTAGTTAAAGCAGTCTCACCTGATAAGCATTAGAATGGTATTTACACAGGTGTGCAAGTATTCCCTTTATCCAACTCTAGTATAAAAGGCAGTCACCTTTAGTATAAAAATGCATGGTAATGGTTTAATAGTACATGATTGATAGACAGCTGTATAAAGCCTTCAAGAAGCATTATAGTCCGCTGACCAAATACTTCTGTCTGACAACCCTAAGAGAGGCTAAGGAGAGGAATCGATGCCTATGAGGCAAAGAACACCATGTTCCTCCCATGGGAGTAGCAGGGGTGGGAAGCAGGAAGGACTACCTCTCTCCCCGTCCAGTAACCTTAACCATGCCCTCCAAATACTAATTGAAAAATCTCTTCCAGTTTAGGACTCCATCCCAGCCTCCCTCCCTCCCTCCACAGTCAATGCTCAAGGGAGATACAAGGGCAGGATCCTTGGAGAGTGGCTTGGGAAAAGTAATGCAGAGAGCTCACTTGTAGTTCCTTGGCTCCTAAGTGTATAAAAGCTGTACAATTACTCTCTGCATACCTTTCCTTTGCATACACATTTGTTCCAACTTCAGAATCAGTGAGGCTAGGGGGAGGCTGAACTCTCCAGCAGCTAAGGGGCTCCACATTCTTTACTGCTCTAGAAACAGGACATGGGACAAAATCCTGTTTAAATACATATGATCCAGTAAGGGAGAAAAAAACAGATTCATTAATACTCGAGTCACACCATTGGGCTGTGTAATTTCTTGTTATACATGCTAATAAAACAGGATTTATATACTCTGAAACCAGTAAGCATGGCAAGACGATTCTCTAGGAGATGGTTGAATCCTATTGTATGAAGTCTTTGTACCATGTTCATTGGCACAGATCCAAGCAGCCTGAAGTGGTTTGAACTGGTAGGTCAGAGAGAGAAGTAGTTTACAGCCAAGTTCTGAGAGGGAATTAAGTGCAAAATTATACTTCATGATATATTATGGGCTGATCGGAAAACCTCCCTGCATTGTCAAATGCTGCAAACGAGAAGGATGTAGGATTACCTGGAGAGTTTAGGATTGCTCCAATTGCAGATTATAGAAACACTGCAAGAAAGAGAGGCCAGATTCATCCTGGGTGTAATTCCTCTGAAATCAACAGAGTTGCACCAGGGCTGAATTTGACTTTGATTTTAGACATGGACACAGACTCGGTATATGTATATAACACTTGGATAACTTAGAGTTAAAGGCTGTTAGATTGCACAGCCCACCAGTGCAAACTCTAAAATGCAAGAAAATAAGCAATTATGTACATTTCCCTGTATCACTTCTCCTTTTTCAGTTTAATTACCTCTGCTCCATTGTCCATATCCCACCATTTTCCTGAACACCCTTCAGGGACCCTTGAAATGTTTACTAGTTAGAGTTAATAGTTTTTGATAATATAAGGTTGGTGTGGCATTCAAAAACTAGACATTATGTAGTTCTGTACATAGTTTCATATTGTACATTAAAGTGAAAGATTGGGTCACACTGCAAATAGTGGTAGCAAGAAGTTTTTCTGTAATGTTTAGAAAAAGTTATGTGCCTGGGTGATCTTTGTTAATTATTATTCTAAATCTTGCAGTAATTCTTATATAGGAGTTACACACAGAGAAAGATTTGAACAATGTATATTTGTGTTTTCTATCTATGGTCAGAATTCCAGGGTGCCCATTGATTGTTCATAACCAGGGTATAGATATGTGGGATGGGGGAAGGAAAGTAGTTAACCTTGAAAAGAGGAAGTGGTAGATGGCGTGTAAATGGGGTGTTGAATGAATTAAACAAGAAAATAAACAGGTTTTTTTAGTCTTTGTTATGGTAGGATGTACAATCTATCAAACTTGGGCACAATTGATTACTACTTTATACCGTACTAGTTTTATGACTTTAATGGAGTTGCACTTATATAAACCTGATTTATAGCAGAAAAGAACCAAGTCCCTTAACTCTAAACTAATGAAGTTTCTTGTGTGGGAATTTCCTAGACTTTTAAATAAGTAGTAATAGTTATAGTATAGTTAGTTATATATAGTAGTAGTATAGTTATATACAATCAAAATGTTTTGTTCTGATTTTGCCTTTTAAAATGTTATATTACATTATTTATAATTTAAAAATAAAATTTGAAACAAAATTTTGAAATGAGAGAAAAAATCAAAACATTCTGAATGGAATTTTTTTTATCTTACTGAATTGCTTCATTTTGATTTGCTTTTTCAACACAAAATTTTGTCAAAATGGAGACATTCCCTCAGAAAGTTTTGATTTAAACAAAATAGCATTTTTCAACACAAACACATTCTGTTGGAAATTTTTCGGCCAGCTCTAATATAAATATTTAAAATCTCAGTGGATAGGGAAGTAGAGATGCATGCTGGGGAGTGGGATGTATTAGGGTTACTATACGTCCTCTTTTTCCCGGACATGTCCGGCTTTTCGGCAGTCAAACCCCTGTCCAGGGGGAATTGCCAAAAAGCCGAACATGTCCGGGAAAATGGTGGCTCTGCTCCTCCCCGACTCTTCGGCTCTGTTTAAGAGCCAGGCTGCCCGAGCGCTACCGGCTTCGGGCAGCCCCTATGCCTCCGGACCCTGCGCCCCCAGCCGGGCACTTCCCCTCCCGGGCTCCGGCGGCGCAGGGTCCGGAGGCACGGGGGCTGCCCGAAGCCAGTAGCGCTCGGGCAGCCCGGAGCAGAGCCTCCAGCCGTGGCGGCTCTGCTCCTCCCTGACTCTTCGGCTCTGTTTAAGAGCCGGGCTGCCCGAGCGCTACCGGCTTCGGGCAGCCCCCGTGCCTCCGGACCCTGCGCCGCCGGAGCCCGGGAGGGGAAGTGCCCGGCTGGGGGCGCAGGGTCCGGAGGCATAGGGGCTGCCCAAAGCCCGAGCGCTACCGGCTTCACGGTTTGCTGGGCAGCCTCCAGACCCTGCGCCCCCGGCTGGGCGCTTCCCCTCCCGGGCTCCAGCTGCGCTGGGGAAGCGCCGGCTGGGGGCGCAGGGTCTGGGGGCTGCCCGGGAAACCATGAAGCCGGTAGCACTGGGGCAGCCCTTTCCCCCTGGCTGGGAGTGGGAGGGAGGAGGGGGCAGAGCTAGGGTGGGGAAGGGGCGGAGTTGGGGCGGGGCTAGGGCCCGTGGAGGGTCCTCTTTTTTTATTTATGAGATATGGTAACCCTAGATGTATCATCTTAGAGCATGCGCAAGACCAGGATTCATCACTGAATTTGATCTGCTGCTTGGATCATTAGCTTCCCCAGCTTGGGCTGGGTACTGACAGGGCGTGTGATGTGAATGCTGTGGACATGGCTGGAACCGGGGCACAGGGATAATCTTTTATACCCTCCCCCAACTGAGCCCATTCAGTCACATATTGATAGCTATGTTTGTAACTATCAGCACTGATATAGTGTTCAGTAAATTTTGAAAATCAGGTCACTTATTTAGGTGCCCAAATATAGACTTAGTAGCCCACCATGAGGCACCCATTTTGAAATTCTTGATCTTGACTAATATAATTATTCAGTGCACATCCCTGTAGATATCTATCTGACAAAATAATTGGAGCTTTCTTTCTAGCATATTGAAATATTTAGAAATATTTTCCTGTAATAATGATTCCTTCTGGAAAGGTTCAAATGGGGAAATGGAAGCTAGTGTTCCCATGCAAAGCTGGCTGCTTAGTAATTCACATCTTAATGAATTCGTATGCACACCACAGAAGGTCAAAAATAAACGTACCTTACTTTACTTGATCCAAGTTGTGTCAAAAGTGTTTTTTATTTTCACTAAGTGATTGGGGATGGAGGGTGTTTTTGGCTTGGATGGCCCTCTTTAGCGTTCTCAAACCATGAAACTTGCCAGACCTTTATTGCCTGGTGTTACCTGTTCTGATGATACCTATGAGTAATAGAAAATAATGCTCTTTTCATGTGAAATTCTGTCCACCAGGGTTTAGATTGCAAACTTTGGCCCTGAACTGACCAAATCATTCACCTGGCAAAAGGAGCTAATTTAAAAAAAAAAAAAAACCTCTTAAAGTATAGTTATTTTTAAAGAATACTTTCCAGAAAGAAATCAAACCATTTGTTTCTTTGCACCATTCCCAGGTGATGTGGAAAGAAACAAATGGTTTGTGCGCCAGCAGAGCAAAAAGCATTACAATGTAAACAGTGCATCACCCGGGGAATGTAAAATATATGGTGTGTTATGGAGAAAACGAAATAAACACCTTCTGGAGGGGGAAAAAGCTATTTTAAATATTTATCTTAAATAAAAAAGATTTTTACCACACACACACACAAAGGATTTGTGCTGACTATTCACTGTATAACTTTGAGCTGAGTTTTCATTATCCAACTGCTAGATCCTACTGTTCGTATGTGGCTCTCACTCAGTCTCAGTACCCATTCAAGTATTTAGCCTCACATCTTTTCTTCCTCAACTAAGTAACAATGGTTGCGCTTAGACCTTCAAAGATTTGGGAATATTGGAGTGTATGTCTTTTCACCATGCTCTTCACCAACCTCACTGAAATGTTTGGGGAATTAGCAGTTCTCATGAATAATATGTGCATAAAGACAGCCAGTTAGCAGCTCTGTTGCTGAACCATTTGTGGGAAATGCTTCAGGTGATGATTCAGTGTGGCAAACTGGTAGGTAGTTTAGGGACAGTAGGCAAGGATCATGGGTATTTAAAGACCCTACACACTTGCTTATTAATCATGTGTGATGACACTTTTGCAACTCATGGACATGCAGTTCCTGTAAGCAGCAGAATTTCTTTGGGACCATATTTTTACAAAAATAAATAACTGACAACAGTGGTGACCATTAAGCCTATTTCTGTTGTTCTTTGAAAAGATGCTCTAAGGACTTGTGACACTTTCTTCAATAAAATGTTCTTGCCAAAGCATTGTTTCACATGCATTTTCCTAAACTATGATATACAGACCTTCTGCAATAAAGCATCAATTTTTGCAAAGCCTATTGCAAAAAACAGACACAGAGGACATCACACTTGTCACGTTGTTGCATGCAATGACAATAATGCACTTCACAGTACCAGTGGGATAGAATTCCAATCCTGTTCTGAAAGCTAAAGCTCCTCTTACTAAAGGAGAATCTGTGCTAGGAGCCTTCTAGCTAAGATACATATGCAGCCCCCATCATTGTGGTATCTGAGCACCTCACACTTGTTTTGTAATATATTTACACTCACAACACTACTGTGAGGTACAGAATTATCACCCCATTCTACAGGCTGGGAACTGAAGCACAGAGATACTTGCCCAAGGAAACACAGGAAACTTTGAAAGAGTAGAGAATTGAATTCAGGTCTCCCCAGTTGCAGGCTGGCACTCCAATCGTTGGGCCATCCTTCCTCTCTATTTTGAGCCTATGACAAAATTCAGCCATTCTGGTTGTATCAGGTGGAGAGCAGTGGTAAACAAACATACTTGCCAGTTCATTACAATAGTATTACTGCACCATTCTGTCTTCCAGTAACCTTCTGCTTCATTGACTCATTTCTCCAAAACTGAGCGAAAAACACTTGTTTTTTATATGCCTCCTTATTTGCTCTTTCCCTTTGCTGCTGTTTAATTCTCAGTGTGCAATTTAACTGTCAAGTATCAGGGGGTAGCCGTGTTAGTCTGTATCCAGACTAGGAGTCCAATGGCACCTTAAAGACTAACAGAAACCTCACTTCTTCAGATGCATGAAGTGAAAGTTACAGATGCAGGCATTATATAATGACACATGAGGAGAAGGGAGTACCTCACAAGTGGAGAACCAGTGTTGACAGGGCCAATTCGATCAGGGTGGATGAAGTCCACTCCCAATAATAGATGAGGAGGTGTCAATTCCAGGAGAGGAAAAGCTGCTTTTATAGTGAGCCAGCCATTCCCAGTCCCTATTCAAGCCCAAATTAATGGTGTTAAATTTGCAAATTAATTTTAGTTCTGCTGTTTCTCTTTGAAGTCTGTTTCTGAAGTTTTTTTGTTCAAGAATAGTTACTTTTAAATCTGTTATAGAATGACCAGGGAGATTGAAGTGTTCACCTACTGGCTTTTGTATGGTAACAAAACACTTCAATCTCCCTGGACATTCTATAACAGATTTAAAAGTAACTATTCTTGAACAAAAAAACTTCAGAAACAGAAGCACCAGGGCAATGGCAAGCAAGCGCTTTGGGGAGCATCTCATGCAGAGGTGGCAGTCTGGCTTGGGGAGTAGGGCAGGGAAGGTTGCTAGGCAGCTAGCCAGTGCCCTGGCTCCCAATCTGCCGGCTTCTGGCAGGAGATGACAGTTTTCAAACTGTGGGGCAGTTTGAAAAGCTCTGTCCTAAATGGAAGGCAGAAACCAGGGGGATGGGTAGAGGGGAAAGGACACATGACCCCACATGACTGTCCCACCCCCCACCATGCCGCCCCATTTTCTGCCCCTGCAGCTTTGCACCCTGGGCGGCTGCCCAGCTTGCCCCACCCTGTTTATGGCCCTACTGTTGCCCCATGGCATCGCATTATAAGCAATTTAACTTATGTTAAAGTGATTTGTTGGTCTAAAGAAAATAAAAACAAGACCACTTTACCCAGCTGTGTTCCAGAACATGGCGTCATTCTGCGGTGCTCATGCCTTGGCTAAAGACTGACCCCGTAGACAAGCAGGAGCTAGCTGAAAGTAACTTATTTTTAAATGAGTCATAGGATTGTAGGGTTTTTTTTTATTATTCAAGTTTGATGAGAAGCAAGATGTAGCTAGAGCCACTGCTTCCTGCTCTGAACTCAATTTATTTAAGACAGTTCCTCTGAGCTTTTCTTTACGATTCCCCAACCACTCCCATGCTCTTCCTGTGATCCACTCAGCCACTCTTACAATAGAGCTTAATAATAGATAAAGTAGTCACACTGGCCACTTATAATAATGTTTTCTTTTTGAAAACCTCTGTCTTGTGGTCACTGGCACCACAGCATTGTTTATCAGAACATAAAGTTCAATAGAAATCCCACAGCGACGTCATGCCATCAGGCACTTGCTGCTGAAAGGCTCTTATTGCGGCTTTCTGGGATGCATTCAGGCCATTGTGGATGGTTTCCTTAAGAGGAAACAATGAGAGGGACGCTCATTTCAAGGACATACTGCATTCTTGAGCAGGTGAGCATTTTTTAAAGGACTTGAAAATAAGCCTTTACAATGATAGACTCAAGGAGCTCAATCTAGTTAGGTAACAAAGAGAAAGAAGGGAGCCTATAAGTACCTATATGGGGAACAAAAATTTAACAATGGGCTCTTCCATCTAGTAGATAAAGGTATAACACAGTGGCTCTCAAACTTTTTTACCGGTGACCCCTTTCACATAGTAAGTCTCTGAGTGCGATCCCCCTTATAAATTAAAAACACTTTTTTATATATTTAACACAATTATAAATGCTGGAGGCAAAGCGGGTTTGGAGTGCAGGTTGACAGCTCACGACCCCCCATATAATAACCTCGCGACCCCCTGAGGGGTCCTGACCCCCAGTTTGAGAACCCCTGGTATAACACAATTCAAGGGCTGGAAATTGAAGACAGATAAATTCAGACTGGAAATAAAGTATACATGTTTAACAGTTGGGGGTAATTAACCACTGGAACAATTTGATTTTCCATCACTGGCCATTTTTAAATCAGGATTGGATATTTTTCTAAAAGATCTGCTCTAGGAATTATTTGGGGGAAGGTCCATGGCCTGAGTTGCACAGGAGGTTGGCCTAGATGATCACAATGGTCCCTTCTGGCCTTAGAATCTAAGACTAAACTATTCATTCCATAGGAGGCAAGTTGTCACAAAGGAACCTCAACTGCCTACAGCATAAGGTTTTCTTCTAATCTCTTCTATGGTGACAATACAAGTAGATATGAGTGTATTTCACTGGGAAAGGGGAAAGGAGTAGCTTAATTTGCTCCAATGCAGAAGGGTTAAGAAGGGGGATGTGAGGCCAGAGGAAGGCTGGGACGGACAGCACCAGAGGTGCTGAAACAATGTGTATAGTGCGGGTGCTGAGAGCCCATTGAACCAAACTGTAAACCCCTTATATTATGGAAACCACTCCCAGTCAGGGGATGCTGTAGTACCCCTGCCCTAGTTTCAGCACCTACGGACAGCGCAGATTTAGGCTATGTCTACACCTCAGTCTCCTTTTGGCAGCTTGTAGAGTAGGTACTAGCAGGGCCGCCAAGAGCGGGTTCAGGCCCCAGTGAAAAAAAATTTTCGGGCCCCCCAGCAAGGGTGGACTGGCTAAACAGGGCCGACGGGGGGGGGGGGGGGGGGAGAAGCCGGGCCCCAGGCCCCCTTCCGGACCCCGGTAATTTGTACCGGCTTTCCCCCCCCCCATCGGTCCTGGGTTCTAGGGTAGTCCCTGTTTGCTGTAAGGCCCTGCACTGTGCCTGCTCAGTATTCCTGACACCCTAATGAGCCAGCTGGGCTGCCTGATGGACCACCCTGCCTGATTGGCTGAGGAAGCTAGCAGGCTGGTTCTTAAGATTAGCAGTAGCTCGCTGGCTGCTCAATGCCCACACCCCTGGAGTCTGCCTGACCCTGGGCTCGTCTCTCACCAAGCCCTGATCCTGCTCTACTCCTCCACAGCTCCGGCTCAGCTCTTGCCCTGCACCCAGCCTTGTTCTCATCCTGTCCCAGCCTTGCTCCTGACTTCTGACAATCCGGTTCCAACCCTTGGTTCCTGGTTCTGGCCCTGTCTCTGACCATTAGGCTGGACCGCTTACAACCCAGTCTCCTGACTCCCCTCCCCAGAGCACAGGAGGAAATGACTTCGGCTGCTCCTCATTGCTAGAACCCTTCTCTGCCATAGGGAAAGACTTAAATGGCTGAGGCAAATAGAGTACAGACATGCCTGAAGGGCCTGGGTATGTACCCAAGTACAAATCCTACATAGCTCTCTACTTGCCCCATCCATGCCTTCCTGTCTACACTGCTCTCTTTAGCCATTTAGTGTCAAGCTGCCTCCTTGCTGCTGGAGCCTTTCCCCACCAGCAAGGAAAGGCTCTGAACTGGGGAGCAAGTGAGAAAAGGTTCAGCCTGATGCCTCTCCCACTCCCAAACTTTGCGGCTTGCTTTTCACTGAGGCATGTAGCTACACATAACCAGAAGTGGTGTGTAGTAGAGATGTATCCTTAGGGTGTGCAGACCTGAGGGCAATAGGAGCAGAGTGAGATGGGGACAGGCAGGTCTCTAATCACTAAAGCACACTCCCTTCCAAAGCCCTGAACAGAACCCAGGATCCCCAGGTCTTACTATTCCTCTGTTGTCATCAAATAGCTGCGAAACCCACTGGCAAAGTGTGTCTCATGCCCTTCTAGTGGCTACTATGTATAGAGGATAACAGCCTACTACTACTATCAGTTACCCTATTAGATCAAATGGCAGAGGTCTGTGCTTTGAATCCGAAGGTTCTAACTGCTGATAACCCATGTGGGTGTCAATATGATTCCATACAATGAAGTTTGGTTTTTTTAGCTGGCTTTTTTAAAATTAAAAATACATTAAAAAAACTACACTAAAAATGTTCATAACATACCATGTGATCATGTAATTAAAGACTAGCATAATGCACAGGCACTAGGAGGCAGATTAAGCTTTCACAGGCAATCCAATTCTGTTATTTCCTAATTTTTGATTTGTTGACTTTGTATCTTTAATGTTCTTCTAACTATTTTTTTAAAAATCTATTATATATACAGGATACAAAATTCAGTGAGCAAGAAAAATATCAAAACAGAGATATATATCACTACTTTATTCAGAAAGGCAATCACAACATGAAGCAGAGTTGCGATAAGGCCATAGTATGAAATTAACTATATAAGAGTTAAGGCAGTGCTGTATTGAAAGCCTTGCCAGAAACATACAGGAGTGGAGGAGCTTTGTCGCTGCCCTAAACACCAGAGGCGTGATGAGAACATGATGATGATGATGAATATAATGATGAGGGCAAGAGGCTTCTCTTGGAGTCAGGGCTGTTGGGTTTTACTTCTGGCTCTGTACTGATTTTGTGACTGTGGGCAAATCACTTCACTCCTCTGTGTCTGATATTACCCAGCTGTCAAATGGGGACTGTAGTGGGGTGGTAACCCTGCTCCGGTCCAGAGGGGGCTGTGGCTGGAGAAAGCAGCTTTTAGGCTGAGCTGATTGGGGGAGGTGGCTGCAGCTGGGGCCATGCCCCAACCAGACTCAGCTGGCCCTATAAAGGCCAGGGCAGCCAGAAGCACAGCAGTCTCTCTGCCTTCAGAGAGAGAAGGGCCTGGCTGCAGCAAGTTAGAGACAGGCTATCTAAGTGGACCAGGGCTGGGCACAGGCTGGAGAGCTCCAGCCTGGAAAGCCCCAGGGTTTGGCCTAGTGGAAGGCCAAGGGGTACTGGGGGTTGCAGAGGGCAACCCAGGGCTAGGCCAAGCCAAGGCAGCAGGTCCAAACCCTCCTTGCCAGTGATGAGTGGCCTATACTGCAGTCTGCCCCAGGGAGTGGGGGGCTAGTTGGTGATTGGCAATGGCCTAGTGCTGAGGCAAGATGGGGATAGTGGGTGGGGGTTCCCCTGGGAGGGGAGACCTAGTGTGTGGGTACTACCAGGGGGCAGCACCCAGAGCAAGGGGCACCAGGGTCCTGGGAGGGACACAGGAGCCCAGAAGAAGAGGACAGGTGGATCACCGGCCTGCAGAGGGCTCTCCAGCCTCTGGAGTGCCTAATTCCCTGGATGACCAGCAGGAGGTTGCTGCAGGGCTGGGTCTGGACACTCTTAGAGGACAATAAACCTCTCTTCCTCACAGTGAGACTTAATTAATTATATGGAAACACTGAGATCCTTAGATGAATGATACGATGTATAAGTGCAAAGTATATTATTAGTTTGACTAAGAGCAAGGGATTCCAGTTACTACAAACCAATGAAATGTTGCACAGAGGAACTGCATGTCATACTGGACCCAACTAGAAAGACAATATGCATCATATGATATGAAATTAAAGGAATTACTAGATCCTCTGAATCACATGTATGTATTTTGGCACACCCCTATATTAACACCCTACACACTACTGTAATAATCTTTGTACAAAATATGCCTTATGAGACATCATTTGAAAACTAATAACTCTTTGGTCAATAACATCATGGTGGAGTGTACATAGCAACATTATGTGTAAAGTTATGAATTCCCCTTGAGTGAGATCTCCCTGTAGGGGACTGGACTAGATGACCTCTCAAGGTCCCTTCCAGTCCTATGATTCTATGATATTGGTGGCATGTGCTCAAACCCATGTAGCCCTGATTAGGCAAAACTGGTTAAGCAGGTCTTAAACAAAGGAATGTGTGTTTACCTCAATTTACATATAACTGTAAACAGATCCTCATACAGCAAGAGAGGGGAAGACAGGAGCGAAGAAAAACATGCAAATAGGGGTGAGAAGAAACAGCATGGGACTTCTATTCTATAAGAACCATGTCTCCTTCTCTACTGTGAGAATGAACTTTGCTTTGAGGGGTGACCTTCATGAAAATGGATCTCAAAGGGGCACTGGACTATAAAAGTGAGGGGCAAAACCACCCCAAATTATCTCTCTCTATCCATCTCTTTCTTCATCTAAGATGACAAAAGGAACAGCTGTTGGGAGCAAATCCTGGCCTGAGAGTTTGGTCAGCATTGTTACTTAAAAAAAAGAGGTAAGGGACTTAAACCTGTGCTTCAAGGTGAAGTTTAGAAAGTATTTGTATCTTTATTTTTCTTGTAACCATTTCTGACTTTGATGTCTCAATACTTGTATTCATTTAAAATCTCTTTATAGTTAAATAAACTTATTTTATTCTTTTCTTAAAATTAATCCAGTATTGTGAATTGTTTAGGTATCTCCACTGAAGGTAGTAGACTGTTGTATGTTGTTCCCTTTAGAGAGGCAAAGGACCTATATACTTAAACTGCCCAGGAGAGGGCTGGACAGTGCAGAACATGTCTCCTGAGGAAAATCCAGGACAGCGAGTGTGGTAGGGCCACCCTACAAATAATAACCAAGGCTACTGGAAGCCAGGGTGTGGCTGGTGTTTGACAGGCTGCTGGAGTCAGAGCTGCCGAGCCATGGCTGTGGCTATATACAGTCACTCAGGCTGTTTGTGAGGAACCTAGTTTGGGACCTACAGCAACAAAATGCTGTGAGGCATCCCAGATTGCAGGACAAGTGGTCACCCAGACCCTCACTGGTCTGTATCGCACCCCAGAATGTTCTACTCTCTAAGCTACCACTTGCCCTTGGCATTCCCTGGATACCTTTGGCATTCCTTGGACTATTCAGCAGAGTTCTCTATGGAGGGAATCCAAATTCTCCCCCCACATACTTCCCAAACAGCAGAAATTTTAAGGGATCCCAGATTCACTTCCTAGGCTACTCAGAGTCCTAAGATCATTCTTGGATGATAATCGAATACTCAGCTGTTTTTTCTGTTACACTTTGGTTTGTGGTTGCAGCCATGTACTGATCTCTTATTTCTAGTGCTGGAGCCAATGCTCCAAATCTGAACATTGGATCTGGATCCAGACTTCTTTCCTCTATAATACATCTACCTAAGATCGTGGATTCCAACTCTACTGAACATGGTTGTTTGTTTGAAATCCAGTCTCTAGTGTAAAAGTTATCAAATGATGGGGTGTTCATATCTGGCCCATTACAGAAAGGGTCAAGCTCTAAATTTCAAACCTGGGTTTTTGTTTGGGACCCACCTGCAGTATCTCTCCCCTATTATTTCCCTAATGAATATAACAGAATCTAGAAGGACTAATGAGACTGAGAAAGAGTTTGGTAGTTTCTTTCTAAGTGAAGGCACAAACAAAGCTTTTAGTCTCACTCCCTCCCCCCCTACCCCCAAGCAAAATTGTCAGTTTAAGCTGGCATGAGACTCTTCCATAGCTGAAATGTAACACAGGCAGGAAGGTTTTCTAGAGGAGGAGATTTTATCCTCAGAATGTTGGCAGAAGAATTCTGCTAGGAAGCTATTTCTGACACCCTTACAACAAACACTGTTACCAAACTTGCTCTATAAGAATTACTCCCATATCCAGTTGACCTTTGAGTTTTCTATAGTTCCAATGTTTTATTATTGGAGTCTGACAGAGATCTAATCTTTGGTGTGTTGAGAACTGACAGACATTGCTCTTTCAGCCATAAAATGCATCCGTCTTAAGTGTTTGCAAAAGAAAATGTAAAATCTGCCAATAAAAAACTCCATATTTAAACATACTAGGCCAATACATAAAAGTAATGTAGTTTCAGCATAGACTATCCAGTGTCAAGTAGAATTTATTACAGTATAAGATTTCAAATCTGATATATTCATTTTCCTTGGCAACAAACCTTGAAATATAGTACTAGACTATTTTCTTCTTGCTATAACAGAAACAGGACACACTAGTATGCCAGTGATCTCCTGTTTCCACCTTAAACAAACAACACAGTGGGGGTGTGGCAAGTGTACAGTACTCACATTTTATACATGGGAACTGATTGTTTACAGTAAAGTGTAACCTCTTTGAAAAAAGAAAATATTGATGCATATCCTCTGATTAACTCATGCACATTCAGATTAGATCAGAGCTTGTAATGATGCCTGCAAAGAGGATATTATCTGCGCAGAACATGTTAAATAAGCATGAAACCTTCACAAAAATGAATGACTTTTTTCTTAAAATCTAAGATTTCTTAGACCTCTCAACATGCCCAAGTCCAAATATAGGGCAAAGATCAGACTTGAGGCACGCAATAAAATTAGTAGAACAATAAATATTAAATGTATAGTTAATTCCTTTAAAATTGTCTAAAATGGAGAGATGGAAAGGACCTGTTATGTCACTAAGTTCATCTTCCCATTAATGCTGGACTGTTCACTAAAATATACATTCCAGTGAATTGTTCAGTCCAGCTTTAAATGTCTCCAGCGATGGGGTTTCCCTCACTTCCCTATGAAGTATTCTAAAATAGAGCTGGCACTAACAAGAATTTGTGTAATCTCAGCATTGCTGATGTCAATATTTTTTTCAGTAAAATGAGAGAGCCAACAATAGATGGGTTGGGTGGAAGCAAGTTTGCATGGAACATTTCTCACAGGGAGGTAGTATTAAAAGATCTGCCTGCATCTGCACACAGTACACTTTGTGAAAGCTTACTTGAAGATACTTACCTTATGTTATTAGGTATAACTATTTGTAAGAGGCATAAAATGGTGCTTTTTCTATCCTCCCTCACCAACAAACATTTATTTTATGTAATGGCATCACTGCAAGTGAAACACTATGAGAAGCTGCATCTGCGCTGAATACCCAATAGCAGGAGAAACAGGCTGAGAGCAAGAAACCCTTGTTCACAAAAGCTAAGTTAAGAAAAGTAAGACAGACAGTGGGGAAAAAGTTATTTGCAGTCAAAAGAACTGTGCAATGGAACAGATGATGCTGATTGACAGCACCATCACTGTAGATATCTAAGGACGAATTAGTTAACAATTAAGGAATGACACATGGTTGGCCTACTAAAGGGTGAATGACCCAAGAAGTCTTGTCTAGGCTTTACTACTCACTGTAAGTATATATGAATCTGGGAACACATGTTGTGCTGACTATCACTACAGCTTAAATCCTATCTAGGCAAAACAAGGAATTTCTGAGCCAATAATGATATAAAATAGATTCTACAAATCACCATTAGGGGACTGTATTTCTTCTCTTGTAAAATATAATGTGGCAGGGGCAGGAAGAAAAATGAAACAATTGGAGCACTCATGCAAAACAGCAGGATTCTTCTATTCCATTGTAAATCTGGAAAACAGCAAAATGACCCTAGTTAACATCACACCGGAAAATGACGGATACACATTGCATCTGCTGATCACACAATCAGGCCATTCTGTAAAAAAAGAGGGCAAATTTTCATGACCACATTTGCATACCATTACATGCTTGCCCATTCCCCATCCCCACATTCCATGCTCTTACACATACGTGCCACATTTCCATAGAGCTGCCCTGAGCAGCTTGCACTACTGTAGTGAGTGAAGGTATGCTTTGACATTTTGCACATCTACAGTGTATCAGAAGGCAAACATAATAAGTAAATAAATAAACTAGGAACTCTCTTAAAGGAACATAATCAAGATTAAAAAAATCAAGTAAAATTTTGTTCAATAATTCTGATTATTAAAACCAAATGCATTTTACAAATATAATTTATTGTTAAAACAATTAACTTTGTGCACCACTCTCAGACAGTGAAACATCTGTAAACTAGTTAGTTTTACGTTTCTATTTTGGGTCAATTTTACTTTCTAGTTCTGCTGCAGTAGCACAATGTTGTTTGCATTTCAAACACTGCAACAAAGTGAATTTTTTTTAAATGCAATGATTTTAGAAAATGTAATACAAATATTTCAAGGTAATATCTGTATAACAAAAACAGTTTTTACACAGCCTGATTTTTGGCCTATCTTAGTAACTTCTAGTGGTTGTCGAAGTGTTGAGGTTTTGTTCCCCACATAAAAATGATAAAGAAAACAAACAGGTTTCATCTCATTCAAAATTTTTCACTTTCTTTTCCAACAAGTTCAAAATGAATTTCATTTTGAAAAACATGTTTTTGGCATTTTGGCACAATCTTCACTTTTTAAAATACTGTATATACTTTACCCTTTTTCAGTTAAAAAAAATAGTTTCAAGAAAGTGTTACTTTCACTCATTTTTAAAACACTTTTCCCCAACATTTTGCAGAGGGGGAAAAATAAATAAGACAGTTGTTTTAGTTAGAGAGAGTGCAGAAAAAAACCTAACTTTTAAAAAAAAACTTTTCTACCCATTTCCAGAAGGGAAAAAATAGGTGGTGGGAGAAATATTTTTTTTAAGTAAGACAAATTATTCCCACTTCAAGTTTCAAAAGAAAAATTGTCACATTTTTGTAAAAAAATAAAATTCATTTGCCAAAACCCCATTTTTTTTATGAAAAACTTTACTGAAAAAACTTTGACCAGCCCTAGTAATATCCCTTTATAGCGGACTTGTGTGTGTTCTCCTTTTTCTCATTTAAAAAATAATAGTTATACTTTATTTCTAGCGTAGTTCTCTGATATGCCCTTATCACAATGTTTTTAAATCCTGCAGTGAAAGAGTTATTTAGTTATTGGAGTATATGGACATAGGCAACGGTGGACTCTACCAGCCATATTGAGATCGTTCATAATGGAGTTGCACCCATTTACACCAGGTCTAAATTTACCAGCATAATAAGTGCTCCTATTGGCTAGAATAGTCTGATTTCAAGTAAGGGTGACAATTTTACTTGAGTTTTGTACCTGGACAAATAGTTCAGAGCAGTGTTGTGAGCTGCTTCAAAGTGGCAGAGCTGAAAGCAGAGCTGGTTGGAAAATGGTTTTTTTTTTTTTCAGCAGAAAATGTGGGCTATTTGTTTAAAAACAAAAAAAAATTCTGCTCAAATGTTTTGGTAGTCAATTTTTTGATGAAAAATCAGATTTTTAGAGGAAAACACACTTTCCATTAAAATAGTTATGTTAAAAAAAAAAAAAACCCAACCAAAAATAATTTTCCATTGAAATGAGTTGACTGGAAATTTCTGACCAGCCCTAGCTGGCAGTTTCTAGCAAGCACCAAGTGTCAAGCTTGTGAGACTCCTATAACATTTCTTTTTGTATTAAATCGAAGTTAATGATGTTATTAGACACACAAGTGGACATTTTGTGGTTATCTAATACATGCCAGCTACAGTCATTACAAAGAATATTTTGGACTAAATGACGACCTCGTGTCAATTATACTGTACATTCTTTTCTTTTGTATTTTTTTTACTGTTTGTCCAGCACCTAGCAGAGTGGGAGCCCAATACTGCTTGGGGTATCTAGGTACACCTGCAATGTAACCTAAATAAGAAAGTAAAGTGAAATGGAGTTGCTCTCGCTTGCCCCAGGTGTAAATTTGGACTTGGCATTGTTCCAGTTTTCACCTACGTAGTAAATGCAGAGTATGTAAAAGAGAAGTTCAGTTTTTAAGAGTTTGCCGTTTTAATAATACAGCAACTAACTTGGTACTGGAGAGAAGAACAATGTTAATTTCTTGAGGGTAAAAGTAATTTAAAATTATCAGTCTTTAGGTACCAATCATTTCCAGCTTCCTTTATTCCTTTGCATTATGAAAGGTTTTCCCCTCCCCACTTTATTCACAGATCTCCTGCTTTCCATTCCCTAATCAATATCTTTTCCTATAGTACAGAAGGTTTAATTGAGAACTGCTGCCTGTGTGCCTCTGTATAACCGCTTGCTATATATGAAATTCCTTTCTCTCATCCTCCTTTATTGCAAGGAGAAGTTTGGATCCAAATAGTCAAAAAGGATGACTGGTCCAGGCTGTAGCTAGAGAGCCATGTCAAGTAGCCACACGGTACCACCTTATTTTCCTGGGTTGCTACTCAGACTCCGTAACAGAATTGCAGGACTGGTTAATGGGAAGATCGGGGTCCTTCCCATATACTAACACACTCTGGGCAAAATTTTGCCTGCAGTCACAGGGTTTAACTGAGGACAGACTGCAGCCAACCATGTTGTTGTTTTAAGTAAGGGATTGGTGCAGATATGAATCTGGGATTTCCCAACATTTAGAATTGTTCTGGGGTATTGGTTCAAACCTGTCTCTGTCTGAAGTTGCATACCAATATATCTCTGGGTCATATTTTATCTGTAGTTACAGCCATGCAACCCCATTAAACTGAATGGAGTCGCATCAGTTTAAAATGAGGACAAAATAGCTAGGGTGTACAAAAATGCAGCTTAGGTTGGGGCACCCACATCACTCAGTATTCTTATCTTTGGAATATTAGAAGGTCATCCTCATAAGTCCACAAAGGATGGATTCCACATTTTAGTACTGGAGCACAGTTTGGCCATGGGAATCTACTTCACCTGTATTTTCAGACTATAACTGTGAAGGAAACAGACCTTTAAGCCTCAGGGCCGCCCAGATGGGGGAGGGGGGGGAAAGGGGGGCGCAAGTGGGGCAATTTGCCCCTGCCTCCACAAGAATATAGTATTCTATAGTATTGCAACTTTTTTTTATGGAAGGGACCCCCAAAATTGCTTTGCCCCAGCCCCCTGAATCTTCTGGGCGGCCCTGTTTAGCCTTCCCTCTCTTCCTCATAATACGCTGCCCAAAGCGAATATATTTGAGATTGCCTCCAAAGCATAGGGCCAGATTCTACATTTTGGCAATTCCTTTACTTTCAGTGGGATTGCAAGGACGCAACAGAGGGCAGAGTTTGGCCAATAAAATATTAACTGTGGGGCAGCCATTTTAGAGAGAAAAGCCTAATGAAAGAGCTGGGATGGTCGCTGTGCCTGATATTAATCTATACTGCCTGCCAAATATTGCTGTAGTTTCTCAGGTAAAAGTCCACAGTTTTGTTATACAAAGTTCCTTCCCATGTACATTAATAAACTGGTTTTTCCATGGTATACATTCTCAGGGAAGAAGATTAAATGAACAACAACTGCAAGTCTCAGGTGCACAGGACAGTGCATAGGGCAGATGTGCAAGCCAAAGGGGCACTACCAAATAGAAATCTCTGATCAAGGGCCTGAGAGGTGCATGCACACCTGAAATGGAGCATCCATAAGGACACTACTTGAAGAAGTGGCTTCAGATCTTCAACAGCCCAGGGACAGTGGAGGCTGAGAGCTGTGCTCTGTCATCTGGGAACATTTATCTGAATATGGCATCCTACACTCATTGCAAGGGGATTGTTGGAGGTGGCAGGTTCACATATTACCAGGGAGTAGGAGTCATTGAGCAGGGCCCTCTGGAGGAAGCATCTGGAGGGGGTTCAGTATTTAATGGGGAAGTGAGTGCAGAGTGTGGAACATTGAGGTGACGTGTTCACACTAACCTGTGTTACTAAGCATTGAGGCTGCTGTGTTTTGAATTAGTTGGGAGTTTTTTTTAAGGTGCATGGTTTTCATTCCTAGAGTTGCAATAATCTTGGCAGGAGGTCATCATGAATATGTGTCTCACTCTGGATGACCAGATCCATGCCTTGACAGGACAGGGTACAAAGAGAGGTGACATCCCTTTTAATAACCAAAGAAACAGTTGAATGCAGATGCCCACTCTCTGACATTTGCATTCCCTTCACCCTCTGAAGAAAGTATCAGAAATCCTGAAATGTTTAATAAAAGTTAGGATTTAGAATATCTTTCAGTTTAAGAGAAAAAAATGCAAGTAATAAAACTGATGAAGGGTTTGATGATTAATCAATGACTAATGAAGTTGAAGATTCAATCTAGGAATCATGTTATATTGCTAAAGAGCTACCCTGTTTGTAATCAGGAGGAAAATATTAATGACTGGAAGGTAATCTTAATCTGTACACTCCACTTTAGATCTTAATACTGTGCACTCCACTTTATTATTCAGAGACTTAACTCTTTTTAAAAAGTGTGGGAGGCTCCAGAACCCTACAGACGATGTAAAGATCTTCTGCTGACTCATCCTAATGTCAGGTTCTAGGACCCTACAGAGAGGTGCAGGGTTTTTCTCCTAAAGTTAGGTGGTAGGATCTTACGTAAAGATGCAGAATTATTTTTGCTAAATCATGCTGGCAAGTGGATACTATTAACTCCAACCCATGATATAAATAGGTGTTAGAGCTGCTAAATCCTAGGACAAGTCAAGCTCCAGAGAACATTTTAATTTAACAATTAAGGAACTCCAGGAAGGAGATAAGATTGGGCCATATCCTGTGTGTATGCTTTGAGTAAAGTGAGATGGCCACCTGCTTACAACCATGTATCTATATTAAAAAAGCTGTATTTCTTTTTTAAACCATCATTTTCTTCTGAACCCTACTTTTTCATGAACAATGAAACACATGGACACTGGGATGGTTCTAATACTTAATGCTAAGATGCAAACTGTGATTACATTTTTTCTTTTTCAAGAAAATGTGAAATGTCACTCAGCAAGAGAGCTTTAATGAGGAATCAAAGAAATAGGAAATGTTCATGCACATTCAGAATACTTCATTCCAATCTCAGGAATTTATGTACTTTAAGAGAACTATATCTAACCTAGACAAATGTTTTGTTAAACCACTAATGTTTGAATTCTATTAAAAGGTAATCTTTGGCACTTTCAGATTGCGAAGCAATGAAATGAGTATCCACCAGAACTGGATTAAAAAAGACTAAATAAGAAACATCAGAAGTTAACCAGCACAACATGAGACACATGATGTATCCTGGGAATCATTCTAAAAGCGTTTTGCCTTTCTTGTGAGACTGCAAGTGCTAATTACAGCCCCTCTGCTGTTCTTCACCCTGAAAAGGCAACAAATTTTGCTGGCCAGCCAGCCTCCACAACTCAAGTGAATCTTTTGTAGCCCCAAGAAATCCACACAGGAAATCCCGGCACTGTGTAAATACATCGCTGTCAAATTACAACAGTTCACTGAAATGATGATTTTTTTTATATTGTAAACGATCATCTGTGATTTAGCATTCTTGATCTGATCCTACATCTGAAAATGTAGGAAAATAGTTCAGAATACCAATTTTAATCAATACCTCCTTGCATAACCTATTAAAATGAGTGCATAACCTGTGAAAATGTATTCTGTATGGGATGGACTACTGGTCCCTGGTGAAGAAATCAATAGCGATTGTTAAAGTCTACAATTTCAGAACAATGTTTGCCACAGCTCAACCACTGCAGAGGAAAAATGAGTGGTTTCCAGGGATTCCAAAGAGAAAGTTTATGCTTTAAACACTAACATTGAAAGAACTTTTAACAGCAAATTATAACTGTTTCATATTTGCATTCTGTAGGCAGGAAATGTAACAAATTTAGATGGAAGTAAATCATAATTCATATCTGAAAATTCTATACTGATAAAGTCTCATCATCTGTTGTTTCATATACTTTGATCAGCTCTTCTTCACACCAACCTAATTTATGCTAATCCTTTAAATCTCTAAATTTCTGCTTAGTTTTATTAGTATTTCAATGCTCAACAGAAAACCGTTCCAAATTTGGACCAACCTTAAAACTGATTAAATTATATTTATTTAGATTTATACAAAAAATTAAGACATTGATCCAAGTTACAAAATTAAATGTAAATGCCCACAGAAAACCAAACTCCCCTTTAACCTAAGTGTCTGATTTATCAAAAAATCTGATTTTCCCCTATCTCTGAAGCCTCGCACCTCAACAGATATTTCAGCAACACCTCATGATCAAAAGTTATCAAAGAATGCTGACAAATCTAACAGTATCAGAACAGAAACCTGATCTACACATATTGCTAAGAGGAGATGTCTATCAATGCAACCAAGTGCAGTTTCAGTGCCAAATATGAGTGCAAAAATTCTGCATCCCATCAGATTTGGCTCAAGACTTCTGCCTCTGGCTCATTAGCCGTATTCCCTCCTGCTTCATTAGTCACGGGCCATCTGTAAACCACAGTGAGCTGCAAGGATGAAACCAGCAAAGAGGATCTTTCTGGCCTTCATGCCAACATACTCTCCAGGGGAGGATACTGGAAGAGTATTGAAGAAAGAAAAGATTGCGCCACAACTAGAATTCTTTTAAACAGAGAGCCTATTTGAGTTGATGCAGTGGTGTCTCGGATGCAATCTTGTCTAAGGAGCACGGTCAAGCTCCTTTCCTGAAATAATGCTACTGGCTCATGACTAGTAATGGGGAGGGGAGCAGAGTGGTAGCATCACTCACAGCAGTTGGCCTTGTGTGGAGAGGAGCAGCATACAGTTCTGAGAGGTACTTGTCAAGCTCTCCAGGCTTTTGGCCAAAAGTGGTGAGTACCTGTAAGTCTTTAAGGTGCCACTGGACTCCTTGTTGTTTTTGTGGATACAGACTAACACGGCTACCCCCCAATACATTATAAAGAAAGGGTATCGGCTATAGGCAAACAAAATAGGCTAATGTGAGGGAGTGAGGATGTCCTAGCTTGATGGAAACAGTCACACAGCAAATGACAGTTCTGTTTCAATGGGGCTGTGACTGGGGTAAGGGAACAGAATTGCCTCAATTCCAGTAGCTGCTAAAAGTTATTAAAAACAAACAAACCAAAAAACAACAACCCTCCTACACTTGTTCCAATAAAATATGCTCCTGACTGTAGTGAAATGAGATACTGATCCTTTTGCAGAAGAATTTTGTTCTAATTCTCTGGATGGTTTCAAAAGTGAATGATAGACTTATTGTATGCGGCAGAATTAATTTCATATTTCCTTGCAGCCCATTCTACATATCTAGCATCTCCTTTGGTATTTCTCTTCCCAGACAAACAAAAATTACCACAGACCTAGATATATCTTATTAGCAAGTTTCCAGCTCTCATTTAGCTAGGTAGTGAAGCTGCACTAGCTAACTTTGCATTCCTGTCTTCAAGAGCCCTGTCTCTTCAGTCTGTCACACACACTGAAGATGGCACTATTTCCTTGGACAGACAAGAGCAAAGTACCTATAATGTATATTTAAAAGTGCCAGTCACATTGATTGACATGGTGGGCTGTCAGCCGAGCTGAGATGCATCTTTGAAGCTGCGTACATTTCATTCTGTCTGTTTTATCTACAGCGGGACAAGTAGCACTGCCCATGAATCATTTACATTCACCAGAATACTGCAAATCATTAGCAACAATATCAGATCTGCCACTTTGAACTGGCTGAGTTCATAAAGCCATCCACAGTCTGAATCCACAATGGACATTGTTTAGAGGCTGCCGCACAGCATATGTAAAATCAGAACAGTCTAAGAATTAAATGTTTTCTCTGGTGCCCCCAGGAGCATTGCCTGCCGCTCAAACATTCTATGGAGTTTCATTATTTATTCAGAAATTTCACACTAAGAGCTCTCTTTGGCGAATATTCTCCTATCACTGAAGCTGTTTATACAAAATGTTAGGAGCAGAGTCTGCTAACAAATATTGCAGGTTGTGTTCACTTCCCCCCCTCTGCAACAGCAAAAGCCTTTCACATTCCAAGGGAACAATCTTATGTTTTCTAGCCAAAACAAAATCCCGGTATCCCATGAGACAAATGATCGTGCATTGGATGTGTTAGCACACTACCAGTAATGAGTACCATACCTACACACAACCAACAGTCAAACCATTCTTTGGAATCATTACATATTTAGACACCAGGGATGGATGAATCATTTCAAATAAAATAACATCACCCTAAACTCACATTGAATCAGACAAGAACCATTTCTGAAATTTAAAAAGCTTGGCTAACTCTTTTTCTCTAACTATTTTTCCTTTTTGCGTGCCTTTGCAGTGTTTGGGCTGATTTGGATGGGGAAGTGTCCAGATATCTTCTCACTATTTTCAGTAATGACTTGGATAATGGAAAAAGCAACAGAGGGTTCTGTGGCACCTTTAAGACTAACAGAAGTATTGGAGCATAAGCTTTCGTGGGTGAATGCCCACTTCCTCCAATACTTCTGTTAGTCTTAAAGGTGCCACAGGACCCTCTGTTGCTTTTTACAGATTCAGACTAACACGGCTACTCCTCTGGTACCTGGATAATGGAGTGGAGAGTATGTGTATAAAATCTGCAGATGACACCGAGCTGGGAGAGGTTGCAAGCCCTTTGGAGGACAGGATTAGAATTCAAAATGACTTTGACAAATTGGAGAATTAGTCTGAATTCATCAAGATGAAATTCAATAAAGACAAGCTCAAAGTGAAAATCAAACACACAACTACAAAATGGAAAATATCTGGCTAGGCAGTAGTACTGCAGAAAAGGATCTGGAGTTTATAGTGGATCACAAACTGAATACAATGTGATGCTGCTGTGAAAAAGTCTAATATTCTGGGGTGTATTAACAGGAGTGCCATAAGTAAGACATGGGAGGTAATTCTCCCACTCTACTCGGTTCTGGTGAGATCTCAGCTGGAGTACTGTGCCCAGTTCTGGGCACACACTTGAGGAAAGATGTGGACAAAGTGGAGAGAGTCTAGAGGACAGTATCACAAATGATAAAAGGTTTAGAAAACCTAACCTGTGAGGAGATGTTAAAAAAACCTGGCATGTTTAGACTTGACTAATGAAGACTGAGGGAGGACCTGATAAAAATCTTCAAATATGCTAAGGGCTGTTACAAAGAGGACAGTGATCAATTTTCTCCATGTCCACAGAAGGGAGGACAAGAAGGAATGGGCTCAATCTATAGCAAAGGAGATTTAGCTGAGATATTAGGAAAAACTTTCTAACTCTAAGGCTATGTCTACATTATGGGAGGGGGGGTGATCGATTTCAGATACGCAAATTCAGCTACGGGAATAGCGTAGCTGAATTCGACGTATCTGATCCGACTTACCCCGCTGTGAGGATGGCGGCAAATCGACCACCGCGGGTTCCCCGTCGACGGTGCTTACTCCTACCTGGGCTGGTGGAGTACACATGTCGATTCAGGGATCGATTATCGCGTCCTGATGAGACGTGATAAATCGATCCCCGAGAGATCAATTTCTACCCACTGATCCAGGCGGGTAGTGAAGACAAGCCCTAAGTGTAGTTAAGTTCTGGAACAGGCTTCCAAGGGAGGCTGTGGAATCTCCAACACTGGCGGTTTTTAAAAAAAGGTTGGACAAATACCTGGTATGGGGATGGTCTAGGTTGATTTAGTTCTGCCATAGTGCAGGGGGCTGGACTAACTTCTTGAGGTCCCTTCCAGCCCTACATTTCTATGATTCTATGACAAATCAGGAAGCACTATAAATATCATTAAAATTCTATGCCGCTGAGAAATTTCTAGACTAATTTTTCAGATCCCAGGAGCTCCAGATAGAAGTGGGAAGTGCAAATAAGGACCCAGACTTTTGGATTCTTGACAAAACTCCATCTCCAAACATTTCACCGCTCTCTAATACACAATTTGTTTATGCCAATAGACTAATGTATGGCTACGGCTCGTGTTCTCTCTCTCTCTCATGCACACACATATACAGAGTACCAATTGTGTTATCAAATTCCTGCTCCAATTAGTGCGTGCCACTGGTTTTTCGTAGATTCATAGATTCTAGGACTGGAAGGGACCTCAAGAGGTCATCGAGTCCAGTCCCCTGCCCTCATGGCAGGACCAGATACTGTCTAGACCATCCCTGATAGACATTTATCTAACCTACTCTTAAATATCTCCAGCGATGGAGATTCCACAACCTCCCTAGGCAATTTATTCCAGTGTTTAACCATCCCGGTCTATACAATAAGGCCATGATTCTACAATGAAAACATATAGACCCCCAGTGATTTCAACATGGTCCCATCCAGATGTGAGTGTCTGCTTGTGTGGTTCTCTCTGCACAAATGGGGCCCAAATCTGTAATGTGTCTGTGCAACTTTTGGCTCCTCTCAACGTTACTGCTTTAAAGTGTATACTCCATACTTCACAGTGAGTTCTTAGAGTCTTACTTTTCCCCACAGATTAAAGGGAAAAGTACATCTGATATGTGCGCATTGCATGTGTCTTTCTCAATGTTTTCCTAATGGCACTGGCGTGGAATGCAAAAAACGGAATTTCCCCTTCTAGCAGCAGCCAGGGCAGCAGCAATGGGTGAACCCACAACATGAACAGAAGAATCTGGAATTGTTATTATAGGTCTAGTATGAAATTTGGGTTGTCGTTTTCCATGCCAGGGGTCTGCTCAGGTTGAATGTTTTTGGAAAATTTCAGCCAAAACAGTTCAACTTTTTCAGAGAACAAAGCTAGTGAAAAATATTTTTTTTTGCCCTCCGTGAAAAATTCTTGAGACCTTTTGTTAGAACTGCTCTAGTACCCGTACAGTGTGGAGCAGGGTTCTAGTCTAGAAATCTTCCTATAAATGCAAGATATATCCCAGATGTTT
This sequence comes from Trachemys scripta elegans, assembly GCF_013100865.1. Lineage (NCBI taxonomy): Eukaryota > Metazoa > Chordata > Testudines > Emydidae > Trachemys > Trachemys scripta. Next base: position 103,635,128 of record NC_048300.1, read on the forward strand.
TAGAAAATCATGCACCAAATGTATGTAACACCAAATTAGACTAATCCCAGTAACACCCCAGCTATCAAATACATGGGCACTGTTGCACATGTATTGTGGGAGTGTCCATAATTGCAGAAATACTGAGCTTTACTGATAAATTGTCATGTTGACAGATATAACAAAAAATAAATTGGCACCAGATCCCAAACTGTAGTACTAGATACAATAGTGACGTGTGCAATATACAAAGCTGAATAGAATAGCATGAGTCATGTAACAGTGCTCTGTAACGCAACTTTGATTGTAAACACACATTGTGTTATTAGCTCCCAAAGTGTATCTGTGGTGGATTAAAAATTCAGTAGGAAAAAATATACTGTCAATTAAAATATTAAGTCTGTTTTTTTTCCTCTAATGGCTAAACAAGTACTACAAAAAGAAAGGAAAGTCTCACACTGGTTCCATCTACTGCCAGTGTCACAAATAACAGTATTTTTTCTATTTTTAGTAAATTGCCCACTTCCAGCAGGTGGCAAAGAAGTGACAAATGTAATTCAAAGCCCAGTGGTCACATCCTTCCATGAGAACTATGAAGTGGATGTGAGTTAAGCAGTCAATTTATGACATGGATATGTGGTTTCTCTGAGATGCTTCCATGAAGTTGTATTTTTAGCTTACTGTACTACCAATATAGAGTCTACCATAATAGAATATGCCAAAATGAGACATCCTGATCATTGGTGCAACGTTTTTTGGAATATTGTGCCCAATACAGACCCAGATTGTTGAACCGCTTATTCACAATGGTGAGAGGTTCCTACCTGAGTAGTCTTACTGAAGTCATTGCATCTACTCAGGTGAGTAGTGCTCACCAAGGTGAGTAAGGGTTGTCAACCTAGTCCTTAGCCCGGAGAGGAGAAAAGCTATATACTTATTGCAGAGCTGTCAGTTAGAAAATCTTTTTAATTTTGAACTAGACAAATGGAGACATTGAGAAAATCAACATGGAGCCCCACATTTCAATATGTACCAAATAGAACTGCATGTTACAAAGTATGCAGGGATGTGCACAATAATCTCCTTTAAAGGTCCCTTCCTTTTTGCAGATTGAGACTTTTTCATGAAAGGTTTCACATGACAGCCAGTGCATACTTCGCCAGGACACTTTGGGAGTCCAGTGTAGACCACCAGCGAAATTGGCTGTGTTCAACAATTTCACTAGCTCCTGAGCTTTAGGATAAAATCCCGGCTCTACTGAAGTCAATGGGAGTTTTGCCAATTGACTTCAGTGGGTCCAGGGTTTCACCCTGGGTGCTGGTCAAGTGAAAAATTCTCTAAATTAAAGACTCCCAGTAACCTTGGACCCAGCATGTGTTGCAAAGTATTGAGTTCTTAACATTCACAGAAACACATGGCAAGTCTTTATGGCTGAAATGTCTCTTCCCTCTCCGCTTATAAATAGGAAACTCATGAGGCCCAAAAGTTAGTGCCCCACAACTTGATATGTCTCAAGCTAGTTTCTTTTAGCTGATCCTCATCTTCATACCATTCATGTAGAATGTTGATAGAAAATTAGAACATTATAGCAAACAAATGAGCTTCCCATTTTATTTACTGAGAGGAAATGGGATATTGGCTTTTTCCAGGCTTCCTTCACAAACTGAGATTTATTTGGGCCTTTTGCCTCATTTATGGTAAACCTTGTTTTTAGTTTGTTTTGGTTAAGGCTCCTGGAGGTCTTCTGAGCTGGGACTCTCTGAATTAAAAGTTATTAGTTATAAAAACAAATTGCAGCACAATGGCATTAGAGCAGAGCCCACGCAGTTGATGTCCCTCCATCTCTCTTTTATACAACTCCTTGCCTCTAATACAGGCTATTAATCAAAAGGTTCAAAGATATGCTCTGATGTGACTAGATCCAGCAAATGGAGGCAGCATACATGTTCCAAAAATTAAAGTAATAAAAGTAAATGATATGTAGCTCACTGTGGGGCCTCCCTGTGGATTTCACTGTCTTTGGAAGATGGACAAGCTAGCAACCTTTGGGCACATGCATGTGTACATGTACACACACACACACACACAAAATATCCAGGTCTAAAAATTACCTTAAATAGAAAGGTTTAGAACTTTATAATGAAAGGAGCTTCTACACCAGGGCTGCCCAGAGGATTCAGGGGGCCTGGGGCAAAGCAATTTCGGGGGCCCCTTCCATACAAAAAAGTTGCAATACTATAGAATACTATATTCTCGTGGGGCAAATTGCCCCACTTCCCCCTCCACCCGGGCGGCCTTGTTCTACACTGCTAGGTTTACAACATTTCATGCTCCAGAATTGTAGCATTTATTGTGCTAGTTCCCTTCGGCCCTAACAAAATTAGTAGATAAGACACATAACAAGCCTTTGCCACTGGTGCAGAATTTGATCCAACTAGCAAAGGCAATTACACACCACAGATCTTTAAACAACGTGAGCAAGCCTTAAATGATCTGCCTTGCTTTCCTGAGCACCAGGGCTATGAATTTCTGCATCTACGTGGCACCCTTGGTCAGTAATCAATTTGGTCATTCTCTCCTATAGCAAAGATTTTAATAAGGAAAAATTCTTCATATTCCCTCCCTACATGATGCTATTGGCTCTTACTGTTAAAACTGATGCCTGCTGGCAGCCATATCCTTTCTGCAAGTCTTGGTAGTCCACCAACACTACATGTACAGTAACTACAATTCATAGTTTGGATTGCAAATAAACTACTAGTCTTTAATGTTCTCAGTGAAACTGCTGTCATTAAGAATTAGCCTTAACAAATTCCCCATTAAAAAGGTCTGTGCACACTGTATGAAATTAAACCAAAGGAAAACTCAAAGATGGCTTCACCACACAACCTACCACAGAGTGTGAGTGAGTGCTGCAAAGAGCTACTCTTAATGGAGGGACAGGGCAGAATGTCATCGCCTCAAAAAGAAGTGATGTTTTTCAGCCTTCTTTTTTCTTTGAAGTGAGTACAAGGAACATTTTTAAACCACTCATGGGTAGGCTGCGTGACACTGTGTAATTAAATAAGTTCTTTCCAAATTAACTGATTATGCTTAACTTAAGATAATGTGGAACCACCAACTTGTGCAATGGCTAACCAGTGTGATCTTGACCCTGTGATCTTGTTTTCATCACCCTTGTCTCCCCTCGTGTGTGCGCGTGCGCACACACACACACACACTTTTGTTTGCCACACTAACTTGTTGTTTCAAACTGAATGACCAGGAACCATATCTTCCTCTATGTTTGTACAGCACCTAGCATAATGGGCCCTGCGCCAGGGTGGGACAGGTAGATGCGGTGGAAACACAACTAGATAAATATACCTATATATATACACCACAACTATATAAATATATACCCCGATATAATGCTGTCCTCGGGAGCCAAAAAATCTTACTGCGTTATAGGTGAAACGCATTATATCGAACTTGCTTTGATCCGCTGGAGCACACAGCCCCACCCCCCTGGAGCGCTGCTTTACTGTGTTATATCCAAATTTGTGTTATATCGGGTCGTGTTATATCAGGATAGAGGTGTAGTTATAAGAAGAGTAAGACCACAGGAAAATAAACAATTATTTTTAGCTGCATGAAATGTTCCTTGTCTTTTATACAGGACCACTTTTAATTTTGTTTTATTAAGGAAAGCTAGCACTTGTTATGAAACCCTAAAACAGTTTCGAGTTGATCACAAAGATCGTTCAGTATACCATAGGAAAATATTATTTGTCACAACAGATCAGACCATTGGTCTACAAACTAGCTGACTACATGACTTATGCCATTTGATTTTTACCAAATAAAATAGGAGTAGAACTGGTTTATTTGACAAATATTGCCCCAGGAATAGATTGATGTAAGCAGTGTTAAAAAGAAGAAACTTTAGCTTACAAGAAAAGCCATACCAAATTAGAGATCCATCAAGTCTTAGTGCCTACAATGGATAATACTGGATGATTCACATGCAGGTGAAAAGCCCACACGTATGTACTTACCTATTTGTGCCATACATGGGGGTGTTAGTGCCAGTGCTGGGGAATTTCTTCTTGACCTTATAGAAAACCAACTTACACCCTTAAATATGACTTAGTACTCTTACCTTCTGCACATATTGCAAATGTACTACCCACCCAGCCCCTAAACCAATACAAATCAAGAATGTATTTTAATACCTGAGAAATAATAATACTCAGAATTTATATCCTTCAGTGTGAGTTGTTAGGACCATGCTTCAGCCACAGGACCACAGAATTAATTCTAATAGTTAATTCACAGAAGGATGGACACATTTTCCTGACGTTACAAGATCATGAAGGAAGGGCAGATCAAAGTGCTCTAAACAGAACTCAAATACCACAGAGAGAAGCAGCATGGGATTAAAAAACAGTCGCACTCTGTTAGCAAGCTGCTTACAAAGGTGACATTTTCCCACCTGACATTTGTATTGAATTAGCAGAAAGAAAATTCACTAATTTAAAGTGGGAGATGCTAATCTGACATGATCATAATGTATAAGTAAAATCCAAATGCACCAAGACAATGGGAAAGCAGTTGATTTGCTAAAATTTTCATATTCTGTTCATTAAATCAAAACTTGAAAGTCGTTACCTTTCAGCTTCCTAAAAGCTGCACTGGAAAGTGCTGTAATACAGCAGTGATTTTTTTATTGTATTATTGAATTGCTGTCTAGTGATACTAGCTATTACAAGGATTCTGCTGATTTCATTCACATGAATAATTCCCATTTGTATTCTAAATTACTTCTCTACAGTAGGTAAAAAACCCTTTTAGAAAGTTAATAAAAAGATTTTTTGAGACGTTATGAATGGCTAGGCCACTAATCATGGAGTCTTGACATGAATGTGATTCTTCAAAATTATAGTATTTTTACCACTTTGCAGTAAATCACTCCTCTTTTTCCAGATGTTTTTAAAAACCTTGTAAAGCTCCGTTCTTTAGGGGACAGATCTGGTTTCTGGAGACATGATAGAGAGATACTACAATGTCTTTGGAGGCTCAAACTGGTTGCTTTAAAAAAAATTCTGATCAGTCATGTTTTCCATTCTGTAGTTGGTACACATTTTCATAATCTATTCCTGTATATCCATCTATTAAAATTAAGTAAGAAAACTTTTTAATTTAAAACAAAGAGGAGGAAGACTGTGTTGAACCAAGTACAGAGTAGTGTGTGGTATTATGGTTAATTAGACAGACACTGAGATTAACTAGCCAAATTCTTCCATGTTTGCACCAAGATTACATGAGATCAAAATCTGGCCTCACATCTTCACTTTTTAACTTTTTCAACAGTTGCCACTGGTACTTGATTTATTAGCTCCTTCCTGCTTCCTCATTTTTAGCAAATGCTAATCTTCCAAATACGCAGCAGACAAGGGCTGCAACTGTCCACTCTAATTTACTAATACAGACCCAACCCCAAGCTCTGTAGTTTGGCAAAACTCAGTCAGTAAAGTTAAAAAAAGGGCCCTTCCCAATAATGGTACAACCTGGTATAAAAGGAGGACCAATGACATAGACAGTAGAGACATGGGTTCCCAGGAATCATAAAGGATGCCTGATATAGGTCTTTGGAAATATTCAACTGCAAGGGTCCCTAGAAGATAACCATTAGAAAAATCTATCAGCAAGTTTGTTTGGATCAGAGGGCAGACACTCTGTTATTCTACACAGTGTAAACGCGATATGAAACTGATAGTGGCTCAGATGGCTGTGATTAGAGCTTAGCTACCAGTATAAAAGTGTGGAAAGTAAATAAGTTAGCATAGTGGCAGACATGTTTCAGCAGCCCACAGATGTGTGAATAGATGCCTCTTGCTTCCTGACAAAATACTTCTGCTCCAACGATGTCAAACCTCATTATGCAAAGGCTACTGTTTTTTCCGCAGCCAGTATAGACATAGAGAATATCTTCCAGGGTGATTACAGGTTCATCAAAACACTCAGGATGGGGAGAACATGGAAAGTGTAGACCAGCACGCATGCAAGAACCAATATGAGGGAGTGGATCACTTCTTGGCATTGAGGTATCCAATTTGAAGCTGCATCTTTCTTCAAGAATGCCCTCAGCATGCAAGTAATGATGGCATATGCTAGTATAACACAAAGGTAGTATTTCATATGCCCATGAGGTGTCAGGATGAATTGAGATGTGAGGAAAATTAAGGATGGGATGGACATTGCAGGGGCTGGAGATCCAAAGCAGACCCTCTAGTCTAAGCCCACAAATTTGATTTTGCTGACCCCACCTTGATATTTGGATACTTTCAAGGTAGTTTGGTGCTGCCGAATGTGATATAAGACCTGAAGCAATCATTTCTCATTACTTACTCTGACATTTCCATGGACCAAATGTCACTGAGACAGACCAACTTTCCTGGGATGCTAGCCAACACAGTGAATAGAACTTGCTGAAAATAACTCGGAGCAGAGATGAGGCAAAAGGGCAAACACTTAAAGTGAAAGCCGCCATCTGAAGATTTAGCATGAATGTAGGAAGACTGCAGCTAGGTTTAGTTAGGGGTATTTGTATTCCTAGGTGAGATCCAGCTTCCACCTACCCTGACAATTGCAAAGGAAATTCTCTAGCAGTAGATACAAGCTATTTATTTGGTACAAACGCTTCAGCTGCTGATAGACAAATGCATACTTAAAATTTCCCCTGATTACTTCAGCATCATTATGATGTTGATGCTCTAGAGAGAGGCCTGAACTGTCTCAGTGATGCTTAATTCCTGAAGGTGGCATACTTTTGCCAAGACTTGCTCTTGCAAGGGGAGCGGACTATGTTTTAAATGTTGCATGACTGCTATGCTAGACTGATCTGTGGGGGCATATCAAACCGCAAGATACCAGTAGAAGAAAGCAAGAAAAAGATAGGCCCCCCAAAAAGTCAATCTGTAGGATAGCTTGGTTCTTGAAATTGGAAATTCAGTAGTGAAATGAGTTAATTCCCAGAATTTTATCATCCATAGAAGTTACAGAGATGCTAGCTACCTGGATGATCTTTTTGTACTCAGTCACAGTTATTGATTTCTTATAAGCTGTTTCTTCGAGGACTACAGAGACATCTGAACTTGCTCATCATTGAACTGTTCCTATGTATAAGGTTCTGGACACATAAGTAAGTATGTAGCTAAATTTCTATATCTATTGTGCAAAGTATTTATAACATCTATTATCCACAGGAAATATTTGGTGAAAATGTATGGAAGTATTACTGCTACAGCACAATAGATTATTTGTACTTCTCATTACAGTGATTTTTTATTTCATGTAGCAAGAAAAGTTGCATCAATAATTCACAAAACTGGAATATATGTCAATGATCCAGACACTGAAGTGTAGTTGGGGCTTCTATGGGTAGACCTCACCTATACTGATTTGAGATAGATATAATATGGTCTTTACTCACTGCTCTAAACTGGCTCTGGGCACATTTTGAGGACCCAGTTTTACCAGTTCCATTTCAGTTGCCACCTGCCTCCATTTATTCTATTTCACCATCCTCGCTGCCATGGTATCTGAGATGCTTCCAGTAGCGCACCAAACAACATGGCTGTAACATCTGTTGTGTGGGGTTCGTTTTTTCTTTTATTCACCGGCGGGGAGAATTGAGTGTGCAGTGTAGCGTTTTGTTTTTTTGATATTTTAATTTTAAATGTATACTCTCCTATGGGTTTATATTAGAGAAAGTAGAGTTGAAGAAGTGCATCCTGCACCTACAGCAGAAGCTGGTGAGGTGTGTAAACATTCCTAGTTCCTGCGGGAGTTCATGCCACAGTCTGGGGCTGGCTCCAGAGAAAGCTCTGTCTCCTACACCGATGAGCTTTACTCTTACTGTAGAGAGTTGCATTGTGTGTAAGTAGAGAAGTTGTCAATCACAGTCTTAATCTGAAAGTTTTAGAGGGTCTTTTAGATATGCTGCTCCCAGGCCATTGAGCTAGTTGAGACATTGCACCTGACACAATATAGAGAGCACAATGTAGAGAGCAGAGGACAAGTTTGATGTACTTGTGATAGTTTGAATTGCTGAGGGAGACATGCTAATTAAGCATGTTTAGATCTTCAGTAATTTGACACAAATTCTATATCACTTCTCTCTCTCTCTCTCATATACATATATTACGTAAAATCATTTTTATAGGTAATATTGGTTCAGGGCTTGATTCAGTCCTTGCTTCTGAAAACACATATCACAGCACAAGGCCTTGAGTGGTGGAAAAAAAATTCCCTGAGGGAGGTTACAGTAGTTTAAAGCTCTCACAACCAGGACCGGCTCTAGGCACCAGCAAACCAAGCACGTGCCTGGGGCGGAACAATTTCAGGGGCAACATTCCAGGCGCTCTCGGTGGTTTTTTTTTTTTTTTTTTTGCTTTGGCAGTTGCGCTCTCGGTGGGTTTTTTGTTTTGTTTTGTTTTGATTGCTTGGGGCGGCAAAAAACCTAGAGCCGGCCCTGCTCACAACCCCTGCTATGAAGTCAATGGAGCAATAGCCTCAAACAATCTTTTAATTCAATACAATTCCTCCCACCCCCATTTATAGTTTCACTTGATATGAGCCTGAGTCTGATTTCATTCCCAAAATCTCTGAGACCACCTCTGCTTGCACTTCTCGTTCTTCCATTGGGTTGTCAAACCCCTCCAAAAATGTTCTTGCTGATTCATGATGCCAGAGCAAACTTTCTTCTCGTGTCTGACCTATTCTGTGTCTGAGGATAGTAAAGCTGCCTCCTGTAATGCTCTTTTAAATGATTAGGAAGACTGGTGTAGTTGAAGTGTCCCAGGTTTAGAAGATTATATATTTTTTTTCCTTTGAAGAATACGTCTCCATTTTTCCTAATTAGTTACCAGTACAATTTTTTCTTTATCTCTGATGACAGAAATTCTTACAGTATAGTTCCCTTTAAATGCCTTTCATTATGGTTTCTACTTCCCATTGTGCTCTCCACATAAACTGTGTTAATCGTTCCCATTTAGTGTCAATAGTTCTGGTATACGCTTGTCAAAGAAAGTATCAGAGTTGGCTCTGTCCCCTCTATCTCTCTCCAGAAGCCTGAAGCTCCTGACTCTTTACTCAATTTTTCACCATCTTCATGGGGCAGACTGGTCCAATGGACTGAGACATGGTTCTGGATCCCAGCCCTGGCACTGATACCTTGGGGAAGCTACTTACCCTTTTTGTACTTATTTCCCCATCTCTAAAGTGTGATTCAATACGTTTGTAAAGTACTCTGAGTACATCAAGCGCAAAATGCTGATTATTATTATGCAGCAATTTATTGTCTCATGTATGTGTTAGCCATTAAAATAGGCCCTTAATGTTGTTCCAGTCCATTCTTCTTAAATTTTGTTTTCTCCCCACATCTTTTAGAATTCACATTGTCAGTTTCTAGGGTAAATACCTTGCAAGTCAGTTGATCACATTTTTGATCAATACTGGTGTCTATCATTAATCTCCTGTAGTACAGCTAGTACTGTGTCAGGCTGGCAAAAGAGCAGCTGGCTTTTGCAGTGAGTCATATATGCATGTGCTGTCTAGGACAGCTGCTGGGAAGTCTGAGGCTTAACTATGAAGTATACCAACTTATATTTTATGTAGGCATTCTGATTTGGAGGAGGAAGAAACAAACAAACAAAGCCAATAAAAGAAAAACTGGCAGTTGTTAGAAAAGCCCAGCAGCTTCTCTGAACACAATCTGGCAGCCTGAAGAGGAGGAGAGAAAACATGGTTTTGAGACAAGCCTGATTACCTGAGAAAAATTAATAGGATCCTGGCCTTTAGCAGACGGTTTTATGGTACATAACAATGGTGCATGCAGAGTGGTTACCTCTTGATGTTTCTGCCAGTCCTTCCAAAGCTGAGCAGAAGATTGGCAGAAGACTACATCTCCTAGTGCGGTGGGAAATAGCTACTAGATTTTGTTATCATATAAAATGTAACAATTTGTCTTTTTCTATTAAAGAACAACAACAATTTAAGGCAATTTAAAAAAAAAGTCAAGAATTTTGGGTGCCTCTGTTCTTTGTTGGCCAATTTTATACATTCAAGATCTGATTTTCAAAAAATTGTGAGTATCCCACAACTCCAGTGGAAAACAGTGGGAGATGCTGGTACTCTGAAAAGTCAAGCCTAAATTGTCTCAGATTGAGTTCCAAAAAACAGAGGAACCCAAAATGAGTGGACCCTTTTGAAAATGTTGGTCTTCGTCCTTGAAAGAACCAAAAGCCTTCAAAATATCATGTGAAGAAAAATAAGAGCTGAAATAGTACAATTCAACACTGGGCGCCAGACATTTCTATTTCTATACACCTATCACCAAAAAATAATTATTGTTAAGTTTGTTTTTTTTAAATCAACCTTCTCCAGGGCTGCCCAGAGGTGGGGACAAGTGGGGCAATTTTCCCCAGGCCCCCACGAGAATATAGTATTCTATAGTATTGCAACCTTTTTGTATGGAAGGGGCCCCCGAAATTGCTTTGCCCCGGGTCCCCTGAATCCTCTGGGCAGCCCTGACCTTCTCCCCATTGACTGAATTTCAGACCAACTAGATATTTTATAGCCTTTTAAAATATTCTTCTGGACACAGTAGTCACTTCCTGATCTGAATTGTGTGGTGGTGGTGTATGTTGTTAAGTCGCTGCTGTGTTCCATACCAGAGATGGCTGCTCCTCTGTAGAGAATTGTTGTATAGAAATACATACTGTATATTGTATTGTGTGTATATACACATAAAACACATTATTGTGGATTAAAAACTATGATGGTTTGGATTTTTAAAAAGTGTGTAAGGGTTTTAAAAGGTCACGGCTGCATTATGCAGGCCATCTTTCACAAGTACTAATAAAACCATATTACACTACCCTAAAGTCTATTCATGTGACATATATTTTACAGAAAGACTGTTTTGGAAAGTGTTCTTATTTTTAAATTCTAAACATCTTTTTCATATCCTTCCACCTTTGAAGCCAGACTCCCTTAGAACAATGATTTCCACTGCCCAGGATTCTGAGAGAAAGGAAATAACTCTTACATTTTAGAAAGCTCCAAAAATGTCCTATAATTCCTTAATCATAGTTATTTATGTCACAATATTAAAGAGCTATGACTTCATATATCTAGCTGGGCTAGAAATAAATGTTGTGCCCCTTTTAAATGACTGACTTTCTAATAGGATAAAACTCCAGTTTCTAATCCAGAAGGGCTAATGAGTAATTGGGAGGAATTTATGAGAAGAAGCAGAAAAAGGAGGAAGAGCTCCACTCTAACAAGCCACTTGCACACTCACTGAGTTGTTTACTCTGAAACCTAATGGAGACATTTTAAATGGCAATATTGTTAACTATATCACTGCTGATGATTTTAGCAGAAACAACTAGTGAATGGGATCCTGCCACATTCTCAAACTGTTTCCCAGAACTCCTCTGTTGTCAAAAACCCAAACTATCTCCTACCCAACTATCAAAAGTGCCAGCTTCCTTCATCAATATCAACAATCCAGACACTTGTTGTCAGTACAAAAATCTGGGTCACACTGGGGGCAGGGGGACAGCATAAAATATATTGATTTTTAATGTCAAAATAAACACCACAAGAGAGACTGTGCTGATTGCGACAGTCACATTTGATTTATTAAGAACCTCCATTTAAAAAATTTCAATGAAGCTGTCACAGAATTTTCAGTCTGCTCTATCAGAGTAACACAGAATCAGAAACTTCTCCACAGAAGTCAGGTCCAGTTTGCCACAGAGCCTTGGTCATAGTGGTGTTTTTGAAATTAACTGCCACTTGGTATGTGTGCAACACAAACAAGAGCTGCATGTTTTGTTCAAAGGCATTAGACCTGCTTGTTTTGAACTTAATAAAGTGTAAAACAATTTAGGTAATGAAGAAAGTTGTTACCATCACATTGCAACTAATTTTCTGTCTACTGCTATGAGAAACAGCATTAGCTCCCATGCCAAAACCTATAAATCAGTGTGGTGAAAAGGTAATTTTTAGACAAGTGTTCTAGCCAGAAAAAAAAGGTGGGCAGGGGAAAGGTAGAGTCAGAAAGGAGAAATTCATGTTTAAATACAATCGTTTAAAAGATGTCTGCAAGATTTCAGTAGCTCAAACACTTCTGAAGGTTTCCCACAGAGCCTGAGGTGAAGAGAGTCAATTGTCAAAGCACTATCAAGAGATGACAATTATAGAATAGTGAGGTAGTAATTTGGGGTTTTTCATTGGTTTCTCTGCTAGCTGTTTCTTATATGTTAAAAGTACAATAAGTTGTTATTTTGGGTTGGCTTGTTTTGTTTTGTTGTGAATTATATTTCATCATTTATCACAACGTAATCATAATGCTCACAGAGGAGTGACACTAAATTGATCATTTATGCTCCACTGTGTTAGGAAATTTGATAGCTTTGCTAATTATTATTATTATTATTATGAGAAAAGATTTTCTTTAAAAATATATGTTAGCTAACAAGTGATAGTATATTTTAAAATCCCAGTATAGACAAGGCAAGTTGTAGTTTTAGCACACTAACTGGTCCAGGTGAATTATAGGTTCCTCACTAGAGCTCACCTCGACCAGCTGATGTGTTAAAACTACAACTTGCCCCATCTATGCTAGAATTTAAAAATATCCTAACTATCATGCTTTAAAAAAGGAAGAGCTCCCCTATCCTGCCTATTTCCTGGTGTGGACGAGCCTTTAAAGGCTAGGTTTTGGGGGAAAGGGTGAGAGGAGAAAGAGTCCACCTTTGGTTGGTGGTAAAGCCTTTTTTAAAACAGTGGTTTCCCTCAGAGATGACAAAACTGCAACCACTGCAAAGAAATCTGAACTCAAAGAAACAAGCTGGTAAAGCAAGCTAGAGTCAGAATTTCTCAAAAGGAATATCTACGCGTAAAAAAAGAAATCCATTGTAGAACTGTAAGTTATTAAAAATAAAACTTTGACCTTTATTTATATTTTCATTTATTTTCAAGAAAAAAAACAAAGTCGTGTTCAGTAAGAGGGGAGTTGGGAGCTCTCTTCTAAACCACAGTGTATAGTGGCATAAGAGACCAATGAAACCTACATAATCCTCCAGTTCAGGCTCTGCAGAAGCAAAGATCTATACTAAATTTTCAAATGAAACTTTCAAGGCCAGATTTTCAGCATTCACAATTAGGGCCAGATTTTCAAAAGAGCTCAGCTCCCTCTTTAGGCACACAGATGAAGTGGCCAGATTGTCAAAAGTGTTCTGCACCCAGCAGCTCCCATGAGCACAATGAGATCTGTTGGGGGCTGAGCCGTTTTGAAAATCAGTCTCTCCATACAAGTGCCAACAGTACAGTTCATCTCTTTTGAAAGTCTGGTCACGAATTCAGGTGCCTACCAGGGAGCTGTAAGGTGCTGCTGAGCTTTTTAAAAAATCTGTCCATGAAAGTTTAAAAACAAAAAAAGATGGAGCTAAGCTATACAATGGGCCAGATTCTCTTGTGAATCACATCAATAAAAATCCAGAATAACTTGATTTAAAATCTTCAATGGATTTACTCTAGATTACACTAGTGTAAATGATAGCAAAATCTGGCTGATTGTCCTAACTTCACAGTTAATAGATTAGTATCACACCTTTAAAAGGTTTAGACTGATAACTGTTAACCTATGAAAACTTCAAAATATACGTTCTTTAAAAGGACGTACAGTAAGTCAAATGCAACATGCAATAATGTACCATGTCTGTGTGTGTGTGTGTTTATATATATGCTATATATTACATCCAAGAAAATGTTAAAAGAATGTTAAGGCTGCTAAGTCAATCAGTCAAAAGTTAGGAAATGCCTAAACTATAGGCAGTGCTATCAGCTCTGATATTAATATGTAGATTAAATCCTGAGCAATATACAATTAACACATAATGTACTATATATATACACTATGTCACACCTTTATGTGTAATTGTCTGATGCACTGGATTTCCTGTATTTTCCCATTAAAGAAGGTAGATATCTGAGATAGAATGCTATAGTCATATTCTATTAACAGGATTCTCCTTTAGGGTCCAGAACATTTTTGGGCCTGTAATAAATGAAGCGGGGGAGAGGGGTAGCCCAGCAGAGAACAGACACCAAGGGAGCTAACTGGCTGGCTGGGTGTTCATAAACGGGGGCTCCCCCCCCCTTTCATTTATTACAGGGCCTAAACAAGGTGACCATTTTCCTTTCATCCATTAGCTTTTTAAGCATAAAACAGCTACATGGGTAGAACTGTTAACATTATGGAAAAGAAAAGAAAAGAATCAGCTTCCTTTACCAAAAATGCACAGAACATTTTTGCAGAAGCTAGCACATCTGGGGCTATATTACTGAAAATCACAGCTTCACAATAAATACCATATGAAATAACATATTCTGGTGACAACCGTTTTCTTTGCGGGGGAGTGAAGGGGATGTTTATAGAGTGGGGGAAGAGATAGGAGTGTGTCACAGATTCCGTGGAGCCATCAAGAAGCCAGATGGTACAGCAACACTGATGAAGTTGTTGAAAATACTGTATGAAACAGACACTGTTAAAGGTTACAGGTTTCAGAGTGGTAGCTGTGTTACTCTGTATCAGCAAGAAGAACGAGAAGTACTTGTGGCACCTTAGAGACTAAAAAGTTTATTTGAGCATAAGCTTTCCTGGGCTAAAACCCATTTCATCGGATGCATGCAGTGGAAAATATAGTAGGAAGATATATATACACAGAGGAAATGAAAAAATGGGTGTTGCCATACTGACTATAACGAGGGTAATTAGTTAAGGTGGGCTATTATCAGCCTGCTAACTTGAAGTCTCTGGAAACTGTGTTTAGATGAGAAATCTGCTTAGGCAAAGATTGTACCTGGCTGAAATTAAGTTTTAGTCTTAGAAGTGTATTTTTACTTTTGTTTGCTTGTAACCTTTTCTATCTTTATTCCTTATACTTGGTATCACTTACTCCTATGTCCTTTTGCTAAATAAACTGGTTTTACTTTTACTATAAACCAGTTCAATGCACGGATTGAAATAAGAGTGTTTGTCAAAGCCTAGTTCTATTAATGAGTGCAGTGTAATGTCTCTTTAAAGGAGCAACAAACTTAGTGACTTCTGTAAGTGCTCAGTGAGAGGCCTGGTCATTGCAGGGAGACAGTCTGGGGAAAAATTGGAACTGGAGGGTATTAGGGTCACCCTGTAAAAAGTAGCTGGACAGTGGAAGCCAGCATGTGACCTGCATGCTTGTCAGCTGGCTGTTGGTATCAGGGCTGTGAGTCACAGCAGCAGAGCATTCAAGGTACCCAGAGTTGCAGGGCAGGTTGTGACCCAACCCCTTACTGGTCCGGGTTTCACCCAAAAGTGTCACAGAACCATACCCATTTACACCTTCGGAGAATCTGGACCAATGTGATTCTTAATGTTTAATTATTCTTTTAAATGCTTCAGGTCTCTTCTTTACAAAACAGATCAGCAGCTCTATAGTAACAAAGCAACTGTGCACACAAGGAAAATGTTTGTTAAAGAAATACATTTCAGTTTCATGTTTCCAAGCATTTATTATGGACAGTTAGAATTTTTTTTTTTTTAAATCATGGAATCTTAGAATTCAGCAATGGAAAAAGACATTAAGTCATAGAACCCCTCCCTCTTTCAGTACACAACTACAGTATATTTTCATCTACTTTGTCTAATCCAGTTTTAAATGACCATTTTAAAAGCACTGTGATTACTCAGATGACGATAATGAGGGATGAGAAAAATTTTAATCACTGCTCCCCCTCCATGGCTTGGGTAAACAATGCTCCCTCACCATAGCTCCCCACTTCTCTTTGGCTGATGCCTTGCCAGCTCTCTCACTTTATTCAATCCGCTTCAGTCACTGTTTGAGGGGAAGTTTCATTGGCTTTCATATACACATCAGATTACCATATAGCAAGAACTAGAAGCTATCAGATTATTTAAATGTATGGTAGAGGTTCTGTCACCACTTGACCACTATTATTAATAGAAGCTCTGATATTATAGCAATGAGTGAAACAGAAATGACTATGAATGAATTATACTGAGTCAAGGCTTGAGCCATGGTATGAAGCAGGATGGGGCATGAGAGTCTCTTTTCAACACCTATTATTTACCAATTATCACAAACCCAAGAGCAGGCCAGGTGACTCACGGAACATAGAGCAGACATAGGCCCTCTCCAAGAGAGCCAGTGTTAGCTCATTGGGGGCCCTATGCAGGAATATTTTTGCTCCCCTAAGAACTAAAACAGGCAAGTTCTTATAATAAGCAAATAAGAACGCCCTTGAGTTGCTCAGGACCCTAACAATTGCTTAGTCTGCTTAAGCTTAGCACTGGCTCTGCTCTCCAAGGTGATGGTATGGATCCCTTTCTCATCTCCCTACCAGTCCAGGACCCTTAGAATCCCCCATCTCCCAGAGCTGCTCCCATGCTAAATATGCTTTCATTCCAGCCTGGCCAGCTCATAGATTTAGAGTGGAGTGCAAGAGCTGGCTTTGTACTATGGAGATTAA
Source organism: Trachemys scripta elegans (assembly GCF_013100865.1). Lineage (NCBI taxonomy): Eukaryota > Metazoa > Chordata > Testudines > Emydidae > Trachemys > Trachemys scripta. The sequence goes on from NC_048300.1 coordinate 103,651,691, forward strand.
AAGAAAAACATAAAACAGACAATCAGATGGTGCCGATATTCAATGGCAGTGGCCGGGGTCCTAGATACAGAGGCACCTGTGGCTCCTTCCTGATTCTCTGCTAGATCCTGAAGCTCTTCCTCTGTGGAAAATAGGGAGGGGACCCTGTTCCCTGGGATCTAGCTCTGGGATGAAGCCAGGAGACCTAAACGTTCTGCATGGGAGCAAGGTGTTTGGGAGGGTAGGGATCTCATGCAAATATGCTTCCAACAGCATCAAAGAAACAACCTTCTGGGATCCCATCCCTCTTTCAATGGATTAGGCCCGCAGAGACTAATGAAGCCCTTGCCATCTCTTATTTGAAAATTTTAAAAAATGAAAACCCTACATTTTCAATAACCCCTATACATGTGCTGCATGCAGGGGTGTGTGGAATGAAGAAAGTAACAAATACTAGAGTAGAGCCCCCCTCTTTTAGAAAAGGGAGTGATTCCTGGGGTTGGGGTAGAAGGAACAATGGTGATTATATAGCGGTCCAGTGTTGTCCCCAAACTGTCCTGCAGCCAAAGCATCTTTATTATACTTTAAAGGAGTACATTCCTATGAGGTACTCCGGGATGCTGGCCATTCAGCCAGAGGGAATCTGCCTTACACTCTCCCCTTAGGAAGGCAATGGCTATCAGCAATATCTCCTCCCTGAAATCTAGGGGCAGGTGGAATCACGGATTCAGCCCTGAGCAGTGGCAAGAACTTGGACAGATGTATACATGCTTAACAGATGCCCCGCGGGAGGCTCCTCCCTCAAAGTGTGTTTATGCTTCCAAGAGGAACACCACTATGGAGACTTCAAGGACTGGCTTTGACCCATTGAGTTTTACTGGAGACTCTCTGCTTGGTCTCACCTAAGACGGTTAACAGACAGCAGAGTGAGGTTTGATTAATTGGTTATTAATAAGGCTGTTAAGCGATTAAAAAATTAATCACAATTAATCACACTGTTAAACAATAATAGAATACCATTTATTTAAATATATTCAGATATTTTCTACATTTTCAAATATATTGATTTCAATTACAACACAGAATACAAAGTATACAGTGCTCACTTTATTTTTGATTACAAATATTTGTACAGTAAAAAACAAAAGAAAAAGTATTTTACAATTCACCTAACACAAGTACTGTAGTGCAATCTCTTATCATGAAAGTTGAACTTACAAATATAGAATTATGTACAAAAAAAAAACCACATTCAAAAATGAAATAATGTGAAAAGTTAGAGCCTGCAAGTCCACTCAGTTCTACTTCTTGTTCAGCCATTTGCACAGACCTACAAGTTTGTTTACATTTTGCAGGAGATAATGCTGTCTGCTTCTCATTTACAATGTCACCTGAAAGTGAGAACAGGTGTTCGCATGGCACTGTTGCAGCCGACGTTGCAAGATATTTATAAGCCACATGCGCTAAAGATTCATATGTCCCTTCATGCTTCATCCACCATTCCAGAGGACATGCGTCCGTGATGATGACAGATTCTGCTCGATAACGATCCAAAGCAGTGCGGACCAATGCATGTTCATTTTCATAATCTGAGTCAGATGCCACCAGCAGAAGGTTGATTTTCTTTTTGGTGGTTCGGGTTATGTAGTTTCTGCATCAGAGTATTGCTCTTTTAAGACTTCTGAAAGCATGTTCCACACCTTGTCCCTCTCAGATTTTGGAAGACACTTCAGATTCTTAAACCTTGGGGCGAGTGCTGTAGCTATCTTTAGAAATCTCACATTGGCACCTTCTCTGAGTTTTGTCAAATCTGCAGTGCAAGTGTTCTTAAAATGAATGATGCGCTGAGTCATCATCTGAGACTGCTATAACATGAAATATATGGCAGAATGCAGGTAAAACAGAGCAGGCAACATACAATTCTCCCCCAAGGAGTTCAGTCACAAATTTAATTAACGCATTTTTTTTAAATGAGCGTCATCAGCATGGAAGCATGTCCTCTGGAATGGTGGCCAAAGCATGAAGGGGTATACGAATGTTTAACATATCTGGTATGTAAATACCTTGCAATGCCGGCTACAAAAGTCCCATGCGAACGTCTGTACTCATTTTCTGGTGACATTGTAAAAAAGAAGTGGGCATTACCTTCTGTAAATGTAAACAAACTTATTTGTCTTAGCGATTGGCTGAACAAGAAGTAGGACTGAATGGACTTGTAGGCTCTGAAGTTTTACACTGTTTTGTTTTTGAGTGCAGTTATGTAACCACAAAAAAAAAATCTACATTTGTAAGTTACACTTTCATGCCAAAGCTTGCCCTACAATACTTGTATGAGGCAAATTGAAAAATACTATTTCTTTTGTTTATCATTTTTACAGTGCAAATATTTGTAATAAAAATAATATACACTTTGATTTCAATTACAACACAGAATACAATATATATGAAAATGTAGAAAAAAATCCCAAAATATTTAATAAATTTCAATTGGTATTCTATTGTTTAACAGTGTGATTAAAACTGTGATTAATCACAATTAATTTTTGAGTTAATTGCATGAGTTAACTGCAATTAATTGACAGCCCAAGTTATTTTGGATATTATATGTCCAGGAATATTTTTGTGACTAATATAAATCTACTAATAAATAGACAATAGCACCTTAGCTCTCTCCTTTTAAATATTGGTTTCCTATTCCTAACATAAGAACCTATTTAAAGAAGAAAGGGAAAATAATCTGCTAGTTTTTGCCAGATAAGAAATAGACGATTCTTCTGTACATGAAATGTGAATTTACTTACCTCTGTGCAAGCAACAGAGCCCCCAAAACCCCCTTAATTAGGAGAGACTATCTACTTTGTTTATCTGCCCAGGCAACCTGGTTGTCTAATCTGAGTGGATGTCACCCACCTGCAAGCCTATCTGTTCAGAATGCCATATTGCAGTAGTGCTAAGTACACTCTTGTTTTGTACGTAAACAAGCTAAGCCCTGCATCCTCATCAACCCTTACTCAGGCAAAACTCCCACTGGGAGGAAGGATGGAATAAGATCTGACTCAGAGCGCTGACTCCTTTGACAAGTTTATTATAATCAGTTCAAGACTATGTAATAAAACATGACATGAACAGATTATTCATATCCTGAGAAAAAATATTCTGTTCATAGGGGATTTCTCAACCTCAGTGTCTAAGGACAGCATCTCTCATGTTATATAGTACATGAAATAGCACCACTAGATCATTTGATCACTGGGTTTTGAGGACTGTCACTGGTTTTTCAAGCTACTATTTTGCAACATGAGCCTGACTTCAATGGAATTCACTCCCTTACACTAGGTCTGTATTTGGCTCTGCGTGTTTACTTCACAATGTCAGTATATGAGCTATAAGTCGTTCAGGATACAGAACAGCTGCTCACTTGCGGGCCCTGAACGCTGAACCCCAGCAATCCACGTGCTGAATCCCAGTTTCATGAAAGAGATAGACAAAATATAGGTTTGGGGAGTTTAATATGTTTTTTGATTTGGGCTTTTGGGTGCTACTGGAATACAAAGCGTAAGACAAAATAAAATTGAACAATGTTCCAAACAATTTACAGCATGACATAAAAAAAGGACTTCCGAACAAAACAGTTCAAAGGAAACTGGCCTTGTTTACAATTCAGATAGAATCAAAAGTTCATAAATATCATATAATAAATTAGGGCACTGTGTCAGGAGACCTGAATTTTATTTTTTAATCTCCCACTGATGCACTGTGGAACAAGGGGCAAAATATTCAGTGCCAAACTTATAAAAATGGCCTCTAGCTTTTGGTGCCTCAGTTTTTGGCTTCCATCCTTAGATACAAAGTATCTCAAGGTAGGCACAGAAAAAAACATACAAACAACCAGGCACTAAAAGTTTGAGGCCACTTTTGAAAATCTGAGCTTCGATTTCTCAGTTCCACCATGTATAAAATGGGAGGTAAAATGCTTACTCAACTCCATGAAACACTTTGAAATATCTATGGATAAAAAGCACTGCATCCCTGCTCAGTATCATTAATATCACATCCTATCTAAATTACCAATTTACTTTTCTTTGAATCAGCTGAATAAAATTTCTAAAGCTAAGAAGGAATTTTACAGAATGCTGAAGCTTTAAGCTTGCATAGGGTTGACAAATATGTAACATTGCTTGTCCTCATGATGATTCTACACTATTAACTATCAAATAAAGTCATGTTATTTGAGCTAAGTATTATTATGCTAACAGACATATTTTCAACAGTGTGGACCAAATTCAACCCCTGAACCAAATTCGTCTAATTCCCTGAGCATAACGCTCAACATTTACCCCCTCATAGAAGTACAAACTGCTTAGGGAGGTCATGAAAGCTCCTTCACTGGATGTTTTCAAAAGGAGGCTGGATAGCCATCTGTCTTGGATGGTTTAGACACAATGAATCCTGCATCTTGGCAGGGTATTAGACTAGATGACGCTTGTGGTCCCTTCAGAATCACACGGTTCTATGATCCTATGACACCTATCTGGAGAATGAAGTGATAGCCTATAAGCACAGTTTGCAGAGTAAAACTACACACACAGTATTTCAGAATCCACTTTTTGCATGCTTAGAGGAGAACTGCCACTCCTTTGATAGGTTAAAATATTTCATATCAAATTCTTTGTCACCTCTGAATTAAAAAGGGAAAACAAAAGCTTTAGCACTAGACGGATGAGCTTTGTTTCTTATCATTTGTCCTTTATGAACCTAAAGTTTTCTAGTATGTCTCCTGGTGTGATAGGTAGGATTAGGCTCACTAGGATTTGGTTACTGTTCTGTTCTCTAGCAGTGAGTTGGCTGAAGCTAGTTGGCTTGACCATAGTCTACTATGGTAGATCCCTCTTGGCCTTGGGGTGTGGGGGACAGTGATCCCTCACCCCACCCCCCAGGGATTGGAAAGTGGAAAGAAAGATCTTATCATGACCACATAAAATAACTCATTTTGTTCTAAAACACCCCAACTCCCCCATCTCAGATGGCAATCATATGGAGGGCTGCAGAAACTTCCATGGAAACAACAAGGGAAGAAAGAGGAACCAGGATACACAGTGAGTTACTCAGAGGCCTCATTTACATGAGGTCCCTGACTATCAACCCCAAGTGTCTCAGCATCAAGCCCTCATTTTTCCCTGAGCACAACCATGCTCAGGATCTACTGGCCAGGTGCATAGCCCATTTACAAGGCAATCTTATGAGTCTTATAAGCAGGTCTCAGGTTTTGACCCATTGACAGTAATGATGTGGTTAATATCTGGTACATCTGTTCTACAATTCTAGCTGTATAGGAAATTATGAGTCCAGAAAGAGTTTTCCAAGTTAGAGTCAAAATGACAGTATAACTATACTCAAATATCAGGAAAGGAAATTTTCAGATTGTTTATTCTTACAGTATTTTTTAAACATTAGTAGAAGAACGTAGGGGTGGAGAAAGGGAACCACACACTGTTAAATGTCTCCTTTATATTTCATAACTGAGATGACAATACTGGAAAGTCAGTCTGCTTCAATAACCTAGCCAAAGCTATGGTAAGGGCAAATCAAGGGCTGTGCTTCACAAGGGAAAGGCATCTAAGTTTGGGAGGTGTTAGGGGAGGAAGCAGCTGCCATCATGCAGTATATTTTATATGCCAGGTTTACAGGATTCAAAATTTCACATTGTAGCACTGATCTTTGACACATTGGATCAAATTCAGTCCTGGTGTACTCAGCCCCAACTCCACTGAAATTACAGCAGTCACACCAGTGCTAATCTCGCCCAACCTATTCAATCAACCTCATAATAATTAATTGCCTTTCCCGTGACTTAAAACTTTTTAGCGCTCACTCTCTTCTTGGGACTTGTTCACTGGGCAACGTGCCTGCATGTGGCAGCCAGCTTTATACGTCACGCGAAAGTTTAGTTTTGAGTCTTCATCTTGTTTTTGCTGCTATATTCAGAATGCTCAGAGGAAGCACCTTAACCAAACTAGGTCTTGATTGACAAGATTCAGTGACAGACTCATCTGTTTGCGTGAAATGCACTTTACCTGCTTTGTCATTAGCCCTACTGCGTGTACAGTGCCACAAAATGCTGTGGTAGTTAACACTTCTTCATAAACTAAAATTAAGACCTGCTGGAAAAGTCTTATAAAAAGCAGCAAGTAATTTACCCTATTTATAAAATTATTACAAACTGATGCATTGCATATGGCTTCCTGGGGATCCAGGGTTCTTCATGTAGTTTAGACAGGTGAGACTTTTCTATTTCTTATAGAATTCTCAGACTCTCCCCTTCTACCCACACACCCTCTCTCTCTCAACCAACCAGTTTAATTCTATACTACACATTTTACACTTTGCTAGCCTCCCTCTCCCCCAATATTAGCCTGGAGAAATAGTGCTTTGGCTTTCTGAAGCTTTGGGGTGGTGGAAGAGTAACAGTTCATCTAGTAACACTTGACTTCTGGTGGCTGGTTGATATGGAAAAAAGGATGCTTCAGCATCTCAAAAGAGATGTGGCATTAAAGAGTTTATTAATGACAGCCTTCTTTGTTCCTGCAGCCATCAGTGAAGATACAGCAAAGGAAATGGAGGAGCTGCAGTTATGCATTTGCAATACACAAAGTCCTTGTTTTCCCACTAGGCACTGCAGAATAGCAATTGTCCATTCACAGCACATAGCACATCCTCTGCATTTCAGAGCTAATATTTTTGCAGTCCTTAAGCTGGTGCATTTGAGACTAGCACAGTTAATTTTTTTCTTAGTCCTTTGAAGTGCACTATATGAGCTACTAGTCCTCAACTGATGTTTCTGGTTATATGACCAGATTGTAAAAGATGTACTTTTTGTGAAATTAAGAAAAAGCTTTTGTATACACAGTAACATTGTCAAAGAGGCTGATATGATCTTCCATTCCATAACTTGAGAAAACCTGAAGATCACTACAAATGACCTGACAAAAGAATATAGATTTACTCTGCATTTTAATTTAATTAGCAACAGAGATTGACTGTTTGGACAGGATTTAAAAAAAAAAAAAAAAACACACAAGAGCTCCTTGGTTAAGTGACTCCTCCTCTTGCATGCTAGAATCACACTCCTGAAAACAATGTTAGTTTTATGTTAGCTGTTGCTCTCGTTTCCTGCAGCACATACCGTTCACTGTAATGCTGCAATAGTCATTCAAGTTTGACCACAGGCTGCCCAAAGATTAATTGAACCTATAAGTCATTAAATAGCCATCAGGTTGCGTTAGTTCAGTTTCTAATTAAATTTCCACTTCTCTAGCTAGCTGGCAACAGCGATCTGAAAAGTGGCGATGACAGAACACAAGCAATTTCCCCTGCCCCCATTTCTGCATATAAGTTAAAGCAGGAGCTTCATTTCCACTTGTGACTTTTAAACCCAGAGCAAGTAAAGCATCCTAAGCATGTAGAAATAAAATGAAGTGGAACATGTACTCCCAAAGAATATATACTTCACTGCTCCATTTATTTGTCCCCAACCCCCCACCCCACTCTCGTCTCAAGCCAACTCAAAAACACCCTCAAGGGACGGACTGAGTCCTCCTTTTCAGCCCCCTCATCCAACTAAAGTGAACCAACTGCAAGGTCTTGCTCATGCCATTGAAATGTAGGACTGAGGACAGCATACAGGAAAAACAATCTCACTTTCCTCAGTGGGGGTCATAAAGTGCCACAATGACAGAACCTCTCTTTCATTTTCTCTTGCCCTCAAAGGGTTAAATTAACACAAGTTAAAACGTCCCGCTGGTTTGAAGAAAAAGGGAGGAAATTCAAAAGCCGGTTGCTGTAGTAACAATCACTAATAAAAAAAATCATTTTCTCTAAATAAAAGTATTATCTCCCTCCCCCACTTTGCAATTTTAGTTCCTCCTTAAAAAAAAAATAATAAAAAAAAATCATGCTGCCTCTTTTAGATTTGCTGTACATACCTCAACCATTAAACAAGACATTTAACCATAGTGGCAGTTCTGTGACCTTTGAATGCCGTGAAATCTCTAAGCGGTGCAGCTTGTTCATGAAGACTTGTACTGAAGAATCCAGCAACTGCATCCAGGATTAGGGATATAATTAAGTAACAACAGCAACTAAAGGTGGGGGGGAAAACCCAAATAAACCCAACAAGCCAAAAGGATCAGCGACTCTCTACTAGAGAGGGCACTTTTCTCCCAGGCAAGTGCTGGGATAGAGCTGAGCTTGCTGCAGTCTGACTGACTGTTAGCAAGCAGAAGGCCGTGCACGGCTGGGAGGTGCTGTCAACTGCCACAAGCAAGGAAAAGCAGACCAATCGGCTTCAGCACTGTCAGCTCACTGGAGTGGAGCCTTTTCTGTTTATGTTTCCTCATTTCAAGAGTGACGTCAAAGGGTTTAGTTTTTCCTCTGCATGTGCTATTAATTTTAAAGGACTACTATGGGAAGAATGTGGCAGTGATTTAGGCAGGCTACCCCACTCAAAAGTCACCAGAGCCACACTTTATCAGTTCTGGGTCTCACTTGGAAATTACTTGCAGTCAGATGTACCAGAAAGATCCAAAATATCCAAGCAAAACAGGGAAAGAGCAATGTACATATGTATATATTTATGTGCCCTTAAATGAACTTAAGACATTTCACAGTGGAAGATGGTCCTACCAGGGTCTCAGATGCAGCATTGGGCCCAATTCTGCCCTCACACTGATTTAAATCGGAAGTGGAGCTTCACTAAAATCAATGGTATTAGACCAGTGTAAAACTGGAGAGAGAGAGAGAGAGAGAGAGAGAGAGCAGAATCATAATCATAAAGTATTGCTGCTCTAGGCAACCGTCTGCTCTACCAGTAAATTAGAGCCCAGCCAGCTCTCTCATATGAGGGCGGCTGTACACCAACACATCTATTCACAGCCACATTAAGCCACATTACAACACTGCTTCAGAACATTCATTACATGGCATCTTATTTTATTTCATACCAAAGGCCAGTACTATAAAGCAGAGGGCTGCGCTGAAGCCCTGCTCCCTATTACTGCAGCCTCTGTGACCAGATAATAAATCAAAATGTGAATTGTGCAACTCAGGCAGAAGGCAAGGGCAGATAACAGTCATCAAGACCAATTAACAGGGGCAACACAGCATTAGAAACAGAACCCATTCAAAACAAAAATTTAGTCATTTTCATCTTTTTATTTTTGCTTATTTTTTCAAATAGGAAAGCTTGCTTTTCTGTGTATGGCATAGCCATATTAACCCACCAATCCCCCGCCCCCTCACACACACTCCAAGCACGCTTGTTTTTACATTGAGTTCTAAAGTAAATGTAGTGCTGGTGAAAGATGTTGGACTGATAGCCCTGGAGAATGAATCAATCAATGATCCACAGAACAGGCATAGCAGGGGTATCAGTAGCACAAGCTTCTTTACAGCATCCCACTGATGGCTTTCAAACATGCTATTAATATGACAGTAGCACTCAGAGGTCCCCAGTCAAAATCAGGAGTCCCACTGCACTAAGCATTACACACAATCAAAGGAAGACATGCGGTCCCTGCCCTAAAGAAATGAGAAGATAGTTCAATCTCTAAACATTTTTTGTCCCTCTGCTAAAAATGTTAATTAGACTGTCCTTTGTGTTTGTGAGGGTCTGATATTTTTTTGGTGACCTAGACATTTCAAGTGGAAGGGGATTAATGCCCATCCGCACATTACTGATGGTTACAGTTCTTACTCACTCCACAGGTGGACTGAATTCAGTGCAGTAAGTAGAGATGGAAAGCTCTGTAGCCCACTAATAATCCTGTGAACTATCTAGCTCAAGGTTCTCAAACGGGGGCCGGGACCCCTCAGGGGGTCGCGAGGTTATTACATGGAGGGTCAGCTGACAGCCTCCACCCCAAACCCCGCTTTGCCTCCAGCATTTATAATGGTGTTAAATATATAAAGATGTGTTTTTAATTTATAAGGGGGGTCGCACTCAGAGGCTTGCTATGTGAAAGGGGTCACCAGTACAAAAGTTTGAGAACCACTGATCTAGCTCCTCCATACAACAGGTTGTTATGCCCTCATGCTGATTTAAATCAGGAGTGGCTTCACTGAAAGCCTATGGCACTACATTCACAAGGCACAATTGCTTAAATTGTTCATTGTAATTCAGGATTTAAGGCTAACAAACCCTTTCTTTGAATGAATGATTGAAACAATATTCCTGTGTGCGTCTTCTCACCAACAATATTGTTACATTAGAAAGGAGAACATCACAGGAGCTAACCGAATCTGTCAAGTGTAAAGCTGTAGCTATCAATTGAACACAGGCTTTGTGGGTTTGTTTCTAGTCAGGAGTTTTTCACAGGACATGTTATTCTTTCCTGCATAATATTTTGAATTCTTTGCCAGGCTTGCTCCCATTAGGTGACTGAGATTATAGCATATAATTCCTTTGGATAAGGGTTTCACCTTGAGCCCTTCTGCAGCTAGAACATGCATTCTTTTATATTGCTTATTTTATGGGAATCAGTCCTGCCCTTCCCTTCTCACTAGTAAAGTCTTGCTTCAGAAGTTCTTCATGAGCAATAGACTTTTGATTTTTCTTTTAGAGATTTTCATTTTGGGGAACAACAGATGCTACACCCTGTGTAAAATACTACCGCAACAAGCTCCCCAGGATGGCACAGTCTCCAACACCAGCAGCCAGTAGGTGCTTTCTCTTAGCGACTCTGGAGTTTAATTTCCACAATCAATAAATTTTTTTTAATTTATTTTAATTTCCCCCCCTGATTTCAGAGCACTGATACTGAGGGTCTGAGTGTTGTCTTACTTCAGCACAGCCAATTTAGGAGGATTGGGGTGCATCTTTCTTCTGAGCAGAGACAATCTGAGGAGGGGAGCTGTTTTAGGGAACAGAGGTTCTGTGTGTCTTTTGTGCAGAGCCAGCTGTGGAGGGGAGGAATTGAGGGGCAAGGGGAAAAATCCTGTTGCTTGTGTAGGTAACAAGCAACTCTAAAACTAGAACTATGGGCTGGGGAGGGAAGTTAGTGAAATACTGCACAGAACATCAAGAAGTTATCATAGAATATCAGGGTTGGAAGGGACCTCAGGAGGTCATCTAGTCCAACCCCCTGCTCAAAGCAGGACCAATCCCCAACTAAATCATCCAAGCCAGGGCTTTGTCAAGCCTGACCTTAAAAACCTCTAAGGAAGGAGATTCTACCACCTCCCTAGGTAACCCATTCCAGTGCTTCACCACCCTCCTAATGAAAAGGTTTTTCCTAATATCCGACCTAAACCTCCCCAACTGCAACTTGAGACCATTACTCCTTGTTCTGTTATACCTAGCTGAGAGCAAATTATGCATAATAATAATAAATTGAGGTGGGGGTTCCCTTTGATCATAGCCAGTCTGGGGTGCAGTAGGTTGTGGGGGGACATACTCACTACTGTTTGCAAGTCGTTTAGTCTAACCGACATCACAAGCCACTAAATCCCACCCAATTACCCTTGCACTGAGCGCAATAACCTGGGTTAGACTTGAGTATTACAGCCCTCCAGAGACTAAACTGCTGTGTGCCACAGGCAAATAGGAGAGTCTGAGATGTACTAATGCCTCAGGTCTTTCAGTGGCACGGAACTGATTTGCAGACCCCCTTTGTCATGAGGAGGAGTTGCCATAGGCACTAGAGAGTTGGTGCTAAGTCCACAGCTCAAGTAGGGCCAGTAGAGAGGAGCAGAGAACTCACAACACATAGAGGGGGACAAAATCATGCCCTCTGTCCACTGAATTACCAACACACTGTATTTTTACTTCAACTAGTTTGGGAGCATTGAAGGATCTCCCAATTCAACTTTTTAAAGTAAAGATGAACTTTTAAAGTCCCTTCTGAAGTGCTATGACCATGCTGAAGGGAGACAAGAAGGAGGTTTCTCCCTGAAGTGCTGACACTTGGGATAATTTTAATTTTTTTTTAAAAGCTTCTCACCATTTAAAGGTGTCCCACAAGTACTCCTGTTCTTTTTGCGGATACAAACTAACACAGCTGCTACTCTACTCCTCTGATGTTGCTCCAAATTACCAATGAAATTAATGATTGAGTAGAGACCAGAACTGGGACATTTAAAATCTTATGGTATTAGTTTGAGAAAATTATGAGTAACTGAAAGGGCAAGTCATCTAACATCTCTCTTTCTTAGTTTTTCCCCACTATGAAATAGGGATAATGGTATTGCCCAGATCTGTAAAGCAATTTGATTTGTACATAGAAAAATTATTATATATATATATATACGCTTTTTTTTTTGAAGAATCCTTGTCCAATTGCTGTTTTGTGGCCTCTGTGGGGTGAATGGGAGGGGGTAACTGTTCAATTCCAGGGGGAAACACACAAAAAAGTCACAATTGTCATTGATCTGCAGTCTTAATGTCAGGCTTCCCAGATCTGCTGGGGATGGAGCCTGATCTCCCCTAACGCAGGTAGAGGCAAATCTCCAATGGCCAGGATGGAGATACATTGGCAAAGCAGTGTTGAGTAGTCTGCACTGTTGCGGACAGTCTCAACAAGCCAGCACACAATTCAAAGGCATTTTTTTAAAGAGTGAGCTTTGTGAAATGAGTCATTTTTGCTTCATGAGGGTACTGCACGCAAAAACATTTAGCTGCTACCAAAGGTGGCCTTTTGCTTCACCCCACGAAAATTCAAGGCAAAAAGTGAAAGGTCTGCTGTTTGGCCAGGGGCGGCTCTAGCTTTTTTGCCGCCCCAAGCACAGCAGGCAGGCTGCCTTCGGCCTGCCTGCAGGAGGTCCGCCGGTCCCGTGGCTTCGGCGTACCCGCCGCCAAATTGCTGCCAAATCCGCGGGACCGGCGGACCTCCTGCAGGCAAGCTGCCGAAGGCTGCCTGATTGCTGCCCTCGCAGGGACCGGCAGGCCACCCCCTGCGGCTTGTCGCCCCAGGCACGCGCTTGCTGCGCTGGTTCCTGGAGCTGCTGCTGTGTTTGGCCTACCTGCAAAATGAAAAACTTTCATTTGGTTTGGCTGGTGGTGAGAATTTTTTTGCTTAACTCTGATCTGTTCCTTTCTTTGAATTGTCCCTTGGGGAAGCAACTTTCCTGTAAAAAGAAGACAATTTTCAAAGAAAGTTCTCAAGTTAAAAAAATTGTTTTTCAGAATTCCAAGAACATCTCCTTTGCTTACTTTTTAAAATACTTCCACTTGTTTCACAACCTTTGATATGTCTCCAAGTTCATGCATCCCTAATTTGCACTGGTCATATTTTGTTTGTCTGCTCATTTTCAATCAATGGATTCTTTTAACTGGCTCCTGGAGTTTAGGTCAGTTAAAAAAAAAAGTTCCTCTGTGCCAGAAGAAAGTTGTAACAACAGAAGAACAAAACAGACATGATCCTGCAGGACAAACTTCAAAGCAGCTTTCGAAAGGTCAACATAACACATGTGGAATCATACAAGAAGTCAGATGCCACTGCAGGAAAAGTATTAACTAGATTGTTCAGCCAAGAGTCTCCTATCCAATAAGGAAAGGTAGGAAGCATAAAGACACCAACATTCTCCATCCAACAGCCTTCTTTTTTAATGTCTGAGGTATAGAGCTGTATGATTCAAAATATTGTTTTGCACAAACCAACCCACATGTAAATGTTTTGGAAAAATACTTGAGAAGTTGTATACAATATTATCATAAGAGGCATATGCCATTACTGGGTTGAAAAGAAAACCCTCTATGAAAATGTTTTTCATTTTCAACATAAATAAACTAAAATATTTTCCTCCCTTGTTTTCTCACTTTCTTTTTGCAGTCTCTGTAATGTTTTTTTGGATACAGTCTTATGAGTTATTCATAGATTCCAAGGCTAGAAGGGACCATTGTGATCATCTAGTCTGACCTCCTGTAGAACACAGGCCATAGAACTTCCCCAAAATAATTCCTAGAGCAGATCATTAGAAAAACATCAATTTTTGAGTTAAAAATTGTCAGTGACTGAGAATCCACCACAACCTTTGGTAAGTTGTTCCTATGGTTAATTACTCTCACAGTTAAAAAGAGTGCACCTTATTTCCATGTTTAGCTTCAACTTCAGTCATTGGAGCATATTATACCTTTCTCTGCTACATTGAAGAGCCCATTGTCAAATATTTGTTCTTCATGTAGATATGTATAGACTGTAATCAAGCCACCCCTTCCCCTTCTCTGTGGTAAGCTAAATAGTTTGAGCTCCTTGAGTCGATCGCTACAAGGCATGTTTTCTAATCCTTTAATCATTCTCATGGCTCTTCTCTGAATCCTCCCCCAATTTATCAACCTTCTTTTTGAACTGTGGACACCAGAACTGCACACAGTATTCCAGCACTGGTCACACTTTTGTCAAATACAGAGGTAAAATGACCTCTCCTACTTGAGATTCCTCTGTTTATGCATCCAAGGATCACATTAGCCCCTTTGGCCACAGTGTCAAATGGGGAGCTCACGTTCAGCTGATTATCCACCATGACCCCCAAAATCCTTTTCAGAGTAAGTCCTCCATCAAGTAAGTATGGCCTACATTATATCTTCCTAGATGCATACATTTACATTTAGCTATATTTAAACGTGTATTGTTTTCTTGCACCCAGCTGATTGAGTGATCCAGATCGCTCAGTATCAGTGACTTGACCTTTTCATTATTTACTTGTCCCCCATTTTTGTGTCATCTACAAACTTTAAGTGATGATTTTATGTTTTCTTCTAAGTCATTAAAATTTTAATTAGCATACGGCCATGAATTTATCCCTGGGGGACATCACTAGAAACAACTATTCTATGAGGATTCCCCATTTTCAATTACATTTTGACATCTATCAATTAACCAGATTTCAATCTATTTCTTGTGTGCCATGTTATCTTTCTAGTTTTTTAATCAAAAGGTCATATGGCACCAAGTCAAATGCCGTACATAAGTCTGAGTATATTACATCAACACTGTTACTACCTTTTTGACTGTAGGAAGAGCTGATTCAAATTTGACTACTGTTTAACAAAATCTTAGGGACAACCAATGGGGGGGAAAGATTATAAAATGTGAAATTTTGCACAGTTTGGTCTATTTTCCTATTTGTGATTATTTATGAATTTTTCAGTAATTTTCAGAGAAGCTACCTTGTGACCATTGCAGAATTTTGTTTTATTTTTACCAAAATGGCCTTGCTTTGAATGGAAACTGAAGGCAATGTTGTACAAAAAATTCGCTAAAGTTCTACAAGTCTTCTATATTTCCTTTCCTATCAATGAGGACCATTGCACTTATCTGCTACAAAATAATTTGTCCCTCTCTATCATAACCCTCCCTTTTCTCCTGTTGGATTCAAGAGTAGTAGGGTGATTTGGTTCGGCATATTTCTTCAAAGGCAAAAAAATCATTAAGCCATGCAAATGAAAATTAATTTTTGTGTTGCTTTCTCCCAGCAGCTACTACTTCCAGTCTCCCACCATACACATGAGGATCTGGCCAGTAGATTGTTTAGTTGCAGATTTACCAGCCAGGTTCTACAGCCCGAAACCACCTGTTTGGTGGGGAGAAAAAAAGAGTCCCCACAGAGGACAGCTCTGCATCATTAAAGTGGTCCTTATGCCATGTAGGTTCTGACATTCTGCACAGCCTAGCCCAGAAGAACTGCACTAGTTCCACAAACTATTAGAGTCCTGGTGTACCAAGATTCAACACTCACCACCCTTCTAAATGCTTTAAATGCTTACCATGAGCATCAAGGGAAAAGGTGAAAGAAGAGATAAGTATCAACAGCCAGTACTATGGTCAGGCCACCACAACTCTCTGTTTCAGCTACTCACAGGTGTCCAGATCCTCCAATTCTTCAAGCAAGTTCAGTACTTTGATTCATTAGCTAAAAATGGCTACCTAAGAAAGTACCAAAGCAGCACTGCCAATGTCTTCGAAAAGAGAAAAACCCTCCTGATCCAAGAAACGGGGACAAACTCTCTCCATCATAGACAAACTTGAAAGAATGATACATTCCTAACAGATCTCAAACCTCAACGTTTGTCTCTTTCAAACTGCAATGTTTGAGTGGATCTGGAATTCTGCAGACAGCATGTCTTCCAGCTTGATCAAAACCACCATCTCAGTGCTATGCAGCCCCCAAAATTAGGCCAAAAAAAAAAAAATCTAATTTCTGTCCACTGAAGGGGACACTGTCAGGTTCATAAAATTCTGTTTCCGAAGTACCTCACACAGAATGCATCACTCAGCTCTTTTCCATCACATATGCATGAAATAATACTCAAGATTAAAAAATTTATAAAATCGGTTGGTTACTTTCAAAGAAAGTTATGGTGATGTTTTATGGTGCTATGAAAACTATTTGAGTCTTCACCCAGTCACAGAAGCCTGAACAGTCTATATTAACCTAGACTTCCTTAAGTTCATGGATGGGTGAGGGGCAGAAATTTTGGATAAGGAATCCAGATCGAACCAACCTCTGGTTTAAAAAACCTAGCCAGTTAAGTTTTGTAAAACCAAAGCTACCCCCCATTTTACGCATTTCTAATTTCACTGGAATTCAAAGAGGACATAAATGCCTTTTTCCCTGGAGCCCTCATTTGTTGGATTTTAGAAAATAAGTATCTGAAACTGTTATGAAGCCACTCGGATACTACTGTGATGAAAGCCAGAACAAAACTCTATAATAGAATAAACATACTGAAAACTGAAACAGGCCCATCAATTACCTTAAGATCAACACTCTGGCAACAATATACTATAGATATAATGGGTGAAATACTGGCCACACTGAAGTTAATGGGAGTTTTCCTATAGCTTAAATAGTACCAAGATTTCACCTTATAGAGTTTATGTATTAAATGATAACAGATACTAGAGCTATCTTGGTCATGCTCAAACTTTGTGTGGTCATCAAAAAAAACTAAGTTAAAACTCCAGAAAATATAGGATTACTTTGCCTATAAATGAAGGGGGGGGGCTTCCTTTTATGCAGGGGCAGCTCTAGCTTTTTTGCCGCCCCAAGCACGGCAATCAGGCTGCCTTCAGCGGTATGCCTGCGGGAGGTCCGCTGGTCCCGCGGCTTTGGAGTAGCCACCACCGAATTGCTGCTGAATCTGCGGGACCGGCGGACCTCCCGCAGAAGCCACCAAAGGCAGCCTGACTGCCGCCCTCACAGGGACCGGCGGACCGCCCCCCGTGGCTTGCCACCCCAGGTACGCACTTGGAGCGCTGGTGCCTGGAGCAGTCCCTGCTTTTATGAACTCCCAGCCAGCCAGTAGCTATAAAATCCCTCTTAGTAGTTGTTTTCTAAAGTCTCACTGCTATGTATAGGTAAAAGGAAAGGAGTGGGCACCTGGCCAAAAGAGCCAATTGGAAGGCTAGAACTTTTTAAAATTGAAAAATGATCCCCGTTTGTTTTCCCGGGGAGAGGTGGACAGGGCAGAGCTATGCTGTAAGAAGCTTGGGCCAGGTATGAAAAATCATCAGTATCATACCTAGAAACTACTAATTTAAAACCCCAGATATGCAAGTAGATCAGGAAATGTCTAGGAAGACACGATTAGGTTTATTCCTTTTATTTCTTTATGCCTTGTGGATTCCCCTGTGCTAACCCCAAGTGCTTTTGTTTTGCTTGTAACCTTTAAGCTGGACCTCAAGAAAGCTATTCTTGATGCTTAATCCTTGTAATTTTTTTTAAATCTAGCAATAGCCCGAGTTCCCAGACGTATTTTCTTCTTTTAAAAAAAAAAAAATGTACCTTTTTTAAGAACAGAATTGGATTTTTGTGTCTTAAGAGGTTTGTGCATATGTTATTTAATTAGCTGGTGGCAACAGCTTATTTCCTTTTTTTTTTTTTTTTTTTTACTTTCTCAGCTTTTCTCCGGGGTGTGTGTGAAAAGGCTTGAGGGTACCCCACAGGAAGGAATTCCCAAGTGCACCTTCCTGGGCTCTCAAAGGGTTTCTGCACTTGGCTGGTGGCAGCATCTACCAATCCAAGGTCAGAGAAAAGCTGTAATGTTGGGAGTTTAATACAAGCCTGGAGTAGCCAGTATTTTTAAAAATCCTTGCGGGCCCCCACCTTCTGCACTCGAAGTGCCAGAGTGGGGAATTAGGCTTGACAGCAACAAACCAAGTACACAGCAAGTTCCCTTTGTGGATTGCAGAGGCCAATGAGGATGATAAAGACATTTTTGGCCAAGTGTCCACAACTTTTTTTTAGTTTCATAACAGGATAACTTTTTGAGGAACCTGCCCTGGCAGCAATGAAAAGGAGGTAGTTCATCTGTGCTCCCTCTGTCATCTGCCTTCCCCCTTTTCAATCCACAAATCCCAAGCATCGCCGTTTCAGGGCTTAACAGCCACTTAACCAAGGCCTTATCAGAGCCTGCATTACTCCAAAGGCCTTCAGGAGCTTAACAGCTTGTTTAGAACTAAAACCCTGTTAGAGCCTACACTACCCCAAGTGGAATGTGTGGCGGCAGACAGATATCAATTGTTATTAATTGCCCCAGCCAGCCTACCCAAGAGCCTGTTGCAGGGGCCAGGATTACCTAATGAGAGCCTCATTGGCTGGCTGTTGCAACAGGGCAACACAGGGGGCACGTATTGCCCTCTAATCCCTCACCAGTTGGGAAGGCCAGTGCGGCCTTTTAAGCTGTTGAGGGTTTCCTCTTTGCAGGTTTTTCCTCATCTCATGAGAAGATGCCAACCCATTTTACAAGCTCCTGACTAGGAGATATAGTTCCCACCTGCTTACATTAATTACAATTCAACAAGGAACTCACCTAATTTCTCTCAGCTTCACACAACCGAAGAAGGAACTTTTGAATGGGCAGTAGCTCCACTCCCAATGCCTCACTAGACCTGACCAGAAATCAAGATTTAGAAATTGAATCTCATTTTTACTGGAATTAGCCCAGCTGGTTCCTCAGACCACCACTGGTGTCCATCTGTCCCTGTGCCTCCACCAGATCAGTAGGACTTCCGACTGGAAAAACTGATGTGAGGAATGCCATGGCCATGAGGGTGCACTCATGAGGCCTGAAAAGCCCTTTAGAACCTAATCACAGACTCTATGTGAAAGAATTTTTGTCATCTGTGAAATATTTTTAGCATGGCTTGGAAGCTGTAGTGAAGGGGCATGGCCTCCTTCGGAGGCAGATATGGAGGGAACACTGATCCCCCTGCTGGTGGAACCAGGAGGGCCATGCCCTTCCTGCTGGAAGCAGAGGGCCAGGAAAGGAAGGGGAAGTATAAAAAGCCAGTCCAGCAAGTCAATTGAGGAGGAGCTGCTGAGGGAGACAGATGCTTCTTCTCTGCTGCTAGAGCAGGATGCTGAGGAGAACTGCAGCTACCCAGAGGACCTGCCTGAGCTTCCAGGGAGCCCTGCCATTCCCAGCGCTGAGGAGCTGCTACCATTACCCTTGGTGGTGTGTCCTGGAGAGACTGAAAATGACCCCTGGATTCATGTACTCCCAAGGGGGAGAATAGGAAGGAGCCCAGGGGAACCAGACTATAGGGTGACCAGATATCCTGATTTTTTAGTCTTTTTCTTATACAGGCTCTTATTACCCCCCACCCCCATCCCAATTTTTCACAGTAGCTGTCTGGTCACCCTACCAGACTACCATCTAGCTGTGGTACCACTGGAAACACAGACAAGGTGGATTCCCTTGGCTGGGATGCCGTGGAGTTGGGCATGCCCGTGTCCCTCTACCCCTGCCAATCCACCCCTGGGGTGGCAGTACTCAGGGCCGGCTCCAGGCACCAGCTGAGCAAGATGGTGCTTGGGGCGGCAGATTGTTCGAGGCGGCATTCTGCCCAATCCTAGGGCGGCACGGCCGCTTTTTTTTTTGTTGTTGTTCCGCTCCGGCCGCCTTGTAGGGGGTGGCGGCACGGAGAACCAGAGCGCCCTGCAGGGCAGTCCTCTTCCTTCCCTCCCTGCCGACCGGAGCGGAGTCCTCGTGGCAGGAGGCAACGCAGTGGGAGGGGCCGCGTGGCAGCGCCCCTGCTGTAGCCCTGGCCACCCCCTTCTCTCTCTCTCTCGCCCGCTCCCTCCCCCAGCTGGTCCCCCTGCACCCACGCGCCGGCCGCGCCGCAGGTTTTTGTCTTTTGTTGTTGCTTGGGGCAGCCAAAAAGCCAGAGCCGGCCCTGGCAGTACTCCCCTTCCTTAAACAGGCAAACTTCCTTGGCCTATCTGTCTCCCTCCAGAGCCAGGATGACAGAATGTGTTTGGGTGCTCACCCCTGCTGGAACCCCCTAGACTATGTTTGGGTGCTCGCTCGCACCTAGGGGGCTCCAGCAGGGGTGAGCACCCAAACCTGCTTGATGGCTGGGCAAATAAACTGCTACAGCTCTGCCTGACTGCAGACCAAAGCCCTGACTGTTTGATGCCCCATCCTGCTTGATGGCCAGGGCCCACTGACTACCACTAATTCCCGCCTTTACTTTGGGAGTATTCTAGCAGACCAAACTGCGAGGAGGTGTGGCCTCCTTCAGAGGTAAACACGGAGGGACTGCCATGTATGACCAGGTTATAACTTGTGTAACAAGCTTTAAAACCCTTTCTTTAAAAAAGTATAGAACAAATTTTGAAACTAGCTCTAAAATTGTGCATACTCATACAAAATTGAGTGTACAAAATATCAGAGGGGTAGCCATGTTAGTCTGGATCTGTAAAAAGCAACAGAGTCCTGTGGCGCCTTTTTTTTTTAATGGAGATATCCCATCCCATCTCCTAGAACTGGAAGGGACCTTGAAAGGTCATCGAGTCCAGCCCCCTGCCTTCTAGCAGGACCAAGTACTGATTTTGCCCCAGATCCCCAAGTGGCCCCCTCAAGGATTGAACTCACAACCCTGGGTATAAACTATATAAACTAACGAACGTATTGGAGCATAAGCCATGGCATCTGACGAAGTGAGTATTCACCCACGGAAGCTTGTGTTCCAATATGTCTGTTAGTCTATAAGTGCCACAGGATTTTGTCGCAGCATACAAAATGTTCATTTTCATGTACAAATAAGCTAATCTGTAACTGAATGTTCATTTCATGCCTATCCATCTTATTTGTGCAGAAATATGGGTCAGGATTGCATGCATAAGTTTAAAAGGTGATAGGAAAAAAGTCACATTTTCCATATAGGAAGCTATAAATCTTAGGACTTGGGCCTTTGGAATGTTTAATATAGAAGTGTTGTTACCAATGGCCAACTGATAATTCTGGCAGGACTTTTGGAAAGCAAGTAAAGTAACCTATGTACAGTATTATCCGATGTTATAACAGATAGCATTATCAAGTGTGTTCAGCTTTGTAGTCTAAGGTCTGTGTTGTGCATTTTTGATCCATGTATGCTGTTCCGGTTGATGTCAGTGAGTTTTGCATGTTACCCAAGGACATAGGCGCCAACTTTCCCCAGCACTGGTGGGTGCTTGCACCCCCCCTGCTCCCTGCCCCAATTCCAACCCCTTCCCCCAAGTCCCCACCCCGGCCCTGCCTCTTCCCCGAGCGCACGGTACTCCCCCTCCTCCCAGCGCTTGCCGTGCGAATCAGCTGTTTCATGGCGCAAGCGCTGAGAGCCGGGGGGAAAAGCTCCGGAGCACCCATGGAGTCAGTGCCTATGCCCAAGGATACACATGGGCTCCCAAATTGACACATTAATTATAAACAACAAAAATCATAGTTAATAAATAATCCCCTTATCTTAACTAACCAACACTAGATGCATTTCTTAACTAAAACAACAATAAATTAAAGCCAGGGGTAGCACTGAGCTGCACAGCTCTTCAGAACAGTCTCTCATCCATTTCTCTACCCCCCTCCCCCAAAATTCCTTGTGCATAGTTTACGTTGCATCTTTCCATGCCTTCTCCCTTCCCTGCTCTCTTTGGGCTGAATTCCACCCTAGAAGGCACATGACTGGAGTAGTCCTATGCTCCCCAAGCACAGACCCATTGTCACTGGGCATTGCCCAAGGTGTGTGTATAGGGAACAAGGCACAGTAGGGGAGAATGGATCCTTCTCCTACCTGTTGACAAATACACATAAAAAAAACAACTAAACGAAATTTAAAATAATTCCAAGCTCATATCATTGTCAGGGCTTCATATCCTAATCGGACAGAGTGGTCCATATCTGTAGCACTGCAATGGTTGATTAACTAAAATAAAAGTAATTACACTGTACCTAATGCTAGGGTCTGAAATCAAATTACTTATAAAAACCCAATAGCTTGAATTAAAAGGCAGTTACTGTTTACCTAAGAAACCAATAAGTTTCTAACACTAACATCACTTTGTAGAGTGAAACAAACCAAGTTGAAATAATAGCAAAACTGACAAAAAGGAAAGCCAATTGGGAGTGGGGATCCACCAAGCAAATTCAGTGCATTTCTAAATATATATATATATATATATATATATATATTTACACAAATTTAAATCCTTCTGATGTTTCTGACCTATAATCCTAAAGACTAACTGTTCCACCACTGAGATACATAATCAGGCTAAATGTGACTCCGATTAAGGGCAAACACATGGCCTGTGCTGACAGATAGAAGGGGATGAGTGCCACGATGTTCAGAGATTAACTCAGCTACACAATGAAAATCAAGAGAGATTGGAAAAACCATCCCTTGTGAAAGTGGCAGTCAGCATTACTGTCTCATGGAGAGAGAGAGAACCCGATCAGAGTTCTGAAGTATAAATGGATTGACCAGACGTGGAAATTCTGGACTTGCTGCTATTTGATCATTGGATGGTCAAATCACCCACAGAATGATAGTGACACCAAAAGTTATAGCCTTCTCTTCAGGAGAGGTCAAAATACATGGTTTTACACTTTTAAAGTGATTGTAATTGGTGATGTAAAAGTGGAAGGCTCCATACCCCATTTCTAGTTACCTGAACCAGCTAATCTCTGGAAGTTCAAGTTCAAAGGAGAGTGGGGTAGCTTTTTAAAATAACATTTTTAGTATATAGCTAGTCAAAATTAAGCTCAAAACTAATTTCCTTTTTACAAAAATTAAAGAATGACTAAAGCCCTGATATTGTAAGCACTCTGCATAAGAATGTGTCTTTATACCCACACCCTCTGTTTACTTCTGACTTGGTTAGACTCACTTGTAAGTACCAGATAAATATTCTGTGGGATGTAAAATAGGGTGATAACTCAGCTATTGTTCTGGAAAAGCAGAGCTGGGAGAATCACTGGCATTAAAGAAGACAGTCAGGGATAAATTTATCAGGTTGAAGCCAAAATAGGAAACCAGCCCCCAACGCTGAAGTTTTACCCAAAACTCAAACCAAAGTTTCAAAAACATTTGTTTAGCTTTTTATTATTTTGTCATTTTTGCCCTTTTCGGTCTGGGACTAAAAGTAAAAGTGGGACTAAAATATCATAAGAAAGGTAACTAAAGGCAGGTAGTACTGGAAGTCTCACGAGAAAGCCCTTTCTCAGAACATTTTTGACTCAAACTTAAACTCAGGTGCTTGTATTGATGACCTTTGAAACAGAGTTGTGGCTATTAAATATTTATCTGAATAATAACTCTGAACTAACTGAGACTGCTCAATGCTACTCATCTCTAGAAAGAGAACCTTTTCCAAGTTCTATAATCCACCCTGAATCCAGAAAGAATTCTTGCTTAACTCACCTGAACTTTTTAGTTCTAGACAATACAACACGGGTCACCATGTATTTCTACACAGAAAAAAAGCCCACAGAAGAGAGTCTCAGAGCCTGGGTCAACTGACTCAGGCTTGCAGGGTTCCCACTGCGGGGCTAAAAATAGCAATGTAGACATTTGGGTTCAGCTGGAGCCCAGGCTCTGAAATCTGATGAGTGGGGAGGGTCTCAGAGCCCAAGCCCAATTGCCTACACTGCTATTTTTAGCTCTCAGTGCAAGCCCTGTGAACCCAAGGCAGCTAACCTTGGCTCTGAGACTCGCTTCTGTGGGCCTTTTTGCTGAGGAGATATACCCTATTACATCTGATCCTCTAACTAGAAGGAAAAAACACAAAAGAATCAAGAGGAGGAGCAAAAGATTGTAAGACTAAATCTTAGGTGCTAAGAGACCTACATTAATTTTTCTGTTGAGCTCGTTAGAAAATGCTCTGGTAATAGAATTTGTTTGAGAACTGGTCTTTTCTTATCAAAGGTTCTGCAAAACACCTTATCTAGTAGCCAGTTAAATATTGGTAACACTATGGAGACAGATATGGCAATGACTGAACATTGATATGAGGGTATTAGATACTGTTCTGAATTATGAGGAAATTGTAGCCAGGACACAAGGCTCATAACCAAGGGTTCCCCTTTTCTCCCCCTCCAAAAAAAGTACTTTCAAATCTTCCTCTTCCACCTAGTCAGACAACAAAGTCCAAGAAGCTTGTTTCATCTAAAGCACAGCACTTCTCAGGAGCACAGTACCTTCCCCATTCATTATCATTTATATTCTAGTGGCATCTAGAAGCCTCAACCAATCTCAGAGTCTTATTGTGCTAGATACTGTACATAGACATAACAGGAAATAGATTATAGTTTTTGCAGAACAGAGTCTAAGTAGATGCAACCAACAAAGGGTAGAAGAAAGTGACTTAGCCAATGGCACGCAAGAAATGCATAATAGAGTTGGAAACTAAGCCCAGATCTCCTGAATCCCAGTCCAGTGCCTTAACAAGATCATCCTTCTTCCAAACAGAATGTGGAATAGGTCTGTTCTAGTGACAAGACCAAATCCCAGTGTGGGACTTTCTAGCTCAGAACATCAATATTCATTACTGATAATTTAATGATTCTAGTTTTCTCACTAACATTAAAGCCCCCACAAATGCTGGGCTTTGTGAACCAAACAACGGTCCAGAATCAAATCTAAACCCTTATTCCAATTACACATTTGGAAGGAAACCAGCATTGTTGTGCAATCACTGAACTAACCTCAATTTAGATAAGCAGGGGCCCTGGTGATTTTGTTACTGCTATTCTATCTTTCAGAGTAGCAGCCGTGTTAGTCTGTATCCGCAAAAAGAAGAACAGGAGTACTTGTGGCACCTTAGAGACTAACAAATTTATTAGAGCATAAGCTTTCGTGGACTACAGCCCACTTCTTCGGATGCATATAGCTATAAGGTGCCACAAGTACTCCTGTTCTTCTTTATTCTATCTTTATCACTCTCCAAAAATGTTACATTCCCGGTAGCTCAAGTGCTGTCCCTGGTATTCCCAAAATCACATATTAGTCTAGCTATTGTTTAGCTTTCCTACCCATATTGCTATCCTGCTTTTCTGTCCCAATGGAGAAAAGTGTCTGACCTATCCAAGAAAAGAACTCCCTGCCAAAACTGACCTGTGTTCAAAATGTCACAGTTTCCCACTTACGACTATTGGTTCTTTCAAAGACTGAATACTTCACTCAAGAAGTAATATTTCCTAGCTTTCTCAGTTGCTTCCCTGAGTCTCTACAATACCTCCTGGCCCCCTGGGAATCATGATTTATGCCAGGCATTTAATAGGCACATATTTATTCCACCTGTGATTACTACCATTGTAAAAAGCATCGAACCACTATTCTTTATTTACCTCTGCCTACAAACTACTGTAAACATTTGGAAAGTTTTAACCCCCAAAATATGTACCGGAGGCTTAGGAAACAACAACAGTCATTGCCCTGTCAACAAACTTAGCTGATAAGCTTGCAGAAGAGTGGACTCACTGTTGGTCACCTGCTAGTCGTGACTAGATGTGGCATAGCAGTTCTTTCACTGTCTAGCGCTCCCTGCTGACAGCTACCCTGGCCCTGTGGTGATCTCTTGTCTAGTGACTCGGACAGGTCACGTTTTAGCATCACACCCTTTCAGGGTATTCCACTCACAAATTCACATAAAACAATACCCAAAGCTCATCTCTTTATCCCTCCTCCAGGGGGTTACTAAGACCTACAGGTGGTCCTCACCCAGGCTCTTTAGTGTGGGCCACTCAACAAAAATACAAGTACTTTAGTCCCACTCAACTCTCAGTAGTTTACAGAACCCTGCCTCGGGATCTCTACAGTGAGAATCTCTCATCTCCCACTATCTTGGTACTCCCTAAGTCTCAGCTCCATATTAAACCCACTGCAGTGAAAATCACCATCTCCTGTAGCCTTGGCCTTTTAACTGTCCATATCCAAGGATTTCCCTGCCTCCAATAGCCTTCCCTGACACCCTCAGCTTCCCAGGTTTCCTTTCCAGATCCCACACCCTCCTTCTGGGCTTCTTGCTGGGGGGCTCAGCTCGACCTCATGCCTGCAAAGTTCTTTCTCACTCTTATTTCAAAGCCCAGGCTTCCTCATGATTCAGACCCTCTAGTTCTGGCTTCAAGCTTAAATTAAAGCCTTCCAGGCTTCTCCCACTCTTTAACTCAGGAGAGTTTTCTCTCCCACTTACTTCTCACCTTTATCTCCTACCTACCTTTTCCCAATCCCTTATCCTCCTCCCTCTATGAAGACCCAGCTCCTCTCCAGCTGGATTTGATCACCATTTATGCCTAACACCCCTCCAGGTGCCACCCAGTGGCCTAACTGGGCTGAGGCTCCTATTCACCTGTGGCTAAGCAGTGTGGGTTTTATACACCCCATCACAAAGCTCTTTTGGGAAGCCCATTTTCTCATTCCATGTGTGTCTGGCACTCAGCACAATGGGGTCCGGACTCTAGTTCATGACTTGGGCTCCTAGGTGCTATCACAATACAAATAAATAACAACAACAACAACAAACCCCTATTCCATTTCTCTTGTCGTGTCTTTATTAAAAGGATAAGCAATCATCCATAGCTTACTCGTTATTACATATGAAAATGAAATAAACATGCATGATCAGTACTTGATTAACCTTTTTGCTGCACATATTTAATGCATTAGGCAGCATTCAAGCTGTAAAATGACACTAATGTAAAGAGCAATCCCCATGCATCAACCTAGCTAGCACTTTACATATCACTTTCACACTGAGAGGCACACCTCATTTCTTGAATCTGAGTACTTCAGCTGAGTCATTTTGATCAGGATTGTAACTTCATTCAAAACCTTTAGGAATTTTTTTTTTTTTAAAGTGATTTGTTTATTAGAGAGACTCATAGAAAGTACTGCTGTGGACAGAGGAAGTACTTCCATTTTTGCTAGTCTACTATGTTGTAGAAGCCTGGCACTCATCTAAGTGGGTATTGTTCTGGAAAAAAAACAGATTGATGATAATCACTGGTGGCACTCATTCATTGTAAAAATCAAGAGTTAAAGGTTCTACAAATGAACGTCACCTGCAGGAGAGAATAGGAGACTGTCATTCTCCTCTCAGGTGAAGGGAGTGAAAGACGGAGAGAAACGGGCAGGGGAGACAAAGTGAGGGAGAGCAAGGGGAAGAAAAGGAGACTGAAATCAAGAAGGAACAGAAAGCAGGCGATAGGGGAAGGGAGAAACAAATGGCCAAACCCTGGTGCCATTAGGCAAGTTCCCAGTAGAACTTCCTGACTTCAGTAGGGTTAGAATCTGGCTGAATGAGCATAATTCTAATGCACAATACGATTCAGAAAGATTCATTTGCCTAGTAAAATTCTGTTGTATTTTCATAACAAATAAATACATTATGTATTGCATAGAGAATTGGGCATGGAGAAATTACATCAGACACATAGACCAATATCATATTAAGGATGGAACTATATTAAAGAGTCTAAAAAAGCAGAAAGAGGAGGAAGAGAGAAGAGAAAAATCAACTAATCCAATAAAGACAAAAATCTGTCCTGGTTATTACTATTCGTCCCCAAATCCCAAACAGACAACATGTGAGCACAAGTGATGGACAAGCAAAGAAATTAGGGTGACCAGATGTCCCCATTTTATAGGGACAATCCTGATTTTGGGGTCTTTTTCTTATATAGGCTCCTATTACCCGCCACCCTATCCTGATTTTTCACATTTGCTGTCTGGTCACCCTAAGAGAAATGGCTATTCACAAATAGCTCCAGAAATAGGTTCTGTTTATGACTGTACCATCTTAGTGGCAGAATAAACGGCGATCTCTTGCCTTTTGCTTTCCCTAGAAGGGCAGCAGAATAATTTTAGTGAAAGACGTTTGTGCTTGTTTGGTGGCAGGAATGACCTGGGAGACTGGTTTAAAAACCACAAAAAGCAAAGAAAAAAAAAGTAAAGAGTATATTTTAAATCATTAGCAGTCAAACCGAAAGTTAAATGACCATGTCTTCTTGCATTTGTTCCCAGTTCCTTTCAGCTTACAGTTTTCTTTGAAACTGGCTGGCAGGAGCAGCAAGCAGGAACTACCAAAACAATTTTAATCAAATATGTCTTCCCACACGAGACATAACACTTCAAAAATAAACAGCTAAACTAATCTATAAACATTTGGCTAAATTCTCTTTAAAGCTGGAAGAAGTGTGGCTGAATGGCCAGAGCAGGGGAATGGAAGTTGGAAAATTCTGGGGTCTATTCCTGGCTCAGCCGCTGGCTGGATGCAAGGACTTGGCCAAGTCATTTAACCTCCCCATGATTCAGCTTCCTCATTTGTTTACTTACCTCACAAGGGTGTTGGAAGGCTTAATTCATTAAAAGTTGTGAGGTGTCTGGATGGCTTGTGATGGAAAGTGCTAAAAGATTGCAGCACGTGGTATTTAACATTATTTATTTCATTTCTCCAGCTTTGCTTACATTTTTTCCTTGGTTTTTCAATCTACAGTAAGTTCAAAGTGACGATGTAATGGAGAGCAGAATTTAGTCTCCTGATTTTAGAAGATGCTCAGTTCATTATAAATGGCAATTTGTCTAGTTGTGTACAACAATCGGAATAGTAGTCAACAAACTCCATAGAATTTCTTAAGGAACTATACATTTTATTTGAGCTACCTCACCTCCTGCCCAGACCTCATCAGAAATGGAAAATGGCTTCTCACCGAAATGTGAACTTCTGTGAAATGTTATTTATTTCAAAACCAATATATTTTGATTTTTCAGTGAAAATACACACACAAATCATCAGCAAAATTGGTTGTGTGTGTGTGGTCCCAGCCGTCTCTCATCCCAACCCTTTGTCTTTCACCTTACCCAGTTTTCTCCTGCATTGCCTTTCCATGGCCCCCTGCTCTATGCTGCCAAATACATTCCCCCATTTGGAGTCATCTTGGGCAGTTGCCAGTGGAAAAAGACGTCATGTCTTTGCTAGGAGGCAGAGGTAGAGTCAGCAGGCCTCTCAGCACTGAAGTGAGGCATAAGGAGGCCTGGATGGTCCTGGCCTGCTGTAGATCCCCTGGCATATGCATGGATTGTGTGAGAATTATTGATTCTTGGACCACAAGAGAAAATTCACAGAACCAAAGGCTGGCCCTACTGAAATAAACGACTAAACTCCTACTGACTTCAGTAGGACCAGGATTTGGCCTATGGAGCTCTCCTCCCACAAGGGTACATTCCTGTGGGTTTTTCTGTGGCAAAGTCGATCCCTTCTCCCTCCCCACCCCCAAATTACTTGTAAATTGTACTCTGCTGTACTGCATATGAGTGCTTATTGCAGTTCTTATTACATATTCTTACCTCCTATAACTCACCAATTGACCATTCCTGGAAAAAAGCCTTACCAGACAAGCAATGTCCAAATTCAGTTCTCAAATTGCTTGACATTCACTTCAGTTGAAAAATATTTAGTACTGTGGAGTGGATTAGTGCTTAATATTCAAAACACTGAAAACTTCATAAGCTGCCTTGTAGTTTCACAGACGTCTGTTCTAATGTTTTGCACATCCTACCTCTGTTTTTCCTTTACAGGTTTATGCAGTGAAAACAATTCGATGCTATAACATGCCTGCAGAAATTCTCCTCTCTAACAGTATACCTCTGATGCTCTCATCCAAATGGTTCCACTATATACTGGTTCTTTTCAAACACAAAGAGGCAGTAATCTGTTAGTATTTGTTTTCCACAACAGGAAACATCTGATCAGCAAGGCTAATTAGGCAAGGCTGCAACGCATGCCACCACTTTGCAATCTGAACAGCAATTGACTTTCACTATCATTTGCCAATCATCTGGCTTTAAAAGCTAGCCAACATCGTTCCTTTTGACGTAATCTCTATACAGTAAATAGGACACTTGTGAAAATTTGATGGGCCTCATTAAAGTCTGCCGAGCAAGAGAAAAATGGTACAGTGTAAAGGAGCATATCACATTCTATTCTGTGATATTAGAGGGTTGCCAGGGGAAACTGCAAGATGTAGATTGCAAGCATGGTTTATAAGGCAAGAAAAACTGATGTCGGGAAGGCACTCTATCTTTCTTTCATGTGGAAATACAGTTTGTTTTCAGAACTCCTGGCAGGGGCTGTTGTGCCTCTTATTTATTGTAATGTGTTGAGAGACTGGTTTTGAATCAGCTGTGTGAGTAGTTATGTGGTACTAAGTTTGTGCCCACCCAACTCATGCATGGATCTGCCTGTGAGCAGCTTACTTTTCACTTGTCAATTTATTTACTTTTGCATTTGCAGTGACTCCATAGCTAACAGTCTCCAGAAAGACCAGGAGGAAGAATACAGCCAACCAACCTTCGTTCCTGTCTTGATTCTCCAACACAATCTGATTAGACCCAATTATTTTTCTCAAAGAAACACCGTCTAACCTTTGAGGTGTACGTATTATGAACACCCTGACCTTGGATTCCATTTATTAGCATATGACTCAATAAGGAGGATATATTTCAAAGTAACTAAACACTGACCCATTTTCAATATAATTTCTGCATTTTGCACCCAAACCCAGTTTGAGGTTCCTTTCTCAACACAAGCACATGCCACACATCAGCAAACAAAAGCTCTGGGTAGTGCCACAGTTTGGGGTTGTCATGAGGCTTTCTTCTTGTTTGCTCTCCACTGGCTAGATATCTCTGATAATCACATATGGCCAGACTGGGTCCCTCTTCTGTACACATGCACAAGCAATAAACAGCACAAGGAGCCTTTCCCATGTCTCCAGCAAACCATATGCAGGAGTCAGCCATAACAGCATAACGAAGCATAAGGACTGCTTTCTGTGGGCATCTGGAAGGGTGCTAGCCATATCAAAGTTGGCAAGAAGGCAGGGCCGGCTCCAGGCACCAGTCTGGCAAGCAGGTGCTTGGGCAGCCACTCCGGAGAGGGGCGGCAGGTCCAGGTATTCGGCGGCAATTCGGCGGACAGCCCCTCACTCCCGCTCGGAGCGAAGGACCTCCTGCCGAATTGCCACCGCAGATCACGATCGCAGCTTTTTTTTTTTTTTTTTTTTGGCTGCTTGGGGCAGCCAAAACCCTGGAGCCGGCCCTGCAAGAAGGGGTAGACAGGAAGGGAGGCCATGGCAGGGAGCACAAAACGTACACTCTCAAGGGGTGGGTGTAGCAGCGCTCTCGCTCCCTGTGCATACTTGGTTGCTCCTCACACAATATTCACTGGGGTGGGGCAGGTCCATACTGGCCAGCGCCTAACAGGCATGACTGAGCTGAAAGTTCAGTAAACCTCAAACGAAACTTAATTCAGTACAAAGCCAACAGATCCTTCCATTTATAGCCAATAATGGGTTGGCTGCCCAAATACAGCAATTGCTCCTGGATCTCCACAGCCCAGTCTGGTGTGCTTGCTACAAGAAAGTGTCTTTTATTTAGAGCTGCCGTTATGGATATATCCCCACAGCACCAGAGGAGTCCTTCCTTTGAATTAGTTGCTCTAAACATGGCTCCTTTCATGCAGCTGCAAGCCCTGTCCTTCCTCCTGTCTCTGTTCCCATCATTCCCAGCAATTGAGGGAAATTCCGCCTCCTTTAAAGGCCCAGGCAATTTGGTCGGTCTGCAACACTGTCAGGTTGTACATCCTCACATGCATATTAGCATTATCAGAGGTTGAACTGGACTGAGCTACACAGGGAAAAGTAACTAGTTAATCCATTTCTATTGAATCTACAAGATTCTTAATGAACCACAAATAGCATATGAAAAAAAAATAGTTACAAGAAAAAAAGGACTCTTTATGCTGCAATTGCCTAGCTAGGAACTTATAGATGGCTTTGAAGCCATCTATGGTATGCTGAATTCAGTGGTCCTTTATTTATACAGTTCTTTTCATCAGTAGATCTCAAAGTACTTTACAAAGGAAGTGGGTATCATTATCCCATTTTACAGATGGGGGAAGTGGGGCTCAGAGAAGTGAGGCACAGAGAAGTGAAGTGACTTGCACAAGCTCACCCAGCATGCCAGGAGCAGAGCAGAGAATGGAATCCAGGTCTCCTGAGTCCAAGTCCAATGTTCTATCCAGTAGGCCATGCTACTAGGCAAGTAAACAGAAACCAAACAGTATATGTTTAAAAGACAGAAGTAACAAAAAGAGAGAAAATATATGCAACAATGAGGAACCAAAGAAAACATACTAATCATTCAAGAAACGGATTAAAGTCCAGTTGCAGAAAAAACCCAACATTTTAACACATACTTAAACATTGCCCTAAGTACTTTGCTGAATTGTAGCCTAGGGGACAAAAGCCGGTCTTGTTGTTGTGAAAGGCAAAACTTCTATTTTTAGCAATGAGACCAGGAGTTGAGCCCATAACTTAGTGAATTATTTGTCATTATTTAAATGGAACATTAACTTTTCATCATTGTCACTCAAACTAGTCTACAGTATTCAGGTATTTGGACTCATTATATGTCTGAAATGCGGTGGGGCTGTTTTGTTTTTATGAGCTACTTACCTGAAGCAAATTGTTGCAAAATTGGAAAGGGTTCAAAAGAGAGCTACAAGAATTATTTGAGGTCTGGAAAACCTGCTTTGTAGTGAGAGATTTAAGAAGCTCAATCTAGTTTATCCAAGAGAAAGTTACAAAGTAACTTGATCACAAGGAAGAGATTTCTGATAATAATGCCTGAAAATGCCAGAAAAAAGCATTGCAAGATTTAATTATTGAAAGTTCAAACTAGACAAATTCAGACTAGAAATAAGGTACAAATTATTAGCAGTGATGGTAATTAATCATGGTGTCTGAGCATGTTCCAGAGTTTTTTAAAAAACAAAAAAAGTGACCAAAAGTTGGCCAAGGGTACGTCTTCACTATCCGCCAGATCGGCGGGTAGTAATCGATCTAATGGGGATCAATTTATCACGTCTCGTCTAGATGCAATAAATCGATCCCCGAACGTGCTCCCTGTCGACTCTGGAACTCCACCAGAGCAAGAGGCGGAAGTGGAGTCGACGGGGGAGCCGCAGCCGTCGATCCCGCTTTGTGAGGACATGAGGTAAATCGATCTAAGATACGTCGACTTCAGCTACGCTATTCTCGTAGCTGAAGTTGCATATCTTAGATCAATCCCCACCCCTAGTGTAGACCAGGCCAAACAAGAGAAGTATATCCCTTACTGGTGTCACTGGAATAGGCTCTCTTTGACAGTCAAGCTGACATTTGATTATGCGTGTGAGACATATCTGCCGGCATATAAAACTTGAACATTAAAAATGTTGTTCAAAGGGGAGCCACAAATATAAAGGGGAAGGTATAAACATATGTCTGTGCAATAGGAAGATATGAAGAATAAGGAAGTGTCCTTCTGTGCCTGGTTGAGTGAATGTATGATTGGTGTTTGCCTATGATTTCAGGTCCAACATTTTGCTAGTCTTGCATTTTTAAAATTATTTTTGAGTTGGGACTTTATGATGGTTGAGATAATGCCTGTTGACTGGCCTACCACTTCAAATGTCTCAAACACCCATGTACCTGCTGACTGGCTAGATATATTTTTGGATCTATGGACTTTCTGAGCCTGAAATTACTGAAATAGGGAGACTTTGCTTTCATGAAGATGACCAAATGATACTCAACTGGGTGATTCAAGTGACATCAGAAGGGGAGTGCCACATTCTGATTAGCCAAGAAGCTCTTGAGACGAAGTTCCAAGAGAGAGGGACCAGCCAGACCGCCATCTTCAAAAACTGAAGGAAAGGAAGAAGACTTTTCTCTGTATTGGTTTGTTTGGCTTGGTTCCCTGTAATGGCAGCTGCTGCTGCAACTGTTGGCTACTAGCCTCTGACCATGCTATGCCACCAGGCCTGACAAGGAGGCTAATGCTTATTCCACCCTTCTGGCTGGCTATAGAGGGGTAGGAGTCCAGCAACACAGAACATGCAAGACTCAAGAATCTACAAGCGAGTAACCGCTAGCCAGCTAGCAAGTCCATCAACATTAAAATGTTGGAGCCGAGAAAACTACCAGATAATCTTTTCAGCTAAGTGTTAGCTTCCTGAAGCTGAAAGAAACCACTGGTGTCGTGTACAATCAACCTTTTTGGTTTTGTTTCCTTTTCCAATTTTTATTAGTAGAAGGATGCCTCCACCCTAGCATTTTTTGCACTTGTTTTTAACTCCAACTTAAGGGTTCAACTGGTGAAAAAGCTTAATTTTTTTCCCATAGCAACTTATGAGTGTGAATAGTGGGAAATTAATGATGCTGACAAGAACAAAATTGAAGCCTTTGAGATGTGGTGATTGCAAAGACTCCTGTCTATCTTCTGAACAGAAAATAAGACGAATGCTTATGTTAGTTGTATTGTTGGAGAGAAGCAAACCCTGTCTTAATGTTGTCTGAAATCAACAAATGTACGTATTTCAGTCACATCAGGCATAGAGATGGAAATAACACTGAGAAAGTTATCATGGAAGGAATGATGGTGGGTCATCATAGTAGAAGACAGCCAGTGAGGAGATGGATAGATGGTGTGCGGCAGATCAGTGGGAGGTCAGCTGCTGAGTGATCAAAGTTAGCGATGGATTCAGAAGGCTTCTGAAAATTCTGCTATGATGTCACCAATATTAAGACATGAATAAATGGATTTTATTTCCTACATAGCCAATAGTGATCATGTGTGTGTGCATGCTGGAGTGAGAGCAACTAGAACCCACAGAATTTATTTAAGTACGATGCCTATATAATAGTTCCACAAATGCCTAAAATAGCTCCAGGTGAAGTAACTTCCCTGTCTCAAAGATCACATAAAGATGCATATATTTCATGGGTTAGGAGTTGTATATTTAATTTTTAGAAAATCATGTTATTTTCACTTAAATTTGTCATTTGAATATTAAGTGTCAAGCGGTGTGTGATGCTTTAGGGTTAACCTAGACTTAGGGTTACCAGATGTCCTGAGTTTATAGGGACAGTCCCGATATTTGGGTCTTTTTCTTATATAGGCTCCTATTACTCCCCACCCCCTGTCCCGATTTTTCACATTCACTATCTGGTCAACCTACATAGACCAGTAAGGAGTTGTCACCACCTGCTTTGTAACCCTGAGTGTCTCTGTGCTGTGCAGCCTTGTTCAGGCCCTGATACCATCAGCCAGCTTACAGCATACAGACCTCACCCTGGCTTCCCTCAGCCTTGGTCACTCCTTGCTAGGTGGCCCCAGGCTCAAATTTCCCTGCAAATGTCTGCCCTGTAGTGTCCAGCCCTCTCCCAGAATACTCACAGGAATTAAGTTCATTGCACTTTTAAAAAGACAATACACTGCAGCATGTTAGCTTAACTGGAGCTAACACACCCTTCCCTTCAATCAGTTGTAGTATATGGGTATAGATATTTTCTAGGTAAGGCACAGGTATACATTAAAGCAGTAATGCAATGAGCCTATCAACCTCCAAGCCTGTAAGATAATAGCCTAGTTAAAGTAATCCAGGCCAAAGCAGTTAACCAGGAGTAACTCTAGATCGTAAGATATCACAGGATAGAATGCTGTAATGACTAAACTGCTGACTGGTAACCACAAGATGCTAGTTGATATCAGCTTTAGATATTTTAAAGTTAGGAACATCACCAGATGTGTGACCACAAGAATGCCATGGTAACTAATTGACATACATGGGGATTCTTAAGTAATCAATATAATTGATACATAATCGATAGATCAGGAAACACAGTGCACTGAACTGGTTTACAGTAAAAGTAAAACAAGTTCATTAAACAAGACGTCATAAATTAAGTGATACCAAGTATAAAGAATAAAGATAGGATGGGTTACAAGCAAACAAAAGTAAAAATAAGCTTCTAACCCTAAAACCTGATTTAACAAACCAGACTCTTTTTTGCTCAAAGAGGTATTTCTCACCAAGTCTCTTTTTCAGCAATGGCTGACCTGATTGTCTGGCCAGGACCCTTCACAGATCTCAAAGTGCTAGGTTCCTTTGTTCCTTCAGTTGAAGGATAACTTAGGGGTTCACTTCCTCTCTCTTTATAGAACCCTATACCTTTGAAATGTATTCTCAGATACGGCCCTCCATGCTGCTTTCTCCCATGCTGGTGATAGCTGAGTGGTTACCTTTTCCCTTTGTTAGCTTTGTTTACCTTTTATGTAAATACATTTCTAATGTCTCTTGATTTACCTTGGATACACTTCCCCTTTCAAGTAGGCAGAATCACATTTCTTTGTCTTGTTGGCATACCTTATGTCCTGCCTAGCACACATTTTAAGTCTATAATTTCAGCACGTTTGTAATTTTCCATATATGTTACCCAATAATATTAATGATCAGTGAGTTATGAGTTTTCTATTGATACATTATGTGCCACCTTTGGGTAAATATCACAATACTGTGTCAATTGACATTGGAGTGCTCTTAGGGTCACACTGTGTTATGTTTTTATTCCAGTCAGATATTAAGGCTGTAAATAGTCTTTGCTGTCTAAATCCATATCATATAAAAAGATTTGCTTCACAATTAACAATGAGCATTTCTCCAAGATTTGACTGCCTATGCAAATAGTTAAACAGAATGTTTAGAGACATTTTGTTTAGAGACACCGCATTCTTAAAGGGAAAGAATCTACCAATCTTACTTATTAACATAAACTTGAGATTTATTTTAACCAAATATTTCAGCACATTGCTATTTAACTACAAACTACATTCCTTAAATATGAACTTCATAATAAATGTGTATAGATCAATTTCGTAGATAGTTTTACAAACTAGCCAGCATGAGTACCATAAGGACTGTATGTTTTGGCTTTTGGTCCTTGTTGTGAGGTGTAAAACCCCTGTCTTTTGGTTTGGAAATTGAACTTCATAAGTAAAAATCAGAACTAGTGGGAGTAAGATTAATTTACAGTGATTAGAGCATT
The DNA here is from genome assembly GCF_013100865.1 of Trachemys scripta elegans. Lineage (NCBI taxonomy): Eukaryota > Metazoa > Chordata > Testudines > Emydidae > Trachemys > Trachemys scripta. The sequence continues at coordinate 103,688,850 of NC_048300.1, forward strand.
ACATCTGAACATTCCTCCATTTTCTGTCTCTATCAGATAGAATCTTGTTATGTGTCATTTGATGGAGCATCAGAATTCTGCATGTACACTGTCTCTGCTTCCTGACAGAGAGGGAAGGCCTTAGTGCTTCTGTTGTGATATCTTGAACTGAAAGATCTGATACTCTTCAGCTTTTCCTGAGTTGTAGCTAGACTGAAGGTCTTTTGGCTTTAAGTGAGAAAGGCAAAAATCAAATGCAAATCATGACTGGTCAGCATGTGTCCTGATGTTCCCATGGCATCAGTAGGTATATTCCTATAACAAGAATGGGTCTCCTCCATTCTGCTTGTCTTTTTGTTTTGTTTTTCACTGGTAGACTTTTCACAACCTGTGTTTTCCAAAGCGTGAGGTGTATGAAGGACTACCTGGTGGGGGAGATAGAGCAATGGCACAGCCCAGTCTCTCAATTGTTCTCTACAGTTTTGTTTAATTTTTTAGAAACCTAAGTCCTTAGTTGTTATGATTGGAAAGGAAATATTTAAAATGTGACCCAACTATAACCAATGCAGCAATGTCTTGAGTTTACAGAGAGCATGAAAAATGCTCTGTGGCATGAACTGCCCTATTCATTGCAATGTATTAACTCATATGCAAATGGTACTTTAAGTATCTACACTGCTAACTATTTTGCTGCTCATCAAAGCATGTAAGAAAGGAGAGGAAGTATAATATGAAGATTTACACAATTTTCACTGAGAAACTGCTTATTTTGCCCTGGCTTTTAGCAACACGCAATAGGGCTGAAAAGGGGCATGATTCATTTCATTTTTCTGAAGAGGCAGGACTCAGCTTTCCAAAGTTCAGGACACAATGCTGCGCTTTTCTTCTGTTTGTCCATTTGACTGCCATAGTGGAGGCCAGATATTGTGTGACTGTCATAGCTATGTACAAGGTATTGAAATTATTGTGAAAGTGGACTAAGTACCATGCCCAATACCACCTTCTCAGGAATTCATTGAGACAAGTGGGTGAAGTAATATCTTTTATTGGACCAAATTCAGAGCCAGGCAATGAGGCTTACTAGTCACTGCGGGACCGTGTGTGTTCAGTTTAAATGAAAAAGGTGATGAGTCACTCTCAGATCCAATCCAGTTCCTTTGCTGTATTCAGGCAGCACATGTAACCAGATTTTGGCCATATCTGACCAACTAAGAATTCCTGCACTGATTGTTCCATCTCCTTATCCTACTGCATGGGGCATGATGGTGGATGAACAGGATGTTGCAGGGTAATCATATGGGACTATATGCTGTTGGAGTAAGTTAGAGCAGCTATGAGGTTGCTCTAACTCATGCCAGGACTAGAGCTGGTGCAGCTAGGCCAGAGAATTGAAGAGTCATAATTGGGTCCCTGACAAATCCTATCTTTGTTTCCTCCCACAATTAATACTCTTCTGAGTCAAGTGAATCTTTGATGCAGGAGAGAATCTAGCCCCAAGAGTCTATTACAAGCACACAGTATTTGCAATCTAGTGGGAAAAGGTCTGATGCCCCCTTTTGCCATGGGCTAGGTGGCATGTCAAGGACAAATATGGGTTCCTTAGAGTCTGACATGCAATGCTGAAGGCAAATTGGACATTCCACAGCTTCTTCAATTTGAGCAATTCATAAGAGGATAAACCAGCAAATCTTTGACCCTGTGCTTGTATTTCTCTGCTCCCATGCACCTCATATGATCTTTATCATTTTAGATCTCAGTGGTTGTGGAACCACATGTCTTTCAAAAATTCAGGTCATCTTTAACTGCTCCTCACAGAACACCCAGAACCCATTCATGTGTGGCTGACACAAACATTTTTCTCTTAGTTAAGCAACAATAATCGTTTACCACAATGTGGGTAACTGATTATAGATCATAGATTTAAAGGCTAGAAGGGAACATTAGATCATCTGTCTGACATCCTCTGGATCAGGCCATAAAATTTCACCCAGTTACCCCTCTATTGAGCACAGTCCCATCTTGATTTGAGACATCAGGTATGGAGAATCCTCTGCTACCCTTAAAAACAATTAGGGGTTCGGTGGCATCTTAAAGACTAACAGTTTTATTTGGGCATAAGCTTTCATGGGTAAAAAACCTCACTTCTTCTTCTGCTACCCTTGCCAATTTGCTCCAGTGGCTACTCACTCTCATCATCTTACTTTACTGAAATCCTTTGTTCTTCTCTAACACAAGTCAATAGCTATAACTAAATGAACGTATTTTAAGTGAGCCCTCTACATTGTCACTCTGCAAGGAACAATATGCTTAAGGTATGTGTCACTGGTATGTCCTTTTATAAGTTCAGCCCAATAGTGTACTTCTGCAGGAATAATATTAACCTTTCTAAGGCTGGGGCTGGTGATGATGTTAATGCAAGTTTCCCCACACCGTCCCATGAGTGCCCGAGAAGGAGCATGGCCAGACTCAACAGTAACTTTCCTCCCCTTTTCCTTCTCAAACTGTGGGTCGGGACCCTCAGTGGGTCAGGAGGTTATTATATGGGGGGTCGCGAGCTGTCAGCCTCCACCCCAAACCCTCCAGCATTTATAATGGGGTTAAATATATTAAAAAGTGTTTTTAATTTATAAGGGGGGGGGTTGCACTCAGAGGCTTGCTATGTGAAAGGGGTCACCAGTACAAAAGTTTGAGAACCACTGCCCTAGTATGATGCCAGCTGAGACTTAGGTACATACTCCGGTTGGCTAGCCCTTCCTGCCACTCCCATGGCTTGATTAGCACTAATGCGGGTATGTAACCTCAAGTGGGAATTTACACCTTCCACACCCAGTGTAGACATACCCTTAGAGTCCTTCTCAATCTTTTCCATACCAGGACATCCACATCCCTCAGAACTCTCCTCTCATCTAGCCACGAGACCGCCCTGCCTCCTCCCCCCCATAACAATATGGGGGAGTGCAATGGTTATGATCTGCAGATTGAGAGTCCCGACTCTATTGGGCACATCCCCTTGAACTGTTACCTCCTTCTTTGATATCATAGTATGCCACAATGGCCACAGTGATCATTGACTGCTTCATTATGGTGAAGGCAGAATCATTACGGGCTTCTCCTTGAAACTAAGTCTTGGTTTAAAAGTGATACCAAGTCTTCTGTAAGGCACGGTATAAAGCTGGCCAGTTAAATCACCATCCCCAATATCTCTTCTAGCACCACCTGATTCTACAGTGGCCTCAGCTTGGAGTTTGCTGCCTCTTTTGCAGAATCAGGCTCGGTAGCCTTAATTGAAAGAATGTGATCACAATAGATTTAACTTAACCTCCTGCTCCGTAGATCTCTGAAGTACGGCACAGACTGGCATCGTGTTCTTCCATGGTCCCGCCAAACAGCAACATATCATCTGTTACCACTGAAGTGAAGCATAGCCATGCCCTTTCTCTAGGCTGAAAGAATACAGAACGACAAGCAGCTGAATCTTTCTCCTGGGAAGGGTATTAAATATGGTTAGTATTGAATTTTCTTTTGCTCAATTTAGTGTCTTCCAGTACCCAGTGTTGGCATCCAGGACAGTCAGTTCATCCAGCAGCCAATTTACTTGTAATCTCATCAAAAACAGGCATCTAGTAATGTTCTTGCTTGATTGCCTTCTTCAGGTCCCAGGGTTCTAAGCAAAATGACAGCTTTCCTGTGTGTAGCTTCTCCATTACCAGCATGGAATTCATCCTCTGTCTAGGATTATCTACCTTGAAAATTAGCCCTATGTTTTCCATCCTCAAATACTCTTTAATGCAACTAACTTTTCATAATATGTATGCACTACAGAATCTGATAGTGGTATCCCTTTAATCTTGTATTCCCTTGGAGGCCGCCCTAATCCATGAAATATATCTGTGTATATTATTTTACCCAATCCTCTGAATTAGCAGTTGTTAGTGGCACTGGAATGGTGATGATTCACAATGGCATTACCAGGTTGCCCAGTTAAGACCCAGGCATAATCTGGGACCAAGCACTGGTGGTGTACATGTTCAGAATATAAAACTGTAACCACTTTGTATCCATTGTTCTTACATATTACACTGTACATACCTTGCCCATTCAGTGGCTCACTTCCACAACAGAACAATTTCCGAGCACTGGCAACTATCCAAGTGCTTTTGTGCATACTTCATTGACTTGTGCACCAATATCCAATGGCAATATAACCTGGCAACATTTCTCATCCTGGGTAACCTGAGTGAACACGTGCTCTGGTTGGACTGCTTTAGCTGAGGTTCCATCATCATCTGCTCATCCACGGGTGATTATTTCAATAAAACTTATTTGTGGTGCATGGTGGCTACTCATCCACCACACCTATTCTTTTGGGTGTGTACATTTCTGCATCATTATTTCTTTACTGGCTTTTGTGGGAATTTTGCCTGAGAAAGGACTGAATAAAAACTGAGCCAGGAATTTTAGAATCTAACCCACCGTTCAGACTACATACAGGATGAAAATGATTCTAACCACATAAATGTTCATATTTTATTCCTTTATGGTCTTAACAGTCAAATAGCGCACTGTTGACCATAACACATTACAGAACCATACAAGCCTTCAGGCTCCCTGGCTGTTTCTGCCTGGGTTTGCATTTTTGCAGAAACTATTACATTCTGTGTATTCCATGTTTTCTAAGCAATGGCAGTGCAGTTAAATCACATGGGGGGGTTTCTCTTCCATTGGCTTAAATTTCACAGGCACTAGGAACCACAAGTCATGTGTGGTTAAGAAAAAAACAGTAAACCTATTAGCGCACACATCTATTGCAAGGCTGGGTGGGAAGGACCCTCAATGGAAATTCTGATTGCTTTATAGGGAAAAAAATAGCTCTTCTCAAAATGTTTCACAGGATGGTTTTTCATGCTATTCTTGCTGTCATCAGAGCTGCCCCCTTCCACGGTAATCTGAAATGGTTTGGATGGGTTTTCCCCCTCTCCCAGGAATTGGTACAGACTGTTATTTTAGAAATCATCATTCCCTGAGATAATACTAGTCAGCTGCCTGAGCAGGGCAATGGTGACCTGAGGTAGCCAAAATAAATCCAAGTCAGAGCCAAGCGAAGGGTCTGGCTTGGCTGTGCTGTATGGGCCCAAAACACAAACCCAGCCACTGGAACCAAATACACACAGATGAAACAGAAAATACATAACGTGATAGATAGAGTTGCTCCAGCTGCCAGGACGTAATGCCAGAAAGAATAGTCTCACTGGCTTGGCTCTGCCTGCTTCATAGACACAGAGCCGAATGAGAGCCAGGCACTCGGCTCAAGCCTGGCATAAGCCTCCTTTGGCTGCACCACCACCATTGGCTACTGATCAGTGTCTGCTACATCCTGTGGCTGTATACTGGGTGTGCATGTCGCTTTGAATACCACACGGTATAAGGCAATGTAGGGTATTAAACCTTATTCTGGAATGTACAGAGAGATTAGCTGTCCACATCAGTGATACGCTATCCCACACGAGTCTTAACATTTATTTTACATTTGTGTTTGCCACTGTCGTAACCTATGGTGCTATTAAAAGAGGCAGCTTTAGCCCTCTGTTCTCCTCTGGGTAAAGGATGATAAGTGAACTGGAAGCCCACTTTCCAAAACACGATCTAGCCTGTCTTACTGGTTTCTCTCTCAATTGTCCTGGGGAGTTTCTGCTTTTCGCGTTGTGGTTTGAGCAAGGAAAAGCATTTCAATGAGCTGAAAGCCTTGCATTAGAGGACCATTTTGATGAGGGTTTCCTACTTCACTCCACCCCTTTAACCAATCCACTAAGTCCTTGAAAGCACTCTTATATTTTCAGCATATTGTAGTAATCTTGTAGGGAAGCTCATAATGACTAAGGGGTGCAGCACATTTCAGATGAAACATATGTATTTTGCTACCATCTTTCATAGCACCTAATATGTTGGCTCCATTTTCTGATGCAGTAAAAACCTGGGATAAGCAGCTTAAGGGCTGGGCCAAACTATTTTGCAGCAACTCCTGGAGAGCATTAACTACAATATGGTCAGTTTTTACATCCTTTAATACAGAGCTGCATGTTTTTAGATAATGTGTGTTTTGGATATGACAGAGACATCTGATTGGAAAGCTGCCTAATGTGCTGTTACAGACATATAATCAACAGTGGGAACTCTGGCCCACATATCTATGGGGATGGTAACATGAGGTCTTTTTTTCTTTTTGAGATCAGCCACAGCTTTTGTCTTATAGAAATTTAGTAGAAAAGAACTGAGTTGATTTTCAAAAGATAATTACAGCCCTACTTAAGTTTATAGTGGGGGGAGGTTGTTTTGTGTTGTTTGTACAGTGGTATTAAAAAAAAAAAAAAAAAAACTACTGCCAGAAATGTTTTAAACCTAGTATCCTATCAAGCTAGATAACTTAGAATTTCTATTGCTCTCCAGGGCATATTATGAAATATAATTTGGCCCCAATCCTCAGCTGATAGAAATGATGCAATAGTGACCTGCCTGTTCATACCTGTTGTGAATCTGGGTGTCTATATTCACAAGGGGTATTGTGTGATCTATTGATCAGTGATCCTCTGTAGCGCATAAACATATAAAAGGGGTGAAAAAGAATATTTCAAAGCAGTGGAGATTAATGTTGGAAGAGGGAGTACTCAGTGATGGAACTGTATGTTTTCATACTGAGCTCACCATTGTAATGTCTGAGCACCTTGCACAAGTTATTTAAGCACAAGATAATATCTGGTCTTGTCTGGATACCTCCGTCACTTCCCATAAGCAATCAGAAATTTCTTCTTCCTCTTCCTGTATTAACCCTGGTTAACTTTATTCATTAATGCTGCAATTTAGTAACTGTAATGATTTAAAATGAAACCAGACAAAGCACTTGACTATACTGTAAAACACAATCCTGCCTTGACAAGAGAAGAGACAGAATTGCTTTACTAGATCTTTCTTAGCTCTAATTTCTACAGCACAGTGTGATTTTATGCTTTAATCCTACCTTCAGCTACATGGACACTTAGCCCAACATATATTGTAAAACTAAGTGCAGCCCTTGTATATGAAAGATCAAGTTCTCAGGGGTCCAGAGTCAGGAATCATCTGGATTCTGATAAAAGTAACTCAAAGCCAAAATGCTCAGGCTGAAAGGATAATGTCTAACTTGCTGGAATATCCTTCATGTAAACAGTTTTGGTGTTGGTAGGGTCCCGCTGTTGTGGGAAGCACATGCTAATTCCTCTCCCTCTACTCCCTAAACCATGTGGACCCAGGACCAGATTAAGGGGGAGGGAATTAGAAGTCTCCACCCCATCACCAAGTACTCTGGTTCTGATTTATATAAATGGTGGATGATGTAGGAGGCCCTAGTTCCCCTCTGTCAGGCCAGGATGAGGGTACTCTTTCCCTCCCTACCCTTCTCTCTTCTTTCTCTAATCTCTCATCATCATCCTCTCCAGAAAAGTAACTCTATAAAGCCTGCTAATTGTCACCTCCCTACCCCCTCCTCCTTTAATTCTGACTGTAAGAACTGAAATGCTTCTGGACCTCATAGGGGCTGCATATTAATTTATTCACTCAGCTACTCAGAAGTACTCAGAAGTAGCCTGTATTGAGAACCCAGTAACTTTTCAGGAAAACCAGTAAGCTAAGGACAGACAAAGAAATCGAGCACAATGAACCAAGGACCCATTGGCCTGAATGCAGGCCACAGAGGAGAGGAACAAGTGAGAGGAACTTGAGAGAGAGGAACAAACGGATTGTGCCACTCTTAGGGATCAGGGGTGCTAGTTTATCAATTTTCTTGGAATATATACTTATAAACTTTTTTTTACTTCAGTTCAAATTGGATAGAGCAGAAGAATATGGAGAGGAGAAGGTTGCTATTTATTGTATGTGTCTTCAGATGACTGGTTACTGTTACAGTGCCATTATGGGTATGGAACTTTACAAAGAAAAAAAGATTACAGTCAAAGCCCCATTCACACAATCAGCTCAGGAATTCAAAGGGGCTCTGCACAGGCAGAGTGGTCTACCTGCATGAAGCAGCTCGCAGAATGGGATCTAAGCCAGTGGTTTTCAACCTTTTTCCATTTGTAGACTCCTAAAAGTGTCAAATGGAGGTGAGGACCCCTTTGGAAATCTTAGACATAGTCAGCAGACCCCAGCAGAAAACCACTGATCTAAGATAATGCAACAAGGAAAGTTGGACAGGATAAAAAGCTTTATGAAATCTAGAAGATTTTTCAAAAAAAAATATCTGCAACTTTTTGTGTTCCTCAGACAGCAGGTAATTAGGGTTGGTGACAAATGAGGGGGCAGTTAAGTTAAAAAAAATGCTAAGTGATTATTTCAGACTAAGTCTGTGCTTGATCTTATTACTGCAGCTTGTGTCCTTCCCACCTCTTCTCCCCCACTACTGTCTCCCTCTTATTGCATCACATCTAAAATTAGACTGCAAACTCTTCAAGACAGGGATCTAGTCTTTCCACATGTTTCTTTACAGAGCCCACAACACTTCTAGACATGAACAATTATAAATAAATACATGATAAAGGGGATGGAAGGGGAATGGTTGTTTAGGCTAGAGGTACTTACATCTGGAAAGTTACATGTGGGGAAAGACGTGTGAGGTTTACACTCTTCTACCCTTGCACACAGTTACTCTGAGGAAGAGATTAAGCTTATTGGTGTCCTGGGAGAAGTATGTTTTAAAAGGGGACACAATGGAGGAGAAGGTAGAAGCATAATAGACAAGGGTCAGGAAAGGGATCCCAGGTGTAGGGAACTAAACAGGAGGCCGCCAGGAGATAAAAGAGTGGAGAAAGAAGATGAAGGATGCAGTTAGTAGCCTGGATTGGGTAGAGTGAACTGGGGCAGGACATGGAATGAAAAACAGCTGAGCACAGAGAGTGGCTGAGCTAAATCATGCAGGGTCTTTAAAGGAAGGACAGGAATTTGAATTTGATGTGGAATGTGGATGGAAGCCACTGAAAAGATATAAAATGGGACTGGACATAAAAAGAAGGGGCAAGATAGCATAGCTTTGCAGCATCCCTATAGATAGTTTAGGGGCAAGCGAAGTTGAGTGCTAGGGAAGCCAGAGTTATTGAGTAATAATATTCTGAGAACGTAATAAAACGTTTGACTAATTGTGATTCATTTTAAAATACCATTTTCTTTATAATCCAGTGACACTTTACACAGTGTTCATTGCCTGTTGTCTATTGTCTCCAAAGTTTAACTGGATCTATGGAAAACCCTGGTCAAATTCTGGCTTCTTTATTCTTTTATTGAAGTTACACTATGCTGACTGACAATTTTATTGGTGCTAAGCACCCAAGAGCTCTTTTGGAAATTTTTCTGGCACTCAAGCCTGGAAGCTCCTGCTTGCTTTGAAGAGAGATCATAAGCACTAGCTGGAAGATGAAAACACAATGAAGGGAAGACTATAAGAAACAGGAATGAAGGGATGACATGAAGTGAAATATTTGAGAAAGGAACTGAAGCTCATCATGTTTGCAGCAGCAATTTATCATGGCTGGAGAAGAGCAAACGTGGAAAAGTATAGAATTTTCCACATTCAATTTTACATTTGATTTCATGCCACACCCTATGCTTGAAACCGCTACACTCTTTTCATCCTGTACACACCTTTGAATCCCACCTGGTTCCTGAACTTCGCTGATCTTCAGATATCCTGAGTTTGACTTATTATCTAGTGTATCACTTTGGTCTTTCTGAATTGGGTGGCCAAACACCCCAAACTTATATCTTCATTGTATTTGCAAACTATCATGACACATTTTACAAAACTTCACAAACAATTGTTAAAAGGATAGGATGAAAAACCAACACAAATGTCATTTTGCAATGGAAATGGCAAGAGGTTACACATGTACTGTGATGCTGCTGGGCTACTTTTTGTAAAAGAGAGAAAAACAAACAACTAACACAACATACAAAGTGTAACATTATTAATTAGCAATGCACATGGAGTAGCAGAGATGACTACAAAACTGGTTTATACACTATAAACACTGGGCTTATGAATAAAGTCCCACTAGTGAAATGTCTGGAGGTGAAAGGTTTATATAGAGTTCTGTTGCCAAACGTGGAATCTTGGTAAACTCTGGCCCAACACTGGATTAAATGAATGCCTGATCCCGGGGGCTGGACTGGGAGCTGGATACAGAAATGAAGTGAAACATCAGAAATCTACACAGCAGTCACCTTCATCCTATTCAACAAGCTGTGAGGTTTCAATTCTCTTTGCCCTTGAATTCTCCATGAGTGTAAGAGGTGGATCTTTTTTTTTTAAGGGTGGAGAAAGGATACGCATGTTGGATTATTTAAAAAATTCACTGGGTGACCATATGATTAACTGACACTTTTGTACTAGAGCAAACTTGAAAGAAGAGAAGAGTGCTATTAACTATATATTTTGGCTGGTCACTTTCTGTGTTCCCTATGGTATTATTTCAGAACTGTGTGTTCAAATAAGCGCTCTCCCATCTCACAGTCCAGCTTGTCTTTCTGTTTATTCTACAGTGAAATCATACTTGGCGTGTGTGATATCACTATTTGTTGTCATGGTAATGATTCACGTCAGGGTCAACTTCATCTGTATGGATGAAATCCAGCTAGTGTTACTCATTGGGGGTCCCTCTGAAAGCAAAGGGTTTTCGCCTATTAGCAAGGTGACCCTACAAGGTTAAGTTGGTAGAGAAGATTTATTTAATGATAGATAATTGGTGGAACACAAGTAGATTTAATATTTAACTAATAAGGCACAGAGCACTTTAAAAAGTGAAAAGCAATTCTGATTGGTGGGAGAGAGGCAAAAAAGCTATTCATGGAATTCGCAGATGGTACTAAACAGAGAGGTGTTGCGAACATCATCAAAACTGAGAAATAATATAAAGGAACACAGAGAGAATAGAAATACAGGCATGAAATAAAGTGAGCTCATCATTTGTGGGAAGAGCGGGAGAAGGGAAAACAACTTGATGCACAGATAGGAAGGGAGAAGCCTGAAAGTGAACAGCAAATTAGAAATGCAATATGGCAGTGAAAAAAGCCAATGTGATTTTGGGCTTCTATGTTGTTCTCAGTGATGAAGTGGATTATCTAGATTAGCACCTAGATAACTTGAAGATGGGCACATTATAAATGTATTGGCTAGATTTTATGTGGTCTGACCACACCTAAAATAGTGGCGTCAAATTCTTGACTACTACTGACTGAACCTAAATCTACATTTAGGTTCCTAAGTAAGTAGCCCAATTTTGAGAGGTTCTGAGCACCCACCACTTCTATTAATTTCAGTGAGATTTGCAGATGCTCAACACCTCTGAAAAATCAAGGAATTTAGTTAAGATCCCGATTCAGCAACCTACGTAAACACATGCCTAACTTTAGAGTGATCCCACCGATTGATTGGATTACTCATGTGTTAGTTAGGAATGTGTGATCCCATTGACTTTAGCTTGAGTTCAGTTCTGGGCACTTCAATACCAGAACAACATAGATAAATGAAAGAGGATTTAAAGAACAACAAAAAAGATATGAATGAGCTACAGGGATTACATTATGAAGAAAGATTGCATTGAGTTCTTTTAATGGGCCAAACTGGGCGCTCAGTTACTCCAGTGCAAATCCAGAATAATCCCACCAATATCAATTAGCTTTGGGATGCAAGAGAGAGAGAGAGAAAAGCATCTTATTGCATTTTGGGGTGCAATCCAGACCAGTAAAAGGTTGTGTGTCTGCCTGCCCTACAATCCTAGGTGCCTTAAATGCTCTGTTGCTGCGGCTTACAGCCCAGCCAACAGACAAGTATTCAGTCTGCTGAGTGTCTGTGCTGTGCAGCCCTGTTCAGCAGGCTGACCCCAGCAGACTGCCCGTTACAGTCTTTGCCTAAGCAGGTTTCTCACCTATAATCAATTTCCAGAGATTTCAATCCACTTGGTTGAAGCAGGAGCAGCAGAATGTCCCTAAAAGTGCGGGGGCCACTAGCGCCCGAACCATGACCCCACCCCCCTGTGATTCCCCTTCCCACAAGGGCCCACCCCCGCACCACTTCTTCCCCTCCCCCCCCAAAACCCACCCCCTGCTTGCTCCTCTCCACCCCGATTCCCAGTTGCTTGCCCTTACGGCTGATAAAAAGTATTGGGGCCATAGCCCCTGGTCCCTCTCCCCCCATTCCAGTGCCCCTGGGTTGAAGGACCCTTCTTTCTGCAGTCTGAAAAGTCCGGGCTGTTTAGACCCCTACATGTGGCATTTTGGATAATGTAGGTGGTTCTCTGCCCCTCCTTTATAGCCCAGTAAGTCTTTGAAAAGCGGATCTTTCCAAGTTCACGGACCTTGCTCCAAGAGTCAGGCAGGCTTCCTGGGGGGACCATCTCCATTCCCTGTGGCAATTGTTAAGTGGTCACCTTTCCCCAGTTGCTGTCAGGATGGCTTTGTTTACCTTGCAATTCTCTCTGCCTGACACTGAGGCTAGTCAGACAAGCAAATACAGTCTTTGGTGCTTTGGACATTCTGACTCCCCAACTATTGTGTGAGCTTTAATGCTTCTGTTTACCACATTTGTAAATTGCAATCCCATTGCCACTGGTCGATTCTGCTTCATTTGTATTCAAGACCTGGGCAGACCTGTTTTCTACTTTGTTCAAATATGGACTTTAAACATAATAGCAGAGAACATCCATAATGCCACATGTAGCATTGATACATACATTTCATTATGATATTAGTCACAACTGTATCATTAGTTTTCCAGTGATATATTACATGATACCTTTTAGAAACACATCATGACACCAACATGTTGGGGTACACTAGTCAGGCCAGCTGAAACTCATTGCTAGATACCAGGGAGTTTCTTGCCTCTGGCATTGAGATGCTGGATGCTTGGGAACACAGATTACTGTCCAAAATGATTGCATGTTTTGGTTTTAGTAGCAAACTTCTCTTCTTTCAACTTTGCTCCGGTATGAACATCCTACTACAGTCACCCAGTGAATTTCCAAACACAACAACATATGTGTACATCCCTTCTCCACCCTTCGGGAAAAAAAATTATCCAGATTTTACACAAAGGGGAAGAACTCAGATGCCAAAGAGAATGGAAATCTCACAGCTCGTACAACAGGATGAAAGAGACAGCTGTGCAGAATCTGACGTTTTCCTTCATTTTCTGTATCCCTTCCAATCAGCTCCACACTTCAAGTTAAATTCTGGCACAACAGCAGATTAACAAGATTCCACATGAAGTCAATGGAGTTACTGTGGATTTATGCTGCTGTGACCTTCCTAGAATTTATGAAGAGCTTCCTAGAATTTAGGAAAGGCAAAGAGCACAATGTACTATGAAGCCCATTATGGACAGTGCTTTGCAGATCTAACTTACTTAACATATTATGGGGATAGGTGCCATACAAAAATCGAAGAGATAATAGAATTTGACACAGTATAAATAATTTGGCGAAGTACCAATTCTTTGTCGGTATAACTGGATACAAGCAGTTGAAGGTTAAACACCAGAAGGGAGAGGACTTGTTTAGACATATGAAAGAATTACAATTAAATTTTAAGATGTGGTAAATGTAGGTTGAATATCATGAGAAATTTCTTTGTGGTAAAACCTGTTTTATTTTGGAATAGTCTCTGCACCAGTGTTGTATGATGTCACTTAAGACATTCAGGAGCAGATTGGACAAAGCACTAGATAAGAGACTATCCCATAGTAGCAGGGGGATGGCCTGGACCATCACCAATGATCACCAATGATCATTCAAGTAATGTGACTTCACAAACAGAACATTGTATTTGCCATATTTATTCACAAAAATGTCTCAACACTTAACTTGTGTTACACGCATGGGTGACTGAATGAGGGGAAGGGGGCTATAGCCCTCAAAACTAATATTTTTGTCTACATCCTCACCTTAAAATGATTTGCTACTTACACATTTTCCCCAAAATGAAGAAGGTTCACCCACCAGTGTTACAGTCACTGGCGGTCTCAGACAGACAGAATGCAGAGCAGAGATATATTTGCCTGAAGTTAGCTAAATGGGTTTTAATTTCAGTTAATTCTCACTTCACTCATGTCTCACTGACTTTAAGCCAGTAACTAAGTTCTCCTGTATTTTTTCCATCCACTGAATGAGGCCTTATGTTGAAATGTGATCTCCAGCCTTATTTTCTGTTCCTAACGTCTTTTAAAAAATTACTTTTTAAAATTTAAGTATTTCCATCTATTTTGGTTTACTGCAGCAAGAAGATCCATAATTACTAATATGTTGACTCGTAATATTAGGAGATTTAAGGAAAGTCTCTAACACTTATTCCAAGTGTGCTGTTTGTTTAAGAACATTCATGGGCAGAACATTAAAAAACTGTCTTATTTATCTGTTAATGTCTCTTGCCTTTCCAGCTATAACCCACAGTTTATCCTGAAACTATACAGCCTCAAAAGGATCTTTTGAATTATTTTTTCTCCCCAACAAATGTAATGTCTTGCTGATCTATTCCAAAAATCTATATTGCAATCTTAGAGGTTGACAGCTACTGTTGCTTTGTCTCCATCAAAATAAATATTGAGACTATGTAACAACAGTATTTTTTCTCTATCCCATAGAAAGTGAGCATTGTGATGCACTGCCAGTTTATGCCCATTAACCCCCAGGCACAGGGAAGCACTGTTGTATGGCTATTGATCTCAAAGCCCAAAGAGTTAAAGATGTTTATAAACTTTTTCATCAGTGATAGGTTAATTTGGGATTATTTTTAAACTTGGTGTTACTCACTTGGCAAACACCCTAAAGCATTCATTATTGCAAGAAAAAGGGTCACAGGCTTATGACTCTAAGTAATATTAGGCTCCCTCCCTCCCGCCCCACCAGTTGTGCTAGGTGCAAACACACTAGTCATCCCAGGTCTGAGTCTCAGACCAATGTAAATCCAAAGTAACTCTAAAAGTACTCTGGGTTTACACTTGCCTAACTAAAAAACAGACTATGGTCCACACGTTGCAAGTGTCCCACCATGTAATGAGCAAAGGCACTGGAAACAATACTAGAAATGAGTCTCTTAGGATCAGATTTGTGTCAGTTGTTCCAATAACCAGACAGGAAAGTCAGTGAAGTTCTCTTAAGAAGGTGGTTTGGATATTTGTTCATACAGTGTTTTCTGCCACATATTTTTCTTTAATGGCATGGAGTCTGCATTCCATATCTGCTGCCTGCAGAAAATCTGCCCTCCATTTGGCTACTGACAAACTTCTAAAGGATTTCCTCTGAACCATAATTTTGTGCTCATCACCCACTTTCCATTGGTGAACCAATTAATAAATCTGCATTGCACATCTTGAGCCATGCAAGATGGTATATTCCTGAGGTACAGTGCTGGGAGCTGGGGGGAATTGGCTCTGGTGCCTTTCTCTGTGTGATTCATGAGTGGCTCTGGGAGCATTCATGCAATCTAGCTGGGTGTGGAGCTCCACATGCAGTTGTGCTGAGTGCTAATAGCGCCTGGAGGGGTGTGCTACTGGTCACTAGCAAGGCATTGTGAGAGACTGGAGAGAGTCCATGGTCCTCCGGGGAGATCCTGTCACAGGCGGTATCACAGATCAAATCTCTGGGTCCCCTCTGTCTCTACTACTGAGGAGATAGGGAACACAGCCAATGACAACACGGCTCTTGACTGAGTCACGCTGCCAGGAAGAAGGGGCACTAGCAGACCACACCTGTCTCTGTGCAAAGATTCCTGTCTCTGCAGAAAGAGAGGTAATACCTCCCCCACACACAGACACACACAACAACCAGCATGGGTAGGAGGGACATGACCACAGCCCCCCAAAGCCCTGCTGACTTTTCCCCTCTCCCTATATAAAAGAGCTTCCTCCACTTTTTTCCCCCATGCAGGAGAGGTTGGTCTGGGCTGCTGATAGGAAATCCCTTCAGTTTGATTTCACTTTAGGGGTAGGCAATGCCTTGCTAGTTTGTCTTGTATTAATATAAAAGACAGGTTTTCACTTTGGTTTATGGGTTTATAGCTCTACTGGGAAGCTTTTAAAATGTGTAAGAGATGGGAGCTTTTCTGGATCTGATAACTAATGCTCTTTAGTTGTATTAATCCTATATGCCCAGTAGCATGTCACAAAACAACTGAGCATTCCTCAGGCGCCTTTGCTGGGATTTTAAAGAAATAATCACAGGTAAGAACTTCCTTTTCCCCAAGGTTTTTATTTTGTGATTAAAAGGTCAAGCAAGCCTGTAAAGCCACAGGTCCACGGAGTATCAGGCTACAAATCCTACAAATCATTGCTCAGTCAAGACTCCCATTGATTACATTGGGAGGTTTTGGCAGAGTAAGTATTTGGGGTTTTACTCGATTATTCTCAAAATCATTATGGTGTGCACCATCATAGCACCATACAGTGAGGCCATAAAACCCCTTGTCAATTTTAGGTATCATGTCAATATATCTGGCTTAATACCAGAAGTGATTAGTGACTATTTTTGTGATTAGACTGTATGGGTGAAATTCTGACCCCACTGAAGGCAATGGGGGTTTCACCATTGACTTCACTGCAGCCATATTTCACCCAGAAAATTCTTTATGCAGTTATTTGTGGGGGCGTATTATTCAGATAATCACTGCCTTATTCATGAACGTGTTTGGGAATCTCTATTATTCCAAAACATTATGCCACAAATTCATTATTGATTGGGGGCGGGGAGAGGAGATTATTTGCTATTCATCATTCCTCATTTTAAAAGCTTCAGTCATCTACTCATGGAACAAAAACAATACATGTGACTTAGTGTTCAATCACACACCTCAAATAAATGAGCAGGTAGTAAGCAATCCACAGGCTGACACTTGCTTAAACTTATTTTGTGAACACTTATAAGTAACAAATACATGGAAAAAAATTAGGATTAGTTTGCAAATGACCAGCAAACAATAAAAGAGAGTTAAATTTGCAAGCTAGTCTGTTTGTAGTGCTCATTCACCTGCACATCTACCAATGTTATATATGCCATCATATGCCAGCAATGCCCCTCTGCCATGTACATTGGCCAAACCGGGCAAAGCAAGAAAGTGCATTTTCAGTTTGATTTTTTTCACCAATATATGATGCTAGCAATTCTTGTGTTGTCCATTTCTTATTCTGGTGAGGTCCCCTCATGGTAGCAAGTGAAATCAGAGGGAAATACCAAAATTCTCAGTAATGTTGTCTCCTGCTGGTATTTCCACATGGAATGACTGCTCTAGTCATAGAAAACAAACTTAACAAATCCAAATACAGATTAAATATTCAGACCTGTCCCAAATTTTCAGAAATAAACTGTGCTGTTTCTGACCAAAATTCATCTAGAAGGGAAAAACAAGTGTGGCGAAAGAGAGCTCTTGCCATGTGCGACGAAGAAAAATGCCTAATAGAAACACATACTGACCAAAACATAACACCTTATATCAATTTCCAGAAATATTGTAAGTAGAGAGAGAAAGAGAGAGCTAAAATTCTGCAAGCTACATTTTCTTACATGGTAGCATAAAGACCAGATACTAACCTATTAACCTCTTTCTCTCTAGTGACACCTTACCTTATCACAGAATCATAGAAATGTAGGGCTAGAAGGGACCTCAAGATGTCAAGTTCAGCTCTTTGGGCTGTGGCAGGACCTAATAAATGTAGACCATTCCTCATAGGTGTCTATCCAATCTGTTCTTAAAAATCGCCAATGATGGGGATTCCACAACCACCCTTGGAAACCTTCGGTTATATCTAATATCTAATCTACATCTCCTTTACTGCAGATTTGGCCCATTATTTCTTGTCCTGCCTTCAGTGGACATGGAGAACAATTGATCACCATCACCTTTACAACAGCTCTTAACATATTTGAAGACTTATCGGCTCCACCACCTCAGTCTTCTATTCTCAAGACTGAACATGCCCAGTCTTTTTAACCTTTCCTCGTAGGTCAGGTTTTCTAAATTTTTTATCATTTTTGTTGCTCTCCTCTGGACTCTCTCCAAATTGTACACAGCTTTCCTCAAGTGTGGTACCCAAAACTGGACACAGTTCTCCAGCTGAGATCTCACCAGAGCCGAGTAGAGTGGGAGAATTACCTCCCATGTCTTACATATGCCACTCCTGTTAATACACCCCAGAATATTAGCCTTTTTCACAGCTGCACCACACTGTTGACTCATTCCATTTGTGATCTGCTGGAAGCCCCAGATTCTTTTCAGCAGTACTGCCATCTAGTCATTATCTCCCATTTTGTAGCTGTGCATTTGATTTTTCTGTCCTAAGTGAAGTTCTTGGCACTTGTCTTTATTGAATTTCATCTTGTTGAATTCAGACCAATTCTCCAATTTGTCAAGGTTGTTTTGAATTCTTATCCTGTCCTCCAAAGTGCTTGCAAACTCACGCTAAAAATAGCAAGGGGGATGTTGCAGCACTGGCGGCAGGGGTCAAGAGTATTTGTACTCAAACAACTAGCCCATATCACCACGTCCACACTGCTGTCTTTAGTGTCTTTAGTCTACCTGGGCTGGGAGGCATGCTTCTAGCTTTGTTGTAGACCTACCCTTAGAGGCCTAACTAAGCATGTCTCAAGCCAGCAGTGGCTCTTGTTGTCAGTTTAAGGTGACAGAGTCCCTTAATTAAAACAATTTGTTCAGACATTCTTTGTTTTCACAAAGGTCTAAAACTGTATTTTTTTTATACCTAAACATGTGTTCTCTCTCATTTTAAAAGGGATGCTGTGAGGTTCAGATTACACTAGTCTACAATTTTTGAGAAGTCGTCTGCTTCAGAGATAAAATGTGCTATTTATTATGTATTTTGATGTGCTGAATTATGCAGTAAAACAGCTTTAAGACTCTAGAATCACAGAATATCAGGGTTGGAAGGGACCTCAGGAGGTCATCTAGTCCAACCCCCTGCTCAAAGCAAAACCAATTCCCAACTAAATCACCCCAGCCAGGGCTTTGTCAAGCCTGACCTTAAAAACCTCTAAGGAAGGAGATTCCACCACCTCCCTAGGTAACCCATTCCAGTGCTTCACCACCCTCCTAGTGAAAAAGTTTTTCCTAATATCCAACCTAAACCTCCCCAACTGCAACTTGAGACCATTACTCCTTGTTCTGTCATCAGGTACCACTGAGAACAGCCTAGCTCCATCCTCTTTGGAACCCCTTTTCAGGTAGTTGAAAGCAGCTATCAAATCCCCCCTCATTCTTCTCTTCTGCAGACTAAACAATCCCAGTTCCCTCAGCCTCTCCTCATAACTCATGTGCTCCAGCCCCCTAATCATTTTTGTTGCCCTCCGCTGGACTCTTTCCAATTTTTCCACATCCTTCTTGTAGTGTGGGGCCCAAAACTGGACACAGTACTACAGATGAGGCCTCACCAATGTCGAATAGAGGGGAACGATCACGTCCCTCGATCTGCTGGCTATGCCCCTACTTATACAGCCCAGAATATGTGTATTGAGTGTGTGGATCTAAACAAGTTGGACTTCTGTCTCTTTTTTAAACTCCTGGAACACTAGAAAAATGGTTAAGGATCTGTACAAGGTAGTTGAGTTCATTATTAGAAAGGATAAACTTAGTACTGAGGGGGGACTGAACCCAAACCAGTCTTATGACCACGGAAAGTGGTTTGGAAAGCCACTGCAGATCTATAAACACCTCCATTTTATTCCCCCACCCCCATCACCAAAAGCTCATCATCACCACTGGCCTTGCTGGTCATAGCAACAAAACAAGCCTGTTTATGTACAGCCCCATCCATGATTTCCTCAGACTCTTCCTTTGAGATGTGTTAAGAAAGGTTCATGAGGAGGACACTGATGTTATATACCAGTAATATGCCAGCTGTCAAAGAGAAAGATCTACAATCACTTTATGGCCTACACGTGATGAATACTTCACTTGCTTTGGAAATGTAACCACCTGCAGGATTAGAGCCAGACATCAGTTAATGGTGCCAGCAAGTCTGCCCAACAGCTATAGGACAGAAGGACTGGAAGAGAAGAATAACTTATCCAGTTGAAACTATGTGGAAAATTTTAGTTAAGGAAATGCTTAATACCCAAAGTTTTCCTCAGGCTGCCAGGACTGTTCACATCAAACTCAAAATTAATCAGCTGCACTGGGTATTATGCATATTCTCAGACATGGCGATCTGCTAGGTACTTCAGGATGCTGCTCAGGGACATAGTGATATTTTAGGGTTACCATATTTTAATAAAACAAAAGGAGGACACTCCACAGGGCCCAGGCCCCACCCCTTCCCCGGCCCCGCCCCAACTCCGCCCCTTCTCCAAAGTCCCCACTCCAACTCCGCCCCCTCCCCTGAATGCTCTGCCCCCTGCTCATCCCCCTCCCCTGCTTCCCGCGAATCAAATGTTCGCGGGAAGCCTGAAACAGGTAGGCAGGCAGCAGGTAAGCTGGGGCGGTGGCGGGGGGGGCGTGAAGAGGCGCGGCCCAGTCCGGCCCCCCCGGCCGAGCAGTTCCCTCCGGCCTTTGGCCCCGGCCAAGGGGCTCTGGCCCCAACATCTCTGGCCCGGCTCGGCTCGGGCCCTGGGGCGTCGGCCCTGGTTCCGGCTGAGTGCGCCGGCCCCGGCCGAGTGGCCCCGGCCCCGGCCCTAGCGACTTCGGCTCGGGCCCCAGGGCGCCGGCTGGCGGCTGAGCACCCCCAGCCCCGGTCCCAGCGGCTCCAGCCCAGCTCAGCTCAGGCCCCGGTTCTGGCCGAGCAGCTCCGGCCCCAGCCCTGGCCGAGTGGCACCGGCCGGTGGCCAAGCACCCTAGCCCCAGTGGCTCTGGCTCCGGCCCCAGCGGATCCAGCCCGGACCCAAGCCCCACAACCCCTCCCTATTTTCCCAGACATGTCCGGCTTTTTGGATTTTCCTCCCAGACAGGGATTTGAGGACCAAAAAGCCGGACATGTCCGGGAAAATCCGGACGTATGGTAACCCTAGATATTTGGATGATCCTCCAAGTAAAAGTTAACCTTTGAAATATGTCGGCTGCGAAAATGTCCCTTTACAACATGCTCACACAGAATGTTATGCTTACCTGGCTAACTGCACCTCTCTGGTTGCGCTGAATGTGCCCCTTCAGGTGTCAGGCCTCGTACCTTTACCTCTCCTGTGATGGAATCACTTGATTCTCACATTCCTAGGCTGGGCCCTGTGCTACAATATCTTGAATATCAACTGTGCAATTCTAAATGGATTCAGCACCTGCAGTTCTTCCTTTTAGGGGTCTATGACCAATGGTGAATAAAGTGATGAGACACCCTTCATAAAACCAAGTATTATTTAATTTTAACAGAAACAAAGCCTACGCACATTGGTCTTACCTAATGCCTACGCTACATCAGATGATGGTAAGCCAAGCCTAACTTCTTCAGACACTTGGCATGTCCTGAGCATCAGTCTGCTCACCCTGAACAGTTCCCCAACAACTACTTCCTCTTTGGAAATAAGGAATCTTTTTATCTAGCCAGAGTTCCTCTGTTCTTGTCAGTTCCTAGGCTTTGACCCTGCTTGTCAAAACCAGTTCAGTAGACTCAGCTGGTGGTCAAGCCAGACTTCTCAGAGCCAATCATAGAATCATAGCACTGGAAGGAACCTCAAGAGGTCATCTAGTCCAGTCCCCTGCACTCATGGCAGGATCAAGTATTATCTAGACCATTCCTGACAGATGTTTGTCTAACCTACTCTTAAAAACCTCCAGTGATGGAGATTCCACAACCTCCCTGGGCAATTTATTCCAGTACTTGACTATCCTGACAGTTATGAAATTTTCTTTAATGTCCAACCTAAACTGCCCTTGCTGCAATTTAAGCCCATTGCTTGTCCTATCCTCAGAGGTTAAGGAGAACTCCCCTCCCCTTATAACAACCTTTTATCTACTTGAAAATTGCTATCATGTCCCCTCTCTATCTTCTCTTCTCCAGACTAAACAAACCCAATTTTTTCAATCTTCTTTCATAGGTCATGTTTTCTAAATCTTTAATCATTTTCGTTGCTCTTCTCTGGACTTTCTCCAATTTGTCCACATCTTTCCTGAAATTTGGTGCCCAGAACTGGATACACTACTCCAATTGAAGCCTAATCAGCGCAGAGTAGAGCAGAATTACGTCTCGTGTATTACTTATAACACTTCTGCTAATACATCCCAGAATGATGTTTGCATTTTTTTTTGCAACACTGTTGACTCATATTTAGCTTGTGATCCACTATGACCCCCCCCCTCCCAATCCTTTTCTGCAGTACTCCTTCCTAGGCAGTCATTTACCATTTTGTATGTGTGCAACTGATTGTTCCTTCCTAAATCGAGTACTTTTCATTTGTCCTTATTGAATTTCATCCTATTTACTTCAGACCATTTCTCCAGTTTGTCCAGATCATTTTGAATTTTAATCCTATCCTCCAAAGCACTTGTAACCCCTCCCAGCTCGATATAGTCTGAAAACTCTGTAAGTGTACTCTCTATGCCATTATCTAAATCCTTGATTAAGATATTGAACAGAACCGGACCCAGAAATGATCCCTGCGTCTTTGCCCCTGTCCTGTGATAACCCTGAAGTGTTTGCAGAGGGGTGGCTTATCTTGAGCTATTCTTCCTTCCTATTTGTTTTCTTTACAGCCTGCTATTAAACCAAGCCAATATATTCATACAGTAAACATTCCAATAACCAGGTCAACATACAGTATTCATAAATTATTAACGAGCAGCCACACCAGGCCATCCTTGCTCTTGGATGGCTTCCCCTCCCTATGCTTGTTGCTCCCTTTCCTTCCTTCAGTTCCTCTTTGCTCACTATCCCAGTCTCCCATTTAATATATCTCTAGGTGACAGCACCACCCACAGATGGAGGCATTGTGTTGGGTGCCTTGCCACCAGCGTCACCCTCCCTGCCCACCTTCAGAGTGGCAGCAGGAGTGAGTTGAGAGGGCAGTGATTTTTTCAGTCTCTCTCGATCCACTGATGCTCCTCTACTCACTGAAAGTCTCTGCAGCTTCATCTCTTCCCTGCTTCGTCCTGCTTCTCCTGGCTCTCCAACCAAGAGCAGCAGGGGAAACCTGGGCCAAGTGCTCATTCACAGGTTCTCTATTCTGGACAAGCAGCATCAGCTGGTAGCTACCATAGCACAAGAGTTCATTCCTCTAGCCAAAGTGAACACTGAGTGCTTGCTACCGCTACCAAAAGGAAGCAACAGACAACTTAGTCCAGCTTGTCCTTTTCTGGTTACGTAGGCAGTGCTGCCTTGTGGGAAAACTGGAAAAGGAAGAGAGTGCTGGGAAAATGTGATTATGTGACAGTGTAGGAGGCAAGAGGCCTGGCATCCTGGTCACATGGACACAGTTAATCAGCCCTTTCAACTCAGCAAAACAACCATGCTAAGCCTCCGTTACAGCCTGACAATCATACAATATTTCTGGCAAATCGGGCTGTAGTGTAACATAGTGAAAATGCATAGGAACCATGTGGGAAAACAGCCATGTTGCAGTATGGCTACACACACAGTAATAGGTCATGTGAGTGGGACCTTAAGGGCCAGCCCTTCTTAGATTATGAGAATGAGATCACACAGGAAGGTGCGGGATATTTGAATGACTTGCTAAGGCTGTGTAAAGAGAAGTTTTAAAGAGAACCAAGTATCTCTTCCCCAATTCCCAGAGCTTTTGGCTATCACATTACAATAGTGCACTGTATGTGCAAGAGAGGAATTTGAAATGGCATTTAAATGGTTGTGCATCACAAATTATCAGAATCGCCTCTCAAAGAGAAGCACCTGCAGCCAGCAAAAACTCCTGATTGTGGGCTGACTTGATTACTAGTGGCAAGATATCCCCACCTGTCCCTATGATTGAGTGAAAACACAATTCAGTTTGAGAATAGGCAATGTGTGTCCGTGAGAAAAGTCAGCTGATCTAGACAATGGTAGCATGTGAATCCTGTTGCAATTAAAGTATGCCTCCTCCACTCACTGTTAAAGCATTTAGATTCAGTAGAACAGAGGAGGCATATGCCACGGAATCCTGCTGCACTTAGAATTCTTTAGTCTGTAACTTCTTTAGGGCAGACATCGTGTCTTCTCTCTATTTATGAAGTGTCTAGCACAATGGGACCCCAATCCCAATTGTAGCATTTGAATACAACCATAATATAAATCTTTACTACTAACAATAATAGCAACACAAACATTTAAATACACAGAACACTGGAGAAGATCCACATTTTAATCTTATTTATTTTTACAGAAGAGTATGTACATTATATGGAACAGTTTGGGATTTCACAAACAATAACTATTGCAGTAATTGTCACTTTACAGCATCTCTCTCTCTCCTTAATCCATATTAAGGCTGTTTCTAAATGGAGCTTAGGCCCTAATACAGAGAGGTTGATGCAGAAATTTGATCCAGCCAACATGCAGACTGGATTGGATATTTTTCAGAAATATGGAAAAATGGTGAGGTGGGAGGAAAGGAACAGGCCGGTATGTAATTAGGGACACCGTGCAGTGGTGGTGTTGACTTTCAGGTGAGATGTAACACTGAAGTCTTGATCGCTCTTGATCATTAACAAAAATCTAACAGTACATTTTCCCCCAGTATATTTTCCTAGACAAATTCTAATTTGGGTAATTACATTAACTTGGCTACCTAACTTCCCTATGCAAGTCACTCCTTCACTTCCCTTCTAAAAGCACCTGTGCACTGTTTCTGATCCAGAACGGCTGCAGTGTTTCCTCTCATCAGTGGTGGTTGAGAAATAATCTCGAGTACTTTGGGACTTCCTCAAGATCAGAGTTGCTACTACAAACTTATCTCTACATTGTAATGTGCCCTCCACAATAGTTATTTAGGCACCATATATGGAATGAAACATGGCTATTATCCGCCTACAAAGATTGTAATCTCCTCCTTCATTTTAGATGCTTAATGGTATTTTAGTTTTATTTATCATTTTCATGAGAAAGGTTGCCTGCTTATTCTTCTACCACCATTCTCCCGAGGGAAGGCTTTGGCAGAAATATGGGTCTTGCACTGCGCTGTAAAAATGGCATGGCTAGAGTACAGTCTGATTTCAGGTGATAGAAATATCCACAGCCAAGAGATTTCCACTGAGAATGCTCTTCCGCTTTTCCCCTTTGCAAATTTCACCCTGGGGTCTGTCATTGCAGTTGGTGTGATGGAGCTCAGGGAAAACATTATTCTTAAAGATGTCATGCTGTCAGTCTTTTCCCGTGAGGAATCTGCTAAAATGGCCAATATAGACATTCTTTGCCATCCAAATTTGCACATTTCTCATTATCATATATCATAAGTGTTACCACGTATATTCTCTAATTAGCTACTGGAAACTGACTGATCACTCCAGCATATGGTATCTTAAAATATCTTGACTTAACTGTTTCTGAATGGTATGTGTTCTGGCAGTAGGGTCTGTAACTGCATATTTAATTGGCGTTCTTGACGTTAAAAAAAAAAATAATAATTTGGCTCTTCTGTTTTTTCCCAGCCAGCCTGTACCTCGATGTACTGCTCAACTTGGTACCATGGGCAGCAGAGTCTCTTGTCTGTCAGTACAAGGAAGAACTTCCTCCAGGGATACTGACTCAGCAGCTTGAAGTTGGGGAGGCAGAATAGATACAGGAGCAGCCAACTGTGGAGAAGGGAGATCCCAAGAGACAGGAAGAGTGGAACAAACCAAAGAAAGTTGCTAAAAATAAAAATGGTGGGGAAGAGAAATAAAGACAAGAAGCAAAGGCAAGAGAAGCAACAATGAATACAGAGAAGGAAAAGAAAGAGGAGAGAAAGGAAAAAAAAGTTGGTTCTCTCTCTTCCTTATCTTAATTCTCTATCTTTATCCTACATCCTCCTCTCTGTTCAGGCAGCAAGTGACATGATACAATTTCTTTTTCCAAAGAACTGTAGCAGAATTTTCGTCAGCAAATTGAGCTTTTTGTGGAGTTTGTCATGATCATCATGACAGACTTCACAACACATCCCTGTATCTGTATCATATATTGGGGAAACTGGCTCTGCCAAGGGCCTGGTTATATTATGTGAAGAAAGGATTCACTTTATCTCTTGGCTAGACAAAAATTCATTGTTTCCTATGGGTGGTGATAGGTTTCCTTTCTCTCTTACATTTCATATCAGACTAATGTCTTACATTTTTTTTCTTGATCACATCGGATAGCCAAGTAGAGGAAATAAAGGCTTTTTTCAAAGTCCCCTTAGAAAGTGAAAGGCAGGAAGATATCTGTCTGTGGGTTAGTAGACAGAGTGGAGCAGTGGTAAGAGCAGGATATTTCGACACCTAGCTATAGGGGCTGACTCCATGGGTGCTCCGGGGCTCAAGCACCCACAGAAAAATATATTGGGTGTTCAACACCCATCAGCCACAGCTGTTTGGTGGTGCCACTGATCAGCTGTTGGGCAGGGAAAGGTGCTGGTGGGGGGGCAGAGAGCAGCAAGCAGTGGATGGGTGGGCAGGGGCATCAGGGGAGGGGGCAGAGTGGAGGTGGGAAGAGGCAGAGCAACAGCAGGGCCTCAGAGGAAGAGGCTGAGTGGGGGCAGGGCCTCAGGGCAGAAAAGGGGTGGAGCACCCTTGGGGAAAAATAAAAGCCAGCACCTGTGCACCAGTATTTCGCAGCTCTACTAACTACATGTTTGTAAAGCCTTTGACAGCCTCATATTCAAGGTACTAGAGGTATGCACTGTGTTAGGTACAGTATTGTTATGTTTTATACACTTATGATATCAAAAAACAAGGTCTAGATCCTAAGCTGGTGTGAATTGATGTTGCTCCACTGAAGTCAATGGAACTACACTGCTTCACACCAGCCGGGGAACTGTCCCTGAAATCTATCTGGGAAGTTAGTCTCTCAGGGTTAAAATAAATGTTTGTGAGGACTGAGAAGTTCATTTTCCTGAAAAGCTAACAAGGCAGCCCAGGGTGGTATAATTTTACCCTAGACACTGTAGATAAGAGATTCTCAAATTGTGGTTCCTGGTTACAATAACATGGTATCACAAGGATCTCAAAATGCCTATGATCCACCTCTAGATGAAGAACAGCTGCCTGAAACTGGACCTAGGCAAGACCTAGGCAATGCTATTTGGAAGTGTTTTGAAAAGATTAGCCAGGACTCTGTTAGTCCCTGCGTTCAGAGTAAAGCCTCAGTTCGTGTTCACCTCATTTCTAAGCCTAGACAATCAGGCAGAATCACTAGCAATAAAAAGGTTCCCACACCTGTAACTTTCTAGGAAATTCCACCCTATCTTCCCAGACAGTGGGCATTGTGATCCATACATCCAAGACCTCCAGACTGCTTCATGTATTTTTGTTATTCTATTGTGAATCCTGATTTTTAAATATTTTGACCGTATACACACTAGTCAGTTTCTCACACCACATGCCACTAGCCCAAAGGTCATGCTACACATGAGGAGCAGGAAAGTTAGTAACTTGAATCGGAATATTACCTCTGATTAACAGCAAATAACTTGTGTCACCCCTTTCTGTTCACACAGTAAATGAATAACCTCACTGCTTTAGTGTGATGGGGTGAACTAGGCCCTGAGGCTGCTTGCTGGAGACCTTGTAGTAGTGCCACACCCCACCCCAGAAAAGGGCAGTAGAGAGGTCCTCCAAGCTGTCTAGAGCGGCTGTGTGGGAAGCAGCCAATCAGGGCCGAGCAGGTCAAGTCAGGCAAATAGAAACTGGAAAAGCCATTTAATGTACTAATTCTTTCCAAAACTGAGAACTAGCTATGAATCAGGACCACTGTATGAAGAAATTTCAAGCAGGCACTTCAGTTTTGAAAGGATGATTTGGATAAAGTCGGTATTACAAAAAAGGACTTTTTACCTGAGGAACTGAGTTCTATAAGTTATTAACAGACAAAAGTAGTATCTAGCCTGTTGCATTTAGTACAGAAATTGATAAAACATTTATACATAAACTGGCAATTCTTTGCTGAAGATGTACTGGACTCTCCCAACAAGGGTTAATCCACCCACCCAACATGACAGATTTCACCTTAAAAGGGCTACAGATGGTGACAAATCTGCCTCTCACAGCATATTCCCTTAAAGACACCATACACAGCAACTAGGATATTAGTAATGAAACTACAACAGTCTTTCCTTGCTGAGTATTCCAGAAAGATGGAACCAATCCTCATTTTAAATAGATGCTCTGGAATATTTGGAAATCTTGCCAGGTCTTAACATTTTGACTGCACCTTCAAAGGAAATTTTTAAAAAAAATTGCATTTGATCACTTGATGTCAGATTCTGATCTGCATTCTGGAATGATTTGGCCATATTTTTTAGCTGCCCACTGCTTTCATCCACAGTATGCATAAGAGGAAAACAAACATGAAATGGACTGCCAGTCAGAATACAAACAATCACAGAAGGCCAAAGTGGTTATGATGGTGGTAAATCATCTATGTTGGTAATCCAAGCAAGCAAATATGGGGGTTACTCCCATAGAAAAACAAATTTTAAACTTGCACACACCACTTTGTGTAACTGAAGCTGTATTTTTTGTGGAATGGGACATGGTTTGGCACATCAGGAGAATATAATGATGCGCATTTCCTATATAGTGATTTTCATCTGTGGAGCTCAAAGTGCTTCACAAAACTGAGTGCCTGAATTTCACATCATAACCATTTTTAAGCAAATGGACATACCTGTTCTCTGTGGATGTAACTCTGCTCCTAACTGCTTGTCTGCAAGTGAAGTTTCCTGTTTGTGTGCATAAAAAGTGTAGCTACAAGTTCTTCACTCACAATTCAGGTAGCCAGTTTTGCAAAAATGCCTGTCTTTGATACAAAACAAATGGTTAGAGCTTGGCTTTCAGATTTTAGCCTCCTGATACCCCAGTCAGAAACACCAACGACAGTAACAATTTCTTTTGTGCCCTCACAAATCTAACTCCCCTCTCCCATTCAAGAACTAACTTTGATTTGACAAAAAACTACACAGAGAAACAAGTCAGTTTCCAGGTCCGTGAGCAATACCTGGTAACAGCAGAGCAGAGCTGGGAAACATTTATGTACGGGTAGTATCTCATGATGACTCATTGCTGTTGATTTATTGTGAAATTCCCAGACACTGTCAATTTCTTTTCAGAGCTTTATTTGTATCATAATAAAATTAGAGAGAGAAGAGATGGCTTTAATACCTAATACAAATCCATATGTAACCCATTCCCCATGCAAACAGAGGCATAATCACTCTCACTGGTATTGTTCTTCAGCTATGCATGCCCCTTTGTCCCAGCCTGTCATGCCAATTGGATCTAACCTGCAGGGGAGACCTTAAATGCATTGAAAGCAGATTCATAAGGCACATGCACTAGCAGCATTGTGCTGACATTTACTAAGCACCCCAGTCCCTCAAGTGACTGGGCGCTAAGCCATTGACGTCACTGAACAATAGGCAAAATATTTCCTCCTCCTCCATAGCCCTGAACTGTAAACACCCAGCTTGCACACAGCAGGCTGAACATTTGGGAAGAGGCGGAGAAGGAGAATGTGAGAAACTCTCCAGTGATGCTGCTGAAAACAAGCAGCTGCTGCTGCATGACCAACTTCCCCATCTCCTTCCATTATGCTGCAAAGATTACTGGTGTCTGCTTGGTGTAGGTCACATAGTGAAATGGAGGCGATGCACTCTAAATAAAACTGTACCATTGTACTCACAAGGAGTTATTGCAGGTGAAATGGCTAATATTTGCTACATGGAAAAACTTACCTTCCTTTCCTCTGTGGGCAAAGTATTGTTACAATTTTCCTGTGTAGTTCAAGGGAGCGGGGGTGGGAGAGAATAGCAAGGTGAATTTTATTAAATAAAGTACATATGTGATTCCAACCCACTCAGAAAAAAGAAGGCAATTTTTATGTGATGTGGACTGTAAAAAGGGAAATTATTTCCATTACTCTGTGCTGCAACCAGTTCAGCTCTTGGGGTATGTCTTTATTGCATAGTTAACCCAAGCTCTTACCCAGGTTTTAGCATAACCCTCCCAAGCAACCTGTGAGCAGGGTTTGGAGGTGCTTTAAGCTAGCTTACTCATTGTGGGTAGATGTTAGAAATTTAACTTGGGGTGGAACCCACCCAGTTTGCAATGAGGATGCAGGCAAAAAAAAAAAAATCACTCGAGTGGTAATAGTCCTCCGATGTCCTTCCCACAATTCCACTCAAATTGACACAGCTGCCTGGGAAAGAATCCCAGCAAATATTAGCACATAATACCATAGGACATGCCCCAAACATATATGGGTGAGTGCAGAAACAGTGAGGACTCAGTATTGTGGGTAGGGTTTTGCAATGGGGACATTCACACCTGACCTAAACTAATGCGGTTGCTCCGACTGGGGTGCTAATCACTTACCTTAACTGTACAGTAAAGATGTAGCCTTGGATTGTTGTGTGTCCTGAACAGAAAGCTAGTCTGCAATTTTAAGGCTGAGAAACCAATTCGTCAGAACAAGAAAGGCAGAGTTAAGGCTGAAAGCTCAAACCTAACTCTGCCTTCTTGTGCTTATGTATTAAAGTATGGGCCTACTTAATTAATTGACAAATCATGATATAAACAGGCATTTCCTTTACAACCTTATTCACAATAAGGAGAAGGGCAGTTCACTGGGGCCTACACTATCATTGCGCTGCAGGCCCTTTCTTCCAGCTAGGCTGGTGCAAAGGAGCCATAGGGCAGACATGAGTATCCCCCTGAACAGAAGGCTCCTATACCAGGTGCACAGCTGGATCCACTACTTCTCCACTTCTTACAGGGCAGCACTGGACACAGGGCACTTCTAAGGTGGAGGAAACCAGAGGATAGAAGGAGTGTGAGGCGGTGTGACTGGGATGTATAGACCTCTGCCCCAGCAAGTCTGTGTCCCTGCAAAGCCCCAGAGGGTATATATACACTGCAATTAAAGACCCACGGCTGGCGACTCACAGGGCTCAGGCTAAGGAGCGGTTTAATTGCAGTATAGATGTACCCAAGTCCAGCTGATGCCAGTGCTTGGACCTCAGGTGTTTCCACGATCATTTTCTGATGTTACCCAGCAAAGAAGGTGTTAGTCACCAATAAGCCTTGACTGGCCCAGAGATTGAGAGCTCTCTGGTCATTGTCATTCATACATCCAATGCCATGCCTACCCAGAATCCCAGGCCAGTTCTCAGCATTGGATCCAACTCTATGGAAGTTTCCAAGCACTAGGCTTGGTTCCTTCCATGGAATCCTGCCAATGAATTCTTCCAGCTATTGGTAAAAGCTCTTTCTCCTCATCACTAGCCTGCGGAGTTGGAGCATAGACACTGATGAGATTAATGAATCCCTTCTGTAGACTAACTCAAAGTGTCATGATATGTATGGACACTGCAATTGAAGCGTCACACAATGACACAAGTTCATTTCTGATAGCAAAATCTACATCAAACTCTTTCCTTACTCCTTCAGCAGATGGTGAACTACTTCTCCCTTATGAAACCTGTTTCTGAGAATCGAGTTTCTGAAAGAGCTGCAATATCAGTTCTGAAATATGCAAGTTCATTACTCAGCAGCTGTTTTTCCTCAAATCTAAATTCAGATCAAAGTCATATTCAGGGGTCAAAGTCCAAATATTCCAGCAAGCAATTCTGTTTGTAAAAATTGTTGAGCCAAATGTAAACAGTGGGGCAGGGCTTGTTTGATCCACCTTTTCTAGGGCCACCCTCACATGAGATAAGCAGGCCATTCCTAAACAGGGCTGCCCGGAAATCTTGGTAGCTGCCCCAGTTCCCTTATGCATCTTTCAGACCCCTGTGATCATCTTTCCAAGACCTTCAGCACATACTCCTAGGTAAAGTTATGGAGGAGTGGAGGCTGCCATAGACCTGTCGTCCGCACCTTTAGACCACTGAGTCAGAGAGTGGTCTGGACTAGGGTGACCAGATATCCGGATTTTATAAGGACAGTCCCGATTTGGGAGGCTTTTTCTTATATAGGCACCTATTACCCCCCACCTCCATCCCGTTTTTCATACTTGCCCTCTGGTCACCCTAGTCTGGACATTGAGTGACAGAAGTTGTAGCTTCTACCAGACAGCAACCTAAATAGAGCTGCTAACTGCCTATCACTTCAGCGTTAATGCCTTTTCTATTGGGGTGAGATTCCCTTAGCCTTTCTTCAACCAAGAAGTATCCCAAGGCAATGGAGGATGCAGTTTAAAGTCATGCCCAGGACAAGACTCACAAGACTTACATATTTGAAAGATATCTTGCATACACGATCCTTCCCAAGCACTGACTGTGACACAGACCACTCTCTTGTCTGCTGCAAAGTGAAATTTAAAGCTGCAGTACAACCTCATATTGACTTGTGCCAAATCAATGATCCTGTCAAGAAACTGCTTTTTTATGAAGTAGCAGCAAAGACAGCCAGAACGAATGAAACTGCTTCAGATGCATGGGAAATCCTGAAGACAAGTATGTACAATGTGGCAGTCAAGAGTTTTCAAAACAGTACTAAGAAAATATTGACTGGTTCATAGACCATTTGCCGATACTGTTGTCACTCATTGAGAGGAAAAGAGCTGCCCTGATCACCTACAAGTTTACGCCTACTGCTGATTCAGTCAACAGCTTACGAAGAGCTCATAAGGTTGTTCAAATAGCTTCCAGGAGGTATGCTAAAGAATTTTGGCTGGGTCTCTGTGACAGCATCCAACAGGAGGCTGATGCAGGTGACAGTATACGGTTGTATGAGGGCATTAGAAAGGCCATTGGGCTGATAAAGAATAAGACAGCTCTGCTGAAAGGCTTAGCTGGCAATATGATACCTGATAAAGGGAAGCAACTGGAAAGGTGGATTGAGCCCTATGAAATGATATATTCAAGGGAGCCTGTAGTAGACCATGTGTTAGACGAATTGCCTGGGTTTGGAGTTATAACTTCTCTGGATGCCAAACCTACACTACAGGACCTTGAACAAAGCATCAAAAAGATTCCCAACAACAAAGCTTCAGGATCTGACTGTTCACCTGCTGAAATCTACAAATGTGCAAACAAAGACTTACTGCAAAGATTGCACAAGGTATTGCTACTCTTTTGGATGGAAGAAACTGTTCCACAAGATTTTAAGGATGCTCGTTTCATCCAATTCTATAAAAACAAAGGAGACTGAGTGATTGTAATAATCGCAGATGTATATCTCTTCTGAATATCGTGGGAAAAATCTTAAGACATATTTTTTTACATAGACTTCAAACTTTAGCTGAAAGAATCTATCCTGAATCTATCCAGTGTGGGTTCCACTCAGGAAGGTCCACCATAGACATGGTCTTCTCTGTAAGACAACTGCAGGAAAAGTGCATAGAGAAGCATATTGCACTGTACATGGCTTTCATAGATTTAACAAAAATGCTTTGACATGGTTAGTTGATCAGGGTTTTACGCAATTCTGAAGAAGCTTGGATGTCCACCTATATTGCTAAACCTTGTGAAATCCTTACACAATGGCATGACGGCAACTGTAGTGTATGAAAACGAAGAGTCCGACTCATTTAACATCAACAATGGAGTGAAGCAGGGTTGCGTGCTGGCTCCTACTTTGTTTAATATTTATTTCTCATTCTTGCTTCAACATGTGTTCTGTGATGTTTGAGAGGGTGTCTATCTTAGTACTACACATGATGGAGGTTTGTTTGACATTGCAAGGTTCAGAGCTAAGATGAAGGTGAAGGAGATCATCCTAAGGGACCCATTGTTTGCAGATGATGCAGCACCTGTGGCTCACAGTGTTGATGCCCTGCAACATCTTAGAACATAAGAACATAAGAATGGCAGTACTGGGTCAGACTAAAGTATCCATACAGCCCAGTATCCTGTCTACCAACAGTGACCAATGCCAGGTGTCCCAGAGGGAGTGAACCTAACAGTTAATGATCAAGTGATCTCTCTCCTGCCATCCATCTCCACCCTCTGACAAACAGAGGCTAGGGACAACATTCCTTACCCGTCCTGGCTAATAGCCATTAATGGACTTAACCTCCATGAATTTATCTAGTTCTCTTTTAAACCCTGTTATAGTCCTAGCCTTCACAACCTCCCCAGGCAAGGAGTTCCACAGGCAAGGAGTTGACTGTGCGCTGTGTGAAGAACTTCCTTTTATTTGTTTTAAACCTGCTGCCGGTGGCCCCTAGTTCTTTTATTATGGGAACAAGTAAATAACTTTTCCTTATTCCCTTTCTCCACACCACTCATGATTTTATATATATATCTTATTACCAAGTTCTCTGCTTCATGCAAAATCTTTGAAGAAGACTGTTATCGTGCACCAAGGCTCTTCAGAACCAGTTCCAGATATCACCTTAGATGGGGTTCTTCTGGATGTTGTTGACCAATTTTGCTACCTTGGCTCTAACTGTTACCAGTAATGTAGATCTGGATGCTGAGCTTGCTAGTAGAATCAGTAAAGCATCCAGGAACTTTGGTCTAGAGCGTAGAACAATAACAAATTGTCAACTAAAATGAAAATCCATATTTATGAGACATACGTTTTATCCACTCTTTTATATGGCTCAGAAACATGGACAACTTATGCCAAACATACCAAAAGACTAAATAGCTTTCATATCAAATGCTTGCATAAAATTCTTTAATAAGATGGCAAGACAAATGTGAAAGTGTTAAATCGTGCTGATATGTCATTCATGGGGACGTTGATTAGTAAGAAAAGACTCGGGTAACTTGGACATGTCAAGCAAATGCCAGATTACAGGATCCCAAAGAGTGTACTGTGCTCTGAAGCTCGCAAAGGGTCTAGAAAGGGAGGCAGACTGCTGCGCAGATTTCGGGGTGCTTGTAAAGATGACTTAGTATCCTTTGGAATCTCTGTGGATGATTGGAAAACAAGTGCAGAATGCCGCTGTGGTTGGCAGAGTCAGCTTGTAGATGGAGCGAGACATTGGAAGGCGGACTGGATTAAGCTTTGTGATGACGGGCATCAGAGGAGGAAAGAATCGGCTGCTCGCATTCGGAGCATTGCTAGTGCATGGGGGTTCTCTACCTGTGGACAGAACTGTCATTCATGCATCGGACTCAGCAGCCATCAAAGAACTCATTGGCACATACACCATGCTCTGTAAAGACCGACAGTGCCATTGAGACATACCCACAGAGGCCAATGCAATAGGAGTCCAACTTAGAGGAATCCTGAAGACTGCTATAGCCCGTGCCTGGTGCTGAACTAGCACCAGGAAAATGGAGGCAAGAATTGTTTCCCCTCTATCCGTGGGCTGGCACCTGCAGAGGAATAAATCTGTCCCAGTCTTCAGCCTTGAATTTTTAAATCTCAGTAAGAACCAAAACAAACAAACAAAAACTAACTAACAAAACCCAAATACCAACATGCCATTTTTAGAAGAAATTCTAGGAAAAAACCCTACAAAGAGCAGACAGAAATTCAGTTTTTTTAGGCTTGTCTGAAAAATCTACACAAACTGCATGAAACTGAGTTTCCTCTATCTACCTTCGAAATAAAGGAATTTGTGAACTCTGCCCAGAGTTGAACCAATGACAGCAAAGAGGTTATATTTGTCAGGCCTGATTTCTAGACAATTGAGCCAAAGTGCTCCCTGACTACTGTATGGCCCTTTCTCTTGTTTCATTTCATTTTTTGCTTAGTCCTCTGCTCACAGAAGATACAGAACTATCCCCCTTTCACTGTCTCTACTATTTCTCGGCAAGAGGATCTCCCAAGCCATCCGACTCTGTGGAAGGCAGCACTGAGAATGCAGGGAGAGATGTTTGTTCTCCCTGTGGAATGCTGCTCTCTGTTGAATGAAGCTGCAGGTGACACCTCATAATACTTAGTGTGTTCTGATTTATATTTTCAATGCGCCGTACAAACTAACTCATTTTTTTTAACAGCCCGTGAATAATTAATTAGTATCCCCATTTAACAGATGGCCAAACAGATCATCAGGAGGTTAAAGTAGCTCACTGAGTGGCTAGCTAGGCCCAGTTTGTCCCATGAGTAATCCACTAGACCACAATGCCCTCAGGGATGCTACTTACCCACCTCTCTCTCAGTTTTCCAGTGACATCTATGATCTGCATATACCATATTAGACTCCCCATTGTCTGAAACCACACACCCAAGGAGAGAAAAGTAACATCTCCTTCAGTTTTGGCAACAGATTACACAGAGTATTGCCATTTTTGGAATCTACACATGTTGATGTCCTGTCAGCTATTGCTGACCCCCTCCTTCCCACTTCACCTTGTCCAAGTTTCCTCCACCACAGCTTACCCAATACATGTGTTCACCTGTAGGACCAGATTCACAGCAGGAGTACATCAGCAGAGCTCTGTTCAAGGCAGTGAAGCTATGCCAATTTACAGCCACAGAGATTCTGGCCTGTAGTGTCTGCTTTGCGGTTCCTATTAACTTTCACTGTAAATGTGGATGCCCAGCACCTCTGAAAACAGGGACACAGCGTCAGTGGCATGATAGTGAGTTTGCCTGTATATGGTGAGGGGAATTTTCTTTCCTGGTGCGACAGAGCAATCTGCCATTCAGGATTGTAGTCCAAGCAGATTCTCATTACTGAGTTCTTGCATCACTGCTATATTAAAAAGAGAGAGATGAGCACTCTTACCTTGGGGTACTAGAATTTTATTAACGTAGGTTTCATCTGGCTCCTACAGAAGCCAAGCAGTATTTGCTAGTAGTTGCCATCTTTGAATCATGTGACTGGGCATGGGCGTACTGCTGGGTTATAGCCTCAAACAGCCCCACCTAATGACAAATGTAGCATTGGAGCTTCCCATTTAGGTGAATGGAGACCCTGAAGAATCA
Source organism: Trachemys scripta elegans (assembly GCF_013100865.1). Taxonomy (NCBI): domain Eukaryota; kingdom Metazoa; phylum Chordata; order Testudines; family Emydidae; genus Trachemys; species Trachemys scripta. The sequence goes on from NC_048300.1 coordinate 103,725,759, forward strand.
TACTTTATTGGTTTGTTCACTTGTGTGTCATTTGTGGCTTTGTATGGGTGGATGGTATTGGTGACCCCTCCGTTCTTGCTGGAGGGGAAGGTGACCAAATCAAAGTCATGTATGGAAAAAATGGAGGAGGGGGAAAGATACAGCATGAAAAGGTGAAGAGTGGGGAAAAGACTGGTTAGCAAAAAGTTGACTTCACAAGCCATTAGGCTGCAGAGAACCAGATCCCTGGCCTAAGCAAGGTAGTTCAGGCAAGACCGCAGCTCTCAAACCAAACTGGGCCTTTGGAAGGAATGACTATCTGAATTTGTGTGGTCTGGACTTTTTAAGGAGAGTCAAAACATTATGTTAGAGGTCTTTAAATAAATATCCTCTTGACATAGAATGGATACCTGACTGCTTATGTCCTTCCTCCCTCCCTCACTAAGATAAGCAAGGCTACAATCCACAATTTTCGTGCTACAGTGCAGTATGTTCACACCTCCCCAAGCCTGCATTCCACTTACTGAGTGCCAGTTTTTCATGACTTAATAAGGCCTTTGGAGACCACGTACTATTATCATAGAGAAGGAGACAGGCTCAGAAAGGTAAGGCCCCAATTCTGAGCTGCACTGAGCAGCTAAGCTCAGTGCAGCTCAGGATGGGGACAAAGGAGGCTTTATACCACCTTGCATCCCCCCTTGGATTCTGGAGGCTACTTTTAATTTATGGTTGCTTATAATGACTCTCCCGCACCCCCCATAGGTTTCTAGAGCAGCCCAGAATAGCCAGAGTGCAGTGTACTCCTTCCTCAGCACACTTCTTCCCGGTGACTGTGAAAGACCTGCACTGCCCAGAGAAGCCCACTATGTTGGGATCATTCTTCAGAGGCCGGTTCCATCTAGTTTACTGGTGCTATATGGTGCCAGAGGAAGCATAAAGGAGCCATTGTGGACTGAGAATCAGGGCCTAAGAGTACATCGACACAGCAAGAGGCAACGATTCTCAGAGCCTGGGTTGACAGACTCCGGCTTGCGCTATGGCACTAAAAATAGCTGTGTAGACATTGTGGCTTGTGCAGGAGCTCTGGCTCTGACACTTAGGGAGGAGGGTGGGTTGTAGAGCAAGAGCTCCAGCTGAAGCTGCAACATCTGCGCTACAAGCACCATAGCGTGAGCCCGAGTCTGTGGACTGTTGACTCCAGGCTAGGAGACTTGCTGCTGTGGGCTGCCGCTCACTGTGTGATGTACCCTAAATGTCTTGCATGGGGGGCACTCTGTCCTAGTCGGGCATGAATAATTTAAAAAAAATTCCAGGTGTAGCAGCTTAAAAAATTACATGTGTTTGCTTCAACCGTTGTCGCCCCCCTTTTGTATAGGCTTGTCTCACACATTTGTATGGTTGTGTTTTACTAGCACAAGTGTCCATAGAAAGCTAGTTTCTTTCCCACTCTGCACATGAGTATATGTACTTTTGGCTGTAGTGCTATCCTTGGTAGGTAGTGCCCCCCCCCCCAGTTCGGGATCAGGCAATGACATAGCTCTTTCCAGATGTTATTTAGCTGGGCCTAATAACCACCGTAGGAAGTACTTAAATGTCATTGTCCCCTTTTTACAGATGGGGAAAGTGAAACTCACAAATCATCCAGGGTTAATGCACAGGATGCAGGATTCCAGGTTTCCAATGAGACTACTCAGAGTAGTAAGCAGTGCAGCCAGATGTGTTTTGGGGACCAGGTGCAAAACCTTGATGCAAAGCATTGTCAAAGCCAATCAGTGGCAGAAGAGACAGTAGAAGCCAGGAGTTCCCTGCTCCCGGCCCTGTCCTCGTTCTTCTAAGACACAGAAAAAAGGCTGAGGAAGTGGGGCAGATTTTACTAAAGCTCCTGCATATTTAGACAACTTCAGATGGCTACACTTATCCGCTTAACTACTTGCACATGCCTACGTGCTTCATCCATGCTTAAGATCACTGTTGACAAGCTAAGGCTCTTTTCTATGCTTATGCACTATGGCATGTTTTCAAATGTTCATAGCTTTCCAATTTCGCAGCCTCAACTCCACACCCCCCTTTCAAAGTACATACTACTCATTGAGACTATGCATGAGTAAAAGTTTAAAAGTTCAGTCATTTTCAAGTTATTCCCAAGGGGGAGGGAGAGAGCAAGAACAGTGTTCCTCCTATGGGAAAAATAATGTGGTTCTTCTCATATTCGTATAACTCCAAAACAGCTAGCTGAATATATTCTCTTCAGGCTTTCCACAAAAATTCACCTTTAGGCAGAGATCAAGCATGGAAAATTTCAGTCTCAGGAGTGAATGTTTTGGAAAGTTCTGAGTGTTAGAACAGAGTATTATAATGGCGGCTGTTTTACAAACTCAACTGTAAAGGCCACTAGCAGCCACCACTATAATGAAAAGGCTACAGAATGGAACTCAACATTTGGCCCTAGGCTGAGCTATCGATGTAGAAAGCATACCTTGTTAAATGGAATAGGAGCTGCATTTTTTACTCTTTAAACAGACCTATGTCAACCAGAAAAATCAAAGGTAGAGCTAAACCAATGGTCTAGCTTAGCTCTGAAAGACAAGTCACAAGCAGAGTTATTAGACAACACATCGGACCAAAAAATATTGCGGTAAATAACATTGCTGTGCATTCTGCAAAGAATGCCAGAACACTCCCTGGCTTGGCTCTTCCTTATTCTCCAGAACAGAACCAATCACTCAGCTTGGTCATGGCTCAAATTTTCATTTGCCTGCTCATCTCTATTATAACTTTACAGAAGAGTTTGTTGGATTATCTCTCACAGGTCTCATATTAGGCTGTATCTGGACTGAGACACTTCAGTCATGTTGAGTTTGAGGGGAGTCTCTAAAACTGGAGTAATTGGGAAGAAATTACCAAAGCTCAGTAGTGCATTATAGTGTCTAGGGCAGTGGTGGGCAAACTACGGCCCGGGGGCCACATCCGGCCCGCGGGACTGTCCTACCTGGCCCTTGAGCTCCCGGTTGGGGAGGCTAGCCTCTGGCCCCTCCTCTGCTGTCTCCCCTTCCCTCCCCCGCAGCCTCAGCTCGCTGTACTGCCAGCGCTCTGGCCCGTCTCTCCTGCCGGGCAGCACGGCAGTGTGGCTGCGAGCTCCTGCTGCTCTGAGTGGCACGGTAAGAGGGCGGGGAGCGGGAGGGTTGGATAAGGGGCAGGGGGTCCCAGAGGGCCAGTCAGGGGACAGGGAGCAGGGGGCAGTTGGATGGGGCAGAGGTTCGGGGGGGCGGTTAGTGGACGGGGAACAGGGGGGGTTGGATAGGCGTGGGAGTCCCGGGGGGCCTGTCAGGGGGTGGGGGTGTGAATAGGGGTCTGGGCAGTCGGGACAGGGAGCAGGGGGGGTTGGATGGGGGTGAGCATGGGGTCCCGGGAGGGGGCGGTCAGGGGACAAGGAGCAGGGGGGTTGGATGGGTCGGGGGTTCAGAGGGGGGCAGTCAGGGTGTGGGAAGTGGGAGGGGGCAGATAGGGGGCGGGGGCCAGGCTGTTCAGCCTTCCCTACCCAGCCCTCCATACAGTTTCGCAACCCTGATGTGGTCCTTGGGCCAAAAAGTTTGTCCACTCCTGGTCTAGGGAGAAAGTATCTGTAAATCACTGGAAAACTCTAGATTCATTATAGATGGGGCTCCATGCACAATAGGATCAAATTTCATGTCAGCAACCCCTACATTCTGCTGAAACATTGATTTATTCTCTCATGAAATAATCCTTCATTCCTATCCCTCATTCCACACACATCATTGGTGTAAATTTGCCGGATTATTTTTGATAGTGGTTATATTCAGGGATACTATCTTAGGCAGCAAGTTCTATTCCCCAGCACTTGAACCCTGTGATGTTGTTCTGATGGCCCCTTCAGAACTTCCTTCCCCCTATAAGGGTACGTCCAGACTACCCGCCGGATCGGCGTGTAGTGATCGATCTATCGGGGATTGATATATCGCGTCTCATCTAGACGCAACATATCGATCCCCGAACACGCTCCCGTCGACTCCAGCACTCCACCAGGGTGAGAGGCGGAAGCGGAGTTGACGGGGGAGCCACGGCCATCGATCCCGCGCCATGAGGACGGGAGGTAAGTCGAAATAAGATACGTCAACTTCAGCTACGCTATTCCCGTATCTGAAGTTGCGTATCTTACATCGACACCCGCCCCCCCAGTATAGACCAGCCCTATGTCCTGGGAACGTGGGGGAAATTGTAGTCAGCCCCAGTGACTCATGTCCTCTGCTTCCTGAGCCTCAGTTTATGTACAGTGTTGCAGTTATCATAGCTCACCTCCCTATACTTCTGGCACCTCATACCTGCCTAACATCAAGGACCAGTTCAGCATCCACTGTAATCCATTTAAATCCACCTGGTGGAGAAAGCTAGAGAATAAGAAGCAATTGCAGGCAGGGCCTAGCAGACCATGAAGACAGAAAACAAGATGCAAATGCCTGGCTGCCTCACAATGGTGAATTCCACAACAATAATGCTGAATGCTGGGGCATCTTGGAAAAATGCCAAATTCCACAGAACTGGTTGAGACAAATGGGGCAATTCAAGCCTCTCGCAGCTACTGTTTCAAGCAGTTTCCAGACCAGCGGGCATCATTGCCTTGTTTGAACTTGGATCACATTTTCAGTGTTTCCTGCAGAACTACGGGCACTAGACATATTTATATACAACTTTTAAAAATGATGACAGAGATTCTGGAGCAACTATGCTGTGGGTAGGAATGAATTCCATGGCAAATTGTGCTACACGGTGTTGCAAAATTCACGGGGCCCTGATCATAAACAAAACACAACTATTTTAATTAATCTAATCAAACTTGCGGTGACCAAACATGCAATGCACCAGAGATCTTAAAAGATAATAAAACCTGGTATATTTGTATTGATTCACTGCAAAAAATAAAAGAAAGAGATACTTCCTTGCTTGTTAAATTAGCTCATATCAAGTCACTAGTTAACAGGAGATCACTTAGAGTAATGGGGAAAAAAGTGTATGGCCTTGTCACTACAGGCACCTCCTCCTGGCTGATCTGGGGATTAGCTCCACTCACATCCAACACCCCCTTCTGTTGTTCATTCATGGACCTTGCCATTTCTCTCCCTCTCTCTGCAACTCGGGGTGCTCTCTCTTCATGACTTCACCCTCTGGCCAAGTCACTATAGTCCTCCCCTTCCAGAGTACCAAAGTCCCACTGGACAACTGTTCTAGGCAATCTTCTTCTCCACTGCTTGTCTGTGCCACTCCCGCAGTGGCTGATAGGCGAACTGGGGCCCACGCCCTACGCCAGGTTCCAGCCCAGGGATACTACAACCAGCAGCCAAGGTCTGCGCTGTCCCAAACTTTGCTACTGTTTCCTAGGCCGCTCCTACTTTGACTCTGTCAGGGTCTTTCTCCACTCTCCTCTGGGTATGCCCTTCCTCACAGCCAGGACCCCAGGGCTTCTATATTCTGCTTGGGTTTTTCCTTTGCCCCTGCTAAGACTAGAAAGTGACCACAGACATCCATACTGCAGCACCCTTCTGCTGCCAACTTCCTGGCTTTATCATAGACCCACTTGTTCTTTCTTAGCTGAGCTCTACTCCCAATCAGGGGTTGCTTATCCACTGTAATTCCCCTCCCATCAAGTTAATGGGCCCCCTTCTCAGCCTTATTAACCCTTTCAAGCTGGTGTGGGATAAACACTCCATCATAGGCCTGCATAAAGTACTTATATGATTGTCATTGCATCTCTTCGTTGATATAGAAGAGACGAAAGAGTAGTCAAGAAACATTAACACTCTGATCTAACTCATCCTGATGATTAACAGATACGATATGCTCAGCACTACCTGAGATGCTGCTGTTTTACTGAAACAAGTTGCAGAATGAATAAATTCTTGGTTTATCATCAGCTCTATCTCTATCCCCTTGATATTCTCGTGCAAGAATTGGGGTCCTGTTTTGAAATATCAAAGAAAAGAGAGAGAGAGAGAATGAGTACCAAGAAACTTCTGGATCATTAGAAAAATGTACATTTCAAAGAAAATAAGAAAAATGTGGCTTTCTCCCAATATGCCTGTTTCTAAAACTTTTGAGATTCCCACCTTGCACCTGCACATATTTCAGTAACCTGCTCTTACATCTCGAAGGTCTCTCTGTAGGGGTTATACTTACATTGGGGAAAAAAATAAAAAGAGGGTGTTACTCTTCCAAGATCCACCTACTAAATAAACTCCACCCACGAGACATTGCTCAGTTTTGACAATACTCAAAATATGATCACATATGTGCTCTCAGCTCCTTGGGTTCATCTTTACCTTATTGGGACCACATACATCCATGGGTGCTGCGGAGGTCCTGCTCCTGGGCTTCGTATGCACTGATAGAGCTGGTTGGATAATTTTCACCCAAACAGTTTCCATCTGAAAATGCCATTTCAACAAAACCAGATTTTTTTTTTGTGAAGTTGTAATGAATTGGTTAAATCTCATTTTGGAAAAAAAATGGAGAACCATTTAGAAAATGTTGAAATGTCCTGTTTTGCCATTTTCAGAACAACATTTTGATTTTTCATCTCATAATGCTTTTTCATTTAAAAATTACTTTATTTTAGGTATATATATATATATTTTAAAGGGGATCAAAATTAAAATGAAATGTTTCCATTGACTTGAAACAAAAATGTTTGGGGAGTTTTCATTTCATGAAAAAGTTTAGCTTTTCTAGATTTAGGAGAATTTTTTTTTTTTTTTTTGATATCTCAATTCTCTCTCCCCGTCCTCCAGAAAATCCATTTTTGACCAGCTCTACTCACTGGGCTTTTTGGGCTTGCCTCTTCCTTGGTAGAGGGGCTCAGATGACTTACCATTCTCTGCCCGGCTCTTTGGGTTTGGTTCCTTTTTGACTAGGGCATGGGGAAAAGCAGTGTTTCTCTCCCATATCTGGTTGTGCAAAAATGAGCTTTTGCTCAGAGTCAGAGCTGTGTGAACAACTGATTTTTTGGTTCACTGTCTGAACTGAAAGATTAAAATACACATGTATTGTTTGGGGATAACCAGAATTTAAAAAAAATTTTTTTTGGCAAACTGAAAAAAAAAATTAATTTGGGGTTGACGTGAAACATTTTGTTTCATTTTAAAAATAAAATCAAGTAAAATTTGAAACAAAAAGGAGTTTCAAATTGAAAAAAATCTAAAGATTTTGTTCAAAAAAGTCAAAATAAAGTTCCAGGTTTTTTTGGAATTTTCTTTCCCCTGACCAAAGGAATTTGGTGAATTCAACACAAATTTGTAAAATGTTTCAGTAGATTCAAACCTGCGTTCTTTGGTGAAAGAAGTTTAATCTGAAAAATTTCACCCAGCCCCACTCAGAGCAGATTGTACAGATGTTCATAATATGATCTTTTCTCTCCTTTCCCCCGTGCATGGATGAGCAGTGAAATAGATAACACTTTACTTGCCAACACTGTTCTCATTGGATATCTGAATGAGAGATGGAAGGGACAGGGCACAGTTTTCAGTCACTGGGTGAAATCCTGACCTCCTTGATATCAATGACAAACTCCTCATTAACTTCAAGGGGGCCAGAATTTCAGCTGCTGTTTCAGACTCCGCAAATGCAGGCAGGAATCACTGGCTCAAAAGTGTCAGTCAAATGTATTTCCATAACAGTTGCAGCAGGAGACTTTAATGTTTATAAAAGAAAAAATAGATTTTAAATTTGATTCTGGAGAATAAGGCAGCAAGATGAAAAAGGCGCCAGTTTACCCTATGTGCTCCACCATACACCAGCTGAATCCAAACCCTTTCCTCGTCTGCCACATGGTTTAGAAACTGGGCTCCTATTTGCCTTCTTTTTTATTAATCAGTGGGTCAGCGGTCATCAGGGCCAAGATTTTTTTTTGAATGGGTTCCTGAAGTTATGTTCCTAAATCCTAATATAAGTACCTAAATATGTGGCCTGAGGTTCAAAAGTCTGAGTATCCACAGCTCCCATTTACTTCAGAGGGAGCTGAGATGGCTCAGCAATTTTGAAAATGTGGATGGGTATTTTAAGTGATTTAAAAGCCTAACTTTAGGCACCTACATGTGGACATTTTGACCAAATATGATATGATCGAAGTTCCCACTAAAGTTCATTAATATCTGAAGTGGGTTTTCTAGTTAAGTTATCTGGAAAAATCTCTCCTTTGGCAGAAAACAAGTTTTTGAAGGGAGAAAACAAATTGATCTGGGGATTTTGTTTTGAACTTTTCATTTTTGTTGATGCAGAGGAAATTGCTAGTTGTATGTGTTACCTGTTACCTCGGTAGCTTATGTGCCTACATCATAGACACAAGTGGTAGAATCTATGTAAGAACCATACATAAACAGACACACACAATTAGGCAAAAAGAACAGGAGTACTTGTGGCACCTTAGAGACTAACAAATTTATTTGAGCATAAGCTTTCATGGGCTACAGCCCACTTCTTCGGATGCATAGAATGGTACATATATTGAGGAGATACATATGCACATACAGAGAGCATGAAAAGGTGGGAGTTGTCTTACCAACTCTGAGAAGCCGATTAAGTAAGAGAACTCCCACCTTTTCGTGATCTCTGTATGTGTATATATATCTCCTCAATATATGTTCCATTCTATGCATCTGAAGAAGTGGGCTGTAGCCCACAAAAGCTTATGCTCAAATAAATGTGTTAGTCTCTAAGGTGCCACAAGTACTCCTGTTCTTTTTGCGGATACAGACTAACACAGCTGCTACTCTGAAATCTACAATTAGGCAGACAAGATAAAAATGACTATGCCCAGTATCTGAATGTAACCATAATATGTCAGAAGGGTAAGAATAAAATGAAGTTATGTGTTTTCCCAGAGTAATAAATAATGGATGGGTTTCAAAAAGTTCAGAGATTTGGTTCAGATCAGTTTCCAAAAGTCTATATGCTTGTCTGATCTATCCACACCTAACGTGTACAAAATTCAGCTGGAAATCTCACCAGGCTTTCTTGTAAGATTTCTACTGCTTGAAATGGTTGGGCCTATTAGAGTAGAAAATGCTGTGAGATGAGTCAACATTTTGCTGCATATGGCCTGGCTTCTGAGGAAGTATGGAGGCCCCAAAGCTGAACGCTATGTCAAAATGCATAGAGTGAACAAAGCCTTATTGCATCACAAAAGAAAGGTTGAATTCAAGGCAGTTCAGTCTTTGGATGAACATTTGAGTTAGCTCTTCTCTGATCCATGGTGGTGTTTGAACCTGCTCCTGCTTGAGCTCTCACTGAATTCAACAGAGCCCTGATTCAACAAGGAACTTAAGCATGTGCCTAATTTTAAGTGTACAAGCAGTCTCACTGTCTCCAGTGCAGCTATTCATGTGCTTAAAATTAGGCATGTGCTTAAGTACACTACTAAATTGGGGCTTAGGAGATTTGCAATTGAGTTCAATAAAACCTTTTTTTGCCTGTGACCTGAGTGGCGATGTCCAAGTGTGTGAAAAACTGCTGTAGAAGGCAAACTCCACACTTACAGTTACCACAGAGGGTCCAACTCACACCAAGTTACAACGTGGTCACAGATGCTTACCCCCCACATTATAGCAAATCAGTATAATCCTTTATCACACCAGTGTTGACCATCAACAGAGCAGGCAGAGAGGAGTGGATTTCCCAGTAGGCGTCATGTAGCCTGAAAATCTCTCTTAAATATTTGTTTTCTTATTATATAAATACTATAGAGCACAAAGCTAAGAGATCAAATAAAATCTAAGAAAACCCATGAAAGTAGTAGCAAAATTTTACTTTGTACACAAACCAAATACTGATAATGGTTAAACTGCTGACACGCAAGGTTGCAGCAGCTGTACAAAGACTTGGCTCATACCCCAAGGTTGTCTTGACATTCCTAATGTTATTTATAATGCTGAAAGTTGAGTGGCTTCTATTTACTTAGTATGAGGCTCAATCTATAGCTCCAGAACTACCTCCAGAGGAAGCACTCTACATCAAGTGTTGATGTTCACGAATGGCTGAAAACATAGGGCAAGCAAAACAAACAATCTCATTGAGAGCTTTGAAATGTACAGGTAAAGAACAACATGCTTCTTTTGGCCAAATACCCACTGTCAGCTGAGACTAAGAACGTGATTTGATCCAACATTTTTGCGGTTAATTTGCAGTCAGGATGTTTATATAAAGTAAATAGTTGGGAGTTGGAACTTGATTCTTTGGTTACCGGTAATATTGCTAATCTTCATAAAAGCATTTCATGAGTTAAGCCCAGAATTTGGTTTATACATAGTTGAGACTTTGCATTTACATCTACAGTTTAATTCAGTCTATTACCTAATTCTCCACTGCCTTACACCCCAATTAGTCATTTACACCTGTGCAAAAGAAATACAAAGAGGATATAAAATGCTACCAAATCACTTTGTGGTGGTACCAATGCCAACATGAAGTATAAAACAATGAAAAATCAGGTTCCTACAGTTTAATCCTGCCTTGTGGGAATTATTCTAGGGGTTACAGTACATTGAAAGGTGACATCGTGCCATGCTTAGGAATTCCTCCTCAGAGTGGTGTCATTCCAGGACAAACCTGCACCTGGTTTCACTCTTAAAGCTGATGCAGCACACAAAATGCCATACTGGAAATAAATAAAGGGACTAGAGAAATTGAGGATTGGGTGCGTGAGTTTGGGGATTGGAAAAGATTGTGTTGGCATGCAAACTTTCTTACAGATAGGAAAAGGTGGAAGAGTAGCACAGAAAATAAATTAAAACCCCTTTGGAGACTGTTTTTCAGTCATATGAGTGGTTTCTACCTAAAAATACTTTGAATTTTTATCTGAGAAGAGCATCTGAATTTGTCTAACACTAAAAAACAAAACAAACAAAGAAGTGGTGCTAATTTGGAGGCAGGTGGTCAGCGGGTTTAATGAACTCAATGGAGCTAAGCAGAATTATACCTGCTGAAGATCTGGCACACTGTGTTTCTCAAAGGTACCAGGCTGAGAACATTAGACACTAAAATCCTTTATTTATACACTGAATAGGCAAAGGATGGCAGTGGCAGTTCAAACTTTCCCCATATTGCTCTACCACTCTGCCTCAACCCTGACCTTAGGAAAAAGAGCACAGTTCAATATCATGGAAATCTATCCTTTTACTTTAGCCTAAAAATTCTTAGTGTTGGGTCACTCCTCCTCCATCTTCTCTTTCTCGATTATATTATCGGGAAGATTTTACTGCACATGCTGTATGAGTCAGATGAAGTTAGTCAGCAAATAATATTTAAGATGAGCAGTGCCCTTTTTTAAGAGTCATGTTCAATGGATACTTGGTAAATTATGCATCCATAATTCACAAAATGAGCTGGGAAAGAATTTCTAGTCAGATTTCTAGTCCTGCCAAACATTCCCATCAAGTGTTTATATTAGTTGTTGTCCCCCTTGACTTTGTAGCTGCTTCCCCCTCTCGCCCTGCTCCCCAGGGCTCCAGCCTGCCCCTTGCAATGAACATCTTGTCATTCTTTTGCTAGATGTGATGGTAGCTCCAGGGATATGGCCAATGTCACTTGACAGATTTCTAGGAGCAGCCCTAGGAGTCCAGAAGGTCAGGCCACCAGTTTCACTTTGTAGTGGCCTATGGCTCTGCATATTCAGCTACTATGGCTGCTGGCCAGCAGGACGCATTACACAGCATCAGATTCTGAATTTAAGATATCCTGCACCAAAAACCACAGGCATTACTTGGTGAGGAAAAATGAGCCAATCAGCAGCTGTCAATAGAGGGAAATACGTATTGTTCATTCATCAGAATCACTAAACCGCAGCAGGCAACTGCAGACCCAAAATTATACGATTTACAACCTGTCCTAGGTTCTTGCAATGCTGGGAGCATGGCCAGGGGTATAAGAGGGCAGAGATCCTGCAAAGCGCCATATCATCTTGTCCTAATTACCAAGAAACATGATTCTTGTAGGCTTATGTATGGACAATATTAATAAGAACAGTAATGTAAGCCAAAATCTTACTAACTCTTATTCTTTTGATAAAAATGAGAATGATGTTGAACTGTAAATCAAATGGTTTTCCACCAATTCTGTCTTCCTGATCCTCCCCACCCATCCCCATTTGGTCTTTGCCTCCAAACAAGTGACCTCTTTACTAACACCAATACCTCTCACTAGGCACCATGACAAGGGTACTCTTGTTTAAACTCATATTCTGCCAATCCAAGATTAAAAACAGGGATGTTTACTCATCACAAATCATTGCTAATCAATCAACATGTACCTTTGGATTTAGAACCACAGAGGTCCTCGTTTGGCCTCAAGGGCATGGAAACCCCATTTTTTGTTTATTAGCCTAGTTTGTTTCAGCTATTTTTTTCCCAATGACTGCTTACACTGCATCCTAAGATCTTTAGAGTGTATGTATTTGTGCGCTTGCATGTGTGTACCACTCTGCTGCCCCCTGCTGGAGGTAGCGTTGCCAATCCTCCAGGATTGTCCTGGAGTCTTCATGAATTAAAGATTAATCTTTAATTAAAGATTATGTCATGTGATGAAACCTCCAGGAATACATCCAACCCAAATTGCCAACCCTAGCTGGAGGGAATACGTCAGCCCTACTTATGAAGGCATGGAAGTTAGCTCAGTGAGTAGTGGCTGGTGTTCTTGAAGCCAAAAATTGGGAAGTTCTGACTCTGATGCAGCCTACATGCAATTGATTGATGTCTGAAAGCAGGTGTCTGATCATTGTAACAAAATGCTAAACTTTATTATACTGTTCAGTCACTAGCTGGCGCTACATATAAAATACCGTATTTAAACAAATCGCAGCCCGGTCTGGCAGGGCATTAAAGGATCTTATGATGAACACATCTGCTGTGTATAAGCAAGCTCTGGAGCCAGTCCATATCTGGTACTGAAGTATGTGACATGGTGTCAGGAGTAAGCTAAGAACAGAAACAGAAGGAAAATGGCAAGAAAGGTTTCAGACAGAAGGTACAAAGCAACAAAGGTTGCAGGATCTCATCAATATGCCACTCTTCAATGCCTCAGAGAATTTCAGTTTTGACAAACCTTCACAATGGACAGACAGAAATGATATTTTGCAAGATTTTGCCTTGTAAACAAACTCCACAAAGAAACTGGAGCTATACAGGTATCTTCTTAAATTTATGCTATGGGGAAGAATGCAGAGTATATCTTTAAATCCTTTGAATTTCCTGAAGAGAGTCACAAAGATGACTATGAAAAAGTTCTGGCTCTGTTGGATGCATACTTTATACCCCAGAGAAATGTGGTTTACGAAAGAGCATGTTTTCACCAGCGAATTCAAGAATCAGGGAGAAATGTCAAGTCTAGAACTTGATGACCTGGTTTCAGTCAAATTGGATGGAGAAAAAGGATGGACAACTCCATCAGTCGTAAAAGAAAGAATTCAGTGCCCAGATCATATGTCATTGAGACTGACAGTAGAGAATTCAACACAACCACCATCACCATCTATAGTTTGTTCCTCAGAAAGAGCAATCGATAGAGCAAACTCTACAGATGGCAGATGCAGCACAAGAAGAAGACTCAAGGATTCCAAACCAATCACAGCCAATCGTTGCAACTAATGGAGGTCCAAAATGACCAAGGTGTTACACATTCAGATAGTGTAATTAGAAAACCAGCATGATTCAGAGGCACTTAACAAACTGATCTGTACTGAACTTTAAAGATAGCATGATAGTGTACATTTTGTAAATGGTAGGAATGTAAAACAGGGGAGATGTAATGGAAATGCTAAACTGTATTATACTGTTCTGCCATCTGGCAGAGCATTAAAGGATCTTATGATGAACACATTGGGTGTATATAAGCAAGCTCTGTAGCCAGTCCATATCTAGTACAGAGATATATGACACTCATCTCTCTTCAACACAAATATATATTCCATCAAAAAGCAGTAACACTGAATTAAGAAAATGCTAAGCCTGAATGGTTAAGCACACAAACGTCAGGGAACAACAGTGCTAAGGTGAAGCTACAAACTTGCCTCTGCCCCTTTGTGCATATGCTTTCACACTGCTGTTTTTAATTACAGACAGACACACACTATTTTTCTCAATGCAATATATTCTCATCCTTTTCCTGCAATCATAATGATGTGGGTACCCTCTACCACCGTGTATGTCTGTGCATATGCTAGAGACACAGACCATGAAAATCACTTACCTGTACCACAGGAGGACTTGCCTCATCCCCTAGGCATTTTACAATATTGAAGATGAATGGAGGATGGGCTGGAAGCAGCATCATGTACAAATCAATAATACACAAAGCGAGCAAGGTCTCTCTAATTCACCACTGCACTCAATGCCTACCCACCGTAGCAGCAAAGGAAACTGGCACATCCATCTTGCCATGCTTTGAGAAGATTTCTCCATGTTTTTAACTTACAGATCTTCTTGGTGAAGGCTAACTCATTCTCAATCCAGGCAGTGGAAGCCAGGAAGTGATTTTGTCTCAGTAGAGTGAGCCTTCACAATGTGAGTTGGGGAAAGTGTGTGAAGTAGGGAAATAAACCATTTCTACCTTGCATGTTTCCTTGTTACATGATTTAACCCAACTACCCATGATAGAACTGGAAACTTCCTTCCCCATATTTAGAGCCCTACTAAATTCACGGCCATGAAAAACACATCACGGACCATGAAATCTGGTCTTTTGTGTACTTTTATCCTATACTATACAGATTTCACAGGGAAGATCAGAGTTTCTCAAACTGGGGATCCTGACCCAAAAGGGATTTGCAGGGACCTCGCTGCATTGCCACCCTTACTTCTGCACTGCCTTCAGAGCTGGGTGGCTGGAAAGCAGTGGCAACTGGTCAGGCACCCAGTATTGAAGGCAGCAGCACAGAAGTAATGGTGGTAATAATACCATGCCTTCCTTACTTCTGCGCTGCATGGGTGGCCAGAGAATGTCGCAACTCTGCAGGCAGCAGCGCAGAAGTAGGGGTGACAATACCATACCATACCATCCTTACTTCTATGCTTCTGCTGGCTCTGCCTTCAGAGATGGGCTCCTGGCCAGCAGCTGCCACTCTCTGGCTGCCCAGCTCTGAAGGCAGCACCGCCACCAGCAGCAGCGCAGAAGTAAGGGTAGCAGTGCTGCAACCCCTCCCCCCCTACAATAACCTTGCGACCTGCCCGCCTTTTTGGGTCAGAACCCCTACAATTACAACACTGTGACATTTCAGGTTTAACTAGCTGAAATCATGAAATTTATGATTTTTAAAATCCTATGATTGTGAAATTGACCAAAACGGACGGTGAATTTGGTAGGGCCCTAGCCATATTGAATGCTTCCTAAGGAATTAAGAAGAAAAATGATTTGAGGGCTTACTTATTCTAAGCAGAACAGAGAGATATTCCCACCAACTAAGAAAGATGGAAGATTTATTTTCAGATTAACGCCAAAAAGCCATACTGGCAAAAACAATGTTGAATTGCAATGGTCAGGGTAGCAAGTATTCTACCCCTGACAAGGACAGCTTATTGTGTAGCTACACCTGACTTTAGGCATATACATCATCTCCAGTACCATCAGACCACCACTAAAATTAGGCATGAGCTACATCTAGGAAGCACTTTTTTTTGCTAATAATCATAGCCTGCATGTACTCCAGTTATTCAACGTTCATCAGCAACCAAAGTTGTAGCTCACTATTAGCTGCTTTTTGTTAGTCTGAGTTTTATGTCGCAAAGCATTGAAGTGACACCAGTAAGTTCTTCCTAGCTGGGGCTTGTTACACACTGAATAGGTTCTTCTTTCCCATGTCCAGGAGACAGCACAATGCTCAGCAATTCCCTCGAATCTCAGTGGGTGCAATGGGGAAATATAATTAAATGGATTTTTTTCTGGGGCTGGTGGTTTTGCTCTGCTCTAGAGCAGAAACACTAATAAAGTAGTGATAGAACTAGCCTATGTTTTGCTACTGAGGAGTCAGAGTACAGAAAGTACAAACAGAACATAGTCAGAGACCTCAGACTCAGAGATGTGTGTAGCCTAGCGTTACCAACTGAATTGGCCAGTGTAACTTGTCTGTTTGAAAGGCTTCACTCAAGTGCCTTTAAGGTTTGTTCCTATAATTTCAAACCACAGAACAAAACTAAACTCTCCTGACTTTTATTTTTCTGCAGGAGTCTCATGATTTGAGTGGGTCTGTTTGACATGCACCTATCCGTCCTCCCAGGTTGATTAGCATTCCAGTGAGCCAGCCGCAAAGCTTTTCCCCACTTGTTCAGGCTGGATTTATGCTTTCTGCATCTGGTGTTATGCAAACATATTTTTCTTCCCTTTCAGTTGAACCTCTGCCCATCTTCACATAGAGGGCCTCATTTCAAAAGAGGGATTATTCCCTGTGTATTTAAATACATAGGAAACAGGAAACCATCTAGAAGTACACAGTGATCTCATTGCTGTATCACTTTTCCCACAAGCCCATTTTGGAATCAAAGACAAGATCCCGGGGCTTACAGCTCAAAGCCACTCAACCTGAGAGACTGATTGTCCTTGCATTCCCTCTCTTGGCTCTCAGCACAGTGCAGAGGAATCAAGAAGGTTCTGAGAGTGCATTTGGTGTAACATTTCAGTGTTGAGGCCTGGGATGTTGCCTTAATTAGTAATTTCCTGGAAGGATTAGTGATGGTATTGATAGAAAATGCAGTGGAACAACCTTAATTCTAAATTAAGTGAAAAGTGTGTGTGTGTGTGTGTGTGTGTGTGTGTGTGTGTGTGTGTATTTGAGAAACAATGGCATTCTTTCCAAAGAATCAAAGGTAGGTGCTGCTACCTGTCAACTTTTCTAACGTTGTCGTCAGTGTTACTGTGAAACCTACTTTTATGTCCAGGCATTTTGAACAAAACTGAAATCATCAGATCTTTAAAAGTCTAGATGTCTCACTGCCCCTACACCTTTTTTCACTTGTTAATTCTGAAAAATCATTGTGAATTTCCTGTTGCTATTCTTCAGAAAGTTCATTTTAAAAAATTAACAACACATAATAGGGGCAATTTCACCTCCAAAACCAATTGAAATCCAGCCCAAATCTATAGTGACCAAAAATCATTCTATCCAGGTCAAGGTATGTATGTGGCCATCATTCCTAGTACATAAGCACCACCAAAGTACTGATTTATGTCTATTTTTCAATCTCTTGTTTCTTTTCTAACACAGCTAAAGATAGCAGTGAAGATGCAGTGGCATAGGTTGTTACAAGCATGCCAGGAACCCTCGGTATATACATCAATAGCCTGTGCCAGGGTCCATGCACCACTCTTTACTGCTATTTTTAGCCATGATAGCTAGATTAAAACTAGTGCAGGTGTGCCTACCCGAGCTGCAATCACACTTCTGATTACAATGTCGACACACCTGAAGTGTACGTGGAAAAATTATTGAGGGAAAATGAAGTTGAAGAAATTAGTTTTGCATTTAGTTCTGAAAGTGGTTCTGTGATAGCCTCACTCCCAAGAGATGTAAGGATGAAATCTACACTTAAAATGCTACAGTGGCATAGCTGTAGTGCTTCAGTGCGGACTCTTACTACATGGACAGGAGGAGTTCTCCCGTCACTCTAGGTAATCCACCTCCCTAAGTGGCAGCAGCTAGTTCGACGCAAGAATTCTATCCACCTAGCGCTGTCTACAAAGTGGGTTAGGTTGGTATAGCTACATCTCTCATGGATGTGGATTTTTCACACCTTTGAGCAATGTAGCTATGCCAGTGTAAGTTTCCAGGGTAGGTCAGTCCGGAGTCCCTTAGGGTTTGTCTATACAGCGTGGCAGAGCATGCCAGCGGGGTGTGATTTGTAAAGCATATGAAGGTGATGCACTATAACTGCCCCATGTAGACCCTGCTATCATGTTCTAAAAAGTTCCTACTTCGCGTTAACATAATCTTGTTTGAAACTGAACTATGTTAACGTGAAGCAGGTACCTTTTAGAGCAGTGGTGGGCAACCTGCGGCCTGTGGGCCGCACACGGCCCGTCAGGGTAATCCGCTGGTGGGCTGTGAGACAGTTCGTTTAAATTGACCGTCTGCAGGCATGGCTGCCCACAGCTCCCAGTGGCTGCGGTTCGCTGGTCCTGACCAATGGGAGCACTAATGGATTACCCTGAAGGGCCGCGTGGGCCTGCTGGCCGCAGGTTGCCCACCACTGTTTTAGATTGTGCCAGCAGGGTCTACACGTGAGACTTATAGCACAGCATGTTACGGTGCTTAACAAACCCCTTTGCCTGGTGTGGTTTGCTGGTGCCATGTAGACAAGCCCTTAGTTTAGGTGAAGTTACTGTGAAAGTTCTTTTTTTTTTACTCCAAAGCATCCCCTTTGGGTTAACGGTTTCATTGTTCCAGTGGGATGTACCAGTAATGTGAGGTCATTGTTGCAAAGGTAGAGGCTTCCTTTTAGAGAGCTAGGGCCAAACCCCTGGAAGGTTTTAAATACCAAACCAAATATCTTGCACTGGGATGTCTTATATTCAGTGGGAAGCCAGCACAGAGCGCAGAGCACCAGTGATGTGCCCAAACCAGTCTGTGTTGCTAAGATGACTGATTTCTCCATTTTAGAGAGCACTTTACAGACTGTGTCTTTATTTCTATGTGAAATGACTTGTGATAAGCAAGCCATGGATGGGGCAAATGCACAGATCACTGTGACAAGTTCTGTGTTTGATAGATAGGGCACAACTTTTCTGTCCAATTGCCTAGAGAAATGAGAGTTGTTTTGTTGTCATGGCTATGTGGGTAACAGACTGATTTACCAGTCTGAGGGCAGATGTTCTGGATAGTGGGGTTTGCTCTAGAGGAAGCAATTTTTTCAAAGTGCTTTCCTCTTCCTAAAGTATTATCTTAGTCTTACCTCAGTTCAACTTTAGCTAGCTGCTCCTAGTCCTCATACAGATTTCAGTGAGGCACTGAAAAAGCTGTGCCTTGAAAAAGATGGAGAGTTGTGAAGATTATGTAAATTCACTTCCTAGTGCACAGGTATTCGCATAATTAATAAAAAACCCAAACACATTCACAATTAGCACCTCTATTTGGCAATCTCAGCAGAGAAGCTAAAGACTGAATGAGCATGGAAACTGAACTAGTCTCTCCTTCTTAGAGGAGATTTCTCCAGAAATGGTTAAGACACTGGTGGACTAGGAAAGTTTGCACAGCTACTGCCAACACTATATCTCGTATTCCTGGGGAAATTCTGTGCCAAAAAATTAAAAATTCCGCCCACAATATTTTAAAAATCTGCATGTTTTATTTGTTAAAATAACAGAATATAATCACACTGGTTTCAATTATTTTGGTAATTTATTTAAACTACAATACAATGGATGGACAATGGGAGTGGGGAGTATTGGAGGAAATCCCCAAACCCCCTCTGTCTAATAGTAATGTAGCTAGTAATGTCCCTTTACTTCTAGTTATTAGTCAACAAATATATGCAACCATATGCTCAATGTTACATCATAAGCAACAATAGCTCAGCTTCTTTACCTCTCCAAAGTAGGGACACACGAGCTGGGATCTGCCTAGAACGGGAGATAATGAGTTCCCAAGACAGGAGACTGATGTTACAATTTGTAGTGACAATAGCTATCTGGTCATACTCTTCCTCCTCCTCCTTGTTTCTCACCATCAATACAAACATATCTCACTTCTGCCCCCCAAATCCAAATTTTGTAAAGAGAAGAAATGCAAGTCATCAGTATTGCAGCACGATGCTGCAGTTACAAAATGGGTTGCCTCAGAATGTTCTTATTTTAATTAGTTGTATTACATTTGTGCTTAGAAGCCTCAATCAAGATAGAAGTGCCATTGTGCTAGACCCTGTAAAAGAGGCAGCCCCAAAGAGCTTAGTCTAAACAGACATGCCAGACATGGGGTGGAAGAAGAAACATAGGCACAGACATGTGAAGTGACTTTCCTAAGACCCGATAGGATATTTGGCAGGAAGATAGACTTGTAATTCCCTAGGTTTTAAATTCTCAAGGTGACTTAGACAAGTAGATGAGTGTAAATAATATCTATCTTCAGGCTTTCTAGGCTGTCCAGTGCCTTAGTATTCATAGATGGCTAAAATGGTAGGAATAGAATAAAATTCCAACTACTGTACTATAGAATTTAGCACAGAATTCAAGCTGGATGCCAAATGTACATTCCTCTTTTTGGTTGGGGTCGGGGAAAGGTTGATTAACTATTTAATTGTGTCTTTTCATTTTTTACTAACTTCTGAACTTCCTGGTTCCAGCCAGGACTGGAAGCAGACACACCAGAATACAGACTCTTCTAAGATTTTTCAGGCCAATTTTGCAGGCTCTAAACCCACCCAGGTATTTCAAGTGAGTAGCCAAGGTTTTAGTTGCTTACTGAGACTGAGCTTCAGGACCTTCTGAGGTTCTCCCATCACTAGGA
The DNA here is from genome assembly GCF_013100865.1 of Trachemys scripta elegans. Taxonomy (NCBI): domain Eukaryota; kingdom Metazoa; phylum Chordata; order Testudines; family Emydidae; genus Trachemys; species Trachemys scripta. The sequence continues at coordinate 103,746,223 of NC_048300.1, forward strand.
ATTACTCGGTCCAAATTTTACAGTAGACCTAAACATTCCTGTCAATATTTAGTCTTCATTCAGTTGATATTTGAGGCTCACCTCGAACAGGTCCTAACTATCACATGCAACATTTTCACAGGTTACTGCAGCAATGAATGCGAGGGAGATAGGCTTGATCCTGTGCTACTGAGCACAGTGGGAGTTTTACCATTGAATTCAATGGGAGCAGGATGGAGGCCCACATCTATGGCCTCAATCCAGCAAAACATTTGGGTTCCAATAAGAATACTCATATGCTTAAAGCTATGTGCATGCCTAAGTGCTTTGCTGGATCAACACCTATGAGAAGAAAAGACACTGTAATTTAATTGATTCATGTTGATGATCATTGCAACTGTTCAAAAAAAAAGTCGTGATGACCTCAACATTGAATTAATGGATTTCTCTCATGTCTTCAACAACAAGGAGAATGCTCTGAACTAGCTATTAGTAAATTTGGCGGGCAGGCAGGGAGAAGGGCTGCTTAATCTATTTGAAAAGTTAGCAGCCTAATCAGCTTCCAAATTTCATGGACTGAACTCAAAAAGCCTGACTGCTGACAGAAGAGACTTCTCTGAGCAGGTAAGGATTTGGGGTAAAAATTTCAAACGCACCCAAGTGACTTAGCCTAAGTCCCACCGACTTTCAATGAGAATTAAGCTCCTAAGTGCTTAAGTCGCTTTTGAAAATGGGACTTAGGTGCTTCTGAAAACTTTATTCTTGTTAACTATTTTCTCATGCAAACACTGACTGCTATAGTCTTGCTGCAATAGGATTCTCAGCTGTATCAATTAGATTTAAAGCAGTAATTGCTCCCCTTTCCTAAATATAAAAGCGGATCCAAGTACATTACTCTCTGCCACTAGGCATTACCACATAGCTAAACAGCAAAGAAGAGGTGTGAAAGTTGGACGCAGACTAGGGCAATCAGCATAGACTGATTTAAATACCTGGACAATAAAGCAACTGAATGAGAAGATAAGCAGCATCAGGCAAAAGTCTTCTTTCAAAATAAAATCCCTTCAGACACAGAGTCTTGATATGTTTAAATCAAACATATTCAAAAAACATGACATGTAAGTAAATTCAAAACTAAGAAAACAGTTCTGGATGCTGAACACTTTTAGTTAATGGGTTCTGCAGTACCTTCTTTGAATGGAAAAGCTATTGTGTGGAAAAGCTTAGTATATGTGTGTGTGTGTGTATATATATATATCTTTTCTGCAGTAATGGCCATCCCAATGTATCCAAAATGTCATTTCCTTTGAATGTTTATGCATGGGGCATAAAGGTAATGTTGGCAAGAAACTCTGCTTTGAACCATTTGCAAGAATCCAGCCATGATTAGCTACTACCACTAGCGCTGGTCTTAAGTGTGCTTAACTGTAGCTTGGAAGCTTGGATACTTCAAGGTGTCTAACCAAAAAAATGTCATTGCGTCTTCAGGAAAGCATCTGGAGAAGGAACTGGTTCCTGCCATGTGGTTTTTGGCAGATGCATGCCGCCATGTCATTTCAGAGTGAGGTTTATGCAGTACGAAGTGTCATTCAATACAAACAGCACAACAAAAATGTTTCCTGTCATGCTGACAGTCCTAACCTCCAAACTGCTCCCGCCCTTAGCCACAAAAAGATTGAGGGTGTTCAAAACATTATTGTTATGCTTGGGTCAGGGCTAGTTGACGTGGCTTATTTAATTAATTTGTTGTGTATCTGTCATTGGAGTTTGCCCTTCATGTCTTAGGTGCAACTGAACTAGAAGTTAAAACCCTCTCAAAATGTAGTGTTCTTACGGGTCTTGATTCAAACATAAGCTGCTAGAGTCTAGAACTGGTTGGAAATGTTTTGACAGAAAGCCTTTCTGCCAGAAAATGCTGATGTGTCAAAAGCAAAATGTTTGGCAGAAACGTGATCTTTGAACTAAAGTTAGTTTTGAAAGAAAATTTTAAAATATCATTTCAATAAGGCTGGAACACAATATTTCAACCTTTTCAGAATGGGACATTTTGATTTTCAATTTCAAAATTACTTTTTTGTTTTAATTTAAAGAATTTTGTATTTATATAAAATAAAGTCAAAGTCTGAACAAAATGTTTCAAGCTACCTGAAACCCTTTTTTTCCAGAATTACTTTTTGCAGGAATTTTAGAATTGTTTTTGCTTGTTTGTTTTCGGTTCTTTCTGCTCGAAAGAAATTTAAACTTGTGGAATTCCCCACAAAATGAAAAAATGGAGTTCCTGCCAGCTTTACTAGAGTCATCATATTTTTCACCTGCCCTATGACATATACATCACTATTTCACACTTTAATGATTGTATTTAGTCTCAATAGTTACCATATTAACTCTTTCAAGGACTAATACATTTCGGTCGGGGGGGGGGGGGGGTTCAAAAATTTGCTAACTGCATCAGAGGAAAAATTGAATCCTATTTTAAATTTTCACCTCACAGTTTTTTGGAATCTACAAACCAAGATCCACAGCCTCTGCAGACTCCAAATTTCACACACATCAGAAGATCAGGAACAGGACAGTTTTCAGATTTTACAGTTAACTATATAGAGATTTCCCCCTTATTCACCATTACCAAATCCACTAAAAGCAATAGCCAGGGAGAGACAGAGAGAGTGAGAGAATACAGAGTATAGGAGGGTAGTCAGGGTAAGTTTGAATGTGACCGAGGGAAGAAATGAATGAAAACTAGGAAGAGAAAAATATTAAAGAGAGAAATTGAAGAACAATGGAAGGAAGAAATAGAAAAAGGAATTCTTTGAAAATAAATGGGAAACTTGTCAGCTATTGTAAACACACACAAGTTCCCACTAATATCTAGCCAGAGGCATTGCAAATAATGATCTTATATTTATACAGCACCTTTAACACGGCAGCACCTTACAAAGATAATCCACAATACATAGGGAGCTCTGCATTCACCGAAGTAAGCTATCACATGCTACACAATGATTTGGGGATGGTAGTAAGTATACTGTATCAATCAGAAAATCTAGGAGGGAGTTAAGTGAGCGGAATGTAGCTATTTGTGTTGGAATTTGGCCAAGACACAGGGGTTAGACCCCTTGTTTTAATGATCACATGAGATAGGGACCCTGGTTTTACTTCTCATCCAAAGGACAGCAGCACCAGAAGCATAGTATCCACGACCAGTTCCACAACATTATGTACAGTGTTGAGTCAGAGGAAAGTATATTACCTACTAAATCATCAACACCACTTCTCATCGTACCCAGATGTTCCAAAAGATCTCTAATTCAATAGCGACCCAACCCAAACCTGTTGTACCTATTAGGTTGAATGGAATCACAGGACAAGGAGGTGTAAATAAATGCAGGTACAAGAACTATATACTAAAAGAGAAGGCTCTCGGGTGCATCTTGTAAAAGGCTTCTATGTCATGTTAACAATATATATGTCACAGTGCATCACAACCACTAAACAATCTTGGAACAAATTACCAAGGGAAGTGGTGGATTCTCCATATCTGGAACTCTTCAAATCAAGCCTGGATGCCTTGCTGGAAGATATGCTTTAGTCAAACAAGTTATTGGGCACAGTAGCGGAGTAATGGGATGAAATTCTAGAGCTTGGGTTATACAGCAGGTCAGATTAGATAGTCTAATAATCCCTTTTGGTCTTAAAAAAATCTGTGAATCTTGATTAAAAGTATAAAACAAAGATATGGAAAGTTAGAGATGGCGAAAATTCAGAATTTTAAGTTGTCCCTGTGGCGCTCCATTTCAAGGGTGCATGCATGCCCATGCACCTTTGATGGGAAATTTTAGGTAGCAGTGTTGATGTGTCCATGCTTGCACCCTGCACTTCCTTGTGCTCTGATCCAAGGGCATATAGGGAAGGGCAGACCTACCACCGCTCCAGTTCCTTCTCAACTGCCTGCAGCCTGAGATGGAACATTGTGGTGTCTGTTGGTTAGCTTTGCTAATCCTTTGCCTTTCCCTTCTTTCTTTCTTTCATTCTTTCTCTTTCTTTTTATTTTACTTCAGCTTTGTTATTGTTTTTCTTGCACTTCCATGCATTTTGAGAGGGACCACCCCATTCCCCACCCTCACTGGCTAGGGGCTCCCCTGCTGGGGCTCAGTTCCTTTGTTTGGAGCCTTTTTTTCTGCTCAGGATATACCCAGAACCGCAAGGTTTAAGACTTGCCAGACCTGCAAAAGTTTCTTTCACCCCCCCTCCATCCCCCTGCCTACACTGATGGACACTCCAGCTGCCTTAGGGTGTAAGGTCTGCACTGGCTTCAACAACAGATCTAGGAAGCTAAGGGGAGACAGGCTTAATTTACTCTAAGCATTCCTTGAGGCCTGCTACCAATTCGGGACCCAACTCCTCCCACCGTATATTGGCTCTGGAAGATCTGAGTGTCCTGTTGACTCCCACAGCTCCAGCGAGCAAGTCCCAGGGGACAGCTTCAAAATCCCTGAAGCACTTTAAAAAGAGAAGGCACAAGTCCCCTGATAGGGAGTCGAAGAGGAAGGGGAAGTCACCCCAAAGGTCAGTTAGTAAGGAGACCTTGTGTCCCAGTGCAGGTCCCCTCAGGCTCCAAGCCCCCCAGAATCTCACATATCTTCAGAAAAGGCTTCTGGTTCCTCCCACACCGAGAAGCCCATTTGGCACTGGCATCAGTACCCATTAGATACAGAGCCTGCTAGATACAAAGAGTCCTTGAAGAAACAAGCACTGGTTCTGGCTCCTCTGGTACCAGCCCCACTAGCAGGCCAGGCACATTAGGGACATGCAGATTACCCAGCTACACTGTTCCTGGTACTGATAACTATATTGCAGCTGGTTATCTCATCAGTACTGAGCAATTACTGCTCTCATAGAATCTCCTAGTCCTTGAGGAACCTGACTCCCGTCTCCTGGTAGGTGCCAAAAGAGATCATCTGATAGCACCTAGTTGAGGCAATGCCATCACACCCTTCAGTGCACACATTTCCACCATTTCTGATATTACCATTGGTGCCCAAATGACTGGCCCCTCCACTAGAAACAGGGTACGATACTTCCCTGGATTCTGGAGTCTCCATCCAAGGTTCCATGATCCTCCCATTTAGACCTCCCTTCTCTGTAATCTACTTGGAAGAGGAACTCCCAGGAACCAGTCAGTGATGATCCGCCAACCACCTTGGCAGGAGCACCCTGGGGGGGTCCAGCACCATCACTCTATGCTCCATCACAGTGGGCCTTCTGGAATCCTGGGGCCCCATACAGAGACCCATACTATAGGACACCCTCCCAAAGGAGGTCCCACTTTAAGGAACCTGGGAGTTAAGGAAGGGGTGCCAACAACTAATAAGTCCTCTTCCTCTCCCCGTCCTACACAAATGACGTCAAGGTCTTCCAGCACTTTCTGAAGAGGATAGTGAGGTCCTTACAAATACCCTTGGAGGAAATGCAAGAACTGCAACACAGCTTGGTGGCTCTTCTTGTCAATAAATGACGCATTACTAACACCAATCAAAAATGATATGGCAGGAACCTGCCACTCTCCCTCCCACCTGCAGAAGGGCATCCAAAAAGTATTAGGTCCATCCAAAGGTCTTAGAGTATCTCTTCTACCATCCCACATCAAATTCTCTTGTGGTGGATACAATAAATGAAAGGTACAGACAACATCGCTCCAAGACCACATCACAAGGAGTTCAAATTTCTGGAATTCCTTGATTGCAAAAGCTACTCAACAGCTGCACTTCAGCTTACCATAGGTAATTACCATGTCTAATGGCTAAATATAACTCTATGAACTATAGCAAATTCTCTCATTTTATTGATTATCTGCCACAAGATCAGAAAGATCAATTCCAAGCCCTCATCTCCAAAGGCCAGATAGTTGCCAAAGCCTCCTTGCAGGCCTTGTTGGATGCAGCTGACATGGCCTCTCGCGCTATTGAAACCATCATAGTAATGTGCTGTGCTTCATGGCTACAATCTTCCAGGCTTCCCAGAGAGGTCCATAACAGAGCTGACAATCTCCCTTTCAAAGGCCCCAAGGTCTTCAGCAATGCCATGGACAGTCCTGCCATTCATTAAAGGATTTGAGAGTAGATCTTTGTTCCTTGGGCATTTATATTCCTGCAACCAAAAGGAAATTTAGCAAATCACAGCCAGTCCAGAGATCTCCTCCAGCACAATGCCATATATATCAGAAAACTGCAGAACCACTATGGAAGATGCCTAGGTACCAGAGGAAAAATTCCTCATCCACTACTACCAAGCAGCCATCATCTTCCTCCAAGCGGTCCTTTTGATCCTTTGATCAAGAGCCACGATTCACTCCCCCTGAACTGACAGCTGCACCACTCTTTCCCTTCACATCCTATGAGGATTATCTTTCCCTTTTCAGACCATCATGAGAGCAAATCACATTGAACGGATGGATGCTAGAAGTCATTGCATCAGGTTACACCATTTGCTTCAGCTCCATTCCCCTGCCCCTCTTCTACCCCCCTCAATCCCCTTTTCGGGACTCTTCTGCTTCTGGAGGTGACTGAATCAGTTCACCTTCCTTTCACTCCAGTTACTTTCGGGTATCCAAGAAGAAAGGAGGATGGAGACCAATCTTAGGTCTCAGAAGTGTGAACACCTTCATCTGGACACAGAGCTTCTGGATGGTAACTTTAGCAGCAATAATATCATCTCTAGCTCCAGGGGATGGGTTTGTGGCCCTCAGCTATGCATCCCACTCACTAATGCTGTCATAAATATAAAGGGAAGGGTAACAACCTTTATGTATGCAGTAACATAAATCCCTCCTGGCCAGAGGTACAGAATCACTTACCTGTAAGGGGTTAATCAGTTCAATTAACCTTGTTGGCACCTGACCAGAAGGACCAATGGGGAAAGAAGATACTTTCAAATCTGGGGGTGGGGGGAGGCTTTGTTTATTCTCTTGTGTGTGTGTTGGCTCTTGGGACAGAGGCAGGAAAAAACATCTCCTAAAAAGATCCTGAAATGATAGATCTAAAATTACAGAAATTGTAAGTTGTAGCAAGGAATGAGTTAGATTATCTTTTGTTTCAGCTTGTGAATTTTCCCTATGCTAAGAGATAATTTTATTCCTGTTTTGTAACTGGGAAGCAGAATCAGAGGGGAATCCTCTGGGTTTTAAATCTTTTTATTTACCCTGTAAAGTTATCTTCCATCCTGATTTTGCAGATGAAATTCTTTTACTTTTTTTTTTTAATAAAATTCTTCTTTTAAGAACTTGATTGGTTTTTAGTGTCCTAAAAACCCACGGGTCTGGTCTGTGCTCACCTTGTTAACCTATTTGGTTGGTATATTATTCTCAAGCCTCCCCAGGAAAGGGGGTGAAGGGGCTTGAGGGAATATTTTGGGGGGGATAGGGGTTCAAGTGGCCCCTCCCTGAATGTTTGTTTAAATCACTCGGTGGTGGCAGCAATACCATCCAAGAACAAGGAAAAGAATGTGTGCCTTGGGGAAGTTTTTAACCTAAACTGGTGAAATATAAGCTTAGGGGGTCTTTCATGCGGGTCCCCACATCTGTACCCCAGACTTCAGAGTGGGAGGGAATCCTGACAGATGCTTTCTATGATTCATGGTTAGCAACAATTACTACCAAAACTGAGTGCTCCCTTTTGAACTCTCAACCACTCTGGGAGTCTTTATCAAAGTACTTTTGGTTGTTGCAGTCCAGCTACCACAATTGGGGATAATGGTCTTTTGTTATTTTGATGACTGACTCCTCAAGGACCAGTCCCTTCCTGAGATGCAGTCTGTGACCTGCAAGGGCCTGGCCCTCTTCTGCTCCCTGGGACTGAGACTCAGCATAGAAAAGTTAATTTGGCACCTGTCCAATGCACTGATTTCATAGGGGTCACCCTGGATTACACAGTTACCCAACCCTTCTTGCCTGTGGAAAAGATTCAACACTATGACCAACCTCTTCTCTCCTTTCAGAGGTGCCTTGAACCATGGCACAGGCCTTCCTGCACCTGCTAGGCCACATGGAAGCCTGCACATTCATTACATCCCATTTCAGACTGCATTCAAGGTGTCTCCAAGCCTGGCTCAGGATGGTCTACACACCCAACAACTACAGCTTGACAAAGAGGGTATCCATTCTGCAGAAGGTTCTTGATTCCCTCAGTTGGTGGAAGGATCCCTGCAAGGTCTGTATAGGGGCCCCATTCTCACATCCTTCCCCCCCAAGGACTGTTACCACAGACTCCTCATTGCTGGGTTGGAGAGCACACTTTTAGGGCCTTACTGCACAAGGCAGATGGACTTCCTGGAAATCAACCTCCATATCAACATACTCAAACTCTGAGTGTTCCTGTGCATGCAACCATTTTCTGCCCTTTATAGAGGGACAATCAGTCAGGCTCTTGAGGGACAACTGAGTAACCATATACTATATAAACCTCAAAATCCCTGTCCTAGGGCGCAGAGGCAATAAAGCTTTGGAACTGGTGCATTGCTCACCACACAGATCTCAGCAACATACCTATCCAGTTTGCACAACACCATAGATGACACACTGGTGACTATGAATGGGAACATAGCAACCTAATCCTATGGGAAATTTTCCTCACCTGGGACTTCCCAGAGGTAGACTTTTCCCCAATCCCATCCAACACAAAATACTGCAAAATTTTGCTTAAGGGGAAGTCACAGATGATGTTCTCATGATCCCTTGGTGACGAGCACTGCCCAATGCTTTCCCACTGACACTGCTACTTCTCAAATGCCTGAACAGAGTAAAACAAGAGAAAGCCAAAATCATTCTCATAACACCAGTTTGGCCAAGGAAGATATGGTTCCCAGACCTGATTCATCTATCCCTACAGCCACCTCTTCACCAGCCTCTGACACCAGATCAGCAGACACAAAAATCAGGGAAACTAAAGCACCCCAACCTCACCCTACATCTCAAGGTCTGGCTCCTGGATGGCTTGGGCCTAGAGATGAACTGGTCATCCAGAGTACACAGCATACTACTGAAGAGTGGGAAACTACTGACAAGAAAAATTATGCAAAAATTGAGTCAATTCCATTCCAGATGCATCCAAAGAGGATTGTCTCCGTCGAGTTCTGTCTCACTCACATACTCAACTACATCTTGAGCTTAAAAACTTCAGGTTTATCACTGAGTTTCATCACCTTCCAATTTGTTATAGCTTTTCACTCACCTGTGGATGCCGTTTCCATATTTGCACCACCACCAACATCCTAGTTCATCAAGGGCTTGGCCAACCTCTTTCTTCATGTCAGAAAACCTACACTGCTTTGGGACCGCAGTCTTTTTTTAAACAGCTTAAGGAAACCACCCTTCGAGCCCCTAGTGAACTGCTCTCTCCTCCACTATACCAACAAAATGACAGTGTCTAAATTAGCTGCTACCACTCAAGAAAGAGATCTTGGAGTCATTGTGGACAGTTCTCTAAAAACATCTGTTCAATGTGTAGCGGCAGTCAAAAAAGCTAACCGAATGTAAGGAACCATTAGGACAGGGATAGATAATAACACAGAAAATATCATAATGCCAGTATATAAATCCATGCACGCCCACATCTTGAATATTGTGTGCAGTTCTCAAAAAAGATATATCAGAATTGGAAAAAGTGCAGAGAATGACCATGAAAATGATTACAGGTATTTAAAAGGCTCTATATGAGAAGAGATTAAAAAGACTGGGACTGTTCAGCTTAGAAAAGAGATGACTAAGGGGTGATATGATAGCGGTCTATAAAATCATGAACGGTATGTCGAAAATGAATAAGGAAGTGTTATTTACCCCTTCACAGAACATAAGAACGAGGAGTCACCCAATGAAATTAATAGGCAGCAGGTTTAAAACAAACATAAGGAAGTACTTCTTCACACAATGCACAGTCAACCTGTGGAACTTGTTCCAGAGGATGTTGTGAAGGCCAAAAGTATAACTGTGTTAAAAAAGAATTAGATAAGTTCATGGAGGATCAGTCCATCAATGGCTATTAGCCAAGATGGTCATGGATGCAACCCCATGCTCTGGGTGTCCCTAAGCCTCTAACTGCCAGAAGCTAGGAGTGAAAAATCTGGCACTAGTCACTGTGGGAAGACAGGATACTTAGCTAGACAGACCATTGCTTTGACCCAGTATGGCCATTCTTATATTCTTATGAGCTCTTCCAAAATGCATAATTTTCTGCTGCCAGTGACATAAATCAAGTTATTGAGGGTGAGGGGTGTGCGCGACTGTGGTTATACTGCATCTGGTCATGCGGTATCAAACACTATTTACATATTACAGTCACCCTATTATTCACATAGAATGGTCACAGGCAAATCTGGATTTCTAAGACTCTCTAAACTGAAAATGATCCCAGTTTGTGGCTGTATGAGAAAGCATGATCTCAGAATGAAACTATATATGATCAAGTTTAGTTGGGAATCTATCATTATCTGCAGCTATTGTCATCATTTGATTATAAGGCACATTATGAACTATACTAGAAACAACCATTGTTATACAAATATCACAGGGACCCGGAAAAGTAAGGTACAGTAGCACATACAAAATGCATACTCTTCTGAGAACAAGTTATTCATATTTCTCCTCTTACATCAGGAATAAAATTTGTTGCAGAAAAGGTGCTAATATGAAAGTACAAATGATTTCAGTGGTTCCCCTTAGAGAAAGCAGGGTAGCTACTGAAATAAGGAGATAGTAAAAACAACATTTTAGATGAAGAGCTGTTGCCATAATAACAGGACTAAAGTCACATACCGTGGATACATTTAGCCCAATAATATTTCGAGCTTTGGAGGGGAAACTCTGGCATGATGTATAACATTACACACATTACTGAATCAGTGTGGAAAATTAAGAACCAAAAATAATCTCCGCTAAGATGAACTGAAACTGTTTATAATGCAATTAAAAGTTCCAGTTAGCTACCCCTTCTCCGTTTCCCCTGCAGGCTTTCCTGTGTTATCATTCCTGGGGTCCCATTAATTCTCAAAATCTCTGCTAGGTTGGTCACAGACTTCAAATCTAGGGAGTTCCTGTGGAGAGGGGGGGGAAAGCATTGCATTCTGGGATGACTCTGGCCTGGTGCAGCCTTAGAGCATATAGGTTTTGAACAGAGCACTTGACCAAAGCACCGTAAAAAGGCTTTCAGAACAGTCTGCTCCCCAGCTTCCCTGCAATATCACTAAGGGTATGTCTACACTACGAAATTAGGTCGAATTTATAGAAGCCGGTTTTATAGGAATCGGTTGTATACAGCCGATTGTGTGTGTCCCCACATAAAATGCTCTAAGTGCTCTAGTCGGCGGACCGCGTCCACAGTACCGAGGCTAGCGTTGACTTCCGGAGCATTGCACTATGGGTAGCTATCCCACAGTTCCCGCAGTCTCCGCCGCCCATTGGAATTCTGGGTTGAAATCCCAGTGCCTGAATGATGCAAAACAGTGTCGCGGGGGGTTCTGGGTACATGTCGTCAGGCCCCTCCCCCTCCGTCAGAGCACCGGCAGACAATAGATTCGCGCCTTTTTACCTGGGTTACCTGAGCAGACAACATACCACGGCAAGCATGGAGCCCGCTCAGATCAGCTCACCGTCACCATATGTCATCTGGGTGCCGGCAGACGTGGTACTGCATTGCTACACAGCAGCAGCAGCTAACTGCCTTTTAGCAGTAGACGGTGTAGCATGACTGGTAGCCATGGGGCTGGCAGCTGTAGGGCTGCATTGCACCAGCCCCTTGCCTTTTGGTAGAAGATGGTATATTACAACTGGTAACCCCGTCGTTGTTGTACTGCAGTGGCTGTCAATCATGGGCACCTGGGCAGACATGCTACTGTCTCGATGATGATGGCTATCAGTCATAGTATGCTATTTTCTGCCAGTTGCCCAGTATTGTCTGCTAAGCACCCAGAAGAGGCCGAGGGCGATCTGAGTGCTGGCAGATGTGGGGCTGGCAGACGTGGGGCTGTATTGCTACACAGCAGCAGCCCCTTGCCTTTTGGTAGAAGATGGTATATTACGACTGGTATCCATCGTCGTCGTACTGCAGAGGCTATCAGTCATGCTGCACCGTCGGCTGCCAGCTTAAGATGTAAAAAATAGATTTGTTCTGTATTCATTTGCTTCCCCTCCCTCCGTGAAATCAACGGCCTGCTAAACCCAGGGTTTTCAGTTTAATCTTTGGGGGGACCATTCTGCGTGACAGTTGTTTGTGTTTCTCCCTGATGCACAGCCACCTTTCTTGATTTTAATTCCCTGTACCTGTACGCCATGTCGTCACTCGGCCCTCCCTCCCTTCCGCCCTCCCTCCTTCCCCTGGTCCGTCAGATACTAGTTTCGCGCCTTTTTTCAGACCAGGCACCATAACTAGCACTGGAATCATGGAGCCCGCTCAGATCACTGCGGCAATTATGAGCACTATGAACACCACACGCATTGTCCTGGAGTATATGCAGAGCCAGGACATGCCAAGGCGAAACCCGGACCAGCCAAGGAGGCGATTGCAGTGCGGCGAAGAGAGTGATGAGGAAATTGACATGGACATAGACCTCTCACAAGGCACAGGCCCCAGCAATGTGGAAATCATGGTGTTACTGCGGCAGGTTCATGCCGTGGAACGCCGATTCTGGGCACGGGAAACAAGCACAGACTGGTGGGACCGCATCATGCTGCAGGTGTGGGACGATTCCCAGTGGCTGTGAAACTTTTGCATGCGTAAGGGCACTTTCATGGAACTTTGTGACTTGCTTTCCCCTGCCCTGAAGCGCCAGAATACCAGGATGAGAGCAGCCCTCACAGTTGAGAAGCGAGTGGCGATAGCCCTGTGGAAGCTTGCAATGCCAGACAGCTACCGGTCAGTCGGGATTCAATTTGGAGTGGGCAAATCTACTATGGGGGCTGCTGTGATCCAAGTTGCCAGGGCAATGAAAGACCTGGTGATATCAAGGGTAGTGACTCTGGGCAACGTGCAGGCAATAGTGGATGGTTTTGCTGAAATGGGATTCCCAAACTGTGGTGGGGCCATAGACGGAACCCATATCCCTATCTTGGCACCGGAGCACCAAGCCACCGAGTACATAAACCGCAAGGGGTACTTTTCAATGCTGCTGCAAGCCCTGGTGGATCACAAGGGACGTTTCACCAACATCAACGTGGGATGGCCAGGAAAGGTACATGATGCTCGCGTCTTCAGGCACTCTGCTCTGTTTCGAAAGCTGGAGGAAGGGACTTTCTTCCCGGACCAGAAAGTAACCGTTGGGGATGTTGAAATGCCTATCGTGATCCTTGGGGACCCAGTCTACCCCTTAATGCCATGGCTCATGAAGCCGTACACAGGCAGCCTGGACAGGAGTCAGGACCTGTTCAACTACAGGCTGAGCAAGTGCCGAATGGTGGTGGAATGTGCATTTGGACGTTTAAAAGCGCGCTGGCGCAGCTTACTGACTCGCTCAGACCTCAGCGAAAAGAATATCCCCATTGTTATTGCTGCTTGCTGTGCGCTCCACAATATCTGTGAGAGTAAGGGGGAGACATTTATGGAAGGGTGGGAGGTTGAGGCAAATCGCCTGGCCACTGATTACGCACAGCCAGACCCCAGGGCAGATAGAGGAGCACAGCAGGGCGCGGTGCGCATCAGAGAAGCTTTGAAAACGAGTTTTGTGACTGGCCAGGCTACGGTGTGAAACTTCTGTTTGTTTCTCCTTGATGAACCCTCCGCCCCCCCCCACCCGGTTCACTCTACTTCCCTGTAAACCAACCACCCCACCCTCCCCTCCCCACTTCGAGCACCGCTTGCAAAGGCAATAAAGTCATTGTTATTTCACATTCATGCATTCTTTATTAATTCCTCACACAACTAGGGGGATAATTGCCAAGGTAGCCTGGGATGGGTGGGGGAGGAGGGAAGGAAAAGGACACACTGCATTTTAAAACTTTAACTCTTATTGAAGGCCAGCCTTCTGATGCTTGGGCAATCATCTGGGGTGGAGTGACTGGGTGTCCGGAGGCCCCCCCACCGTGTTCTTGGGCGTCTGGGTGAGGAGGCTATGGAACTTGGGGAGGAGGGCTGTTGGTTACACAGGGGCTGTAGCGGCGGTCTCTGCTCCTGCTGCCTTTCCTGCAGCTCAACCATACGCTGGAGCATATCAGTTTGATGCTCCAGCAGACGGAGCATCGACTCTTGCCTTCTGTCTGCAAGCTGACGCCACCTATCATCTTCAGCCCGCAACTTGCTCCGTTCATCCCGCGATTCAGCCCGCCACCTCTCCTCTCGTTCATACTGTGCTTTTCTCATGTCTGACACTGACTGCCTCCATGCATTCTGCTGTGCTCTATCAGTGTGGGAGGACATCTGGAGCTCCGTGAACATATCGTCCCACGTCCTCCGTTTTCTCTTTCTAATGTTCACTAGTCTCTGTGAAGGAGAAACATTTGCAGCTGGTGGAGGAGAAGGGAGAGGTGGTTAAAAAAGACACATTTTAGAGAACAATGGGTACACTCTTTCACGTTAAATTTTGCTGTTCACATTACAGAGCACATGTGCTTTCGTTACAAGGTCGCATTTTTCCTCTTATATTGAGGGCCTGCCGGTTTGGTGTGAGAGATCACTCATGCAGTGCCAGGCAACAGATTTTGGCTTGCAGGCAGCCATGGTAAGCCACAGTCTTTTGGCTTTTTTAAACTTCTTAACATGTGGGAATGGTTTCAAACAGTAGCGCCCTCATTTCCCATACCGAGCACCCGTTGGGTTGGCCATTTAAAATGGGTTTGCAATGTAAAAGGAGGGACTGCAGTTTCCGGATTAACATCCAGCACAAACCCAACTAACCCCCCTCCCCCCACACCCAATTCTCGGGGATGATCACTTCACCCCTCCCCCCCCCACCGCGTGGCTAACAGCGGGGAACATTTCTGTTCTGCAGAGCAGGAACGGGCACCTCTGAATGTCCCCTTAATAAAATCGCCCCATTTCAACCAGGTGACCGTGAATGATATCACTCTCCTGAGGATAACAAAGAGCGATAAGGAATGGATGTTGTCTGCATGCCAGCAAACACCGGGACCATACGCTGCCATGCTTTGTTATGCAATGATTCCAGACTACGTGCTACTGGCCTGGCGTGGTAAAGTGTCCTACCATGGCGGACAGGATAAGGCAGCCCTCCCCAGAAACCTTTTGCAAAGGCTTTGGGAGTACATGAAGGAGAGCTTTCTGGAGATGTCCCTGGAGGATTTCCGCTCCATCCCCATACACGTTAACAGACTTTTCCAGTAGCTTTACTGGCTGCGATTGCCAGGGCAAATTAATCATTAATCATTAAACAAGTTTGCTTTTAAACCATGTATAATATTTACAAAGGTTCACTCACCAGACGTCCCCTGTGTGCCCTGAGGGTCTGGGAGCACGCCTTGGGTGAGTTCGGGGGTTACTGGTTCCAGGTCCAGGGTGATAAACATATCCTGGCTGTTGGGGAAACCGGTTTCTCCACTTCCTTGCTGCTGTGAGCTATCTACATTATCTTCATTCTCATCTTCCTTGTACCCCGAACCCTCTTCCCTGTGTGTTTCTCCATTGAAGGAGTCAAAGCACACGGTTGAGATAGTGGTGGCTGCACCCCCTAGCATGGCATGCAGCTCCGCGTAGAAGCGGCATGTTTGCGGCTCTGCCCCAGACCTTCTGTTTGCCTCTCTGACTTTGTGGTAGGCTTGCCTTAGCTCCTTAATTTTCACGTGGCACTGCTGTGCATCCCTGTTATGGCCCCTGTCCTTCATGGCCTTTGAGACCTTTTCTAATATTTTGCCATTTCATTTACTGCTACGGAGTTCAGCTAGCACTGATTCGTCTCCCCATATGGCGAGCAGATCCCGTACCTCCCGCTCTGTCCATGCTGGAGCTCTTTTGCGATTCTGGGACTCCATCACGGTTACCTGTGCTGATGAGCTCTGCGTGGTCACCTGTGCTCTCCACACTGGACAAACAGGAAATGAAATTCAAATGTTCGCGGGGCTTTTCCTGTCTACCTGGTCAGTGCATCTGAGTTGAGAGTGCTGTCCAGAGCGGTCACAATGAAGCACTGTGGGATGGCTCCCGGAGGCCAATAACGTCGAATTCCATTCACACTACCCCAATTCCGATCCGCTAAGGCCGATTTTATCGCTAATCCCCTCGTCGGAGGTGGAGTAAAGAAACTGATTTAAAGGGCCCTTTAAGTCGAAAAAAGGGACTTAGCCATGTGAACGTGTCCAGGCTTAATTCGATTTAACGCTGCTAAATTCGACCTAAACTCGTAGTGTAGACCAGGCCTCAGTCACAGACCAGGATCCAACAGAACAAAAAGACAGTACCTACCCCAAAGAGCTTACAATCTAAGTATAAGACAAGAGATAGGAGGTGGAGAGAGAGAGAGGTGTGTGTGTGTGTGTGGGGGCGGTTACAAGGAAACAATGAGACAATATTTGTCAAAATGATAGGCTGTGGTCTCAGCACACCAACAACCTAAACAGTTGTCAGGCTTTTTGTAGGTGTCCCAGCAAAGGAGACTTTTGAGGAGGATTTGAAGGAGGATAATGGGGTAACTTTGCAGATGTTATAGGGAGCTCATCCCAACTGTGAGGGGCATCATGGCAGAAAGCGCAAAGGTCCCTGTTTGAGAATTTGACATGTGGGTAATGGAGGCTGGTGGCATGGGCCGATCGGAGGCGGGTATTGAGTTTATGATCCTGAGAGACGATAGGTAGCGTGTGAATAGGTCATAAAGGCCTTGAAAGTGAAGACAAATAGCTTATGTTTGATATGATAGAGAAACCAGTGAAGGGACATAAAGAGAGGGGGGACATAGTCAAAGTGATAGGGTCAGAAAATGATCTTTGCAGCAGCATTCTCACTGGATAGCAGCAGGGCATAAAAAGATTAGACAGGTACATCTGTTTGGTTTGGGGAATGGGAAGGTGTCATAGGGTCAGATTACTTCCAGGAAGAGCCCCACAAGCAGTAGCAGTCAGTAGAGCCCCATCTGCCAGATGGAGCAATAGGCCTTGCCAGTTATTTCGTGTCTTGTTCATGTGATCAGCTGTATGAGTCCAGGACTACTTTCTCCACCAGTTCCTCCAGGCTATAGCCTCCAGAATTCCTGATCATAAAGTGCTCAACTCACAGAGTTGGTAACACTCTTGATCAAGTATATGGGCTGGAACTGAATGCTATGCAGCGGGAAATTTAGGCCAATGTCATGGACCAACCATTAGCTCCTGATTTTTAAGGATTGGGTGCACCTACTGTGTTAGCAAGAGGGACCTCTTTTGATAGTTTCTGCCTTTAAAGACTAGGGGCTTGGATGTTAGCTAGCTGGCTGAAAGTTCAGTCCAGGTAAGATTGATGTGACATTGGTAGGTTGTGGGAAGCAACCAGAAGATATGGCAAGGATTATATCTGCTCCTCTTATTGCAGGTGTTTGTCGGTTGTAGGGTGACCAGATGTCCCGATTTTATAGGGACAATCATGATTTTTGGGTCTTTTTCTTATATTGGCTCCTATTACCCACCACCCCCTGTCCCGATTTTTCACACTTGCTGTCTAGTCACCCTAGTCGGTTGCTAGTTAATTGAGTTTGCACTTTGAGGTGTTTGTTGGATTCCCGGCTGCAGTTAAATGATCACACAGCAGCAGTGACGAGGAAAGTTTTTTCCTCATCTTTGTCTGTCTTGCAGATTACATCTGATTCTTTTGGATGCAGACCAGGTTGCTGTGATCCATGCCTTTTCCATCTCAAGATTAGATGGTTTCTGTGCTTTATGGGTATGTGTACACTGCAATTAAAAACCCAGAGCTGGCCTGTGCCAGCTGACTTGGGCTTGTGGGGCTCAGGCTAAGGGGTTGTTTAATTGTGGTGCAGATGTTGGGCTGGAGCCTGGGGTCTAGGACCCTGAAAAATGGGAGGGTCCCAGAGCTTGGGCTATAGCCCAAGCCCAAACGTCTACACCGCAGTTAAACAGTCCCTTCGCCCGAGCCCTACGAACCCGAGTCAGCTGGTGTGGGCTAGCCGTGGGTGTCTAATTGCAGTATAGACATACCCTATGAAGCTACACCTTAAGACAGCCAAGAAACTGAAGCTGATGCAGAATGTGGGACGTAATTGCTGGAACAGTGGATTTTGGTAGAAGCATAGTAGTCCAGGATCTTCACTGACTGCCTGTTTGTTTTCAGGTGTAGTTTCAAGTGTGTACTTTTACATAGAAAGCCATGAATGACTTGAGAGACCACCTCTTTCCCTACCTCATGCTGTGACAGCTCTGGTCAGCAGAATCATGTGAGCTGGAGCCACGCACTGTAGGGGAGAGAGAGAGAGAGAGAACAAGTCGTGCTAATGGAGGGTTTTGTCTGTGAGAGGCCCTCAACTTTGGAACCTACTTCCCTCACTTGGTCTGAAATAGCCTGAATTTGGTGACCTTTAGAACATGCTGCAAAGTTCATCTATTTACCCAGATTTTGGGGGAGGAAAGGACAATCGGAAATGACATTTGTGTAGATGGAAATAATACAGTTTGATTTTTATTGTGGAGTCTATTGACTCGGGGATATGGAGTTTGAACTATTAGTTTGGGAGTATGGGAACTGGCTTCACTTTTATTTGATTGTGTTTTTAAAATTTTGGCAAAGGCACCTAGGACAGGTGCATTTTCCCTAAATATTATGATAAATCCTAATATATAACTTTTTTCTGTCTTTATTTGATCAACTAATGCATGGCAGAGTCCCTGGAGGCTCCCATTATCACCTCTTCTGTTTCCTGCAAGACACAGCTTCAGTGGTTACTCCTTTGCTCATGTCTCAACATTAAAACGTTCTTTAAAATTCAAGTACAACACTTTAGAAACCAGAAGAGTCACGTTTTGTTTTCAGATTCCAAGGCGTCTTTTATTTGTTTTCAGTTTAAAAGCAAAGATCACCCTTCTCTCCCTGTGCATATCAAGATTTTGAAGCAAGAGATGACAAATAAATTATAAAGCTTGAGAAAATTGCTCCCAGACAGCACCAGCAAAGAACAAAAACCACTGAAACCATTTTGACTCAGACTTGGACCTTTGTAATGAATAAAAGATTTCCAGCTGGGTTCTGAAGAAGACAGAATATACTTTAGAATGAGCTGAGAAGTGAACTGGGGACTAAATGAAACTTTACTTTGGTCTTTTTTTTTCCTTCTTCTTTTTTACTTTCTCAGGAGACAAAATAATAATAAAAAAAAATCCTAAAGGAAAGCTCTTGATTTAAGAAAAATACTGTTTTTCTTCCACCCCGAATTGCATGTACGTGTTGTACTAGATATAGAAGGAAAGATGAGCTTTAGTGAGGAGGGAGAGGGAGACCACAACAGCTCAGAGTTGTAATATCTTAATATGCACAAATTGTAAATCTCTTCAGAGTACTGCTATTATTGTTACATTATGGTAATGCCCAGAGGTCCCAACCGCAATTGTGCTAGACATTGTGCAAACATGTAGTAAGAGACAGTACCAAGGAGCCTACAGTGTAATAGACAAGACAGGCCAAGTGTGGGAAGTGAAAAAGGGAACTGAAGAGACTTGTCCAAGGTCACACAGCAATTTAGTGGCACAAAGATTCAAATAAAACTTCTGAGTCCCCATGCTGTCCCATAGCCACTGAACTGCTGGTGTTAAAGGGAGAAGTGCCTTTTTGTGTTTGGCAGTGGAACTGAGATAAGGTATTTCAGAAAGCTGTCCTCATTTGTTTTCATGGTTCAGTTTGTGATTAACCATGGTTTTCAGGGGGTAACATTTAATACACACACACACACACACACACACTAAATGTTACCCCCTGAAAACCATGGTTAATCACAAACTGAACCATGAAAACAAATGAATATGCAAACTGAAAGATTCATGTTCTTCTGTCCCTACTCCACTAAAAGGCAATGAGAAGTGGAAGTTTTTCTCTAGGCCAACCTACTCAAACGCAGAGGACGTTTCAAAGTGAAACAGTGCTGTGGGTTACTTCAGAAGCAAAGGCCTCAGGCAAAAGCAAGAGGCTGGTGCTGCTGCTTTCATCTTGTTCACTTCAAGGAAACAGACACATCACTCAGCTGCGGAATGTGAGGCAGTCACCCCAGGGTCAAGCAGTTGGGAGGGGAGCGTAGGCAGTACCCTCTACTTTCACAATGTGGTGAAGGAAACACACACACACACACACACACTACTCAACACACACACATGCCTTTCACTGCGTGCCAAACTACATAACCCTTTCACTTTCATCTCCAGATGGAGTTTCTTATCCTTTTTGTACTCCAGCTGAAACTCACTTTTTGGAATTAGAGAAGAAACATCTATAGCAGCCAGAAGGAAGAGTCTTCGTGTTACTGGAATTTGACTCAGAACAGTCACATATATGTCCATTTGTCTCCTCTGTATGTGTAGTCCTTCCCCCTAGCCAAAAGTTCCTCTTTCATGTGTTCGTTCTTCAGGCACTGTTTCCAACGTAATCGCCCACCGTCCCGCCACCCCGAATCATAATCTTTCTAAAATGAACAGAAGTGAATAATTGTGATTAAAAAATGCATTACCAGTTCAAATCAACCTGTCTGATCCTTCAAACATTTCTGACACATGAAAAAAGAGATTAAAAATAATAAACCTTCTGACAGATAAAAATACTGTTCCTACAAATCACAAACTGTAACAGAAGGGAAGTCAAGTGGGGGAGAGGTTACAGTGCCAGTTCAGTTGAGACGCTGTCCATCGTGGTGGTCATCTGACTCTCCAGTTCGTTTTGTGCTACGTCTGAGTGTACCTTTAAAAGTTTCACCAATTCAGTTCAGATAAACATTCCCAAATTCTGGTATTTATCTGAATCTTCTCTGAGGTATCCCACTGCAATAGAGGAACCAATATCCATCTGGATAGTTTCATGATAGTCTCGAAACCTTAAACCCATTCTAAGGATTCATCATTCAAGTGGATGTTAATTTAGCACCCCTCACACTCAATTTGTCCCAAAGCAAACCATCTTAAGATATATCACACTTCAAACTTATATTCCATTTACATTGCTTGAGTTTTTCACTATTTCCCTTTCCCCTTTTATTAGCAGATCAAAAATATTCCTGTTTCTCTCTAATCCATTTTTGTAATCATAGAATCATTGAAGATTAGGGTTGGAAGAGACATCAGGAGGTCATCTAGTCCAATCCCCTGCTCAAAGCAGGACCAACCCCAACTAAATCATCTCAGCCAGGGCTTTGTCAAGCCGGGCCTTAAAAACTTCTAAGGAAGGAGATTCCACCACCTCCCTAGGTAACCCATTCCAGTGCTTCACCACCACATGATCATTTGGTGAAGCTATGATGCTAAGTTTGTGACATCACAGTTTTTGCCATGGCAGCAAAAGGTAGTACCATAAAACAGAGAATTATGATTTCATTACAGGGTCAAGCAAAACTAGCCAGGTGCTGGTTGAGGACAGCAATGTCATTCAAACATAAAATAATAAACTTTCCTCTTCAAAGCACTTTACAAACATTAACTAATTAATCATCAGAAGACACGTGGGAAATATTACCATCCTCATTTACAGAAAGAGACACCGATGCAGGAAAATTAGGTGACTTGTCCAGGGCACAAAGAATGACAATGTCAGAGCTATGATTAAAATTTAAAACCATCTGTTTCCTCAGGCCATATATCTAGCCCTCATACCCTATAGTTTGAACAATTGCATGGTGGAAAAAGAATATCTCTCATGAAGTTGAAGCTTGGTGGTTTGGTTTTTGTTTGGTTGTTTTTGTCTGATTGTTCTAGTTTTCTATTTCATTAGGGTAGAAGCTACTACCTTTCCCCACCAGCTTACAGGCCTGATCCAGAACCTATAAAAGTCATACTCCTACTGACCTCAGTTGGCTTTGAATGAGACTCTAAATGAGTGACAATAGGATTTATGGAATGGATGACTGATTTATTTATTGGCATTAAAGTAACTGGCATTGATTGATTAGGATTTGCTGCAAGATGTCCAATGACACTATGCTCCACTGAACAATTTCTATTCAAACTGCTCCTGCCTGGGAGGTTTAGATGCTTTTATTCTTACATGCTACTGGACCATGAACGTTTATTAGGAATTGTTTGGTTCAAAATTAACGCTTGATTTGATTGAAAGAAAACAGTAAGCCAGATCCTCCATGGATGAATTCAATAGAGCGATGCCAACTTACCACAGCTGAGGAACTGATCCAGTATTCTTATGCAGTATATCATCAAGGGCAGTGGTTTTCAAACTTTTTAGGGTGGCGGACCCCACAGTTTGAAAACCTCTGATTCTGAGTCGCACAGCAGAAAGGAAACGTACAGCAGTGCAGCTGCAGTTTTAACTGAAAGGAGATTAAATGTTGATTAGATTGCCAAGTCTTACTAAATAAAATACATTGCCTGCCATTACAAGATTCTTCTCCTGTACCCCCTGATGAAAGCATCCATACCCCAGTTTGAGAACCACTGATCTAGGGGGATCAATTCCAGTAATTATACATTGGAGAAGGAAGAGTTATTTCGCATGTTATGATTTTTAAACTTTAATATTAGCTACTGTAGAACTACTGCTCACAGCCTTCAACCATGAAAGTGGGTGATGCCTGCACTGCTTAATACAAACTACACTGGCTGACTTTTAATGAAGAGCCCTTCAAGGTCTTCCCATCACATTTCTAAATCCTTAAATAATACAGGAACAGTCTATATAAAAGACCATCTGTTGCCCTATGTGTCGTTGTGATGATTAAGAGTGGCAGCGCTGGAACTGCTGCTTATTCTGTGGCATAATCTCAGAGGTATAGAATTCATGATTCTGGAATATTCTCCCTCTCGATGTATGTCAGAGCACATCTGTGGGATCATTCCAAATGGAACACAAGACATTTTTGTTTTCTTTTTTTGTTTGTTTTATTGTTATGGGTATTTCATTTTTTGTGCTTGAGGTTAGGTTGAGTAGGGTGAATGAGGGATGTAATTTATGTATATTTGATATTATATTTATTTTTTGACTCTGGGCCTGCTTTGGTGTTTATTTATCAGACCACATTGCCTTTGGCATTTTAAAAATCTGTTTTCAGTTAAAGTATGTCAGAGTATGTCTACACTGCACACTAAGCCTGGGATCTGACTCAGGTTTGAGCCTAAGTCTCTCTACCCCTACACACAAATCAGTCTGATTCAGGTCAGCAAGCTCTTAGGCAGCAGGTGCTGGGACCCAGCCAGGAGGGTGGGTCAGAGGCCAAGTCCTGCTGTGACTCAAGTCCAAGCCTTGTTATTTGGCAATGTGGATGCAGCTCAAGCTGCAGAGCCAAGTCAGAAGGTCTGCATAGAACTGTATACATGTTAGCACGGCTGAGAGACACAGGTCAAGCTCCTGTAAGCCCAGGTTTACAATGCAGTGTGGATGTTCAAGTGTGGGCTTGGAAACACTAAATCCACAAGCTTGGATCCCACAGACCCAGGTTTGCAATGCAATATAGACATACCTCTAGGGTTCTAGAGGACTTTGAGCACAAGATGCCATATGCATTAAATGTTTTATTTGTTCTTATAACAAGTTGACTTACAGGTACAGATCTTTGCAAGCTCTCCTGAAACACCTGGGTTTCCTGAGAACCTCACTAACTCTAATCTTGAACACAATCCAAGTTAGAACTTTATGGCTAGATTTTCCAAAAAGTTCATTTTCCACCAAATAAAAGAAGCGGTTCGCCAAAGTGCACATGCCAAGAAATAGAATTATTTTCAGTAATGCAGCTGAAAAGAAGGGATTTGTGCTGCCCAGAGAGCACTGGACACAATGCTCCCAGTTACATGCACACCCCATCCCCAGAATTTCAAGACATTTAGGGAAAAGTTTGCAATAGCACACTGATCAATACCACCTTTCTGTAAGGATCCCATCCACTGTCCACTGAAGTCAATGGATAGATTCACATTCCCTCCACTGAGGGCTGGATGGAGACTTAGTTGCCAAGTCCCACACCTATGAAGTCAATGAGGATTTTATCAATGACTTCAGTGTGAACAGAATTAGTTCCTAATGTATGTCCTCTTCTATTTCCACCATGGAAACAAACAATGGCCTGTGTCACCAAGAAGAAAATTTGTAACAAATGAAATCTTACCTTTGACTTATTCTGAGATCAATCTTTTATTTAACTACAAATGCTTAATTTTTTTTCCTCCAAATTCACTTTAATTCTTCAAAGATATTTGGTGAAGTCCTGCTCCCCTTGAAGTCAATGGGAGTTTTGGCACTGACTTCAATGGGGCCAGGATTTCACCCATTAATTGTAGTTTGTTGTATCTACCATGCCCCTGAAATATGTACACCCCTGAGCTAGCTCAGAAACTAACCTCTGCCTTTTGCCATATACCACGTCCAGAGGTTAAGATACCTATTTTTCTCTCTTTTCCTCCTCCCCACAATGGGACTAATTACCACATGATCAAGGGCTACATGGGTGGGTAGAAAGGAGAGGATGTATCTTTTTGTGGTTCAAGGGAAGGAGTTAAAATGCAGGCTAAGGGGGTGTCAAAGGAGAGGGTATTGCTGTAATAGGGTGGGGAAGTGAGTAGTAGCTAGGGGCTCAATAAAAAGCCAGGAAAACTAGCAATAACAGTATGACAAGTTTGCAGATTTCAAGGTATTGCAGGCCAATTTTCCACTTGGAGGAGAAATCAGTGATGTAGAGTCAGGTATTTTCTTAGTATGATTTGTTTACTTACAAAATGAACAGAAGTCCAGTTTCCTGGAGCGCATGTAGTCACAAACTGCACATAGATAACTCCTTTGTCAGCTAAAAAAAAAATTCAGCTAAAGAGACTTCAGCTGTTCTTCCACCAAGAAGCAGCTCTCTTTGTCCCTGTCCCTCTTGTTCTCACTTTC
This sequence comes from Trachemys scripta elegans, assembly GCF_013100865.1. Taxonomy (NCBI): domain Eukaryota; kingdom Metazoa; phylum Chordata; order Testudines; family Emydidae; genus Trachemys; species Trachemys scripta. Next base: position 103,771,182 of record NC_048300.1, read on the forward strand.
CATTCTAACTGATTAATACACAGTTCCCCTCTTCCTGCCCCAGACACTGAGCTTTTACATCTGGGAAACACCCTTAACCCAAAGCTCCTTCTTTGGGATCATATGGCCTCAAAAATTAAGCCTAAGCATCAGCCCTCCTTTTGTTCATCTGCTTTGCAATACATACCCCAGAGGTTTAACCACCAGAAAAAGGAGAGAGAGAGCTTTAAGCCAGACAGACAATCTTCTTAGTAAGGGTCTAGGTGTCCACACAGCAATGACTTCTAACGTGCAAGTCATAACAAAGGCAGAAAAATAGGAAAGGGTTAAAAACACTCTAGAACAAAGGATACCATTGAAAATAAAGCCAGGGCGGAAGGCGGGGGGTAGAAGGGAGGGAGAAGAAAGAGGGAGATGCTGGGCAAGGGTTAAAATACAAAAACGTTAAAATAAAAAACAGGCAAGGGCCACAAATAAAGTGACAATCAAAGAGGCAAAACAAAAGCTTAAAAAAAAAAAGGGGGGGGGGGCAAACTGGTTGCTTACAAAATCCAAATTCAAAACATAAAAGCATCTACTAAAACCAGGGGCAAAGTTGGATATGTATTGTTGAATGCACTTGAAAAGATTCTACTGGTTTGAAGGTTTCACTAGTTGCATTAGATTCCCTGTTGTACAGCTTGCTCTCTCTAGTGGTATGGACTTTCAACTTTGTAAAAACATTTATAAAGTGCGACTAATGTATTCCTTCCCCCTCCAACCTGGTTGTTTGGGTGTCAGGTATATAGGCTCCTGTGCTTATGCAGGACTCATAGCAGAATCAATACAAGGCCTTTGACTATAAATTCATCAAGGCAAAGATTTTGTCTTTCTTCATGTACGTACAGCGCTTTGCACACTGTTGGGAGCTACATGTACTTCTTAGAGCAACAACTCTGTTAATATCAAAAAGTCTCCTAGTCCATCACAAAACAAATAATCTGCCTTGATCCCAATTAGTGAACTGCTCTGAGAAAGCCTGGGAAAACAGGCTTTGCAACATATCCTGAAAATCTGATATTCCCCTCTAGATCAAAAAATTGCATAAATATGCAAGTGGATTATTCCATCCATTGTGTTAAGATGTGATCCATAAATAACCATCCTGAAGCATTTTTGTGCCAAGAGGGTACTGAAAAGTAAAAAATTCAAAGTGTCACCTTTAATATCATATTCCATTGATAATGTTATAGAAATGTTAAAATAAACATGTCTTCTTAAGATAAGATCCTGTCACCTAGGCATGGTTCAAGGTTTTAAACTTTTAGCACTTTGTTAGAATCTTGCATCCAGACAGAGATACTAGACTTTGGTCTCCTATGACCTAAAATTTTAAAGTATCACTGGGGCAGGAGACCTTCCTATTTATTCAGTCAACTCGCTCCAAGCTTTAACCTACACCTCATGTATTGCACCAAATAGTTGCTTCTCACTGATCTGAAACAGTTCTCTGCTTCCAGCATTGATTTTTCACTTACAGATTTAAGCAGAACTCTGAACCACTTTCTTTAGCAACTTCTAGATCTGCTTCAGGAATCCATGGCCTGGCATGATGTCCTCAGGAAAATCTTCTCTGTTTTGACAGTTTCTAGAAGTCCTGCATCACTGAGCCTTGTTAAGTTGTACACACAGGCATGAACAGCAACTAACCCTGGCAAGAGCTTTCCTTTTGTGTTTTAAATGCTTTTTCTTCAAGTAAATGTATGCCAGTCTAAACATAGTGTATGAGATGAAAATTCAGTCTTCAGATCAAATGGGATATGCTGTACGGACAGTAAATTAAGGTGCAGAAATGATTACAAAGCAGAGAAAATGCAATGTAATCTTAATATGCTTTTTCCAAATATTATGCAGCATAACATTTTACTGGGGAAGAATGTTCAGAGGGTTTAATAATTCAAGTGAATGTCCTAAGAACCAGATCCTAAACATCACTTGAATTATAATATTGAGTCTGACTTGAACAGCTATATTTGCATATTTAGCTCTTTTAAAACATATATCTCAAAGCTCATGACAAAAGTAAGTAGTTATTATCCCCACTTTACAGATGGGGAAACTGAGACACAGAACAATGAACTGACTTGCCAAGGTCACAAAATATGTCAGTGACAAATCTGGAAATAGAACCTAGCTTCCCATGCCATTTTCTGTTCACTGCATCACAGACTCTTTAGCAACAGTTGCAAGTTAGTATGCTTTGTTCATAGGTTCCAGGAAAGAACTAGGCACATTAAACACTAGATGGATACTGAATGATGCATCAGTAGCCACTGGAGTCAATAGACATGGACTCCCACCCGGTGCTAGGGGTATATCCTTTTGTAATGCTGAACCATATCACGACTGGGACCAGGAAATAAAGAGAAGTGTCTTAACAGCACTCTTGTGTCTCATGCAGAGATGGTTGGGAATTTTTCAATGAAACTTTTTTGGCCAGAAAATTCAGATTAATTGAAATTCAAGCTTTTCACAAAAATGTATCAATTTTGACAACAAATTCAGTCAGGAAGGTTTCTCAAGTTCAAGATGGAATTTCTGGTCAAAACCAGAGAGAATGGAGTGGGGTGTGAGAGAGTCCTCAGAATAATCAATAGGCGCGTGGTTAGGGCATTCCCACTGAGTTGTGAGAGACCCATGTTGCAGTCCCTGTTCTGAATCAAACAGAAAGGGATTGGAACCTGGGTCTCCCAGGTGAGTACCCAAACCGCTGATCTATTGCCTATCCTATTTTCACATAAAAAATTGAAAGCTCTTGATTTCATTCCGATGCAAAATCGAAACAAGTGTGGAAACCTAGAAATGTTTCATGAAATGGAATTCTTGTTTTCTGGCCAGTCCTAGAGTCAGGCACCCTTGTTACAAATGTAATAGTTTCAACACATCATCAAAGAGACTGACACTGAGGGGAGGGAAGGAGGAGAACACTTCCTGCAGATTGATCAGCAGCAGCAGCTAGGTGGACAGAAAGAAGGCCATTCAGGGCCACTTTCAAGACATCTGAACCATGGGGCATCATTCCTTTGACACTTCCTCATGGCAGGGTATTGTGGGGCAGCTCCACAGCTTCAACAGCTCCAGTGGGCTGGCCTATAGGAAAATAGGCTAAAAGAAAATGGCTTAGAACACCAGCAGCAATAATAGGATAGGAGCATAGGCAATATTTTCACTTCCCCAGGACACTGATCCCATACTTTGACATCAGCAAGCGGCAGTTACTGCAGGAAAGGAGAAATCCCATACAGGGCATGGGGATGAAGACTGTAGGAAAGCTTCTGGGGGAAAGAACTTCTTTGCAGCAATGATGGAAGGTCATAGAAATGTTAAATGCAGTGAATAAAAGTTAAGATTAACTCATTAAAAGTTAGGTGCTTGTTTTTGTTTTTGAATTGTGTTGCCCCCTAGTCTCCTCTCCTGGGTTCTGGTTAAAATGTAAGCTTTGGGAGGTAGGGGGCCCTGTCTGTGTATGTGTGGTATGGCACCTAGCACACTTACGAGCTCTCAAAGAGGACAGGATTCTGATATCCTAACGCATGGAGAAAGATTATATTCAATGTGAGTAAAGGTATCAGAATCTGTTCCCTGTCCCCCACGAAGAAATCTAATAATTATTTCAAATTCAGAATCTAAATCAGCAGTCTGCACCCCACCTACTGACATCTTATTTACAGCAGCTACACAGTAGTTAGAGGATATTGATTTGAAATGCAAATCTATACATAAGAAATGCTGCAAAAATATTTAGTGATTAAATAAACTTAAATGTGTACCTGCTATATATCATTTTACTGTTATAGCTTCCCATCTTGCATATTCATATGGCAAAAGGATTAATTATATTCATGTTTTCATTTATTGGAAGTTATACTTGTAAATTCCTGTGCATCGGAATGAGATTATGCTCTCTGCCTCCAGGAAAGTTTAGATGATAATATGGGACCTACATTGTCAGACTTGTTTAGGGCTCCAGGTTGTTTCTTATAGGCAACCTATATGCTATGTTCATAATTGTGATCTAGGGAAACAGAACAATTTTTCTGTGGCTGAAGTTATCTTAACGCTATGTAGGAAAATGAAAAATTACCCAACTGATCTACAGGCACAGCTAAGTTTGAAAACTAACATATTACTTCCTGCTGAAATCAAAACACTGTGAAAAAGAAATGAACACTTAGCCAAGCAAAATGTATATGCGCTGCAGTTAGTCTGTTTCTGTGGTCCCTTTGGTTCAGTATGTTTCACATGCTTGTTATAGGCTTCATTCAACTCTGTTTGCTTTATCCACTCATTGGCTTTGATCAGTTCAGTGAGCTATATATCAATTTCATGAAGCATTTTACTCTGTTCACTATGCTTGGCACCCATTATGTTATGCTTTCTTCATTCCAGTGCATAGGATATCCATTCTGCAAATTTATTCTGCATATTATGTCAACTCTATTACATGTTTCATCTATTTCTTCATAAGTTATATCCCTCTTGGAACATGCTGCACATAAAAGTTTGATTTGTTGCCATTTAGCGCCTTCCCTGGTATAATTTACAATATTCTGTGCATCCTACTGCATGTTATTCTGTCCTTTGCCACCTCCCGTCCTCACTGTGAACGTGTTTTATCAGTTCCACATCTCATTGTCCACTAAATGGCTCCCCCATGAACAAAGCGTTGTGCATTTTTAAACAGATGCAGAGTGGAACTTAAGTGCGTCTAATCCTTTTAGATAGAAATAATTTACTAAACCTGGCTCCGGTGCCAGGCTTGCTGCTTTTTTCTTTTCTTTTTTTAATATTGCATTTATTTAATTCAAAACGTTTCAGGACTCAGGCAGTAAGAGAGCCGTGCTTCTGGCATATCAATTTTAGCAGGCCAAGGACCTATTTGTTCATCTTGATGCAGGCGATGGCTCCATCTGGATTCTTGCAGAATTGAAAAATTAAGCAGGGTTGTCTAAAACAGAGAAAAACGTCCCAGTAACCTAACGCTCAAAATTGCTCTGACTCCTTGGGCCTGAGTCACCACTCTCACGTTACACTGTGTAATGTTATTGGAATCATGCGTTGTACACTGATCTGGAAGAAGCAACTCTAAGGGTGAGCGGGTAATTCAGGATCCAGGACCCTTCAGCCCTTGATGGCTAATACAGGTACCAGTTATTATTACACATACTCACTGGAGTCTCATTCTAGCTAAGTGTGCTGTACTTCAAATATTACTCAAAAGGGAAGATTTAACATAAAGGACATGCAAAATCCATCGCAGAATTGATAGGGACTTCAGAGAATGGTTTGTGCCCTAACAGACATCTGACAGTGTGGGAAGGATTCAGATTTGACAATTTTGGACTCAATTCCTCCAACTGTGAAATAGGGATAATACCATCTTACCTCATACAGGTGTTGTGAAGATCATTTGTGAAGCACTCAGATACTAGAGTGATGGATGCCACAGAGAAGCCCAAGAGGAAATTAAAATAATTCTGACTGAGTGCAGGGTGTGTTTATGGTGTGCAATAAATAAGGCCTGATGTCACACACTGAATGAGCAGGATAAAATTATATGAATAGCTACCGATTCAGAGAGCACCTGTGTACTGTTTGCTGAATGAGACAGGGGTCCTGTGGGAAAAAAACCATGTGACCATGCAATTATAATACATACTCACAAAGGGAACAAATTAAGATTGCACAGGAAACCTTCTGGAATTTTCTAATTTTTGCAACTTTAGAATTCTTTTAACAGTAGAACTTGATTTTTTTTTTTTTTTGGTAATTTAATTTGGATATGTAATAAATTCATGAGGTCAAGCATCTACATAAAAATATAACAGGAACAGCTTTATGTATGTGCTATTTTTTGATACGTGATTTACACCATTTACTGACTAAACATATAAAGTCTGAACAGCATTTGCAAGCCTGACTCACGTTGCCCACAAGATTTTGATGTTGTTGGCTCATTCAGCTGTCTGCCCTTGGGGAAGTATGGAATGTTCTATGCAGTTCAGTCCAATCCGATGATATGAATCAGTGAAAGCATATTGATAAAATACTTTCCTAAATCAATACCTTTTATAACCTGAATTGGATTTCAAAGAAAAAGGAAGGGAAAAGCATCTATTCACATTTTGCAGCTTTGTTTTAAGAGTGATTGTTAACCATTATGGGGCTTCTATGACACCCAGAGTCTGATACTGCAAGTCCTTCACTCACAGAATTCCCTTAGACTTCAAGGTCAAATATTTTGAGCTGGTGGAATTCCCACCATGCTCTAAACAGAGCATACATAGACCAGAGCATACATTCTCCACTCCATAACACCAATATTTTTCTGGGGTGGGGAATCGTGCCCTCAGTGTAGAACCTAGACTAATTTGGCTATAGTTGCAGTAAACACAATAACTAACATACTTCAGTCTAAGCTCTTCCCCTAAACTTGGCTGTGATTGTAGTTTTCCCCAGAGAGACCTCCCCATCCCAGGTACTAACATCCTCTTTCCAGAGAGGCTTTCACCGTCCTTATATCCTGGTGGAGCTATCAAGCCACACCCCTCACGTTTAGTCAGCAAAAGCCCCAGTGTCTGTTAAATTACCTTCATGTATGGCCTGTAATTAAGTACTGCACAATAGTTTTGTTCCACAACTGAATATACTAATATTAACTTTTCCTCACAGAAAATTAGATATATGTACACTACTCTTTTGCCCAAGTACATAAGGCTAATTGTGCAGCAAATTCCTCCTTTGACTGAGCACTAAACAGAGGCTGTAACTCCTGGGGGGCCTAGGAAATCTGTGCTCTCTTCAGTTACACCTCAGGAATTGTATGAGTGTAACCGAGGTCAAAATTTAGTCCACGCAACTCCCTCCTGCCCAATGTATCACTGAGTTGTGTTTTAGGTACACTAGACATAAGTGCTAAATAGTGCCATAGAAGCAGAGCTTAGCCGTGGGGGTGGTGCTGTGCCACTCCACCCCACAGAAAGCTCTGGAGGGATGGTGTTCTGCCTCACATTGTCAGAATGCCTGCTGGAGCTCCCTGCTGTGCAGAGAAAGCATGTAGGTTGCTACATGCTGCAGCATACTCCCCATATGCCCCCCTCACTCCCTCAAGGAAATAGGGAACAATTCCTGTGTGCCTCACTCCTCCTACCCTCATTCTGCCTGTGTATAGGCTATGCTAGGTGTATAGAGTTTGCAAATATCTTCCGATTGCATTTGGTTGGTAACGGATTGCATGTGTGTAAATGGTGAAAGAATTTGACTCATTGCATGCAAAATAGTTTCAGGAAACCTTAAAGAATAAATTGATATTCCAAAGGGTTAAGATGAAAAATGTTTGGGGCTAACAAGTAGCCAGCAGAATGCATATAAGAGACACCTTTAACAGTGGGAAATCTATCAAGCTCAGGATGTATGAGGGGAAAGTAGTGTTTTCTAATGCAGCTCCAATGGGAGTGAGAGTAGATTGACCAAGAAGGTGTATATGGTAGAAATTTACTATTCCAACAAATGATGCACACACTTTGATACAGAGGACAGGCTATAGTCAAAATCTTTGCTAAAATGCAGAGAAGATAGCATAGTATACAGCCCAGTTAGTGCAGCACAAACACTATGAAATTCTACAAGTGTTCAGTTGAAATTTTAAATCAATTAATTTCTTCATGTTCATGCCTCTTGTGCTTGCTTTCCATGAACATCAAAGTCATCATGTTTGACTGGAATGGAAGTCCATGCAAAGCAAATATCTAACCTGAAGGCACCAGAGTTGATAGATTTTGATGAATTTTACATTCCAAGAAGAATATTTTGTGCCAGAATTTTCTTTTACTCTCATTCAGTTTTGGAATGGAAACAACTCCATATGATATATCTGACCAATCGCAATGAAGCAACACTAAAATAACAAATCCTGAATACTTGTTCAGTACTTGCAGAGAACTGTTTTTGACCAATCTGTGGAGTTAAAATACATTGCAAAACATTAGAATCATTTTGAGAAACAAATATATCTGCTTATTCCACAAGTTGAAAGAGAAGCAAAATTTAAACAAGTTATTCATTCTGAATTACTCACTTTAATCCCAACTCAGATAGCCTGAGCAATTATATTACAACTATACATTTAAAATACCTTTTTGACTCTTACAATTTACATATGCAAATCAGTTTAAACAGGTTTGCACAGAATCATTCTTTGCACAGCAGCTTTCCACAAGGTTTACTTGTGCAACAAAAGCTTGAAGCAAATAGAAAACTCTGCCCACTGTGGAAACTGCAAATGCTATTACATCCCCTCTAGTGGCTAATCCATTAATGGCAAAGAAAAGAAAATAAATAAAATAAATAATAATAAAATAATAATAATAATAATACCATCCTTGTTCTTATATAGCACTTTTCATTCATAGATCTCAAAGTGATTTACAAAGGAAGTCAATAATATTATCCCCATTTTACAGATAGTGAACGAGGCATGGAAAGGGAAAGTGACTTGCCAAAGGTCATTCAGCAGGTCAGTGGCAGAGCCAAGAATAGAATCCAGGTCTCCTGAGTCCCAGGCCAGCGCTCTGGCCACTAAATCACACTACCTTCCTACTGTCTACTAGAAGATAACATCTTACTACTGTTCCCAGCCAACAGAAGTGGTAGGTGTCTGTATTGCAGTGCTGAAGTTTCTCAGTTTACCACTGATGATGTGGTGGTGAGTCATTATGCAAAGTATTTTCTGTATTCCTATATATGTTTGTTCAAAACTATGCTGAAACACTTATAAGAGGGATTGTTAAATTACATTAAACAGTAATAAGTCCTCGGGACCAGATGGTATTCACTCAAGAGTCTGAAGGAACTCAAATATGAAATTGGAGAAATACTAACTATGGTAAATAACGTACTGTTTAAATCAGCCTCTGTACCAGATGACTGGAGGATAGCTAATGTAATGCTGATTTTTAAAAAAAGGCTCCAGAGGTGATCCTGGCAATTACAGTCCCGTAAGTCTAACTTCAGTACTAGGTAAATTGGGTAAAACTATAGGATTATCAGATATATAGATGAACACAATATGTGGCAGAAGAGTCAACACAGCTTTTGTAAAGAGAATCATGCCTCACCAATACATCAGAATTCTTTGAGAATGTCAATAAGCACATGGACAAGGGTGATCTAGCTGATCTAGTGTGCTAGAGCTTTCAGAAAGCCATTTGACAAGGTCCAACACCAAAGGCTTTTAAGCAAAGTAAGCAGTCATGGGATAAGAGGGAAGATCCTCTCATGGATCAATAACTGGTTAAAAGATAGGAAGCAAAGGGTAGGAATAAATGGTCAGCTTTCACAGTGGAGAGAGGTAAATAGCAGATTCCCCCAACAATCTATACTGGGACAAGTGCCGTTCAACATATTCATAAATAATCTGGAAAAGGGGGTAAACAGTGAGTAGCAAAATTTGCAGGTGATAAAAAATTGTTCAAGATAGTTGAGTCCCAAGCTGACCAAACTCACCAAACTGTTTGGATCTCACCAAACTAAGTGACTGGGGTAACAAAATGGCAAATAAAAATCAGTTTTGATAAGTCCAAAGTAATGGACAATGGAAATCATAATCCCAACTATACACACAATATGATGGGGTCTAAATTAGCTGTTATCACTCAAGAAAGAGATCTTGGGGTCATGTTTGATAGTTCTCTGAAAACCTCTGCTCAATCTGCAGTGCCAGTCAAAATAGCTATCAGAATGTTGGGAACCATTAGGAAAGGGATAGATAATAAGACAGAAAATATTGTGATGCCGCTATATAAATCCATGGTACACCCACATCTTCCATACTGCATATAGTTCTGGTCATCTCATCTCAAAAAAGATATATTAGAATTGGAAAAAGTACGGAGAAGGGCAACAAAAATTATTAGGGGGTGGAACAGCTTCCATATGAGGAAAGATTAAATACTGGGACTGTTCAGCTTAGAAAAGAGATGACTAAGGGGTGACATGATAGAGGTCTATAAAATCATGATTGGTGTGGAGAAAGTGAATAAGGATGTGTTATTTACCCCTTCACCGAACACAAGAAGCAGAAATCAATCTATGAAATTAATAGGCAGCAGGTTTAAAACAAATGTGAGGAAGTATTTCTTCACACAACGCAGTCAACCAACCTGTGAAACTCGTTGCCAGGGATGTTGTAAAGGCCAGAAGTATAACTGTGTTCAAAAGATAATAAGATACGTTCATAGAAGATAGGTTCATCAATGGCTATTAGCCAAGATGGTCATGGACGCAACACCATGCTCCGGGTGTCCCTAAACCTCCGACTGCCAAAAGCTTGGACTTTATGATGGGACAGATTACTCAATAATTGCCACATTCTGTTCATTCCCTCTGAAGCATCTGGCATTGTCCATTGTGGGAAGACAAGATACTAGGCTAGATGAACCATTGGTTTGACCCAGTATGGCCATTCTTATGTTCTTATTGTATCCTGTCATCAGTTTCCAAGCAGAATGGGGAAATCAGGCTGGAATTAGTAGCCAGTCTGCCAATTTTTAAACTCAAAAGTCACTGGTCACTGCCAAGGATACTTTTCTGGAAGGAGATATATATATGTGAAAACAGCTATAGATATTTAGCAGTCATGCGTGAGTGGAAGCCCCTGGAGGAATCCTGGCTAACTTGAAGGGGGATCCCATGGAGCACACCCTTTGAAAGGGAGTATGCATTCCCCATGTACCAGCTCAGTTTTATTGGCTGGTGCAAAAGGAAAAGAGGGAACAATGTTGCTGCCTTCACCCCTCCTTTCTCCCACCTGCACTAAACTAGTGAAGCCCAATTGTGACTGGCCCTGTGCAGAAGCAGAAAGATAGGAGGTAGAAGCCCCTCCTGCCACCATCATATGCACACAGACCCAGTAACAATCGAGGTGCGGTTCATAAAATGAGAATGAAAGCCACTCTCCCATTAGTTCAGCATGCTAGGTCATTTGCACACATGTGCCAGCAGTGTGCGTAAAGGCAAAGAGGACGGAGCTTTGTTAAATTATGCAATCCTTAGAGCTGTGTGAACCTTGGGCCCAATGTGGCTGACCACAGAGAGACGTGGGCCTACAAATGTTGCCTATTCAGAGAAAAGGCAGGAAAGAGACTTGACATGTACCATATAAACCAATATTTTCCTAGTAAATTTAAACTTAGGTGTCTACTCCCCCTTTGATGTATATGTGTAATTCCCATTGATGTTAGTAAGAGTCGTGTATTTACACCAAGGGCCGACTAGACTCATTTGTGTGTGCCAAGTTATATTAAGCCTTCCTTAAAGGGGCACTGTCATGTTAAGTGGTTCTAAAAGTTATACATTTAAAATACCTACCTGTTAGCCCAAAACCTTCATTCTCCAATTCATCTTCTTTTATTTGCCTTTACATCTGGACTCTCCTGTTCTTATTTTTGAAAACAATATTTAGTGCAGTGAATAAAAAAAACCTTAACATGCCCCCCAAAGAGCTCAGTTCAGAACTACGCTGATTGAGTTTGGCCGTCTCAGTCAACAATTTCTATCTCACAAGACACCAGCCACCTCAGATCGCACTTTTGTGGGGTGTCTCACCAGAAATGCCAGGGACTGAGTGAAGAGTGAAATTTGTTCTCACTCTTTAAAAGTGGTCCCTCTGTGGTCAGACTCTGCCTGCCTTATCATAATGAATTCCTGGCACTGTGAGTAGTCGGTCTTCAACAGGACTATATGGAGAGTATAGCACTCGCTGAAGGAAGGGTAGCAGAATTCTGCTCTAAATCAAGTTTCAGATGCACTGATAGGGGACTGTAAGTGTGATGTTCACACCATACACACAAAGAAATAAATGAAAAATACTCTTGCTGGAAGGTTGCAACACAGCACTATTTTATAGCATAAAATCCGGAACCTTAACACCACAAGAACCTAAAAAGAGACAGAGGGACAAAGCAGGCTGCTGCCTAAAACAGAGAGGAAGAATTCACCCCACTTTACCGTAAGAGGGCTGGTTGCAAACTGATGCTGCACCTGCTAGGCCTAGGTCACAGACTTCCCTACAGAGCCCCCTCACCTGCAAGCAGGGTCAGTATTAGTCAGGTTGTAATTTTTAATACACCACAGTAAGGAAGTTTGATCTGTTTCTGCCCTTGCAAGGTAGGGACTAGCCTGCCTTAGCTCTGCAGCACCGCTGACCAGACTTTTAACGGCCCGGTCGCCGGTGCTGACCAGAGCCATCAGGGTCACTTTGCAACCGGGTGTTCCAGTCAAACAACGGACACCTGGTCACCCTAACCAGGGCTAGAACCTACATGGCCTAGCTGCTGAACCATCTACAGTGCTGGTCTCTGAGTCGCAATACACCTGGCACACTACTTGCACACTAGGGGTTTGGTGTACTCCATCACTGAGTAGCCCCAATAATTACAATTGTTCCAGTGATTAATAGCCTCAAATTTATAGCTTATTTCCATATGAATTTGTCTCGCTTCAACTTCCAGCCATCAGATGTTATATCTTTGTCTGCTAGATTGAAGGGCCCATTATCAAATATTTGTTGCACATGTAGATACTCATGAACTGATCAAGTTACTCCTTAACCTTCTCTTTGTTAAGCTAAATAGATTGAGCAACTTGAGTCTCTCACTGTAAGGCATGTTTTCTAATCCTTTCATCATTCTTGTGGCTCTAAACCCTCTCTAATAGATCAACATTCTTCTTAAACTGTTGACAGCAGAACTGGACACAGTATTCCAGCAGCAGCTGCCTAGACTATGAATGAAGAACTAAGCCCATTACATCGCCATGCCCCTGGTGCTGTTATTTACACCAGAGAGTGCTAAGTAGTGGTAAAATACTACCATTCTTTTGGGTAGCAATTGATGCCCACTGTGCGGTGACTATATAACATGCAAGAATCAGACCCAACATTTGTAACGAGCTTTGGTGTAAAAGAGACAAACTAGATTTTATTGTTCTACTGGTCAGTTTTACTCTATGGAGCATATACACTATACACTGATTCCATTTAAGGTTTGGTACAATACCTAAGTTCCTAGGATATGAGTCTGAAGTACTGTACATGTACAATATGCTTTGGAAACATTGCAGATTCTCCTTTCAAAAAGGTCAAGGGAATTTGTACACCGAAGTCAGGCATTGGTCTTTTGTCTCTGAGCTACATGCTATAACAAATGCTGTATATTATGCGTATATACTACAGAAATGCAATAGAAAATAAATCACAAAGAAGCAGTTTTAATATTTTGCTCTCCATCTGGCAGCCATATTCAGTACTCATCACCATCTGTCTTTGGCCTTTTTTCTGCCTCCAATCTTAATACTGGAATGCCTTTCAAGGCATGCTTGCATTAAAAAAGAACAGTTCTTGCGCTTATATACTTCTGGGCCTAAACCTGCTTTACATTCAGTGAGTCCCCTTTGCACTGTTGAGTTTGGCAATTCCCCTGTTTACAGGACAAAAAAATTCCTCTGTTGTGACAAGCTGATATAGCTGACTCTGCTCCACCCATACCTTGATTCCAAACTGCTGGTGTTGGGGGATATTATGAATGGGAGAGTTAAAAACACAGTTCACATATGGGACTGATAGTCACAATATCTCAAGAGTCAGGCCTCTATGAGCGGCAGCAGAATCATATAGCTATAATGTAGCTGTGGCAGTGTGTAGTAGAATGTACATTCATCTTGAAAGACCTCTTGCAAGCCTTTTTCCTTTGGCAAGAGTGAATGGGGAGGATTTCAGGTTTCTTAAATCCCTCAAAATTGCATCTGCCAACCTCATTTATGGTCGGCCTTGAGCTCTACTTCCTTCAACATCAGTTCTATAAACCGTCTGTAGAAGTGTACCTACCTGTATGTTGGACATGACCCCACTTTTGCAGTCATCTTGTTCTCAACTGGTGCAAGACCGCAACTTGCTAGGCTTGTTGAAGCGTCGCCTCATTTGTGACAAAAATCAAACCAATGATGTTAAGAAGATGCTGCAATTTTTGATACTGAAAACTGTTACATTTCTTTTCCTGTGCAGTTTTTAGTGGCTGTCATCTCTGCTGCCTTGAGCACTCATATTTTAGTTGCCACACAGACATCCTGCTGCACAGACAGAGGCCTATGAAGACACTGAAATGCCAATGATGCAAGATGGATCCAACATGTGACTTCTTCAGCTATAGAACATCTTGCTGTCAACCAACTAGCCAGAGAGATAAAACTATTCTCCCATTCAATGTCATTGCCATCTACAGGCATCATGGGAAGACCGTTTGCTTCCGTTTTATAGGAAGCATGCATAGCCTCACCATAGATCACCATTTATCTTAAGTCCCAGAGATTCTGCAGTCTAGCAGAGATTCAAAAAAGTGTGGACATTTATATGGATAATAAGAACATCCAAAGCAAACTTTTAAAGAAAGTCCACAGGAGGTTGTGGAAGGATATAAACCCTCAAGCTTCAAGGCATACGCCAATATCTAACTAATATGATTTAGGAAGAAATATTCTCTGTGGCCAGATTATTCCATTACTGCTTTTGAAGCAGCTGGTGCTGGTTGCTGAAACAGACCAGATACTGGAATAGATAGACTTCAGTTTTGATCCTATATGCTGATTCCTAGGTTCCTCTTTGAAAAATTCAGATCTGGATTTTGAATGCCCCCCCAAAACATTTTAAAATGCTTTTTTTTTTTTTTTGGCTAAGAACTAGATCTGGGAAAATCATTCATATTGAATAACTTGACAAAGTCCCCTCTTTCCTATGTGTAAATTGTCCACAGACAATTTGTGGAATTCTCAATATCAGAATTTGTGAATTTGTTCAGGGCCTAATCCTTGGTCAGCAGATGGTGTGTGAACAGCTCATTGTGAATGTCTAATGTTTGAAATTCAAAATGTTCAGTGTTGGTTAGTGACCTAAGTCACATTGGGGTGTTTTTTTTTTTTCTTTTCTTTTGTTTTTTGCTCCACGACTGGTTGATTTATGCAACTAACCAACAATAGCATGCATATTTTATCTGGTGTATAAAATCAAAGTTTTCACTGTTCATGCAATCTGAAATTTGGTTTTGGTGATTATTTGATCACTGAGGCTTAAAATCAGCATAGCATCTATGCTAGTAAAGCTTATTCCCTAGAACTGCAGTTCCCAAACTGTGGTCTGCGGATCACTTGCTAGTGGTCCATGGAGAATTGGCTAGTTACACGGAGCTGACTGTCCTCCTTGTTACCATCTGGCAAGTCACATTTTTAAAAAAACAACTAAATACACATTTGATGCTCTTCCATGTAAACAATTGCTGCAGTTGCCAGAGGGATGATGTATGAATTTGATCATAAGTTGTGTGCAGTGGTCAGAGTGATCATGAACGGCAGCCCATGAGAGTACTCTCTATACTGAGATGGGGTTTAAGCTATGAGAAAGTTTTGAGAACCTCTGTGATAGAATATTGACAGAAAGCTAAAAAACCCAACCAAATGGCACAAATATAGTCAAACGGAGCCTGATCCCAAACCCATTGAAGCTGGAGCCTTAGACAAGGGCTTTTTGTTCAATCAAATTAAATTTTAAAATGTAAAAAAAAAAAAAAGTAGAATTTTTTTTGCAGTACCTGGCAAGTTCCATTGGGGTGCAAATCACTTCTCTGCAGATGGCCAGCACCCTTTAGACCTCTAACACGGGACCTGGGGGATGGGGAGGAAGGGGTGACAACAAATTTCTGTCTAAGACCTGGGAAGGGGGAGAGAGAGAGAAAATGAGAATTAGGGGTGTGATGAGGAGGAACCAATGGTCATGAGGAATTTAAAAAGCCACATGACTGGAGCTGCTTCTGTTTCTTGTTTTAACAGTGAAATGTAATAGCGTTCAAAATTCAACATCTCCTGTTCCACTTCTTCTCAAAAAAGTAACTCACTCTTGACACATATAAACCAACCAGTCCGCAGGGGTAGAGAGAGTCTTGTGATCAATGCATCCCTTTCAAGATATCAACTGTGCTAACTAATGCAATAAATAAATAGATAGAAAATAAAAATCTGCTATGAACATCCTTGAACTCTGAATGAACAGTTCATTCACATCTGGATACTCTGGTTTAATTGGAATAGTCCAAGCTGGGCTCCCAAAAGCAAAGGATATAATCTCATGTTCATGACTTTTTCAAATAAAAACAAATAAGCATTTTTGCACAATAAAAAAGAGTTATAATTGCATTATAAAGGATAGGTCAGTTTCTGCTCTCAGTTCCCAGTACAGAGTCTGACCAGTTATGTTTCTGTTCCAGGAAATAATGGGGTTTCTTTTTTTTTTTCTTTTTTAACTTTGGGATGAAAATGATGCTTTCAGAATTTTTGCTTTGGAGAGAGCCACTTGAAAGGGGTTCAAAGCACTGAGAGACGTGAGATCAGACATTTAGTTGAATGAACTTTAGCGCTTAACATCTGCAATATTAAGTTAAAAATTGTCTAAACTCAGCCCTGATGTAAATGGATACAGTTCCACTGAAGTCAGGGGAGTTGTGCCTACTTACACCTTGGCTGAATTTAACCCTTGAACCCCCTCGAGAGAGCATTAGATCAACTGTTCACACTGCCAAACTGTTTAAATGAATCTTTCAAAGATCATGGTCAGTGATACACAAGCTATCTGTCACCGAAGTCACTCTTAATAGTAGACTTCAGCAAAAAGTATAGACATTTTAGGGGAAAAAGGGATTTGCTGCTCCCTCTACCCTTTTTATTGCCCATCACCCACCCAACTCAGCAAGCCACCTGAACATGTAAGGCAGTGGCTCTCAACCCTCTCCAGACTACTGTACCCCTTCAGAAGTCTGATTTGTCTTGCATACCCCAAAGTTTCACCTCAGCAAAAACTACTTGCTTACAAAATCAGACATAAATATACAAGTGTCCCAGCACACTATTACTGAAAAATTGCTCACTTTCTCATTTTTACCATATAATTTACCAATAAATCAATTGGAATATAAATGTTGTACTTACATTTCAGTGTATAGTATATAGAGCAGTATAAACAAGTCATTGTCTGTATGATATTTTAGTTTGTACTGACTTCATTAGTGCTTTTTATGTAGCTGTTGTAAAACTAGGCCACTATCTAGATGAGTTGATGTACCACTGGAAGACCACTGTGTACCCCCAGGGGTATGTGTACCCCGGTTGAGAATCTCTGATGTAGGGGACTTCTCTAAAGACATTTCTCTTTGGCTGTATGCACCCAAATATGTTAAGGTGTATCTGGAAAAAATGTCTTCAGTTGTTAATAGCTTTGTGCTGAAGTTTTCCATGCTGGGGGTTTGCCTTAGGCTGATTTATTTAAGTTACAGTGAAAATGGTTAAACCATTTCCAAGAATGAAGCTAAGGAAAAATGTGTTTTGCCCATGTTAAAAAAAAATCTGGGGACCTTTTCTATGAGAACCCATATGCATGCTTCAGATAAAGTGAAGTCACTGATAATGGTGATACACTCAGCTGCCATGAAAAGTGATAAGGTTGCCAATAAATTGAACAGTCAGTGGGAACAAGCTGAAGTCAATGGGAAAACTCAAGAAGTGAAACTGCTGGCCTTACCAAGGTCTGTTAAAAATCAAGCTACCACAGATTTTTCATCAGTGCAGACAACTAATAATTGACTCCAGATTTATATGATAAATACTTTGCATTTTACAGAGCACCTTATACCAGAGAACCTAAAACATGTAACTAATGCTTATAAATTAAGCCATACAAGTATAATCCCATTTAACAGATGAGGGGGAAAAATGAAGCAAAGAGAGTATTCAACTTGCCCAACGGCACACAGCAAGACAATAGCAGAGCTAGGAATAGATGGGCATCTGAGTTAAAGGCATGTCTGGCTTTTGCTCTTCTGGCTCATCTGTTCCACCTGTTGTACTTAGAATATTCAAGTCACTAAAAAACAATATTCCACATCCCTAGACTCTCTGGGCAAGACCCTCAGCTGGTATAAGTCAGAATAGCTCAAACGAGTAATGGAGCTACACTGATTTACCTCAGCTGGGATCTGGTCTGCTAGATGCAGAGGAAGTTGGAAAATAAAATGGCAACCAAAGCATTAAGGGCAGAAAGTGAGATTTCAGCAGTGCTAGAGGCACAGCACATGGCATGAAGGAGAATCATTCTGGAGAACTTTAGTCTTCGAGGCTATCATCCTCTCTGGAGCTTTTCTTGAGCTTTAAAGTAACTTTTATTAATTATTATTATTAGAACTAGTAGTAAATTTTCTAACAAACCTTAGTTTCATCAGAAAATGCTAATTCGCTAGAGCAAAATGTTTAGTCAAATCTATCACAGATTTGACAACATTTTACTTCAAGTTACAGGTGGGTTTCCATTGGAAACCTGCTGGGAGCCCGTGTTCCAGGGCCCATGGCACTGCAGCAGCCCCTGGCATCAGCTCTCTTGGGCCTGGAAGGTTCTGGAGCCATGACTGGAGCCAGGACCCTTAGGGCTGCTAAGGTACCTGGTCTGCAGCAGCTCTACCAAGCTCCCTGAGAGGAAGTGGAGAGCCAAGGGCTCGGATAGCCCAGGCTCCAGCCCATGCACACTGGTTGGTGGTCACAAGCCTGAAAGCCCTGGTTGCCCTGGCTCTGGCCACAGCTGGGCTCCCATCCAGGGAATAGAAGCAGTGAAAGTGACAAGAAAGTCAATTTCACATTTTTTTGTTTCAGGAACACCACCTGTCAGTGTTTCCAAAACAAAGTTTCCAGGAAAATTTCAGTAAAATTGGTTTCATTCCAAATCAGAATGAAAGCAAATTCCAAATTATCAATCCTTCTCGCAAACCGAAACACCCAAGTTTTGGCCAGCTCTAATAATAGCCACAACCAGCAAGATGCCTTGTTGTCTGAGTGAGATGATAAGTGAATGGAGCTATCTTGATTGAGCCAAGTCCATAAATGAATCATACGGTAGACTTTGAGCGAAAAAGTCTGTCTGTACCCTCTAAATGCTTTTGGGTGGGGGAAGGAAGGGGGTGGAAGAGCTTTATCATCAAGTCATATAGTTAATTAAATAGGGGAACAGTGATTGCTTTCAAGCAGGATGACACAGAGTTCCACTTCTGCAGGGTCATCAAATCCTCTTATGCTTTGAACATTTGCTTTTACTGGCTGCCCTGCCTTTCTCACTGTGCCACCTCTAAAACCAGGAAGCACATGGAGCTTCCTCTCCATCCGGCTACTGAACAGGAAACGTTAGAATCTTGGACAGCCAGCAATATGCTAGCTGGAAAGTTTGGTGGACAAGCAGTAAAGGAATTGACGCACCCTCAAACATTGCTTCCAACTGGCAGGCCATCAAAATTTCATGTGCCTTCTCCCATCATCCCCCAAACTGAGGCAATTTTGAAAAATTAGTATGTTGACCTCATGCACAAATACTGGAAACTGGACTAATTAGTCTGGAAATAGGCTTGAGAAAACCACTCATCCATGTTGCACGCACACCAGCTGTGCCAAAGCCATGCTTGTTCCAGACTGTGCGCTTCCCGTTCCTCTTGATTGTCAGTATTTCTGTGATATGCATGTGCACAACATATTCAATATCTAGACAGGCAGTAAATTTAGCTGATTCGCTGATATAGAAACTTGGTTTTGCTGTATTGTTTCATCAACATTACACAAGGACATAAGCCTCGCTAAATGTACCAGAGTGTGTATAAAATAGGATGGGATGGATCCATCCCATCAAGCCATCAGTGTATATTGTAGCCTGTTTGTTGGCAAGACCTTTCAGCTCAGAAAAATATACTGTAAACTCAACTGTATGAAATATTTCTGGGGTCTGACAAAACTCTATTACCCTGATTTTTCAGCTTTTTCCATTATTAATTTTAACAAGCAGATATTAAAACTCCATACCAGTGTGAATGTGTGCATAAACACACAAATATCTGGTTTTATTTGCACACACACATGCTTATCCCAGCATTCAATATTTAGAGGGACAATAGAACACAAGCTTACCAAAATGAGGCTATCAAACTTTTCATGGCTACAGTGTGATTTTGTTTAACCAACCCTCTGCTCCACTTTGTTTGCAATATATTTTAATTATAATGAAAAAACTGCACAGTTACAAGTCAGGTGGATACAAGCCATTCCATATGCAAGAAGAGCAGAGAGAGAGTGATGTATATGTAATAAAAACTCTTATAAAGTACATCTCATTCACTTTTAGAAAACATGACATGAATATTTCTATAGACAAACTTGCTTAACACCTGCAAACTATTTTGAAATCTCCAGCAATAATAATGTAACCGACACCTTCATGGAAATGTCTGAGTTAAGTCACTAACATCACATCTTTCTGAAGTGGTGAAATGGAAGATGTGAAAGCAGGGCATATCTAGCAATAAAATTAAAAATAACAAAGGGTAAAAGGATAAACACTGGGTAAGACTGCAAACATACTGGCAATCAAAAAGCAAACAGGCAGACATGACTTTAGCTTCAGCTAATTAAATAAATAGAGAAAATAGGAAAGATTAAGAGATTTTTAAGGCCAAAAGGACTATTAGATCATCGAGTTCAGTGGTTCTCAACATAGACATGTACTCCTTGGGGGTATGCAGAGTTCTTTCAGGGGGTACTCAACTCATCTAGATCAGCATTTCTCAACCTGGGAGATGCAGCACCTGGGGGGGGGGTCGTCATGGGACAGATTTAAGGAGATTGCAAGGGCAGGGCTGGCATTATGGGTGGCAAGCAGGGCAACTGTCCGGGGCTCCATGCCACAGGGGGCCCTATGACACTAAGTTACATGCTTCAGCCCCGCCGCCTGGGGCTTGGGCTTCAGACAAGCCTCACAAGTGAAAAAACATCACACTGAAATGTAAGTACAATATTTATATTCCAATTGATTTATTGGTAAATTATATGGTAAAAATGAGAAAGTCAGCAATTTTTCAGTAATAGTGTGCTGGGACACTTGTATTTTTATGTCTGATTTTGTAAGCAAGTAGGTTTTAAGTGAGGTGTAACTTGGGGGTATGCAAGACAAATCAGACTCCTGAAAGGGGTACAGTTGTCTGGAAAGGTTGAGAGCCACTGATCTAGTCTGACCTCCTGCATAACATAGTACATAAAATTTCATCCAGTTTCTCCTCTATTGAGCCCACTAACGTATGTTTGACTAATGCAGATCTTACAAGAAGGGCATTTACTCTTGAAAGGGCAAAAAAGGTAAAATATAAATCTTGCATCCCACACTCCCTTATATGTTGTCTATTTAGGCTGCGTGCTGTTCAGGCCATTGGGCTTGTTTTCTGATCTAGCAAATTTTCAGCTCCTGTATAAATAGTGATACCCAACTAAAATTGACATATTGGTCTCAGGGTCAAGTTTTTTTAGTTATTATTTTAAAACAGCTCCTGTCACATTTTACCAGCTTTGCCACACCATCTCTCCTCCCCCTCACCCCTGCATTTATCTCCATACACATTCCCTTTAATTACATCAAGTTTATGGTAACTTAATCATGGAGAATAGAGATTCTAAAAAGGAAGGTGGCAATTTCCCATATGAAAATGTATTCCCAACAGCAATAATTAACTGAACAGACCCATCAGTCTAAGATAAGTACTAGAAGATTACAAAGGCAAAAAACTGCTCAGGGCAATTTAAAGGAAAAGAAAAGTGAACCTAAATGAATTTAGTACCCTGGAAAGCACTGGAGTGACAGTCCTGGAGACAAATGTCTTCCATCAACCATATAGGTAGTTAGGCCTCTCCCTGTTGAGCACCAAGATGCCTCAAATACTAGTCCTGCAGAACTAACTCTAGGAATGAAAAGTCAGTTAAGTCTCAGTGCCAATTCAGTTCTTGGAAACTGGTAACAACTATGTCAATTAATGGCAACTTTGTCTGCAGCTGGTTAGATTCCTGGATTCCAAGCAGGGCTGCCCAGAGGATTCAGGGGGCCTGGGGCAAAGCAATTTTGGGGGCCCCTTCCATAAAAAAAGTTGCAATACTATAGAATACTATATTCACGTGGGGACCCCTCGGAGCGGCCCTGATTCCAAGGCCAAAAGGGACAATTGTGATCATCTAGTCTGACCTCCTCTATAACACAGGCCATAGAACTTCCCCAGAATAATTCCTAGAATGTGGCTTTTGAAAAAGATCTAATTTTGAATTTAAAAATGGTTAATGATAGCGAATCCACCACAAGCCTTGATAAATTGTTCCAGTTTAATTGCTCTCACCATTAAAATTTACACCTTGCTTCCACCCTTGCTTCAACTTCCAGCCACTGGATCATGTTGTACCTTTCTCTGCTAGATTGAAAAGCCATTATTTAATATTTGTTCCCCATGTAAATACTTACGGACTGTAATCAAGTCACCCCTTATACTTCTCTTTGTTCAACTCACGGAGCTCAATCTATTTAGCTTATCACTATAAGGCATGTTTTCTAATCATGTAATCATTCTCATGGCTCTTCTCTGAATCCTCTCCAGTTTATCAACATCCTTCTTGAACTGTGGGCTCTAGACCTGGCTACAGTATTCCAGCAGCAGTCACACCAGTGCCAAATATAGAGGTAAAATAACGTGTCTTCTACTGAAGATTCCCCTGTTTATGAAAGAATCACATTAATTCTTTTGGTTACAGCATCACACTGGGAGCACATGTTCAGCTGATTGCCCACTATGACCCCTTAATCTTTTTCAGAGTCACTGATTTCCGAGATAGAGTTTGCCATCTTGTAAAGTATGACCTGCATTCTTTGTTTCTAGATGCATCATTACATAAGTTATCCCATTACATCTTTTGGGTGAGAATTGTTCATGAGCTTATCCTATGTTTCTGCTATTACTCTATTTGTTATTTGCGCATATTTGTAATGTCATATTTCCACCTCCAGAGTGCTAGTGAACTGTCTAATGCAACTATTTATGTTATGCAATTGGTCACTAATGTCATGTTATTCCTTCCACTTCCTAGTGAAATGGATGGTTTCATAAGTAGAATATTGAAAAGTGAATATTGAGTATTAAATGCTCTCGTTGATGCACCAGTATCCTTGTTCATAGTTGAACACAGGTAGTTATCTGAAGAACAGATATACTCCAAACACTGTGAACACAAACTGTCCATGCAAATAGTCAGAGAGCGAATGAAAGGTATTAACGTGGTCCCACAGAATGGGAGTTGAGAGCTCAAGGTTTTGCAGCATTTGACCAGCTCTAGCTGTGATGGTGGTTTTGTGATGTAGCCAACTGTCTACTAGGAACTGGGCTGATATCACTGATTCATTTCACATAGGCTCCTGAACAGCCATTAAGAGGACAGTAGGCATTACCAACTTTGGGCAACGTTTGTACAGGTGTCTTAAAGCTGAAAGATTCTATCATCACCAGTCCCCTGAGATTTCCAGTTCCCCCCATTAAATATTTTAGTTGTGCTGGTGAGGATTATGTCCATTTTCATGGGCAACTAGCTCAGCTTATATTGTTGTTTATTAACAACATATTGTACCCTGATAGAATTGCATCTGCAAAGAATATTCACTAGTTGACTTAACTCTCCCTCATCAGTATGCTGAAGATTTGGTTTTGCGAGAACTTGTCGAGAATACTGAAGAGTTGCCATGTGGTATATTTGTTCTGTGTGCCAATTGAAGTACAATCCTGTCTCTTTACTGACGGTATTTTATATGGATTTTTTATACATGGACTCACAAACTAAGTTAAATTAGACTCCCCATTCTGTTAATCTGTGTGCAAAGCATTTTCCATTTCATTCATTATCCTACAGTTACCCCCAGTTCATATTACAGAACCATTAAACAGTCTGGAATTGAATCTTGTACTACCCGTTCCACAAGCTCCATGTAATAAAGCATTTAACTGTCAAAAAGTAGAGCCTCTTGCGTAATTACATTAGCTACTGTCTCCTTATTCACCATCCAATGTCACATCCAGTATAAACCAGTATTTAAAGGTGACTGGAATGAATATGCTAACTGTGGTGAATCTGATGCATTTGTATAAAACGAACCCATTTTTTTTTTGGTCTCCTTCCCCTATCCTTTATTTGTCTGTCTAAGCCTAAGGACTGTCATGAATGTTTGAAAAACACCCATTACATAGTTGGCATCACCGCAAATAAAAGGGAATAGTTATAAAACAAGAAACTGCTACATTACTGCTCTACATTGAGTATACTTTCATACCACCAAGTCAGTGTACTTTACATATTACCATAATGCTTAGATACTGCAGTAATAGGTGCTATAGAAAAAAAAATTTAGATAGCTGAAGTGCTAGTGACACACAGTTAAGGAGACCTAAGCATTTCCATTCTAAGCCTATGTATCCAGTCGCTCATAATTTTCTGAAACTTTTACCTCTCAAGTTGAAGTTCTCCACACTTGCTCTTTACCTAAAGTAGAGCACTTTTTTGGAAGGCTTGAGCTTGATGGAAAATGGTTCAGCTATTTTCTAGCCAGAGGAGAGTGAATAGATACACATTTCACATTATAAAATAATTCTTTCACTTAAGCGAAAAAACAGCTCTATGCCCAAAGTAACTGAAGGTGGAAAGATGAGATTTGGCAGAGAAAAAGCCCCACTGTGGAGATATGCCTTGGAGTGTTCCTGTGAACATAGATTTTTATTTTGGCCAAGTCATGAGCCTTTGCCAACTACTTTTCGAGTTTGCACAGTAAGCATTAAAGGAATAGCAGTATTTTTTTAAACAAACATGGAGTAATGTTTTAAAAAAAGAAAACGTGCACATGCATGTTAGCGATATAGTCAAAAATGTATTGAAGTTTACTAGTAAATGAGGCAGGGTTCCACAGGAGCCCAGATTCATTCAGACCACATCCTTTCTGTTTTACAGCAATCCCTAGTACAACATACAGTATAAACAGAACTCCACTGCCTCACTGAAGGGCCCTTGACTCTAAGTTAAATTCTGTGAAGCTTCAAAAGCTAAACTGTAATCGGGATGTGTGATTGCAGCAGATGTAGACATATCCAAGCTTGAGTATGTATGTCTACACATGTTGCAGTCATACCTCTGGATTGCAGTGTAGATATAGGAGAACACTCCCTCTTCTGGATTTCAAAAGGTGTGAAAAATAGGGAATTACTATTTAAGGCTGCATGTGCAGCATTAGCTCTGTCCCCTTACATGACTAAATCATGATATTTCTAAAAGACTCTGATTGTTTAACTAAAGACTACTATATAATGTTGTACAATTTCTTTCCTATAGTCTTGTACAGTGCACAGTTAATACAGCAAGGTTCTGCAACAGCTCCTACACCTCATTGATTTCATTTCTTGTTGTTAAGCAGAACTCCATGTGTACTTAAGGTTGTGGAAAATATTGTATGAAATATTGATTGACTGGACAACCTCAACTTTGGCATTTCAGAACTTTGGAGTACCTTAACCATACATTCTTAGTGTTTTTTGAAGAGTTTTCTGTGCGTGTTTAGTCCTGGACACAAAAGGAAGACAAGATCTTGAGAAGATTACAAATGATATAGCAAAAAAAAAAAAAAAAATCCCACAAAAAACAAGATGACCTAAATAAGTATGAGTGCAGATAAGGTTGCATGAGAGTCTTTGATAACGTGGGGTAGTATTATGTTATGCTCATACAAAGCACACAGGATCTTTATAGAGGAAGGTAAATACACACAGCGTTTATTGAGAATACCACAGTTAGCATATGCTTTTTACACACACACACACACACACACACACACACACACACACACACACACACACACCCCTGCAGTGATGTTCGTAGTTACCAGTCCAGAGTCTGGATCAGTCTAGTGGCCAGCCAGATTGGTCGCAGAGGGGAGCAGGGTTCTATCGGTCGCGATCCGATGCTCCTGGACTGTGGCAAGACGAACCCAAAGTCCTACGGCAAAGCACCCTGTTCTTATAGGTTTTCTTCTTTGTTGAAGCCTATGGATTCTGCTGCGTCACTTTGTGACCGGTTACTTCTTAATTGGTGTAAACATTTCAATACACCTCCAAGAGGGTCATCCTGTCCTTTGTTCCGATTTAATCAATTGTTTTTAGGGGTGCCAGCCTTTACCTCAGGGTCGTCAATCTGCCCTTCATTATGGATGCGTGTTGATGATTCTTTGATGTCCTTTAAGTTTCTTCACTCCTTCTTCCTTGTCTCTGGCTATAACAATGGCCTTCACACCTTATCTTTTTCTAATGCATACATTCCTCATTCACACAAACAGATTGAAAATACAAACAGTAGTATTTTATATTGAGCAACAGGGCATTGCAAATTAAACCTTGCTAAATTTTACAATCAATAACAAGACAATTGAGACCCAGGCCTTCAATGTTCCTCTAATCTACTTAACATAGACACAATAGAGAATCCTGTCTCTTACTTCCTAATTTGTAATACATATAGGAAACCATAGTAGCTTTATAACTTATTCTAAAACAAAAGGATGACCATAATTAGTCATAAAGGTTGTTTTGATCTGTCATTCCTTTCTGCTATTCAAAAAAGGGTGGCTGACAAGATGAAATCAAATCATACATGAATTCTCATAATACATTATAAAATCCAGCTCCTACAATTTGGGCTCAAATAGTAACTGTTAAGAAGGGATCTGAATGACAAGAAAGTGGGTTCTTGTCTCAGACATGGATGAAGAGATACAGTTCATACAGGAAGAAAGCCAAACTAGATTAAAAGAGTTCAGAGCTACTGCTTTAGTGTCCTATTACCACAGAGATTTCTTTTTATGTTCGCATTTGGACAATGTCAGAAAACAAGTCAAACCACCAAAAAAATATTTCAGTTGAACTGGGACATGATTGATGTTTGCCTAATTCACCCATATCCAACTTGAACTCTTCAATGGAAAGTTTGAATCAGTTGCTGTGAGGCTTTCCACTCTGCATGATGTCACTTCATTAAATCCATTTCTCGCTTCATGTTTTGGCACTCTGAATCACTGTGGAATTCAAGCCAGAGCCTCAGGCAGCCTTCTGATTTCATCCAAGCCCAAGTTCCAAAAATGATTGACCTGTTTAGGTACTTCTGAAAATCCCATCACCAGAATGTCTGATCTTCATGCACATTGCACAGCCATTCTGTAGGGTACAACAGTCTGTGAACATAGGGCCATAGGAAACTATGTACATGACTTTTCCATGCAGATGGCAACCACTCATCAATACCTTGAACTGACTTAGTTTCCAGAGCCTGGACCTTGCAAACACCTGCAGAATTTGCATGGCAATAGGAGATTTCCACATGCTGGTTAACAGAGACAAAAAATCATACTAAATTTGCAAAAGGTGTAGGTTTGCAATATGCCAACTCATCTTGTCCAACTCCTTCTAAAAAGTTCTCCACCCATACCCACCATATTCTATGATTAACACAAAGCTACTATGTGAAAGTATAAAATAAGCATCACAACCTGCACTTTAATTTTTCATAAAACTGCCTTTGGAATGAAGTATATGAGTGTCTCTAGTCTCCAAAGTTCCTTGCAATGAGCTCTTGGGCACTGAGTAAGTAATCAGTCAGTATTGACCCCTCCCAGTTAATAAACCAGACAAGACAGCTATTTCTTTAATTCACACAAACTGCAGACAGTTGCATGTTTAACTGCTGTGAATCATTAAGGGCCGAACCCTGCCTTACTCCTCAAAGTATTCCCATTGACTTCTGTGGGGCTATTTCAAAGATTTCCTTGACTGGGGCCTAACTTAATATAGTTTAACTGGCCCCCATCTCCCATACTAAATGTGAATGGTGAGACAAAACAGTCCACTCCTGCCTCCAAATCAACACATTTTTATTTCAAAAGTTACTTTGTAAGTGACCATAACCTTCTTTTTTAGGCAGGTGCCTTTTTCATTAACAGTATTATTTTCCCGAGTGACAAACAAGCACATATGTCTTGGTCTGAGAAACTCTATGTTGGAGGGCTGACATCCTGAATGCCTTCGAATGAACTCACAGTGGGCGTCAAGGTGACCTTTTAGGATAGTACATTCTAGCGTCAGGCTAATCTTTTTTGCAAGCCAAAATGGAGAGCCCATTCAAGATTATTTGTATAAAAACACAGCTGTCCTGATAAAGGAAGCCATATATTTGCATCATATGACAACATTAAGCAGCACGCCAACCTCTCTCTTTGAGAGGTTTCATCTTCTTGTTCTCATTCCTTATCAAAACATATAAAAAAAATTGAAAGCATGGAACCAATCTTCAGGAAAATGGATATGCAAAATAAGCAAACACCTTTCACATACCGAGGCTGTTAATGAAACTGCCAAGCTGCACATTTGCAAAACTTGGGGTTTAATCAATGAGATCAGAGGCAACAATACAATCCTGATAATCTTCACTACAGAAAAGAATAGGGACTTTCCTTGTAAATAGTTTAACTGCGTCCCTGCTTTCAGGACACTGGGGGGGAGGGGGAAACGCCCCATCCACTCCCTCCCACTTCCCACCCCCTGACTGCTCCCCTCAGAATCCCAACCCCCCCTGCTTCTTGTCGCCTGATTGCCCCCTGCTGAGAACCCCCTACCCTAACTGCCCCCCCCAGGACCCTACCTGTCCCCTGACTGCCCTGACCCTTATCCACTCGCATGGGTGGCAGGGTTGTAGAAATTTTGGTGGTGCCCAGAACCCCCCACCCCACCTGCCTAAGGCTCTGGGAGGGGGGTTGGGTGGGGGAGGAGGTCTGGGGTGCAGGTCCTGGGCTGGGGATTAGGGTGCAGGAGGGGTGCAGGTTCTGGGATAGAGTTTGGGTGCTGGGTGCAGGCTCCGGGCTGGGGCAGGGGGTGGGTGTGCAGGAGGGGGTGAGGGGTGCAGGCTCTGGGATGGAGTTTGGGGGTGAGAGGCGGTGCAAAGGGAGGGGATGCAGGCTTTGGGAGGAAGTTTGAGGGCAGGAGGGGGTGTGTGGGAAGGGGGAAGGGATTGGGAGGGAGTTTGGGGATAGGAGGGGATGCAGGGGTGAGGGCTGTGGGTCTGGGGATGAGGGGTTCATGATGCAGGAGGGGGCTCAGGGATGGAGCAGAGGATTAGGGTGTGTGGGGATGAGGGCTGGGGGGTTTGGGGTGTTGGAGAGGCTCAGGGCTGGGTGGAAGGGCAGGGTAAGGGCAGCCTGTCTTCCCATTAGTGGATGGGGGCACTAGGACCGGGGGCAGCAGACAGCAGTTGCTGCTGGCTCTGGCAGTACACGCAGACAAGGGAGAGGCAGACAGGGAGGGGGGACCGACGGAGGGGGGGATGCGGAGAGGGGGGATGGCAGGTGGAGGCTGGGGACCCATCCAACACTCCCCCGCTCCCTGACTGCCCCCCCCCCAGACTCCTCTTACCATTCTGGCTCCACGTGTTTGCAAAACACACTGCCCCGTGGGTCGGTTTGTGTGTTACACAGGACTACAGAGAGAGGGAGGGGGGAGCAGGGGAGGGCTCTGGCTGCTGGAGGCCAATGGGAGTGGGTCAATCAGCCTAGCCGCCCAATCAGCAGCCACACTCTGCATGGAAGGGAGGGAGGGAGGCGAGGGAGAAAACCTCCCCGGACATTTTAACCTTGTTACCAATTCCTCCCGGACGGCTATTTAGAGACGCAAAAGCCGGACATGTCCGGGGAAATACGGACGGATGGTAACCCTAGATTATCCCATCACATAGCACCCCTGATTCAGGACAGCACATGCTGAAATCTGTTCCTATTGAGCATAAGCTAACTTGAATAAGGAGATCTTCCTAAAGTTGGGGTACAGGTGAATAACTTCATCAGTTCCATATCCTACAGTGGGAGAATAAGGCGACCCTGGCTGTAGTTTCCTATACAATATCCATGTAAGCGTATTAAATGCTGTGGCATTCTAGTTAGCTGAAACAGAATCATGTGACCTTCTAATACCGCATATTAATTTGATGCTGCCATATTACACCTGACAGCATCCAAAGTACTCCTATACTCTTAAGAATTCTTTTCCCTTTTCATTGTGTTGTGACCAGCACTGAAATAATAGTAAAACCATAAGTCACGAGAGGTTTTTTCATACCCTAGATGCTGCAGTATCCCTTAACAAATACCATATTTTGGAACATCTATCCAGCAGATTTAAGCATGGGCTTATCCCATGATTTGATAGTGTATGGTCCTAAAAAGTCTGCAAGGATAACAGAGCCGGTCGATTTAGTGTTAAAAAAACAAAACAAAAAACACAGGAGATGTTCAGTAGCCTACTGCCATCCACTATTAGCCCATTGCTCTGAGGTTTAGGATTTTACAGTAGCACATACATATCCCTTGTTAATAAAAAGCAATTTTCGTCAAGAAATGCTACACCTGAAACTTGGAATTTAATCAAGTTTCTTGGAGCTAGAAGTTTGGGAGAAGAGATGAAAATATAGATATCAATTCAAGATTTGATGCGGAATTAGTTTACATTGGAATACATAGGGTCTTTGTGCTGATATTATAGCCGTGCTGATATTATAGCCATCCTGATAACATGAGTATAGTTCAAATTATTCCAGTTTAAGTCTCAAGAAGGGATCAACCATCAATTCCCTGAAGCCTAATCAGGACCTGATACAACCAATGATATTATTAAATGTTCCGTTTCAGAGTTTTCCAATAGCTTCCCAATAGGATGCATTACAGCATGACAGTAGGTTTATGGAACACCTAGGAACTCTGTTAGAATGCTTTACTTTCAGAAAGTGCTTGATGAGCTTACCTCTCAACCCCCAGCCCCTGAAATGAGGGACAAATTTTTTATTGAACACTGTTATTAAAAAAAAAAAATAGGTATAAGCATGCAAAGAGCCTGGAACTTATTATCATGAAACTAAACAATAATTCTGTGTACTCAAAGCATACTTTATGTAGAAAGCTACTAGTTACAATAAAATAAAAAGTCCATTTTCTCAAATGCTCACTGTTATTGTATTGTGTGGTTGCAGCCCCAGCCCCTAACATGTCTGGAGACCCCTCCAAATGGAGGGGAGGCAACCCCAGCTGCTAGCATCCCCAGAGACCGCCTCCTCTGGGAATGTGAGGGCAGTCTGGGCTCCTAGAAATCTCAAGGATCCTCAGAGTGGGGGGACAGCCCCAGCCCACACAAAGGGGGAGTAGACAGCCTCTGGACATGTCAGAGCCCCTCTCTCCCCAACTGTATGTGTGTGAGGACAGAGGCCTGACTGGGAATGCAGTGAGGGAGAAGGATGGGGTTAGGGTTCCAAACCATGGCCCCTCTAAGACCTGACTGGCCAAGTGGATTGATACAGAGAGCCAATGAGATCTGAGAAACAAAGTGTGATTTGGCCTTCCTGATTTCACTCCTGCATGCCTGAATATTTTTATACTCCTCCCTGTTCATTTGTCCAATCTTCCACTCAGGGCCGGCTCTAGGTTTTTTGCCGCCCCAAGCAAAAAAAAAAAAAAGTGTGGCTGCCCCCCCCCCCCAGCCCCCCCCCCCCCCCCCCCCCCGCACCATCCTGCTGCCCCAGGCCTGGGCTCTCCCCCCCACCTGCTCCCTGTGCCGCCCCAGCTCTTGGCCTTCCCCAACCCGCACCCCCTGCCACCCAAGCCCTGGGCTCTCCACCCCCTCCACCTGCACCCTCCTTCCGCCCCAGCCCTGGGTCACTGGTAACTTGCTCCCAGGGTGGGTCATTCAGCAGGAATTTTGGATGTGCACAGAACACAGACAGGATTGGTTCCCATATGGTTACAGAACTGCAGTAAAGTGGAACCATTTTCTGCTTGTGTGATTGGAGGATATCTGGATGCATATTATAAGCCTGTCCTCCATCAATGAGGAAAAGTTGAGGTGCCTTTATTATTTTTTTGTTCCACTCTTTGTTTCTATGGGGAATTTGCCAATGCGATATCACTGTCTCCCTTTCAAACAAATAAAACAAACAAACAAACAAAAAAGGCAATGGCTG
Organism: Trachemys scripta elegans; assembly: GCF_013100865.1. Taxonomy (NCBI): domain Eukaryota; kingdom Metazoa; phylum Chordata; order Testudines; family Emydidae; genus Trachemys; species Trachemys scripta. The sequence continues at coordinate 103,803,204 of NC_048300.1, forward strand.
TTGAAAATAGCAATTCCAGTCCTAATAACCACTGGGAAGCATTTCTTGCTCAATTTTATCCTACTTTTTCTACAGCAAATTACAGTGGATCAGTATATTTGATTTGGGAGAAATGAAGTAACAGCTGCCCACATTGAGCTTGAGCACTCCTGAATTTTGAGGTGTTCAGATCTGGAAGGCAGGTGCTAGATTCCCTTTCTGAATATTAGCTAAATCTGGAAAAGTCAATTTCTACTTCCATGGCTCAGAAGTAGAAATCCTCCTAAGTGCCTGATACTGTGTCTAAAGCTGCCCAGGTCCTCTAGCAGAGCCTCCCCTCCCTTACTTTTCATTTTAAATTCTAGTGGGATCCACATACCTCCCTTGCTAGGTTTCAGATAGAGAGGGGCACTGTCCATTTAGTCCACCCAATTCCTTCTTTGGGGTCTGCAAGGTGAGGTCACACCAGTATCCCTAATCCAGTCTGGGGAAGTCTTCTGAAGGGGATATTTGGGCCAAAGCCTTCTACTCCTTGGGCACACTTGTTCCCCATTCACAGTGCCACCCCGTTCTAGCAATGAGCTGTCCCTTCACAACAAGCTGCAGCATGAGGTTTCAGCTACCATACTCCCTCCCCCTCCCTTTCCTGTTAATAGTGGCCAAGGGAATGCTGGGAAATGTAGTTCTTTCCCTGCTCCAGGGCTGGCTCTATAGGCAGGGAGCTAACCAAGGAACTACAGCTCCCAGGGCCCTCTGTTGGTTCTCAGCTCCCAGGCTGGATCCCTGCCCGCTGCTGCCCCTGCAAATGCGCTGCCCCAAGCAGGTGCTTGCTTTGCTGGTGCTTAGAGCTGCCCCTGCTTCCACTTCTTGTAGGCTTCTTTTTTGTGTTTAAGATCAGCAAGGATTTCACTCTTAAGCCAAGCTGGTCGCCTGCCATATTTACTATTCTTTTTACACTTTGGGATGGTTTGTTCCTGCAACCGCAATAAGGATTCTTTAAAATACAGCCAGCTGTCCTGGATTCCTTTCCCCCTCATGTTATTCTCCCAGGGGATTCTGCCCATCAGTTCCCTGAGGGAGTAAACATCTGCTTTTCTGAAGTCCAGGGTCCATATTCTGATGCTCTCCTTTCTTCCTTGTGTCAGGATCCTGAACTCGACCATCTCATTGTTGGTGTCACTAGACATAGCTACCAGGTAACTCGGAAGAATGGAAGGCCAGAAGTGCCGATGAAGCTCTTCTGCTCTGGGTCTAAGTGAGCCACAGTGACTCCATCTTGTGAACATTACCCAGCCTAGAGTGCTGACAGCCTAAAAAGCAGAATATGTAATGGTCAGCTTTTCTAGCAGACACCTGCTGTTTTGCTCGCTCACAAACGCTGTAGTGATAAATGCGGGGGAAAGTAGGAGGGGGAAAGACTGCATGCGCATGAATCTACAAGGCCAAAAGATAAGCAGGCAAAGGGAAAGTTTCTAACATGCACAATGTGTACCTGCTGTAACTGTTGTTTGGAAGGGAGGGGTAGGGGTGAAATAGACAAAGGCTTACACAGAAACAGCTTGGAGTATAAAAAGGGAAATATGTTTGTATGTGCTGCACTTGATTTGAGACATGCTGGTCTCCTAGTGCCTATTCAGAGATCTCGAATAAATTTGCTTTGTTTCTCCACCTCGGTGTCTTCATTGGTGCAAAGCACACCGGGCAACGGACCCTGTTACCCCCTCGGGCCTTCTCTAGGCTGGCAACATCATGGTCACTGCCTCCCAGGTTCCCATCCACTTTTGCTTCCCCTACTAATTCTTCCCGGTTTGTGAGCAGCAGGTCAAGAAGAGCTCTGCCCCTACTTGGTTCCTCCAGCACTTGCACCAAGCAATTTAAACAAAACCACTAAAAAGAGCTCACATCAAAATGCGTACAACTGAGGAAGTTTTACTTGACTCTGCAAAATCAAAAATATTCTCGGTATAGGATACCAAAAGACAAATATTTGCAAGGGCTACTCGTCAAGGAAGGCAGCTATCTCACCACATTTTTGACACCAGCAGGTAGACCTCTAGATGGTTGAGAATGCTGGTTGGAATCAAACCTGCAATGGAAAAATATCAGTGCCCTCTCAGCAACGGGTATTAACAGTACTCACAGGAATCAGAATTAGCTGATGACATTCTGGTATCTAGATACACAGATCTCGATCTGCCACAACTTCATCTGTCTGCTAGAAAAAGCCAAGGAATAAATCTATAATTGAATAAAACCAAGAAATTGCAGTTATGTGTAGTACTATACATGAGACACTTGCTGACCTCAACTGATAACACCTGACCCCAAAAAGGTACAGCCAATACTGCAGGTGCCCACGTCTAAAAGATTAAATTAGTTCAGAAGCCAATAGGATTTGTAAGAATGACAAGCCTCTCAGATGTGTGTGAACCCCTGAGGCAACTACCAAACCAAGATGCACTAAGGACATGGTTATCTCAATGTGATGCAGTCCTCACACATATCAAGGAGCTGCTGACCAACTATCCCATTCTGAAATACTACAGTGTGAACGAAGGGACAACCATACAATGTGATGAAAGTGAGAGGAAGCTCCGGGCATCACTCCTACAAGAAAAGGGACAGCCAGTAGCTTTCATGTCAAGGTCACTATCACCAACAGAACAAAGATATGCCCAAGTAGAAAAGGAAAGTCTCGTAATAGTGTTCTCATGTGCAAAGTTCAACCAGTATGTTCAAGGACAGGAAACCATTAGTGGTTTACCAGTTTCTACTTGGGAAAGCATTTTAAAAAGCCAGTGCTAGCAGCCCCAAAACACCTTCAGAGCACGCTACTGAAATTGCAATGTTTCAATTTATGAGTATACTACAAGAAAGGGGATGAGGTGTACATAGCTGACTTTTTATCCAGAGCAGCCCTGCAGCACGAAGAGCTGGCAACTAAACAAGAATGTGAGATCCTCAGTCTGATAGAAAGCATCACCCGAGCCAGTTATGTGCCAGATTCAAGGCAGGAGCTGGAAGGAATCCGAGAGCAAACTATATAAGACAAAGATGTATGAAGTGCTCACATCCATCATTCTGTCAGGATGGACAGACACAAGGGAAGAAACTCCACCTGTCTCTCAAGAATACTGGAACTAACCAGATGAGATGAACATACAACAGTTGAGGCAATCAAATCAGAATACCCAGATAATTGAGAACAGAAACTCTCCCGAGAATACATGAGAGCCATTCTGGAATGGAAGCCTGTATCCAGAAAGCTAGAGATGCTATATACACTAGCCAAACATGACAAAGAATATCCGAGACCTGGTGAGAAGTTGTGGTACATGTGGGGAAATGCAAGCCAAGCAGCAAAAAGAGACGATGAAAATACACTGCGTCCTCTACAGAACTTGGACTTTTTCATCACAAATCACACAAAGACTACTTTGTTACTGTAGACTTCTATTCAGACTTCTGGAAACTAAATGAACTGTCAAATACTAACACAGTAAACATCACAGAGCAACGAAGCATTTCAACAGGAATGGTATCCCAACCAGTGCACTTTCAGACCCCAGTTTACTCTCAGTGAGTTCGGTCAATTTACCCAGGAATGGGAATTCAGTCACATCACATCCTCATCATACCACTGCCAGTCAAATGACAAAGCAAACTCAGTTAAAATTGCGAAAGCTATTAAAGAAAGCTGCAAGAAGCAAGAGGAAATATACTATATATGGAAAGCCATTAATGAATGGATAAACACTTCCACAGAAGGCCTTAACAGCAGCCCACTTCAATGCCTGATATCAAGACATATGCATATTTTGGTGTCTACAGCCCCAGCATTACTACAACTGGCAGTGGTAGAAGCAACAGACAAAAAGACGAAGACAGACAAAGGCCAAAGCCTACTAAGACTGACAAGCTAAAGAACTCTCAGTACTACACCTGAGAGATGCCATCAGGCTCAGACTATTTCCTCAGGACATATCAGCCTTTTTTTTTTTTTTTTTTTTTTTGCACACAGAGCTAGAGATCAATCTAATGCAGTGATATGGGTCAAAATGATCTCAATCACTCAACTTTTACCCAAGGTTGTGTATGGCACCCAATAAGTCTTTGGGGGACCCAAAGTATCCATGGTTGTCAAGGGGTTCTTTTGCAGCAGAAGCACCTCCTTGTGGCCAGGCATGGCATAGCAACTCTCTGCCTGTATGACGCCCCCTCCTGATGGTCGCTCAGTCAATGTGGTGGTCTTTCTTCTCAAAACTTCATAAAGGCATCCACCAACAACTCCTGTTCTCTAAGGACTGGTTTCCCTTGCAGGCTCTTCATTGTCAGCTCTTGGCCTGCATTGGGCACGACCATGTGCATTGACAACTCAGTGAGATGTGTTACTGACAACAGTTAGTTTGTTCCAAATTTCTTCACCTTCCCCCAGGTGGGTTTGCTGAGCAATTATATCATTCACTATCTCCAGTGCCAGCTCCGGTGCACCCATCTCATAGGCATTTGCCCCATCAGACATCCTCTTCTCTTTCCCATTCTTGGGGCTCCTGCATTTCTTCCTGCTGTGAGTCTACCTCTTCAAAGGGCTAAATCTTCTTATGGGGACCACTTCTCCACAATAAAAAAAATTAAGCCTTGTCCATCTCTCAGCCACTGCCAGAGTTTATGGCTTTTCCCGCAGTTCACCCCAGCAACTCAGTCTCCCCACCCTGGTTCACCCAAAGACAAGCCCTTCTTAGATATCCCATCTGGCCATAACTGTAACATCTCTTTGGCCGGGCCACCGGATGCTGGATCCCTCTTGTCTACCTAATGCCTGTAGCCATTGCTGCTTCTTTCCCACAGGATCCATAACAGGTACTGCTGCTAAACTTCTACCCTGGCTAGCCACTGTTGTGGTTCCAACTGCACCTCCTGCCAATCTCACCAACCTGCTGAAGCAATACCCAAATCTGTTTCACAGATCCAGTCCTCCCCAGAAATGGGCACATGAAATTCAGTGTCCATGTCTGTCCCTGTACACACCAGGGAGGAAGGGCAGCCTCAACAAAAAAGGCCTCCTTATATTCTGGTTCCAGCTCTCTCTTTTTCCTTTGGGGTCCATCCCTTTTTCCTCTTGTTCCAGGCAGGGGCGGCTCTAGGCACCAGCAAAGCAAGCATGTGCTTGAGGCAGCCCATTTGCGGGGGTGGCAGGGATCCAGCATGGGAGCTGAGAACCAACAGGGGCGGTCTGGAAGGATTATGGTGCACATGCACCAGTAAGAGAAAAAAAAACCATGAGAGGGTTTCTGTGCAACCACTTTGGCTTGCCTGGGTAGATTGAGGGAATGTGCTGATGCCATTGCCCCTAGTGAATACTCCACCTCTGATGTTTCTAGTCCAAACTTTTGTACACCTGTGCAATAAAGATTTAATACTTCATTTTGGTTTCTCTACATTTTCTGCTATAATATAATGTTTTTATTTTATGGGGATGTTTACTGTGAACACAGCAAGAGTCAGCAGTCAGTCTAATTAACGTTTTTGTTGTATCGGGGAAGGAGGAGCCGGAGACAAGGGCTTTGTGGGACTTGGGGATGTGGGGGGGGGGGCAGGACAAGAGGAGAGGGAACGGAATTGTGGCTGCAGAGGGGTTGGGCAATGCGGAGAGGTAGTAGGCAAGCGTGGGATTGTTTGTGTGAGAAAAATCTATATTTTACTAGCCCTTGAAAGCAGGGGTGGGGGAAACAGGTGGCTACTTCCTGATCTTGAGGTAGATTAATGTGCTGTGTCAACAGACAATGTGGAGGTTTGGAACTGACAGAGCAGGTACCTTGACCGCTGAGGAAAAAGAAATGTGGTGCAGGATTGCTAACATGTAGCTTTGGGGCCATTCCCTGATCACAAGGTTGCAAAAGTTTGCAGGAGATCAAGGAATACACTTTTTACCCCTTCTTCTCGCTCTTTTAGCTGGAATCCTGTGGCTGAGAGTTAGTGGGCTGTAAAAAGAGGTGAAGGGCTTGTATATTTTAGCAGCTGTGGGGTTGGCAGAATAAAGGTATGTGTGTTAACAAGACATATTGGGGCATTGCTGGAAAAGGGAAGAGTTAAGGTTGCATGGGCATTTCTTGGTTAACTGCATTTCTTGGTTTTCAGACATTTGAGTTTTCCTCAACTCAGCATTCTGCAGGGGGATGACAACATCAAGCACCGTTAACTCTGCATTAACTATTTTTTGCCATTTAATATATATATTGAAATAGATTTTTAAGGGAGTATAACAGAGGGTCAAATATGTAAAGCAGGTTATGGTATTCATGTTTAATTTTGCTATCTCAAATGTGGCAAGAGGGATGTTATGATAGATAGATCCACAATAATGAATGCCATAGTATGAAAATATGCTTATATAAAAGGTAGTGTCTAAGAATGTAGAGCAGGGGTTCTCAAACTGCGGGTCGGGACCCTCAGGGGGTCGCAAGGTTATTACATGGGGGGGTCACAAGCTGTCAGCCTCCATCCCAAACACCACTTTGCCTCCAGCATTTATAATGGTGTTAAATATATTTAAAAGTGTTTTTAATTTATAAGGGGGGGTCGCACTCAGAGGCTTGCTATGTGAAAGGGGTCACCAGTACAAAAGTTTGAGAACTACTGATGTAGAGAACTCTGTTTTCAAGAAGTGCTTAATGAGAGAGGACTGTAGATGTAGAGGAAATAATAAAGCCTTAAGGGTTGCACTGTCTTGGTTCTCTCTTTATTTTTGAGAACTCAGCTTCTTAAACATTTCTTCAATTCCCTTTACAGTCTGTCTTTATTTAGAATCTTTCAATTCTCCAATTTCTCCTAGTTTCTGAACTTTGCAGTCCTAGAGCTACTTCTTCATTTCTTGCCAGCTCCAGACTTCAAATGTTTCATACCAGAGATGCACAAGATAGTCATAGCAAAAAATAAAAGTGCTAAAAATGGAGCCCCATTCAAATTCATGATGCTTTACTAAAAATGCAGTGTTTTGCACAGAACTGGCTGGTGTCACCACCATTGTCAAGTTCAGTGTGGAATTGTTGCTACTAACTGGATAGTTGTGAAAATGTTGAGGCTATTTTTTCCTGGTGCATTTTGAGTTTTTAGATGGATTAGTTGCTACTGTCACAGGGTTTGTATACAGTATCAGTTCTTTTCATGACTAACTGAGACTACACTGTATGGCCAGGAGGGTTAGCAGAAGCTATTTTGATTTGGTATCTCTAAGGAAGAAGCTGTATTCACAGCTCTGATGCTCTCTTTTTGCCCGGCTGCTGCTTTCAACGTGGTGGGAGGAAGTTCTAGGGTTTTTCCCTTACTCTTATCCGTCCCTCATTCGATTTCACTTTGTCTCCCCCATTCTCTCCCACTCCATCACACACACAACAGAGCAGTGGCCCCTGAAATGTGTCTCAACCCCAACCTCAGATCGACTACTTACTGTACAAGGTGATGAGTTAGTTCAGTGCCCATGAGAAGTAATTCCTTGATATCTTATGCCAGTAATGCTGTTGTATCCCAGGTTACTAAGACTTTGTTTGAATCATAGACCTGAGACTTTTCATTGAGCTATATATTTTGTTACAGCTGCAATGTATGAACAGCCACATTGTACTGATTCAATTCCTAAAAGTCTGGTTTCAACATGTATCGGGCTTAGCATAACCCAAGATGGATCCTCTGAAACAGTTTCTCTCAGGTGGCTGTTCTAAAGTCATGCTGAGGAATATCAAAAGGCTATTTCCAGGGCATTACAACTGCCTTCAAGAGCGTCATTTCTGTTTTTGTGAGGTGAACATCTGGGGTGAAATCCCATCCCCACTTCAATCAGTAGCAAAACTCTCATTGACGTCACTGGGGACAGGATTTCACTCCCAGGCAGAGCCGTCCCTAGGGTATGGCGAATTGGGGCAACTGCTCCCAGCCCCGCGCTTTGGGGGCCCCCGTGGACCGGCGCAATTGGCCAGCACGATCAGTCCCGGAAGTGACGGATTCATCACTTCTGCCCCAGGCCCCGCACCCTCCTAGGGACGACCCTGCTCCCAGGCACTAGTTATTGGGCAGTGACCACTTTACTAATTTCATGTTGACCACTGAACAAGTCATTGGATGTTTGCCACTACTGCCCTTGGCTGAATTTGAATCCTGACCTAGAAAGGAAAGCCTTTATAGCCAATTATGAAATGCTGATTCTCAGATATTAAACTCAGTCTTTATTCACTCTACCTATTGATGAGACAATAACATTTCCTTCCTGGGAGTATGAAACACTATGTCAAGAGACATTTTTTAAGATTCAGACAGTTCAAACAAAGCATATAACTTATAAAACTGTATTGGGGTGGAGAAGATTTTTATGGGCTGTGCATTACATGTTTTATTGCCATAACTTTGCTCTGACCACATTATTCATGAGTGGCATAAACAAAGTATGAGTTACTTAAAAGGTCTTTCTAAACAGCTGGCAATAAAATAGCAAAGATTCAATTGTTCAAATAAAAACAAGGAGTCTGATGGCACCTTAGAGACTAACAGATTTATTTGGGATCTGTTAGTCTTTAAGGTGCCACCAGATGCCTCGTTGTTTTTGTGGATACAGACTACATGGCTACTCCTCTGATAATTGTTCAAATGCCCATGTGATGCTGGCAGAGCAGGTGCCAGCTCTTGTCAAGGTTTTAGGCCTCAGCCAAGCACTGAAATTCATTGCTGGAAACCAGTCTGTTTCACCTGTTTCAGAGTAGCAGCCGTGTTAGTCTGTATCCGCAAAAAGAAGAACAAGAGTACTTGTGGCACCTTAGAGACTAATAAATGCTCTAATAAATTTGTTAGTCTCTAAGGTGCCACAAGTACACCTGTTCTTCTTGTTTCACCTGTGTGTTAGCATGATTAAGATGGGTATTGGATTTATAACAATGTGTTTAGACTTTATAAAATACTTGTAAGTTGCTGCATACTTTAATCTCATCTTATAGCATCTAATAAAGATATAAGTAATAGTTAAGTTTTTGCTTTATACTTTAAAAAATGTTTTCTCTGAAACTGTGAACCCAGTCAGGAGGGATCATCTCCAACCCATCAAGAAGGCCTATCAAAACTAAATGGGCCATTATGGGACATCACATCACAAAGACTTTGTTAATTGTCCCCTCACACCCATGATGAGGCAACATGCAAAAGGGCAAATCCCATTAGCTTGAATTCTGGAAGAAGGAAATAAAAATAGCTGACAAGAAAATTTTTCATTTCTTACTGCTTGGACTCTCACAGGGCTGGAGCTATGAAACAGAAACAGTGATCCCCAGGGTCAACCTGGGTTGGCCTTAAAAGACATTCAGAGCTGACAGATTACTATAACTCTGTCACCTTTTAAAACCATAGACTAACTCATTTGTGTATGTGTTTGCGTGCATTAACCTTATGATAACTCGTTTATTTTCTTAGTTAATAAGTCCTTAATTAGTTTACTATAGGATTGGCTACAAGCATTGTCTTTGGTGAGAGATTTAAGGTACCAGTTGACCTGGGGTAAGTGACTGGTCTCTTTGGACTGGGACCAATTTGAATATTTTGTGATCTTTGGTGTATAGCAACCATCTATCCATAGGCGCCAACTCTGTGGGTGCTCCGGGGCTGGAGCACCCACAGGGAAAAATTAGTGGGTGCTCTGCACCCACCGGCAGCCAAGCTCTCCTCACCCCCCCGCCCCACCTCCTCCTCCCCCCTGAGCGCACTGCGTCCCCGCTCCTCTGCCTACCTCCAGCGCTTCCCGCCGCCAAACAGCTGTTTGGCAGCGCTTAGTATTTTCCGGGAGGGAGGAGCGGGGACATGGTGCGCTCAGGGGAGGAGGCAGAGACGTGGGGGAAGGGGGTGGAATGGGGGCGGGGATTTTGGGGAAGGGATGGAATGGGGCAGGGCGAGGGCAGTGCAGGGGCGGGTGGGGGGTCGAGCACCCACTGGGAACAGTGGAAGTTGGCACCTATGCATCTATCAAAGTCCAGCTTGCCTGGGTGGCAAGATAGACTGGAATGCCCAATATCTGAGACTCCATGGTCAGACTGTTATAGTGCTTTAGGAATTCTTGTTACTGAACTGATGAAATCTAATTATAGAACACACAACTAGTTTGGGCTCTCTGCCCTGCTTCTTGACAGCCTGCCCTGAGGTTGACACTCATGGTCATGAGCCACTCTAGACAACATGACACCCACTCTCTGAACTTTCCTTTCCAACAGCTTGCCAGTATCTCTACTGACCCCCATCTAGTCAGACACTGGATTATCTTCACATATTTATCATCCAAATAACTCAGATCATCTGAAATCTACCCAAATATATCATTTTCAGACCACCATACAAGTATTAATGCTCACCCAATCCCAATGAAATAAGTTGCAAGTTTAAATGTTTCCATTTTACAGCTAGGAAAACAGAGAGCCAAATTTATTCCTAGTGTAAGCAGTGACAGAGTTAACCTGAGCAGGGCTGAATCTGTCTCAGTGAGGTTAAGACCAATATTTTCAGAAATTACCACCGATTTTGGGGGGGGGGTATCTAAATTTTTCAGACCAGAAGCATCTACAGCATGATTCTCTGCCAGAGCCTCTGGAAAAAAACAATTAGGCCAAAAAGATGGGACCCAAAAATCAGTGGCCACTTTCAAAAGTTCAGCTGCATGTAACTTTCCTAAGGGTCAGAACAGGTTCCTATTGAAGTCTATAGGAAAATTTCCACTGGTTTCAACAGGAGTTGGATGAGACCCAGGGTGAATTGTGGCAGAAGCTGGGTTAGAAGAACAGGAACTCCTGTTTTTCAGTCCCATGCCTAGTCTCCTAAACCACACTGCCTCCTGCTTCACAAGTCTTATAAACACACCATACCACTAAGCTTTTTGTTTAAGACACGGGTTTTGCTAAGGTTTTATTGGGATTTTAAGTGTTTATGCTTTTTCCATTTTAAGTCTTTTAGTTACTATTAAAACAAGCTGAGATTGCTCTGGATGGAGTTTAGCATCATCCATTGTCAGTTTATTCCATAACTTTTGAAATAATGGAGCTTGAGATAGTTATTCTGCCCACACACACACTGTATAAATTTATCAGTGCCTCTCATCTAACACCTTGTGAAATTATTCATATTTTTCTTCAAAACACGTTGCTTTGGCTCCAGGCTGTGTTTTGACAGTCTGCACTTTAGTATGAGTGAGGATAGACTCATCTTACATCAGGACATGAATCCCTTTGTTGCAGCTACAACAAGTCTTTGTGCAGTTGAGTTATTCACTATCTTCACTACTTGGCTTGTAAGGCAACCAGTGACTCCTGATTAAATCAATGTCATTTGATGGGTCCAAAGGAAAGATCCAGGTTAGGCTATGCAGCTGATGCAAATCTTTTTGGTCCTGTAACTAAGCTGAAATGGCTGCAAAAACATGTTATTTCATGAGATTCTGGCAATTCTTGTTAGTTGCAAGGTAAGGAATTAAGAATTTTATTTTTCTTGTGGCATTTCAGTTTTGGCCAAAAAGGGAAATGAAAAGGTGCACAAAAATGAAATATTAAACTAAACTTTTTCCCCACTAGCCTCCGACGTCTGAGTTAGGATAATATTTCAGACCATTTTTAATCTACTGGAGTCCCATTACAATGAGCTGAACACAAGTGACTAAACTTTACAGGGTGAGCTGAGCTTTCAAAAGGTCTTCAAGTCCTGACCTGTGCCTGGTTTCCTCCCAAATGGGAAAAAAATCCTGGGACTTTTAGTCCAAGGATAATTGAACCTCTAGGTACAGCAAGGCATGCTGGGAAAGTTGCCAGGGAAGTGTAAAAATCAGTCTTTCCTCAGACTAGACAGGCCTGAAATGAAATGGTAGTGTCATTGGGTCTCAAGAAGCAAAGTGCCCTGGAGTGGCTTTGGAAGGGACTAGGAAAGAGGCCACACCCTGATGTGGCTCTCACTGCATACTGAAAAAGACCCCCTACAGAGAACAGCAGCTGCTAGGAATCCGATCAAGACCCATGAGAGTTTCTCAACTAATAAGGGAGCTAACAAAGGGAGTAGCCGAGGGGGACTGTGCTGAAGAAGCCTGGGGAAAGGCTGGGTTGGAGGTCCAAGAGACAAGCAAGCCTAGGAACTTGACCTGAGGGAAGAGTGACATGGGATGTCTGAGGGCAGAGGGGAAATAAGCTTTATAACTGAGAAGCACTATTTTAGACTCATAGGACATCAACCTGGAGGGATGAAAGGCAACCAGGAGACTCATAAGGTATTGAAAAATCTTATACAATTTCAAGTTAGAGAAAAATCTCACTTCCCACACACCCTTACCATTCAAGGACAAGTATTAAGAACTTAAGAACAGCCATACTGGGTCAGACCAGTACTCCATCTAGCCCAGTATCCTGTCTACCAACAGTGGCAGGTGCCAGATGCCTTAGCGGGAATGAACAGAACAGGGCAATTATCAAATAAGCTGTCCCTTTACTTCCACTCCCAGCATCTGGCAGTCAGAGTCCTAGGGACACCCAGAGCATGGCGTTGCATCCCTGGCCATCTTGGCTAAGATCCATTGATGGACCTATCCTCCATGCACATATCTAATTCTTTCTGCATCCCATTCTGAGGTGACATGTTCCCAATCAATATGGGGATAGTTGAAATCTCACATTATTATTGGGGTTTCTATTTTTGTAGCTCTCAAAACTTTAAACATTTCACAATTACTGTCACCATCCTCGTCAGGTGGTTGGTAGTATATTCTTACTGATATATTCTTATTAAAGCATGGAATTTCTATCCATACACATTCTATGGTACAGTTTGATTCATTTAAGATTTTTACTATATTTGACTCTGCTTTCTGTCCAATAGTGCCACTCCCCGACCTCCTCTGTCATTCCTATATTTTGTATCTTGGTATTACCATGTTCCACTGATTATCATAATTCCACCAAGTTTGGAGTCCTTGTTATAGGAATATCCTCATTTAATACCACACACTGAAGTTCACCCATCTTCGTGTTTAGATTTCTAGCGTTTGTATACAAGCACTCATAAAATGTGTCAATATTTAGTTGTCTGCCTTCATGTGATGTAATTTAATGGGATTCTTTGTTTGACTGTTTCTCTTCAGCTCCTACCTGTACTTTATAAATTTCTATCATCTCCTCTTTACTAGGATATAGATATCCCCTTGAATAAATCCTCCCCAAAGGGATGCATCTGTCCAAACTATGTGCTCCTCTGCACCTGTCAGCTTTCTCCCAGCCCTTAGTTTAAAAACTCCATGATTTTTTTTAATTGTACATGCCAACAATCTGGTTCTGTTTTGCTTCAGGTTGAGCCCATCCTTCCTGTATAGACTCCTCCTTTCCCAAAAGGTTCCTCTGTTCCTAATAAACCTAAATCCCTCCCCCCCAAAACCATTGTCTCATTCATGATTGGGACCCTGCAGTTCTGCCTGTCTAACTGGTCCTGAGCATGAAACTGGAAGCATTTCCGAGAATGCTTCTTTGGAGGTCCTGGACTTTAATGTCTTACCTAGCAGCCTAAATTTGGCCTCCAGGACCTGTCTCCTACCTTTGCTTATGTCACTGGTAACTACTGTATTTTCTGGCGTATAAGACTACTTTTTAACCCAGGAAAATCTTCTCAAAAGTCGGGGGTCGTCTTATACGCCGGGTGTCGTCTTATAGGGCGGGTGCTGAAACTTCCGAGCCGGACTGGAGAATCTGCGGTCGCCGCATATGGTGGGGGGAGCTCAAAAACGGCCGCGGCCGCATCCCCGCCCGATGACGAGGTGAGGGGGCGCCTCACCGGGAAGGTGTAAGTGAAGGGCGGAGCAAGCTGCAGGCGTCCGGGACGCCCGGGGTATGGAAAAAAGAGATAGAGCGGCGCTGTGCCCAGAAAAACACGCCTCTTTCACCCGTCTGGCCCGCCCTTGTATCCTATTACCGTACCTCCTTCTCTGCCTCTCAGATCTCGCTCCTGAGGACTGCAGTGAAGCGGTGCAGGTGCGCATGTGCGAGATCTGAGAGGCAGAGAAGGAGGTAATAGGATACAAGGGCGGGCTAGACGGGTGAAAGAGGCGTGTTTGCGCTACCGCTCTGATAGTCTTGGAGACAGGGAGGGCTGGGCAGGCAGGGAGAGCTGACCAATCCAAGCAGACTTTGTATACAACAACCAGCCAATCGCCGGTAAGGTACATCGCTTGCCGTGATTGGCTGGTTGTTGTATACTGGGTACCACATACAGTACAGCACCAGTATCTGTACCTGTTCATACAGTATAGCACCAGTACATACAGTACAGTATACAAATGTCCAACAGTCAAAACCCCATCATGGCTCCACCAGCAAGAAGAAAGAAATATGAAGCCAGTTTCAAACTTAAAGTTGTAAACTTTGCCATGGAACATAATAACTTCGCTGCTGCAAGACAATATGGAGTAACAGAAAAGATGGTTCGGGACTGGAAAGCAAATGAAAAAGCATTAAAGAGTATGCCAAGGGGTAAGTGTGCATTAAGAAGAGGCACTCCACATTGGCCAGAACTCGAAAAACATGTAGCAGACATGGTGAATGAGCATCGCCAAAACGGTTATGTAGTGACACGAAATAAAATACATTTGTTTGCACTTCAGTGGGCCAAATCTAACCCAGATCACAGCAACAGATTTAAGGCCACTGTATCCTGGTGTACTAGATTCATGGGAAGGCATAATATGGTACTGAGGCAAAAGATGAAAATTGCCCCAAAATTACCTGCAGATCTTGATAGCAAAGTAAATAGTTTCCATCGATACGTAATACAACAGCGCACTAAACATGGCTATGCGTTAAGTAGTATTGGAAATATGGATGAAACTCCAATGAATTTTGATATGGTTGGAAATAAAACTGTCCATCAAAAAGGTGAAAAAACAATTTTAATTAAAACAACAGGACATGAGAAGTCCAGTTTTACAGTGGTACTAGGATGCACAGCTGATGGCGCCAAACTGAGACCAATGATTATTTTTAAAAGAAAAACAATGCCGAAATTCAAGTTCCCTGTTGGTTGTTTTGTACATGTGAATGAAAAAGGCTGGATGGATGAAGAAGGGGTAAAGCTATGGCTTGATAATGTATGGAGCAGGCGACCAGGTGG
Source organism: Trachemys scripta elegans (assembly GCF_013100865.1). NCBI lineage: Eukaryota > Metazoa > Chordata > Testudines > Emydidae > Trachemys > Trachemys scripta. The sequence goes on from NC_048300.1 coordinate 103,818,336, forward strand.
ACTTATTCAAAAATGTAGTCTACTGGTGTGGGATATGTTCAGGGCTCATTTAACTCCCAGCACCAAGCAAATGCTTGCAAGACTAAACACAGATGCGGCAGTTATTCCTGCAGGATTGACATCGTTGGTACAGCCACTGGATGTGTGCCTAAACAAGCCATTTAAAGATCGCATTCAAGAACAGTGGAATGAATGGATGGTTAGCGGCGAAAAGTCATTCACAAAAGGAGGAAACATGCGTGCTCCACAGTTGGATGTTTTGTGCAAATTTGTTATAAAAGCCTGGAATGATATTGATGCAGAAACAGTAATCAAGTCTTTCAAGAAGTGTGGCATATCAAATTCATTAGATGGTATGGAGGACGACTACTTGTGGCAAGATGAAGAGGAAGCCGAAGCTGAGACCACACCATCTGATACGGAATTCGATCCATACGATGACTGCCTTACAAATGTATCACAAGATGTCATTGATGTACTTATGATATCAGATGACGAACAGGAGGATTTTGAAGGCTTTTAAAGGGAAACTGTCACGCCAGCAAAACCTGTAAAAATACCGTAGCTTGCAGTTATGATGGGCGTTGCTAACTCGCCAGGGACTTGCCCGGCACTTGCTCTCTCTCTCTTGTTTGTTATCTTCCTCCTATCATCATAAGTTCAAGTTTGGTTGACAGCTTAGAAAACAAACAGCATGGCAGCTCCCATGTCTTATCCTTCCTTTCAGCTTTAGAGTGAATTAGGAAAAGTTTAATCCACTTGCACTGTTTTATGTTTACATGTTTGATGACAAACAGCCTTATGTTTATAAGTGACAGTTTTCCTGCTAAGTACCTGCATGTCATAAGCATTTGAATTAAAATTACCATATTGAAATCAAATCTGATGTTTTTTTAATTTTTTTTTGGTGTGCGTTGGAAGAGGGGTAGTCTTATACGGCGAGTATATCCCAAACTCTATATTTTAACTGGAAAAGTTGGGGGTCGTCTTATACGCCCAGTCGTCTTATACGCCGGAAAATACGGTACATGTATCAAAAGTGCCAGCTTCTCCTCAGCACTGCATATGAATCTATCTAGATGTTTTGAAAGGTTCCCAAACCTTTGTGCCCAGCAGGCAATTCACCATCTAGTTCTCTTGTTCATCACAATCCCAACTATCTAGATATCTAATTATCAAGTCCCCCATTAATATTAACTATCTCTTCTTAATACCTGGAGTCCCCTGCCCCGGAGGGTATCCTAAGTGCAAGAGGATGATACCAAGACATCATCTAGAAGGATACATTTACTATAAAACAAAACGTGGCAGTATCAAAAATGGTTGACTTCAAAAGAAGGGGATCACCAACCTGAAAACATTAAGGAACACTGGTTTAGAGCATCAGGCCTAGACCTCATGATAGAGAGAGGATATGGGCTCCCTTACCTATACCTAGCCCCGACAGCAACTAGGCAAAGGCCATATAGACTCTGGACAGAGGGCTGTGAGCCAGAAAGGGTGAAGGGTTTTGGGGAGCCTTTGCACAGTCAGCTTCTGCTGTTTCTAGGCTTTGTAGCAAGCTATCTCTCAGACTTATAATGCAAAAATCAGTTATTTTGTTTCCTTGTTTCTTCCTTCTGGAGTGGGAAAAAAAATACATCCACAGAGAGAGTCATTCAAGAAATCCCAGGATTGCCCCTAAAGGCTTGTGATGCTCAGATGATGCTCAGGATTCAGAAAACTGATTATCCTGCTGCCCTGGGCCACTTGTAAATGACCACCCAGCTCGTTTCATCACTATCCTGCAAATCTCTTTATTCAACTTTCCTGATAAACAACCACACCAGGAGGACTTTTCTGAAAATCATCCAAAGCCCAAGATTTGGTGGTGATGGGGGACTTCAACTATCCGGATATATGTTGGGAAAATAACACAGCGGGGCACAGACTATCCAACAAATTCTTGGACTGCATTGGAGACAACTTTTTATTTCAGAAGGTTGAAAAAGCTACTAGGGGGGAAGCTGTTCTAGACTTGATTTTAACAAATAGGGAGGAACTCGTTGAGAATGTGAAAGTAGAAGGCAGCCTGGGTGAAAGTGATCATGAAATCATAGAGTTTGCAATTCTAAGGAAGGGTAGAAGGGAGAACAGCAAAATAGAGACAATGGATTTCGGGAAGGCAGATTTTGGGAAGCTCAGAGAGCTGATAGGTAAGGTCCCATGGGAATCAAGACTGAGGGGAAAAACAACTGAGGAGAGTTGGCAGTTTTTCAAAGGGACACTATTAAGGGCCCAAAAGCAAGCTATTCCGCTGGTTAGGAAAGATAGAAAATGTGGCAAAAGACCACCTTGGCTTAACCACGAGATCTTGCACGATCTAAAAAATAAAAAGGAGTCATATAAAAAATGGAAACTAGGACAGATTACAAAGGATGAATATAGGCAAACAACACAGGAATGCAGGGGCAAGATTAGAAAGGCAAAGGCACAAAATGAGCTCAAACTAGCTACGGGAATAAAAGGAAACAAGAAGACTTTTTATCAATACATTAGAAGCAAGAGGAAGACCAAAGACAGGGTAGGCCCACTGCTTAGTGAAGAGGGAGAAACAGTAACAGGAAACTTGGAAATGGCAGAGATGCTTAATGACTTTTTGTTTCGGTCTTCACCGAGAAGTCTGAAGGAATGCCTAACATAGTGAATACTAATGGGAAGGGGGTAGGTTTAGCAGATAAAATAAAAAAAGAACAAGTTAAAAATCACTTAGAAAAGTTAGATGCCTGCAAGTCACCCGGGCCTGATGAAATGCATCCTAGAATACTCAAGGAGCTAATAGAGGAGGTATCTGAGCCTCTAGCTATTATCTTTGGAAAGTCATGGGAGACGGGAGAGATTCCAGAAGACTGGAAAAGGGCAAATATAGTGCCCATCTATAAAAAGGGAAATAAAAACAACCCAGGAAACTACAGACCAGTTAGTTTAACTTCTGTGCCAGAGAAGATAATGGAGCAAGTAATTAAGGAAATCATCTGCAAACACTTGGAAGGTGGTAAGGTGATAGGGAACAGCCAGCATGGATTTGTGAAGAACAAATCATGTCAAACCAATCTGATAGCTTTCTTTGATAGGATAACGAGCCTTGTGGATAAGGGTGAAGCGGTGGATGTGGTATACCTAGACTTTAGTAAGGCATTTGATACGGTCTCGCATGATATTCTTATCGATAAACTAGGCAAATACAATTTAGATGGGACTACTATAAGGTGGGTGCATAACTTGCTGGATAACCGTACTCAGAGAGTTGTTATTAATGGTTCCCAATCCTGCTGGAAAGGCGTAACGAGTGGGGTACCGCAGGGGTTTGTTTTGGGACCGGCTCTGTTCAATATCTTCATCAACGACTTAGATATTGGCATAGAAAGTACGCTTATTAAGTTTGCGGATGATACCAAACTGGGAGGGATTGCAACTACTTTGGAGGACAGGGTCATAATTCAAAATGATCTGGACAAATTGGAGAAATGGTCTGAGTTAAACAGGATGAAGTTTAACAAAGACAAATGCAAAGTGCTCCACTTAGGAAGGAAAAATCAATTTCACACATACAGAATGGGAAAAGACTGTCTAGGAAGGAGTACGGCAGAAAGGGATCTAGGGGTTATAGTGGACCACAAGCTAAATATGAGTCAACAGTGTGATGCTGTTGCAAAAAAAGCAAACATGATTCTGGGATGTATTAACAGGTGTGTTGTGAGCAAGACACGAGAAGTCATTCTTCCGCTCTACTCTGCTCTGGTTAGGCCTCAGCTGGAGTATTGTGTCCAGTTCTGGGCGCCGCATTTTAAAAAAGATGTGGAGAAATTGGAAAGAGTCCAAAGAAGAGCAACAAGAATGATTAAAGGTCTTGAGAACATGACCTATGAAGGAAGGCTGAAAGAATTGGGTTTGTTTAGTTTGGAAAAGAGAAGACTGAGAGGGGACATGATAGCAGTTTTCAGGTATCTAAAAGGGTGTCATAAGGAGGAGGGAGAGAACTTGTTCACCTTAGCCTCTAAGGATAGAACCAGAAACAATGGGTTTAAACTGCAGCAAGGGAGGTCTAGGTTGGACATTAGGAAAAAGTTCCTAACTGTCAGGGTGGTTAAACACTGGAACAAATTGCCTAGGGAGGTTGTGGAATCTCCGTCTCTGGAGATATTTAAGAGTAGGTTAGATAAATGTCTATCAGGGACGGTCTAGACAGTATTTGGTCCTGCCATGCGGGCAGGGGACTGGACTCGATGACCTCTCGAGGTCCCTTCCAGTCCTATAATCTATGAATCTATGAATCTATGAAAAGTCCACCACACAAAGTGATCTTAAAATAGAAGCCCATCAGCTGCTGACCATATTAGTCAATTGGTAACAGGCCCAACAGGTGCTTGGTTGTTCCATTGGCTATATGGCAGAACAAGGAGTAATGGTCTCAAGTTGCGGGGGGAGGGGTGGGGGTTTAGGTTGGATATTAGGAAAAACTTTTTCACTAGGAGGGTGGTGAAGCACTGGAATGGGTTACCTAGGGAGGTGGTGGAATCTCCTTCCTTAGAGGTTTTTAAGGTCAGGCTTGACAAAGCCCTGGCTGGGATGATTTAGTTGGGGATTGGTCCTGCTTTGCGCAGGGAGTTGGACTAGATGACCTCCTGAGGTCCCCGCTAACCCTGATATTCTATGATTCTATGTGCATATAACAAACCTGCCTTTCCTGCTGGTTTCTAGGGGTTGGCATCACATAATAATCATGACACAATTTCCAGCAGGGAGGGCATGTAAGAGGCAGTGAAGGTTTTAAACTAGTGTGTGGTAAAGCAGGTGAACATTTACTGAGATTACCACTAAGCAATGCCAAATGCTTGAGGTTGAACGAGCCATTCTGATTATGGGGTATTTCTCCTTGTTATTTTTTTTTCTTTTAATTGAAGAGTAAATCCAAATATAATGAAATCCATTTAGAATCAATTAAAATAAAACAACTTCTGCAGTAGCCTAACACAGTTACTGTTGCTCTAACACAAGACAATCTGGTTCAAGGTCAGTGACTTTTGGAATGGAGATGTACGCTGTATGTCAGGAACAAGTGCAACTTACCAAGTTAGAGCCCAGCTCTCATTTACACTGATGTGCTGAACAGTGTCAGGAGACCTCAGTATAAACGGGAATCAAGACCTTAGTATTCAGCGAAGTCCAAAGCAGGGGTAGCCTACCCCAACTTGATATTCCACGGGGATGGAATTGATCTCTGGACTAAATGTGTCCAACTCCTTTTGCAGTCAGTGGGATCATTCATCCCTAGCATTTGTTTATTAAAGGCCCTTATCTGGTACTCTAGGTGACTTCATTTATAAAAATACAATAGCTCACACACCAAACAAATCAAGATTCACCAAAAGATCTGAACTCTCTGCATAAACTCACCCCTCAGGGAAAAGAGATAAGCCTTGTGGCTACTCCTGGAAGTTAATAGATCTAGGCTCTGTCAAACCAGGGTTGGAAGGGTACTAAGGGCTGGTCTATACTGAAAAGTCTATACCGAAAATTGGCATAGCTACATCTCTCAGGGGTGTGGGGAAAAAATCCACACATCTGAGAGATGTAGTTATGCCAACCTAGCCACCAGCGTAGACAGCACTAGATCAACAGAAGAAGTTTCCTATTGACCTGGTGCTGTCTACACCAGGGATTAGGTTGGTTTAACTGAGTCACTCAGGTGCGTGGATTTTTCATACCCCTCAATGATGAAATTATACCAACCTAATTTCCTAGTGTGGACCAGGCCTTAGATACAACAATGATAGGTACAATGCAAAGAGCTACAGTAGGCAGAGGTAATGGACATTTACATTGAAAATGCACTGCTGTTTGCCTCCCTCCTGTTTAAACAGGAATTCACATGCCTCAGTTAATCACACTTACTACAGCATCAGAGGGAAAAGAGATGGACTCTGAAATTGCCAGGACCCAAGTCATTTAGGGCACAACATTTTACACATCGCATAGAAAAACGTTGGCAGCCAACGCTGACTGAAGCACAGGTACAATATGCTCTCTGTGAGAAGTCTGACTTAACAGGCATCCACATTCTGCACCAGCTGAAGTTTGACTCATTTTCAGGCATAGCCCTGTGTAGAGAGTGTTGCAGCAGTCCCATCTCAAAGCAGTACAAGCATGGATAGCTGCAGTCAGGCCCAAGTGTGAAAGAATGGATTGCAACCTCCTAACCATGAACAATTAATTAAAAAAAAAAAAACAATTCCCCTCTTCCCCCTCACCACCCCCCCAAAAAGCCCCACCACTATTCTTGATCACTGCTATCTGGGCAACTGAAAGAGAAGAGAGAATCCAAGAGGACACCCATGTTGCAAACTACTTCAGAGGAGCAGATATGGTTCCACATCTTCTGGTTACTTCTTATAGCTTGCAAGTACTACCTCTCTCCACTATCATAACCAGGCCTAAAACTGAATTTATTAGGATCAAGAAGATTTAGCAATTTCAACAAAGTTACACTAGGTATGAATTTGGCTCATTGGAATTAGTACCACCTTAGTCTAGAGCTCACTTTGGCCCTGAAAGCATTGAAGATGATGGGGGCATAAATTAAAGAGACTTGTTTTATCTTGTACCCTCCTGTGTTACTTCCCCTACTTCTACCCTCTCACTAGTTAAGTTGTGTTCATTTAGCACACCCACTGAATACCAAAACATTGCAAACTTCATTTACACAAGATGTGCAGCTCACATTACTGGTGAATTTGGCCAAAGATTTTTTTTTTTAAATGTACTGACTTGAAGCTGCATTTTAGCTGAATTGGGTCCATGTCCTGTAGGAACCTAATTTATTGTATTAAGAATGGGAAATTTGACCTTCTAATCATTTTCATCATGCAACACAAAATTTGATGTTACTAGAGCAACTGTCCAGAGTTCTTTAATGGGCAACTATAAGTTTTAAAAATCCTTTCTGAAGGGCCAGTCCTGTCTTTAATCACTGCAGGTTCTTGTATTCCCTTGTATAGCTCATTGTTTCGGTAGCATTGTGCCTTTACACAATAGCATCACTGCTGATCTTCAACCTTGCAGATCAACCATATTACATTGCTGAAGTTCTGACAATGTAAAACGAATCATTAGCTAACAATTATCTGCAGTGCAAACATAGCAATGTTCTGACACACTGACATCTTGTGGTAATTTTAAAGTACCTTGGGGAGGGGGGAACAGATTGTATGTATGTTAAAAACCTTTTGCATTAGACAACTGAAGCAGACATGCAAAGAAACTCCTCTGACACCTCACTCAAGGGATACAGCGTTGCATTATATTACTGGAAGCTGGATTTAGTGTCCAGTATGGCAAGATGCAATGGCAGTAGCTGAAGTACGTATCAGACATTCCCCTTCCACCCTCCTGCAAATTGTAACTACCACCCTTGAATCCAAGCAGTGTAGCTGTTCCAACAACCATTATTCCTCTTTTCTGCCCCAGATGTGCAAAGCCTCATACCCACCACTACAGTAACAAACACTTGTATTGTTTGTTAAAAATCTGTCTGAATTTACCATGTTCAGTACAGTATCTCATAGACTTTAAGGCCAGAAGGAACCAGCATTATCTTCACAGTATTATTCCAAAGCCAAAAAGCTTCATTTAAAAGAAAACAGTGGAGGTTACTAAATGATAACAGTGCACTTATCTGTCACATCATTTAAAAGCAAGGCATTGAATCATTAAAGCAACATTAATCCTACTCTCCTGCTGAGGCAAATCAGTGAAATGAAGTCTTAGTTAGGTGCTTATTATGTATTATGGTAATGGCCGCTATTGAAAAGAGATTTTTTTAGATGGGATGGGGGAGGAGAGAAAACCGTGCATTGCACATATATAATGCTTTTTCTTTTAAATGATTTAAAGTCACTTTCAGAGGTAGGAAATCAACATAATTGGCCTAAGCACAGATATTTTGAAACAATTTGCATGAAGGCACAGACGTCTATTGGATGAGATGTGGGTTTGTTGTTTCAGAGGCCCCAGGTTCTTTCCTTCCTCTAGTCTAGACTTCCTATGTAACCTTTGGTAAGTCACTGAAACTCAGTTTAGTAACTTTCCTTATAGAAAAATCTCTTTGAAAACTCATGTGCTGACTATATTTAAAGATAACAGATATGCAACATTTCCCCCTCTCCTTTGTGAGTAGTTTTGGGCCCAATTCTGATACTGTTGATATCAATGGACAACATTTTTGGCTTTGACTTCAATGGGAGCTGGATAGATCACTGTAAGGTATCTGTTTGAGTCTGATACTCACTATAGGTTGGTTACAGCTCTAAAACATACAGGTTCTTTTGTAGTTGACAGCTAATAGCACTCTTGCTTTATCAACGGTAGTAGAGGCATGTGTTTTTGGAAATGTAAGCCCTGGGTAATACTCCAGACTATCTAGGTTTGTGAGACATAATTATGGAGAGGTACCACCCCTCCATGAAGGCTACACCAGTCTCATTATAAGAGTGATTTTGATCTCCCTTTTAGCTTTAAAATACTCATGTTTTCAATGCTTCAGGGTTAAGCTTCATTGTAGAACTAGTCAAAAATCCTTTGCCTCAAGTTTTTTCCCCTCCTACTGAAAAATGGCTGGTCTCAAACTTAGAATTTTCACAAAAAGCTCTTAATTGAAAATAAAAATAAATCCAAAAATTTTGTAATTTCATATTTTGAATGTCTGTTTTTTCTTCTACCCCCTTTTTTCTCATGAATATAAACAGAATAAATATGTTTTCTCCCCCACCCCACCCCTGCTCTTTTTGCTACTTTGTAACTTTTCAAAGCTTTCTCGCCTGTGGAAAAATTAGAGTGTCAAGAGGAAAAAAATGAAAGAGGGGAATAAAAACCCTGGACATCATTCATTGGACTGCACTTTTGGGGGAAGGGGGAGAAAAAGATAAAATTAAAAAATGTCATTTAAGGAAAACAGTACTCTTTGAGGTTAACAGATTAAAATGTCCCGGTCTAAAATGACAGGTTTCAGAGTAGCAGCCGTGTTAGTCTGTATCCGCAAAAAGAACAGGAGTACTTGTGGCACCTTAGAAACTAACAAATTTATTAGAGCATAAGCTTTCGTGGACTACAGCCCACTTCTTCGGATGCATATCAAGTGGGCTGTAGTCCACGAAAGCTTATGCTCTAATAAATTTGTTAGTTTCTAAGGTGCCACAAGTACTCCTGTTCTTCTTCCTGTCTAAAATGTTTGCAGAGTGAGTATTTGAGTCCCTATCACCCTCCTCAATATTTGAAACTTAGGTAGCTATGGACAGTGGCTCATGCAACAGTCAGTTTTCAAGTGCAAGACTAGAAAAGTGTTTATAAGTTTACTATTATCTGAAAACAAGATCCAATTCTCTATCAGTTAGGCCAATTAAGGCAGACACATGGTTACAGAGAATGTCCATCACTGACCTCCTCCAACCTTCAGTATTCCACACTATAACAGGGTTGGCCACCGCCTGTGTCCCCCAAAGTGGATCAGAAGTATCCTACCTCAGTTTCCCTTCTTGGTTCCTCAATTACTAAAAAAAAAACAACAACCACCCTTACACAACTCCAATAATAGTCCTTCTTGAGGTCTGCTTTCATCAGCATAAAATTCAAACAAACACCCTCCTTCCTGAGATACAGTCTCTTCCTGTTCTGAGTCACTGGAGAAGACATAGTCTGGCCTGCCTTTTTTGCCACTTCCCAAAAGACAAAACAAAACCTCTAGCCTGAGCCAGGACTTTCTACCCAGCTACACCTCCCTTCCTCAGGGACTACTGTAGGAGACTCTCTCATATCCAGTCCCCTTCTGGCTGTCCACACACTTCTGTTTTTCCACTGGCAGAGGTTGGGTTTAATCACATGATCATCTGTCATATGATGTAATGCATTCTCTTCACCTGGGGCACAGAATCAGCTGCATCACAGGTGAGCTGAGAAATATCTTCCTTTAGAAGAGATATCCACTCTCATATCCTTAGAACCAAGGGGAAATTCACACAAGTTGGGTTTTTGTGTGTTTAGGGTTTTTTGAGGTGGGTGGGGAGCACACAAAGAAATGTTAGAAGTCAGAATGGAGGTAATTTTTTTTTATAGTGACCCAACTCAAAGACCTTGATACATTTTCATCAGACTTTGCAGAAACATTCTTCTTTACCTTCAGAAGAAGTCTGGTAGTTTTCAGGATAAACACATTTTTCCAAGCCGAAGTTATAGGATTGCTAAACAGAGTTTTAATGGAAGTTAGTTGCTATCATGACTATGAAGAGTCTGCTTCCTTTCTAAAATACATCTAACATTTTCATTAACTGTGCTTTCTTTCACATCCTGAGCTTAAAAATGTATCCAAGTCCACAGTTGTAAATTTGATATTTGCTGTTTCAAAGCTGGTGTGCCTGGGGACAGCTGTGATAGTGTTATTGTGTAACTCAGTCAGCTGGTTTGCAACCCCGTCTGTTATTCGGATGCTTGATGCTGTACCCATGCTATGTTCAATTAGTGATCACTGGGAACATGATATTTGACAGAAAGGAAGTTATTAGACAGTGTCAGGTTTTAACATCTCCGTTTGAAGATGGTAATCTGACTTAGTATGTGACTATGCTAAGGCAAGTGAAAGTAGGTAGCAATACAATTTTAATTCTGCTTTACATATATGAATGATGTCTATTCTTAAAGAAGTGAAGACAAAATAAGGGGGTGGACAAAACCCTAGTGTAATGAAACAGAAGAGAAGTCTATCTGATGGGTTTCTCCCAGAAGCAGGTAATGCATTTACCAGATCATTTTTACTATTCTTCATGGAAATATAAATCACTATTGTGTGGCTAGGAATGGACTATTGAAATCCAGAAAGGATTAAACTCTAAAGAATCCTGATTTATCATGAATCCTGCAGACCTTGGGAACGGCTTTGTTTGGCGGGGGCGGGTGGTGGTTTGGTTGTTTTTTTGGAGGAGGGGAAGAAAGAATAGGTAACCTCCAGGTCTCTCTTCCTATCTTCTTTTCTAGTCTTTTATTCGCCTTCTAAAGTCTGCACCTCCCATTCCTTTCCACATCCTATCAAAAATGGCAGGTGCTGCTAGCCAGGGAGTGAAAAACAAGTTCAGGACCCAACCTCAAATTTCCAAAGGCCAGTGAGCCAGCTCCTTGGAACTTCTTCTTCAAAGGTTTTCAAATGCTCGTTATGTAAATTACTATCTAAAATTCCCCCCTCCCATAATAGGGTTGTGCAGGAATATTTTATTCTACCTGTAAAGGTTTCTGCTGTAACTGAAGTTATGGGAGACTAAGTAAGTCCTATATCTTATTTATAGTATTTCTAATTATGTATGCATTAAGTGATAGTTGCACTTAGATGTGCTTTAAGGTAGCTTCCTATTATACTGATTGCATGTTTTTGGAGGCTGGCTTCAATTATTTCAAGGAGCCGAGCTGGACATACTAATATACACCACCACACCACACTCAGGATGGATTCAGAATGGCAACACCAATCTCCATTGAGGCTACCAGGATTAAAAAGGTACTCAAATACTGCTCCAGGTATATATCCAGTAGCCAAGACTCTAAGCAATGTATATCCTGGGTGGGTATCTTTTTATCCTATTGTAGGTCAATTATGGTGTTTTGGCCCGTACTACCATTCCCCAATCTTGTCAGACATATTTTTGATATTCACCTATCTGAGCCATTCAGATCTTTAGTCATAATTTTTTTTGCCTCACCAGAATTGACCCTAGGTTTTGCAAGGCCCTTTCCATTGACTTATGTCCCACCTAAACTTAACCCCAGATGCCTGGGTTATTAATGTCAGATAGGAGGCATAATGACCAAATTTTGCTTTGGAGGTATGCAGGGAGAAGAAGTGATGCTCCCCACATAGTAGTACCAGTGCCCACCACTGAGACAATAAGAATTTCAAAATGTATAGATAAGAATTTAACTCATGGTATGACATCCTGAACCATTGATATCAATAGGAATTATGCAACTCCACTGAAATCAGTGGGGATAGTGCAAGTGTAACAAAGCAGAATTTGGACCATTCTATTCAATTACTAAATCATACCAGTATAACTTTTGACATCAAACTTAAATCCTACTTAAGTAGTGTATGGGCCTTGTGATTTCCCTCTGCACAAAGGAGTATCTTATCCTTAGTGCTAAGTTATTGACAACAGTAGGTTTTGGGTTGCTTTTGTTACTTTCTTGGGGCAGTCTATTATTGTGCACACCACATATATGGGAAACAACTTTTTTTGTACCATATATTCAGAATATGGGTAAATGTGACCTACTAAGACTTAGGCTCCTAAATCACTTCAGTGCTTTTGAAAGTTTTACCCTAAGTCTCATTGACTTTCAATGAGACGAGGCTCTTGTTTACATGGGAAAGTTTTCCAGGTATAATGATATCATTATGGATATAATCCCCCCTGCATAGGCACTCTTATTCCAGTGTAAGAGTGGCTTTTCCCCCCCTTCCTAAGATAAATAAGTTAAAAGCCAGAATAGGAATTTCCCCACCAGAGAGATTGATAACTATATTAGTTTAAATTCATACCTTAGGTTATACCAAAAATTCCCATGTAGATTAGGCTTTAGATTCCTAACTCACTTGGGGGGGAAATTGAAAAGCACCCTCAAATCTGCTATTAGAAAGATACTACACAAAAGTAAGTATTCAAGAGAAGAGTTTTGTAGTCTTCCCTGACAATTCAATTGCACTTTAATATGTTTCTTACCAATTCCATACTTCAGGTATTCTGTAAATCATTTCCCCACCCCCACCCCCACCCCCACCCCAAACACAGCAATGGTACTTGTTCTCAGAGAGGATGCATTCCATGATAGTTTGAAGTTTAAAAGTGAACTTGTATTTTAAGGCATTTTCTGAGCCCTCCGAAAGCATCTACAGTTTTTCTTAAGGAAAAAGTAATTTTTGTTAATAAACCATATCACAATACAAATTGTTTGTATTGCTGCAATATTTCAGGTAGATAGATCCACTCTGGCTGATCAAAAGCCTTTTTAGCATCTTGTGAAGTTATTCTGGGGAAAAATGAGCCAAGATGCAATGACATATAGCAAATGCAATATATTTGCCATGGAACAACATTCAGGTATAAAACTAGTTAGATCATTATGTATTAGTGAAGTGACCACTTCCCCAAATGTTATTACTTTTTTAGATAGGATTTTGTTCACATTTTAAAAATAAATATTACCCTATAGGAGGTAGAGTTTATTGGGGCCTCTCCTTTCTTTGAAGGAAAAGAAGTAATGTTAACAAGTCTCCCTGCTGTGGTGTATTATTATTTAGGGGGTTTATTGCACTAGTGCTGAGAGACTACAACCAGAACTAGCACAGCACACTGCTGGGTGCTAACTGACACAGAATAAGTGACAATTCCTCCCCAAAGATCTTATAGTCTAGATAGACAAGAAAAACAAAGGATGGAGGGGAAAAAACAGCAAGTCGCTTTATCTCCGAGCCTAATGTCACCCAACAGGCTGGTGGGAGAGCTGGGAATAGAACTTTGGTCAGAGGGTCCCAGTCTAGTGCTCTGTCCACTAGACCCATACTGCTCTTCTATGTTTTTCATATTATGGTATATGGAGAGCCACAAACTTTTCTTTCAGTAGTGATGGAATACTAGCTGCAGCTAACATCCTAATCTAGCATATGTTGTTTGAACTCTAGACCTCTGTCTGAAACTTCCTCTTTACTGTACCTCTGTACCCTCCCCTCCATAGAAAGAACACAAATGTATACTAACCTTTATAATTGACCTACTGCACAATGAACAGGGCTGATGAGGACTTTAATGGCTGATATATGTTCAATAACTGCCCTGTAGTCATTTATTAACATTTTAGTCAATGCTCATTCAGTAAATTTATTCCAGGAAATCCTTCTATTCACTCACAATCTCCAGAGGTGGATGAGCTGGGTGTGGGTACAGTTAACTGATCTCAGGAAAGTTGTGTACTCTGCAAACTGATGCTCCTGCTGAAAAAAACTCTTCTAGGAATGCTAAAAATATCACTCTTATCCTGTGTCTTTAGCTTCACCAGTAACATGTACGCTCTCTCTCTCACACACACACAGGAGACTGAACACACTCACTCCACTAGGTTTCCCTCACTTCTCTCTCACATACCCCACCCTTATATTTTAGTCTTCACAGTTAGACCACTTCTAAAAGAATAGTGTGAGGAAGTGTGGTGCTCATGGCCATAATGGGGGAGACCTCTGTGCATAGATCTCCCCATCCTGCATGACACCCCTGCCACACAGAGACCTCTCTCTGCTTGTCGGGGGAGCTGCACAGGGATGAGGTGGGGACCTCGCAGGCTGAAAGAGCCACTCCCTGTGCTCAATGCCAGGTTTGAGGATAAGGTGTTGCACCCTTTTTCCACCACCCTACTTGGACAATATTGTGAAATCTACACAGGAGTCTCCTGAGAGAGATTTCCTCTCACAAATTCCATTGAAGGGAGCTCTACTGCATGCAGGGTCAAGCTGACCCTATTTTCTTGTATCAGAGGGGTAGCCGTGTTAGTCTGTAGCCACAAAAACAACGAGAAGTCCGGTGGCACCTTAAAGACTAACAGATTTATTTGGGCATAAGCTTTTGTGGGTAAAAAATGCTACTTCACAAAAATATTTATAAATATATCCACACACACAGAGCAAAGCTTTTTATTAGTGGGGAATGAACTTGTACATATAAAAACTGGCCTAAACCTTCAGCCTGGACTGAAAGTGAACCCAACCTTTTAGAGATTCCAAACGGAAGTGTAGTAAGATTGTTCAGTTGTTTTCATCTCCTCACACATCTGCACTTCCAGGTTCTAGCCAGGAATAGAAAGAAAGTACGAGGATAGGACAAAACAAAATTGGATGCTCTTTCTCTTCAGCTCCTGGTATATTTTGTATCACGGGGAATCCCCATTTCCCTGCACCCCCATTCCCAAGGATGTCACCAACAAAATATAACTATGCTTTACAGGATTAGAGAGAATGTGGAGTGTATGAGAATTATACTTGCATTAAAACAGACTACCTTTTCTGAATTTCAGTTTGCAGCAGGAAGAAAGCCTGCTCTAAGACAAATTTCCATTACAGAGAGAAGGTAAACCATAAGGCTTTCCTGTAATGAGTAGGCATCGCTCTGCTCAGATACATGTTTTTTGCATCATACTATGCAGTTTTACAGTGGCTTAGATCTACCCAAAAAGGATATTTTATATGTGTAATGTTTAGAGATGGTTGAAAAGGGGTTAAATTGTGGGTGAAAGTTTTACTAATTAGAAAAATGTCCCTTATCATTGAACATTTTCAAAATACAAAGTTTAAGTGAGCTTTAATATTTTGTGACTAGTGTTTTGAAGTTAAGCAGTCATTAACAATCCTATGGGAAATACGGTGACTCAGAGTCTGCATTGTTATCCATTCATTTGTAGTGCAAAGTAGATACATACAGGCTGCAAATGGTCTGTGGAGAGATCCTCTTACAGAGGAGAACTCCCAACTGGTATAAAGCTGGTGGAGACAGCAGACCTACCTTCTTGTGCCAGCCACCGCACTCCAGCGAATGTCGGGGGTAGGCTGGGGTAGGGCAGGACACAGATGTCACACTCATTCTTCACTACTGTAAATTCATAAATTAAGAAGGTCAGATCTTCTAGTCTGAGCTCCTGCTTAACACAGGCCATAGGACTTCCCTGAATTTATTCTTGTTTGAATTAGAGCATATCTTTTGGATAAAGATCAATCAAGATTTAAAGATTTCAGATGATGGAGAATCCATCACAATCCTTGTTAAATTGTTCCAATGGTTAATTACCCTTGTTAAAATTTTGTACCTTATTTCTAATCTGAAAGTGTCTCTCTTCAGTTTCTAGCCATTGGATCCTGTTATACCTTGGTCTGCTAGATTGAAGAGCCCTTTATTATTAAATTTCTGTTCACCATTCAGACACTCCTTAACCTTCTTTTTGGTAAGGTAAGTAGATTGAGCTCTGAGACTTTCACTAGAAAGGCAAGTTTTCTAATCCTCTTCTCTGAACCGTGTCAAATTTATTAACATCCTTCGTGAACTGTTGATATCAGAACTGGACACAGTATTCCAGTAGTGGTCACACCAATGCCAGATAAAGAGGAAACAACCTTTATTCCTACTGGATATTTCCTCATTTATACATCCAAGGATCATATTAGCTCTTTTGGACACAATGCCACGCTGGACGCTCATGTTCAGCCCTTTTTCCCTTATGACCCTTAAGTCTTTCAGAATCCCCCATCCTGTAAGTATGGCCAACATTCTTTATTTCTCTATGTATAACTTAACATTTGCCCTTTGTCATGGCTGGGTCCCTGACAGCCAGACCTAGTGGTCAAAGCTAGAGTTCACAGTCATGAAACAGGAGTCAAGAGTCAGCTGGGGGTCAAGAAATCAGAAGCTGGAAACAAACTGGAGATCAGAACCGCAAGTCAGACAGCAGGAGTCAAGCCGGGTTGGGATGCCAGGAAGTCAACCGGGAGAAGCAGGAAGCACAAGGTACACAGCCCAGTTGTTCAGACAACTTCCTGTTCCTGGCTTAAGTGGAGAGTTGGTGCATGGCTGCTCCTGCAGACCCGGGTTTGAGGCCCATGGGTCATGATATAACCTCCTTCCCTAGGAACACCCTCTAGGCAACATAGGTCCAGGGTGGCTCCTATAGAAGGCCCACACCAGGGCAGGAGTGTGAACATTCTCAGCTAGCTCTGAAGTGTGTTCCTCTGACTGGGAAGTTTACGGCTCAGTCAGGTACCAAATTTACATCACTTGACTTTGCAATCAAGGACTTTGTAGAGAGTGTATTCCTCCTGACCTTTTACTTGACCCTGGTGGGGGTGGTGATTGGGCTGTATTGGGGAAATGTGTTCTCAGTGTAGAGTTTTAGGAGTCTGACATGGAATATGGGGTGGACTCCAAGGGAGCTGGAGCTCAAAGGGACAAAGTTGATTTGTTGCCAAATCCAGAGCAGGCCAAGGAACTGGTGGTCTAGTTTCCAAGTCTATATGGAGGTGTTCTGTAGAAAACTTTACTTTTTGTCCTATAAAATAGGTGGGGCCTTGTTGCCTATGCTGATCTGCATAATTTTTGTAGTCCTCCTTTATCTTCTCAAGCTGTCCCTTCACCTCTTTTTGGATGTAATGGATATTTTGTATTAGGTCCAAGGCCGATGGGTTGGGAGAGGATGTCTGCAGTTGTGAGTGAAATCAGAGGTGGTACTCATAGTTGAAAAAGAAGGAGATTTGGCCTGTGCATGCGTGGGCTGAATTATTATACAAGAATTCAGTATATGTTAATAGTGTAAACCAGTCATTCTGATGGTAGTCGGTGTAGCATTGTAGGTATTGCTCTAGGATCTGGTTGATTCTTTCCATTTGGCCATTTGACTGAGGATGGTAGGCAGAACAGGTGCTCGTAGACCCGTAATAGACATAGGGCCTTTTGCCAGAAGCAGGCACTGAACTGGGGCTCCTGGTCAGACATGATCCTGGGGGCCATGAAGGCAGACTATATTGTTTATCCAGAGCCAGGCAGTTTCTCCTGAGGAAGGTAAATCCATGCAGGGAATGGAATGGGTCATTTTTGAAAAGCAATCCACCGCTGTCAGGATGGTTGTGAAACCACTGGATTCTGGTAGTTTTACCATAAAAGCCAAGGAAATGGTCTCCCAAGGCTGAGATAGGGTGTCCAGAGGTTGGAGTAAGATCACAGGGTTTCTGGCATGGGATCTTGGTGCAGGCAGACCCCTGGCAGGAAGCAACAAAAGTCTCTATTATGGGGCACATATGGGGCCACCAGATGAATCTGGATGTTAATCATTGGGTTTTATATCCCCCCACATGGCCTGCCAGGGTAGAGTCATGGCACAACTGAAGAACCCCCACTCTTGCAGATCCAGGGGAAACACAGATGTAGTTCCTTACGAATGCAATACCCTCCTGGGTGTTGTGTGGCTCTTGGTCAATAATGGCCATCTTGTCGGGTGGAATTCCAGAGACAGAGGCAGAGTGGATGAGCATCAGCAGGTGCTGCCAATTGGGCATGTTGTGGAAGTTATGGGACTTGAGAACATGGGTTGGTTCCAGAATGCTGCTGGCTTAAGTAGGGCCAGTGGGCCAATCAGCTGCTTTGTGACTCCACCAATAGGACCTGAAGGGTGAAGCCTGAAACTGGGGCTGGACTTTGTGGGTCCTGGATAAACAGTTGGCAGCAGTCTGTCAAGTAGAGGGTTGAAGCATGGCTGCTCCTGTGAACCCTGCAGACCCAGGTTTGAGGCCCGTGGGTCATG
This sequence comes from Trachemys scripta elegans, assembly GCF_013100865.1. NCBI lineage: Eukaryota > Metazoa > Chordata > Testudines > Emydidae > Trachemys > Trachemys scripta. The sequence continues at coordinate 103,836,741 of NC_048300.1, forward strand.
ACACCCTTATTAAAACACATAGTGTTTGCTTGTGCTCAGGTTACCAAGTGGTCCCAATTGCTTGATATCAGTGACTTCTGCTCGTCTTGTCTATCACTCCCCCAATCTTTGGATCATCTGCAAACTTTCACTAATGATTTTGTTTTCTTCCTTAGGGACCTTATTCTAGTAGTAAGAATTAGTTATAATAGTTCAAGGGCTACTCTAATTCTGGAGGCTGGATTGGTGCAGAATCAGACAGATGTAATTGGCTCTCTGATGAGCCTTCCACTCCCCTACAACAAACTGAGTTCAGATGCAGGTGAGACTTGAGCCTGTGGCTTTAAGTCACAGCTTTCAGTACAGGATAATGTACAGGCCCAATAAGTCAGTAGGCGCTTCAGGAAGCAGCATCTCATATATAGGCTCAATAGACCTAATTCTTCACTCGTTCATGCCAGTGTAACACCACCAGTTTTAGTGAAGTGCCACCCAATTTACACCAGAGCTATGGTGGAACAACCTGTGGCGGGTGCAGACCTGCACATTATAAACATGGCCTTATCACCTTCTCCCTCTTTGGTGTTAGCCAAGAGTAATCCTTTGAGCACCAGGACTAGAATAGCTACTAGATCCTGCTTAGAAGTGCAAGGAGGAAGGAAAGATGTTTTTTTAATGACCTTTCCCCCTGACTCACTTGCACAGGACTAATGACAATCTAACCTTTGTATGTTGTAGGACTAGTATTTTAATGTCCTAGAGATGCCATCCTGCATGGACGGCTACTCTATACTCCCAGGAATTCCTTGCCATACCAGATAAAGCTGCATCCACTGCTGATATTGAATCAAGCAGAATAGAATTCAGTTCACACTCTTATAGCAGTGTTGGTTCTATACTATTAAAGGAATTTGAGAGACTGGTTATAATAACCACATTTTTGTCACTAAAATGAGTATGTATGACTCTGAATACACAGAGGGCAAAGATCTGCTGATTAAGAAGCCACTTTTATAGTTTCTTTTCAGACCAGAAGCACACTTCAAGATATAGAAGGAAGGATAAAGAAAGATGAAACATATAAAGAGGTAAAGCACTGATGAGGCAGGAAGATAGGAAGGTACACAAATAAGCCAGCAGAAGTTTTCTCTAATTGCTGTGGATGCTGTTCTGGTATTTGTTACAGTGAAATAGTCACTCTTGGTTAATGTTGTTGCAGTAATGTTTTGTCACTGAACTTTATCCATGTTCTCTCTCTCTCTCTCTTTTTCCCCACACTCCCTCACCACACACACACACACTTTGATTCATTGTTAAAAACACACTTGTTAGTCTACAAGCAGGCTGAGAGCAGAGACTCACTCATTGGGATGTCATCAGAACTACATGCTGACAAGAAATTTCAACAGCAGTTTCATTCTCAAAAGTGTGACTCCAATTTATGGCCCTTCGACTTTCTGCTCAGTCCTTTCTATTTTTTCACACAGTCTATGCAACATAAGGCTGTAGTGTATCTCAAGACTCTTGACACACCTCAACAACAACAGAGGGTGAGAGCAATTAAGAGGTATAACAGAAGGTGAAAAATATGCTTTCAACTACAGTAACTCCTCACTTACCGTCTTCCCACTTATCATTGTTTCAAAGTTACGTCACTGCTCCATTAGGGAACATACTCGTTTAAAGTTGTCCAATGCTTCCTTATAACATCGTTTGGCGGACTTTACAAGAGAGCATTGCAGAAGTTCCTCTTCTCCGCCTCCTCCCCCTCCTTTCCTCCCTCCCTCCCTCCCAGCGCTTCCCCCACCACCAAACAGCTGTTTGGCGGCACTTAGGACTTTCTGGGAGGGAGGGAGGGAGCAGGGAAGCTGCCCTCCCCCCAGCTGGTCAGCTGCGCCTGGAGTGTGGTATGTACATTTCAATTTTTGTCAACATTTTGCCTGCTTGGCCTCTTCCTTCTTTCTCCTCCCTTACTTGGTACCAAATCTCGTGTATAGTATATAGGGGACGAATTGTTGTATTAATTGCTGTTGTGGTATAGGATTCGATTAATGTATGTACGGTTTACTCAGTTTTGTATGTCTGTTCTGGCTTTTAGTGAGCAGTTGATTATAGATCATTCGGTTCTTCATTGTTGGATGTAAATAGACTGTTTCAAGTTACATATATTACTGTTCTGGTGATACTTTTGATTGATGACTTGTTTCTCTTTTAATTAGAGTTGTGTGAATATTTTTGCTCTGATAGTATTGCTAGTGGTAAAGGTATTCCTCCCCAGGGCAAGTTGTAATTCATTCCCCATTAATAAACAACCACCTGTTTTGAATTGCAATCTGTCTTTGCTTCAGTTTTCCTCCTTCACTCAAATACTCATTCGAACCTGCATTGGTCTCGGACATGAAGCAACACAAACAACTTCCCTTTCCTCCAGGAGCCCTGCTACAGTCTTGCCCTATGTCAGCAAGCAGACATTGCCCACAACTAAACAGAGTTCTTCCGTTTAAGCCCCTCCCGGGAAAGCCTACCTCCTACTCCAGGCCTCTTGATTTGGGCTGACTGGGACTTCAGTAGCTCATTAACCCCGTCCTGCCTTGCATAGAAGCTGTGGACTGTAATAACTTTTCATTAGTATCAATCTGGATGAATTTGAACTGGCAGCATACAACAAAACACAGATAATTGTTGGGACAGATTGATTTTCTCAGCTTAAAAAAGGCAACGTATACCTTATAACTAGGACATATGCTGCTCTGCTATTGGAGACAGAAAATGATGACCAGGAAGGAATCAGAAAGATTTAGCATTTTAACAGGATTCTGAGATAGGTCTTAAAAACAAAACAAACACATCAAAACAGAACAAAAAAACCCAAACAGTAACAGAAGACCAAGTTTTCCAAATGTAAAGTTGGAAAACTAACTTTATTTAATGTCTGTGACAAACTTAAAATACAGTGAAGGGGATTTAAAAAGTTTAGTAAAAAGAAGCTACGTTTTGCTCTACTATTAAAAAAGTCACCATTGCACTTCGCTGCCTACTACAGTATCTTTCTTAACATCTATGGAGACACAACATGGAAAAACAAGTTATACTAATCAATTTCTTATTGCCGCTTTAAAGGGAATGATTGTATATTTTCCCCACCTCACACACACAGAGCCCCAGCAAACAAATGAATGTTATGGATTAGCACTTTATCCATCCGTCCTAGGAAATGCTGACTAAAGTGATAGCCATTTGGATACCACCCAATTTCGAAATGATTTTTCCGTAATAGAAAGTCACCTCATTCCACCAATATGCAATTTACATGGGATGCCAAATATAGAGTCACTGAAGTTAAAGCCAAAAATCTACTGCTGCTTATCAGGTAATCAGCAATTATCCATGTCAGAGTGGCAAGATTCACAAGAGATGTCTAATTGTGAATTGTAATTTAATTATTTTAAAAATATTTTTTTCAATTACATAAACATTTATTATTTCATATTTTTCAGATGATTGTGGCTGGTAGCCTCTCATGTTTGTTCAGGACTCCAGTCCTGAAACCTCTCACTGCCTTAAAGCTACAGTCTAAAAATGTCCTATGAAAATTACCAGGGCCCTCACCAAAGAGTCAAATGAAGTATTCAGGCATCTGCCTAAATCTGCTGGTGCATTAAAATATGCTCACATAAAAAACTCTGTAAGATATATTGCTTGCATGCTAATTAATTTATAGTCTCTAGGACCCAGATACACAAAGGCAGGGCCGGCTCCAGGCACCAGCTCACCAAGCATGTGCTTGGGGCGGTGCCTGGAGGAGGGTGGCACGGTGGGGCACTCTGGTCCAAGAGCGGGGCCGCGACTGGGCTTGCCGCCCTCCCCGCGGCGCTCCGGCTACCGGGGAGTAGGGTGACCAGACAGCAAGTGTGAAAAATCGGGACAGGGGGTGGCGGGTAATAGGATCCTAAATAAGAAAAAGACCCTGTCCCTATAAATTCGGGACATCTGGTCACCCTACCGGGGAGAGCGGAGAGCCCCAGCCGGGCTCTCCGCCCTCCTCCCGGCACTCTGGCCGCCGGGGGCTCTCCGCCCTCCCCCCGACACTCTGTCCGCCGTACAAATGTGCAAATTAACATCAAGTTGACTGAGACCCTATTAAAAAGAAATCCTGCATAGCTGGATTTTTTTTATTTACCTTCTTATCCTTAAGGCTTTGGGGTTCACATGGGGAGAGGTGACACACACACTCCCGTACACCTCTCTCACACAGGGGGGTAATTGACTGACCCGACCTTCCCTGCCTGGTGCTATCAGCCCTCTATGCCTGGTTGGGCCCACAGGACAGACCCGCCTCTCCTAGTATCTAGCACCGCATCTTCTCAAGGCAACACGTGGGGAAGGCACGCAAAGTCACATAGACCCCCCCGTCCCAGATTTCTGCCAGAGTTCATAGCAGAATGTTGCCAGCAGCAGCTTTTTAGCACTATGCAGGAGAGAAGGGATGGGAGCTGCTTCCAGCCTCAAGGGGGGGGGGGGAGTATGACCTGGCCCAAGTCTTTGCAGAGCTCATCTCTTCCCCGCTCCTGCCCCTGCTCCCCTGTGGCTGGAAGCAGCTTGTACCTTCCTGCCCACACAAAGGCAGCTAACACCTCCAGGTTGCTGCTGGCCACTGAACATAACCCAGCTACCTCCTGTCCCCTGGCTACAGCGAGGGCAGGGAGGGGTTAAACCCTAAGGATGCATTGTACACCAGGGTGCAGGGAACCTGACTGCAGGGGCTTCAGCGAACCCACCCAGAAACTCACCCAGAGAGGTGGCTCAGCAGAGGAGGGTGGCTAGGGGACAGAGCAGCCCCGTGCAACCTGGGGGCACGACCCAGTGCGATGAGGGGGGCAAAGAGGGTGCTAAGCCCCTGGCTGGGAGGCTGCTGTGGAACCTGCAGGGTTGGGGCATGAACAGGCTGGAAATTGCTTCCTCCCCCGTCCCCCCACCACTCCAGATACAAAGGGTCTTGGGCTTTCCTGGGGCGCCAGCCCAGCCAGAGGCAGTGGGGGAAGGAAAGAGCCTGCTGGCCAGGTTGTTGGTGAGCTGAGTGCTCCGACCAGGGGCTGGTTCTCTGCACAGCGCTGGGAGCAGAACACACCCCGCTGGGGGGGGGGGGGGGCGGGATTATGGAGGAGCAGCGGGGCTGGGGGGGTGAAGGGACAAAGCAGGGAGAGGATAGCGAGAGGGGGAGCACATAAAAGGACTGATGGGTGGGCAGCAGAGGCAACACATAATTGGCACCGCCTCACGCCTACTGCACTCACCAACCACCACTGCTTTGCAGCATGCACCCAGTGCCAGCTGCTGGCTGAGAGCCAGCATGCAGCAGGGATTGTGCTGATGGACCAGCAGGGAGAGCAGCCAGCCCCACACGCTGCAGCTTTGCCCTGCCACCAGCTTTGCACATCCACCACTATCATCAGCCACTGGACCCCTACACTCACCACTGGTGGGAGAGCGGCTGGCAAGCAGGGATCTAGCCAGCAGCAGGACCTGCAAGTATTGAGGGGGTGGGGGGAAGAAGATAGAAAATACGGGACAACTTGCCTGTTTTTAAGAAAAAGTCAGGACACCTGCAGAAGGGCTTAAAAACGGGACATCTGGTCACCCTACACTGAATCTTGTAGGTGCCTAAACTCACTCAGCACCTAATTCTGCCTCTAGACATGAACACTGCTGCCTCACTCTAGGCATCTGGATGCCTAAGTCTCAGAGCAGTTAACAAACAAAGGGTCAATAGGCATTCGTCCACCTAAGTTACATGCCGGGCCCAATTCAGTAAGTGTACTCAGAGGCCGCCAACTGGATCAGTTCTCAATCAAAATCTGGCTGGAGGAGGTAGTGCCACTACCCTGCCTTATGACTTGTAGACTAGTGGTTAGAGCATGGGACATGATAGACCCAGGTTTGGTTCCACCCTTAGTTGCAGGGAAGGGAAGAAAAGGATTTGAACATGAATCTTCCACCTTGCAGGAGAGCTCTCTATCTACTGAGCTATGGGATATTCAGATGCGGTGGTCCTTCAGTCTCTCCTGTCTATTTATCCACAGTGGAACAGCTTCAACAGGAAGATTGCGGGAGCCCAGGTCTCTCTCATCCCAGGTGAATTCTTTAACCTCTGCGCTAAAAGTTTTAAAGTGAGCACCACCACCAGCACCACCTCCTTTGGAGGTTTTGTGTGGTTAGAGGCAGGCACCTAACTCATTCCTACAAGAAACTGCTTAGGCAGATAAGCTACCTGATTTTGTGAGAGGGGTTTCTGTTTGTGGATTGCTAGCAGAGATAAGCGCCTAAGTCCTGCTATAGGGAGATGCCTATCTTGGTGAGGGGGCAGGGCTCAGTACACATCCTGTTGTCAGCATCTCGCATTGGCTAGCTTAGGTGGCTTCCCACGCAGTGTCCTGGCTTTGTAGATCACATTCTAAGGTGCCTACTTCTCCCCATTCACTGTATTGGGAGCCTAGGCACTGAACTCAGGCTTTGGGGATTGCGGTATTGTTCCTGTGATTTTTCTAGTCACCTAACTTTTAGAGTTGTAACATCTACATACCTTTGTGGATCTGGGCCTAGGTGATGAGGAGATGACAGATACAATCTAAGGGCCCAATCCTGCAAAGACTTATTCACACACACAACTTTAAGCAAAGTAAGTAGTCCCCATTGACTTAGAATGAGACTAGTTGTGTGCTTAAAGATAAGCACGTTCGTAAGTCCTTGTGAGATTGGGGCCTAAAAGAAAAAAAAGTTGTTAGAACAGGAGCAGATTGCAAAGAAAACCAAGTAGAAGCTAATCAAAGTGGCTTTACACCACTGAAGATGCTACACTGTAGAAAAGAGCAATTTTGCACCAGGGGAGTGGGACAAATCTGCCTTAATGCAGGCCAGAATCTTACCCCCAAAGTATATATTGTTTACTAGATTTATCAAGGTTCTCCCCTAAACTTCCTTTCCTCATTGCATTTGTCTTCTTGGGCCAGAGCAAGTTTTGCCATTGACTTCAATGGTCTGAGCAGGAGCAGGCTTATTAGGTATGGTAGGCCCCTTCTTTTGCTTTCTGACAAATGTAACTCTCACACAGACATTAAAGCTTTCCCACCAACAGCAGCAGACTCAGAATGGGAAAGGATCCAAGCTCACAAAACTAGTGAAAAACACTAGAAGTCGGAGACAAGACTTGGTAAATATCATTTAGGTTTTATTTGGGGATAGGATTGAATGCGCTTCTTTTAAATTTGCAATTTCAAGTTAGCAGCAACAGATTAGGCTATGGCTATTACTCTGTTTGATGATCTTTCTAACAGGAAAGCTTTATACTGTGTAGCAAAACATACACTCATGGACAAAATTCTTTGGGGGCAAGGTTCTTGGAACTCACACTAGGTTTTCTCTATGATTCTGATCTTCTGCAACAGGGAAAGAAAGATTTTAACAGTGCGTTTCAGAGGTCATCTAGTTCTCTCTACATCCGGAATGCAAACTGTCTTGCTACCTTTGCATAATCTGTAACTTACCAGTATCTGCAGGAAAGCCACAAGAGAAACCTCATTTACGCACATATTCACCACAGCAAAACCACGTGAGCAGCAAGGTGGAAATAACAGACTGATACAGCTGGAATACACTTGAAATATAAATAGCCAGAGAAACTCTGCTCCCTAAAAAAAAAAAAAAAGACACCCCTAGAAGCACATTTTGGTAGGCATTTTTAAATACATTTCTATGTAGTTTATAAACGTGTATTATATGTATACACACACACACACGTATGTATAGTGCTACTGTATGTCTAAAAGTATTTTTTGGTAGGCTTGAGATTGGGATCTTTGACTTTTGTCATTTGTTCTATTAAATTTCTTACATTTACCCAGCTTATGGAGTTGGAAACGGTTTTTAATAAAAATCACCAAAATAGTTTGCAAGAGAAAGTCATAGGCCCCAATTTAACCTACAGGACACTTCATTTTTTTACCACTTTCAAGGGGATGCAAGTATTTTTAGTCCTGCAAAGAGGTGTTGGATTATGATTATTTTGTTGAGAACCAATATAACAGAGTATATGTCAGAGTTTTATAAGGGAGAGCTTTATAAAAAACATGGGCTTGACTTCAAAAAACGGCACGTTAGTCTTTAATTGTGCACAAAAATACACCACAGGACTAGGGAGGGGTGAAGTGGTTTAAATAAATCAAGAGGTACTTGACCCAAGCCTTCGCCCACAACTCAAACCAAATATGAACCTTTTCTGAGGTTTGAAAAGGTTCCATTAACTTTGTTTGTTTGTTTTCATTTTTATGCACTGTGGCACTTCCTGGTTTCAGCCATAAGCAGAAATATCATAATACAATACGAAGAGAAAGGCTGTTCCTCTGGTACTGTATTTCTGGCCTGATGAGCAACAGGAAATACCAGGAGTCTCATGAGAGTTTCTGTTCTCAGAAGATCTCCAGCCCAGTTTTGGATGATTATAGGAACCCATCGGAACGGCAGAACCTTTTGAGGTTTGCCCATTGCTAATGGGAAGATGAAAATCATTGCAGGAATTCAGTAGCTTGATCATTAAAAATATAACGTGATTCAGTTATGGTCATAAGCACTATTGCTTGACAGAGCTCCCTGCAGCAAGGACACACTTGACAAATGTTGAATGACAATGGTTGGTGACTCTTATAAAAAGGCCACAAATGTACCTGGCCCTTTACAAAACAAAGCTCAAGGTGCAGATTTTCAGAAGTGACTAACAATTTTGGGTGCCCAATCTGAGATACTTTAAAGGGGCCAGATTTTCATAGGGCAGGTGCTCAGGACTCTGAAAAAAATCAGTCAACTTTAGAGACTCTCAAATTGGGCACATAAAACTTCAGACACCCGGAGTCACTACTTTTGAAAATTTTGGTCAGAATCCTCTCCCCCCTTCCCCACACCTCCAGAGTTTACCATTTACATTAAGTCAAGAACAACCAGAGAAGATAACGCAAGGAGGGATTGGTATGGGAAGAATTAAAACAAAGCCACGGATATATATTTTTTCTGAAGATACCCTATGTAATCCTCAATACACATGTAATACTCTCCCAAGCAACTGCATCTTTTACTGTCATGTGTACATATACAAGACTCCTTGAAGAAGTGTTTTCTAAAAAAGCTTAATGGGGGAAAAGGTGACAGATGGGATCAGGAAGGCAGTCCCAGGCATAGAGGTTGTATCAGAGAAAGCCTGAGGGCATAAAGGACCCTAGATCCAAAGCCACTATGTTCAGTGGGGTTTTGATGAGGCCCCAAAAGGCAATCAGACAAACATATTGGGCTGAGTGAAGAGGCATGGGATTTTGGGAATAGACAAGAGTGGGAAGGAACCAAGTTGTGGAAAGCAGAACAAGTGATCAATCCCTTATGATTAGCTAACATAAACTAGGGCTGAATCCTGCTCCCATAGACTACAACAGAAGCTGGATCAGGCCCTAGATCTCCTTGCTTAACAGACACTACTTTTTGTTTATGAATATGCATTAAAAAACATCCCGGTGAAATGAAATGTCATTTAAGCTATTTTCTTGCTGAAGTTATTAAACTAGAAATTTTCAAAAGGTAATAAGGATTATAAAGAAAAGGATTATAAAGAAAACTATAATTTCAGTTCTGTTGCCAGAGAGAACTGAGCTGGAGGTGTGGGGAAGATTTTTTCTAGAATCCCTGCGTTCATGGTCCTGTGTGCATTGTGATGTGGAAAGAATAGTCCGCATCTAGATTGCACATAGACTTCATTAGCTGGGTTAGCAGGTTTGCCTTATCCAGCAGCATGAGTTAGAGATGCATTGTCAATGGAGACAGATTCTCTCAGTCACTCTTTTTGTCACTTTGAGCTGTGTGAAAGAACAACGGTTTCAACTACAGATTTAAAAAAGCTTCATGAAATGAAATTAAAGCGGTAAAGCAGACTAATCTGTATATTTTTAGAGAGGAATGTATGCAGGCATTTTCATACTCTCCAAGTTTCTGTGGATTAGGCCTTTAGGTCTGCTAGACCAGGAGGCAGGGCCGGCGCTTCCACTAGGCGACCCTAGGCAGTCGCCTAGGGTGGCAGGATTTGGGGGGCGGCATTTTGCCACCCTTGGTGGAAATTCAGCGGCGGGGGGTCCTTCCGCTCCAGGTCTTCGGCGGAAATTCGGCGGTGGGTCCTTCACTCGCTCCGGGACCTGCCGCTGAAGTGCCCCAAAGATGCAAAGCGGAAGGACCCCTGCCGCCGAATGCTCAGAGGAGGAGCGCTTCCGCCTAGGGTGGCAAAAACCCTGGCGCTGCTCTTGCCAGGAGGGCATGCCAACAGCAAAGTTATAGTGAAAGGAAAGTGCAGATGAATTCTTCAGGGTAGCAAATGGCTGGTAAAGTTGACAGAGGCATATTAGCTTTGATGTATATGAAGCTTATTGTTATGGATTCAGAGGACCAAGTCAAAATTAATATTGAAAGTTTTAGTTAGCTCAAGTGTAGGTTCTAAGGCTTTGATGAAGAAATAATTTTAATCTGAATAAAAATTACCTGTATAATTAGCTGACTCTTAACTACCGGAGCTACAACTCGCTAATGCTTTCATCCATTGCAGTGATCTGTGATTTGTATCAACATAAAGGAATGGCGTACCCTAAACTAGACATAAGGCTGAAATTTCAACCAGGGGTTTGGATAATATCAAGTCATAGTGAAGTCCTGGTCACTAAATACCACAGAATAGAATTATAACCTAGTTCTCATACATTTTGAAGCTTTATTACTTACATGGTTAAAAAATCCCAATTCACATATCACTATATCTTATATTTTTTAATTAAGCCACATCTGTGTCTTACGTTCCTCCACATAGAGTCAACGAGAGCTGCTCAGCACCCCTCAAGATCAGGCACATTATTCCCCTTATCTTGTCTGCTTTCATTTTAAAACTATTTACATTCCCAAATGCATAAGATAAAATTTGTGTATCTTGTACTTCTCCCCTTCCCCCATCTGTGATGGGGTTTACAGACCCCACTCTAAAGCAAAGGGAGCTATGGAGCAGTACTGGGAAAAGAACTCCTACCTCAGCAGCTGCAGAACATGCTCCACATGGAGGACCTGCTTAAAAGGGGACAATGACAATCATGGACGGCCGGTATAAAAGCCTCTCCAAACGGGGCAAGAAAAGCCGGATATGGGGCACCATCCTCTGGAGGTGCGCCAGCCCGCCACCTTTGGAGTGCCGTCGCCGGAAGCTCCTGAGAAGAGGGGGTACATTGGTGCCCAGACTGTGGTCCTGCTCGAGGTCCAGCCCAAGGCCCTGCTCCCGCTCAACATTTCCCCAGGGAAGCCGCCAAGTGCAAGTGAGGTCACAGTCCGGGAGCCGGTGGCCCCCCCACTTCTAAGGAGCTTCCAGTGCTTGCGCCCAGCCTCCCCAAACACAAGAGTCATGTGCCACCTATGATGACAATCAAGCAGAGGGACAAGATGGGTGACGTAATCTTTTATTGGACCAACTTCTGTTGGTGAGAGACAAGGGGCATGTCTACACTACAGAATTAAGTTGACTTAAGTTAGGTTGACCTACAGCCACTGCTGTGCATCCTCCCCAAGAGCATTTCCACCAGCTTAAGTGGGGCATTATGGGGCATTGACAGCCTGAGCTGTCAGCCCTGCCCCGGGCGGCGGGATTCTCGCTGTCAGCAGCAGCAACAAGTGATGTAAGCAATGCAGTGTCTACAAAGACAATGTGTCAACCTAACTACATTGACCTAAGCGCTATGCCTCTCGTGGAGGTGGAGTTATTAGGTTGACATAGTGGGCGAGTTAAATCAGCAGGAGGAACATTGTAGTGTAGATGCTTACATAGTTAGGTTGATGTACGCTGCCTTACGTTGACCTAACTCTATAGTGTAGACCAGGCCAAGCTTTTGAGCTTACACAGAATTCTTCAGGTCTGGGATGTCACAGCTGAATACAAGGGGGAACAGATAGTTTAGCATAAGTAAAAACATATTTCAAGGGACCATTTGAGGTGAAGTGTTCTGTTAATGCTCCTCCAGTCATAGGGAGGAAAGTGAAGGGGAGGGGGGAGCAGCTGGCAAGAGATGTTTAGTGAGCTATAGATTGTTGTAATAAGACATAAATCCAGTGTCTCTATTCAGTCCATGATTTTTAGTGCTTAGCAAAGTTATGAATTTAAGCTCCCAGGCTCATCTTTTGAAAGTATTGTGCAGGTTTCCTTTGAGGATGAGGACAATTAGGCCAAATATAGAGTGTAGATGGACTGTCTTTATGACCAAGTATGGGTGGTCCGACTCCAGGGTCTGCAAGAAGGCGCCACAGAAACTACTAATGCCCGTAAGAGTTAATGGCTGCTGCCAAACTCTGGTGAGGGCAAGTCTGGCAGGACCTGAAACAGGCCCTTTGGCCTAAATGGCACAGGAGCCACCTTCAAAAGCTGGTGGATAAGGTGCTTTGGCCTCACCATCAATATGCAGCTGCATAGGTCAGTGACATTGTTATCTATAGCAAGTCCTGAAGCCAGCACCTAAAGCATGTCACATTGGTCTTGCAGGCCCTCAGAAGCAGAGGACTTACATATAACCCAAATAAACTGGGACGCCCCAAATGACTGTCTGCATTATTGAGACTATGAACAACTATCCACTGAGAGGGAAACAGAGTACTGGGACCATGTCCCAAACTGAACCAAGAACAGAGGAGGTAGGAAGTGGCCCAGGGGAGGCTGGTCTGTTGTACCAGCTAGAGGGGCCTGACACTCTCCTTCCCCCTTCGGCTCTGGGCCAGGACCCGGTGGAAAGGGAGGGCCTGGATCCCCCTACCCTTTTCCCCCTCATTTGGCTGGGGATGGTGGACTGAAATTCAACTACTAGGCCCTCAGGTTGCCCGGAAAGCCCATCCCAAGACTCAGGTGCACCCTGCCTTCTAAGCCTGCTGGCCCCAAGTGAAGCCCACACCAATATCACTTTATTGCTCTGAAATATTCAGCACTATATGTATATTGTTTCCCAAAAACAGATTACATGCAAAATGTTAAGTTTGCAAAGTAAAGCACTCAATGTCAGGAAACAGCTAAGGTTATGTGTGCAGCCTTAACTCTGTCCTCTTTTGCATATATTACTATTGTCATTATCCATTTCTGGTGGCAGATGCGAAGTGATTTTACAAGCTAGAGGGACAAAGGTTAGGGGAAAGGGCTTCAAAATATACAGTAAACAGAGCAATCAAGGTGGTGCATGGCCACACTATGATCTAGATATAAGACTAGTCAACTAGGTTCCTCATAGGCAGCACAGCAGGAGGGGGTGCTAAAGTTGTATAATATGAAGGAGAGCAAGTATAGCAGAAAGGCTGCTAGACTGGCTCTTAGAAAGGAGAGTTGCAGATCTAAGAGATAACTTAATGGAATAAGAGGACCTGGTGCCATGGACAGAGAGATGACACAGGGAGTGGAGAGCCCTGGAGGAATGGCATAGTGTTAGACATGTGGAGAAGCCTAGAAGTGGTTGGTTGTAGACATGCCAGTATGAGAAGTAGATAAAAGCAGTGTGGGATGGGTGTAAGGTTGTGAGGAAGAACCAAGACCTTAGCTGGGGAAGTAGAGATAAGAGACCCAGGACACAGTGGTCAGGGTGAATGCAAGACTGCCTTTATTGCTTGTTCTCACTATCTTGTCTTCTGGCCAGGGCCGGCTCCAGGCACCAGTCTGGCAAGCAGGTGCTTGGGGCAGCCGCTCCGGAGAGGGGCGTCATGTCCAGGTATTCGGCGGCAATTCGGCGGACGGTCCCTCACTCCCGCTGGGAGCAAAGGACCTCCCGCCGAATTGCCGCCGCAGATCGTGATAGCAGCTTTTTTTTTTGGCTGCTTGGGGCAGCCAAAACCCTGGAGCCGGCCCTGCTTCTGGCTTTGTGCCCCCAAGTGGCCACCTGAATGGTAACTCTATATGTTCACACATCACAAAAGGGTTGCTCCTTAACTGAAACTATCCCAAACCTTGGGACCATCATCTTTAGTTTGGAATTGGGCTAAGGTTCAAACTGGCCCTTGTAAATACCAGTTTGGCCAGCCCTAATCTCAAGTTTTGGAATAGGAACATAGAATTTGCCATACCAGATCAGACCAGTGCTACATCTAGTATCCTATCTGACAAATAGCCAGTACCAGATTTTTCCAAGGAAGGAGCAAGAGTTGTTGTAATAAACAACTATAAAATAAACTAGCCATAGGGAAATTTCTTCCTAGCCTCCTTATCTATAGGTTAGTGTGATGGGTTCTCCCCAACCCTGGGGTGCCACTTGGAACTGGGGTACTACTGAGCCTGCCTGACCAACTAGCCTGGGTTCCCTTTACCCTGTATTGCTGAGGCAAGCCAGCCAAGCCCTCTGTCAGGCTTCAGACTGCACTTAACCAGCACACATACAGGTAGGGACCCACCCAGCTGCAGCTATACACACACTGATGCTGATATCAGCTCTGCTTGGGAAGGCTCAGCTAAGGAATTGCCCAGTACTCCAGTGCACACACACCTCGAGAGGGTAAACCCAAAATTATACTGCCTTGCGCTGCACAGAGAACTGTACAGCGTAAGCTCATGAAATTAGCCCCCACCCTCAATATGGAGAGGAATATACACAGCTTTCTGCCCCAAGTTATGATTTCCACACACACAGGTTTTAGACAAAACAAAAATAAGTTTATTAGACAGATTTTAAGTGATTATAAGGGATAGCAAACAGATTAAAGCAGATTACCTAGCAAATAAAACAAACACACAGTCTAAGCTTAATATACTAATGAAATTGGATATGAGCAGCAAATTCTCACCCTAGATGTTCTAGGCTATTTGCGGAGAGTCTTGAAGGGAAGCTGCACTTGCTTGCTGCTTAAAACTCCAGATCAGACATGCCAAACCCGGGGGAAGGGAAACCCCGAAATTGGGCTTATTTTTGGCTTAATTGGATTGTGAGTTGCTTGTTGGAAAGTTTTTTGCTTGTAGCTTGTTGCTTTTTTTTTTTTTTTGGTAAATCGGCTCCCAGCAAGCAGGGGCAAGTGGGGGCAAGCAGGGCAAGGGGGGAAAGAGAGTCAGGGGTGCACAGTGGCCCACCAGACTGCACGCCGGGGGGATCTAGTCACATAGAGTGGTGGGGTTTTTAGAGATTGGCTTGTTTTGGCCTTGTTTTGAAATGGAATTAGCTTGATTTTGGGCTTATTGTAAAACTCAGAGAGCTTATTTACTGCATGAAAGTTGGCAACCGTGCTCCAGCTATTTTTTTCACAGGCCAGACAACCCTCCAGCCTGGGCTCAGCCCTTCTCCCCTAGTCCAATCCTTTTGTTCTCAGGTGTTTCCAGCAATCCTCCTCTTTCTTGGGCGGGGAGTCAATGAAGAGCCAACCTCGATGATGTCATTCCCATGCCTTAAATAGTTTTTGCATATGGCAAGAATACTTTGTTTCCCAGTGTGATTCCCACCTCCGGTCAGTGGAAAAATACTAGTATTATCATCGAGTCCAGTATCAGGTGACTTGGTCACATATCCCTGTAGCCATAATTCAGAGTCTGTTTGCAGCATCCCCAGGAAGCCTTCCCGGTGGGAGATTAACATCTTCAAAGACCTATTGTTTTCCCTAATGGTCCTTCCCAACTGGCCATCCAGACTGATTGCATTCTGTCTAGTGGCCATTCCCCAGGTGTAAACACATTTGTAATAGATGCATAGACAATATTCCTAACTTCAGATACACAAGTGATATGCATACAAATAGGATAATCATATTCAATAAATCATAATCTTTCCAATGATATCTCACATGGCCCATCTTGCATAAAACACATCTTAGTTATGCCATAATCATATCATAACCATATCTCTATGAAGAAATATAGGGGGGAGGTAATGTGACACAGTTAGTATGAGGATTTACATCTATTTCAAACTGCTAGAAGTCCTATCTAGTATAACTATGCTCTAGCAGTGTCTGGCCTTTTGGGAATCCTCCTAAGCTCTTAGCCTCTGATATCTTCTGGCAGTGAGTTTCACATGTAAACTATTAACTATGAAACATTTCCTTTGTTAATTTTAAGTTTACTACCTTAAAATACCATTTTAAAGTGCCCGTGTTCTTGTATTATGAAAGATGGCCTATAGGAGCACTTGATTTGCCATTTACCTAAATTTGTTTGTAATCTAAAAAGTTTTCATCCAAAACTTGAACCAAGCCTTATAAAGTTTGAAAGACTGCATTAGTGGTTTTGTTTCACCAAATGATTTTCATTTTCATCCATATCTCCACTTTTTAGGTCTGGTCAGATACATGTGTCAATACGGAAAAAAGACTGTTCCCATAAAATCTTTGAATTACAAGAATTACAGAAACAAGAATTACAGAAAATTACAAGAAAGCTTGTTCTCATGAGACCTCTAGCTCAAGTTTCCAGACCCAAAAGTTTCAGATAATTTGGATCACGTTCAAAGAGGCACTGGAAATACTGGCTGCCTATCAGAATAGAAGCTCTAAGACTCATTGTTTCCCTCCCTGTCACCATTCAAGACTTTTTCCTTTTCTTTCTCCTCTCTCAGATATCCTTGGTTCTTTTTGTTTTTCAACCCTTTCCCACGTGTTTGATAGTTCAACCTTTTGACATTATTTACATTTTGCAAAGTACATATCCAGATTTTAAATGTATTTTTCTGCTGTCACTTTATTATGAAATCAAGCACTGACCAAAAATAAGATTGTGACCACTTTTTATAATCCTTGTATAAGCTCCCATGATAGCAGTATCATTTGGCATCCTAATAGTGTTCTAATGCAATGCTGCACTCTTCATTGCTATCCATAATGAGTAGGGCCAAACAAATAAACAAACAAGACAAAGTGTGACATAGTGAACTAGAATCTATAGGACTCATAGGAGGAAAATAATTTAAAATGTTTCCCATTTATATTTTCTGTAGTGGTTTTATGGTAATGAGACAAGTATAGCTAATATTGTGACTGGTTAGGATTCATTAATAAAGCAATAGTATCAAGGCAGAAAATGAAACTGATCTAGCAATTAGGGACTAACTCATCCTAGCAGAAGGATAGGGTTCATTAACTAGGGCCAGATCTACACTACAAACTTTGGTCAGGGGTATGATCTCTGACCAAGATAACTGTACCAGCAAAAGCCATAGTGCAGATGCAGCTATACTGGTAAAACTTCGCTTTAGTTTACTTCACTTGCAGGGGGAGGGCAGGGGCTCCTAGCATACACCTGGCCTAGGAGAGAATGTGCTTGTGCTTAGAAAGGTATAGGACTGAACCGTAACAATAAAGTAACATGTCCTGACAGAAGGATGGAGTTTGGAAGAGAAGAGAACATACAGAGGGATGTAATTCAGTAACAAAAGCAAGTGAGCCCATCTTTACAGAAGGATGGACTTTGGTTAACAATAAAGAGATGGAGAGATAGTTACCCCTCTAGTTCACTGGGGATACCTACTGCCATGCATCTTCATGGCCTATCTAAATGAAAGACAGAACAATAAACAAAGGAGCAATTCTCCCCTACCACAGCCTCAGGTACTTTTAAATAGTAAGTCAACCCACGTGCTAGGCTTTGGACACACCCTTCGTACAAACAGGACCATTTCACTCTTAAACACACATATTACAGGGCATGTGTTTAAGTTGTTTATGAAATTGGATGCACGGACTTTCAATTGCATTTTTACAGTTATAAAATAAGATGTTTTCCTTTCTTTCTTTATTTTTTCTTATAGTCCCTTGAGGTTTATTGCTAGCTTAGTTTCTGGTTTGTGTCAACTTGTTTATATCAGCTGCTGATTTGCGTCATTGGATTGGCTTTGTGGTTATGTCTGTGGCCCAGTGGACACCCTGGTGCATGAAGAAAGTCACCACAACAGTTCAGCATATTGAGATCAGCTAGCATAACCTAATGTTGCTCTCTCTCTCTCTCTCTCACATACACACACACAACCCTAGCAAGTTCCTGAAGACACCTAAGGGAAGTAGATATCTGCATGATGCTGACCAGTCTGGATTCTTTTAGATAAAGAGAGGTTTCAGAGTAGCAGCCATGTTAGTCTGTGTCCGCAAAAAGAACAGGAGTCCTTGTGGCACCTTAGAGACTAACAAATTTATTTGAGCATAAGCTTTCCTGGGCTACAGCCTACTTCATTGGATGCATAGACTGGAACATACAGCAAGAAGTTATTTATACATACAGAGAACATGAAAAGGTGGAAGTAGCCATACCAACTGTAAGAGGCCAATCAATTGAGATGAGCTATCAGCAGGAGAAAAAAAACTTTTGAAGTGATAATCAAGATGTAGCCCACGAAAGCTTATGCTCAAATAAATGTGTTAGTCTCTAAGGTGCCACGAGTACTCCTGTTCTTTAGATAAAGAGGACTCCCTTGTGCACCCTCCTCCTGCCCCTCAACAGAAAAATTGCACTGACTTTAAAAAATATGTAGTGATTTTTAAGAATTAGTACACCAAATATTAAACATTCCTCCACCCTCACCAAGTTCCCACTACAAATGTCCTAGTGCTGCATTCTTTTATGTGCAATGAGGTTTTTGATTTTTAAATTTGGAGCAATCACTATAATTAACTTCAGTCCAAAAAAGTCACTGAATATTTCAACTGGAAAATTTGGCTTGTTTGTTGTCCAGGACTACCACATACTATAGGCAGTTCAGTTGTAAGACACAAACTTTGTGAAATATTCACACCAGGATGCACACACAACAGATGCTATGATTAACTTTTAAGCTATATGCCCTTGTTTAACATGGCTGCTGTTTATATGCCTAATGAAATGCCTCTTTGAGCATTTTTTTACACATGCAAGGGCTTTTAAATGGAGAGTCTTCTTGCAGCTTCTATTCTAGCTGTCACATAGTCAATAAGAATGAGCACAGGGCAGGGCTTCTGGGGGGGCAAATGCTCAACTTGAAATCCAAATTTGCATCCACTAAGCTAACCTCAACTGATATTTTTAATCAATGTGGGTTTATTTAAAATGACAAAGAGCAAGAGGCACTCAAGAAAAGAATGCCCTTGGGCATAGTAGGGACATAGTAGAACAATTTATAGATCTGAAAGAAAGAAGTGTTGGAAGATGTTGCATGAGAGGAGAACAGATTACCTGGAATCTAGAAATGGTTTATTTGGATTGTATTCTGTTTGGATTGCATTCTGGAGTAATAATCCAATGTGGTTGTTATGCTTTACTTTTCCAACAACATAACAAAGAACTGTCAAACCTTGGACACAATTTTCATTGCTGGTTAAAGGCTGCCAGTTAAAACAAGAGGAAAGGGTTTTTCATTTAGTATAACATCTAGTTTATGTATTTCCACACCTCTTTGCATGTCAGCATGACAGCCACAGAAAGGAGAGATTACAAAAATATTTACTATGTAGTATTAATTTTGTTTCTTCAGCCATTGACTTTTTAAATTTTAATTTAAGATACAGTTTAAAATATGCACATGTACTTAATTATTTTACATTTGATAACTAGGATACTTCTAAAATAACCAGGTGTGTATAAAAAAGTCAAACGAGTATTTTGAGTATTGCCACTTAATTTTAAATAGTTGCCATGGTAGAAATATAGGAAAGAAATAACTAGAAAATTAAATATTGTTCTATTATGTAATCTGCCCCAGAGCTAGATTTTTTTTAAATGGCTGTTTGTCCAGAATATCATTGTATGCAACAATTGCCAGCTGGAATTCACTAGCCTGCTGGGGAAATGTAAAGAAGTCAGTAAGGCGGTATGTCTAACCGAGCTGCTATCATACCTTTGATTACACTGCAATTGACCTGGAGACATAGCCATAGGCTGCTCAACAGGCCCTTGCAATTGGTCTGTATCCGTTTTTGAATAGTTGGATGATGTTGTTATGGAGTCTCCTTTACCCAACTATTCTGTTGACATGCCTGAAAAATGCAAGTACTTTGGAGAGGCATCCTCTTCCTGTACAGAAGCTGTGTGAGTTTGCCCTTCCTCTGTCACAACCACTTAGTTGTTTTATAGTTTACATTTAGTTATTTCAACCAGTTTCTCTGCTACTGGAGTAAGGCTTACTGTTCTTTCATTCCCAGAAAGTCATGCTCTGGCACCTTCCCCCCCCCCCTTTTTTTTATTGGGGATAGGTACAATATTTGTTACTTTCCAGTCATCTAATATAGCAGCTGATTTTAATGAGATTGCATAGTTTTGTCAGCAGCTTAGCTACTTTATTCTTAAATTCTTCTGAACACTTGAGCATATGCCATCTGAATCTAGGGCCTGCACAATACGAGTTGGGTAGAGATGCTTTCTTAGCTCCAGATAGAAACAGTAGCCCCACACTTCATCAGCACTAAAATACACAAATAAATAGAAAAAATATATAGATGAAAGTCCAGGAAGTAGAGGAGACAGAGCCAAAACAGAATCGGAACTTGGTTTTGCCGAAACCGATACCTTGGTTAGCACTGTGATATTTTATTTGTTTCATATTAGTTGTACATGAAGGGTATCAAGACTATAGATAATTATGTCAAAAAAGTGTCCATACAAGGTGTACAAAACACACAATGACAAGTGTTTGCAAAGTAAACAAACCCTGGATTATGCACAATTAATTAGTCCAAAAACAGAAAGTTTGCGATGAGATGGGTGAATCTCAATAAAGAAAGGTGGACTTTCTGCTGTCAGAAAGTGATAGAACTAACCTCTTAAAAACCTCAGACTCTGGGAAGTTCAGAAAACACAGAGATATATTTTGTGAGCTACCAGGAACCTTCTGACAGCCAGATCTGAATGAGAGAAGGAGAGCTTGTTGCAGGGGCAGAGAGAGCAAACCTGAAGGTTGAGCAAGAGGAGAGGATGGTGTGGGGACCCTGAAAGGAGTGGTTAAAAGCTCAAAGGTCTCCTGGAGTGGTGAGAACACTTGAGGAAGGGGTTTTGCATGAACATTTTGTTTTGCAAGATCTGCAAGTTTTATGAATAAAGTGCGTGTGTTTAAGAAGTTACTTTGTAAAGCCTCTAGGTTTCTTGTTGTAAATCTCAGACATCCCCAAAGAATTAACCAGTAGTTTGGGTCCCAGGGCAGCTGGGCCATGGGGTCCCACTTACAAGGGTTACTCAACCGAGTCTGCGCGCTGGGAAGCCAAAGCCTCGATGCTGCTCAGACTAAGTGGGCTGGGAAAGAAGGAGCCCAACTCAGGAGCCCAGTCATTGTCCTGCAAAGGGAGCTTGACCAAGTCTGTGACATCTCCTAATGCCTAGTACAATTGGATGAAAACCACTGCCTTGCAGAGTGGAAGCCATTACCCTAAGGCATGTAATGAGTAGGTAGGCGGGGGGAGGGGAGAAGAGAAAACAAAACCCATACTTCCTATTAGTGCTAGGGAACATACTGACTTGTGAGAGATTCTTTGAGCAATACTGCTCCTGGAAACTTTCTGCACTCTGCTGTCTCAGCTCTTTTGGGTAATGTTAGCCTGTCAGCACAAAGCAGTTACACAGCTTTGCCTATTACAGTCTACCTTGCAGAGGCTGGTTTATAAGTAATGTGCAACTTTATTTGGGGTTCAGAGGATTAGGGGAATAATATATTCTAAAATTGAGAGAAAAATCCTGCAAAGGAAAAGACACGATCTGGAGTTGCAAACTGGTAAACAGTCTAAATATAGCTATCTATCTATATCTTCCCCCCTAGTATGGGTTACACTCCCTTTCACTGACTCTAAGGGTCCTTAAAAACTTTGTTTGCATTAAGTCCTTCAGAATTCAGTCTAAGTCCCAGCTTGCATTTTGACTTGTATTTACCAAAGGAAATAAGTTAAGCAACATCCAACTGTCCATGATTTCCTGAGATGTATTAGTTAAAATGCAGCAAACTGACAATGATTGCTTCATATGCATTTATACCTTTTCTGCCTTGTAATGAGTGAATTAGTAAGTACTTAGTGATTTAAAAGCATATCTTGCCATTATACTCATTTATTAACTATAATTAACTTGAAACAATTCACCTTAAAGATAGCAAATACAGTCATTCTATCTGACTTTGGGAATAGTTTCCCCAAGGGCTATCTTCTATTTGTGATAATATGCAATATTTTCCCCATAAAAGTCTCTGTATAAACAGAAACAGAAACCAAATCCATCATATCATGCAGCCTCAGTGCAACTTGTCTAATTTTGCCTATCCTGATGACATCAGTGATCTGCAAGGCTTCTTTCCTTTTCAGATTTCAATAAATCAGCATTTTAAAGTTAGTACCAAAGGAGCGCAGTCAATACTATTTAATGGGTTCAGAAATCAAAGCTATAGTATAAAACCTTCATGACCAGCATTTGCTGTCTAATGAAACATGTTATAGTATAAATGCCTTATAATGACTTAGATACAAGATGATAACCTTTATTTTTGAAGTTATTTGAGAATGTATAATTGGTTTTCAGGTGGTTTGATGGAACCAAGAGATCCTGAAAGTATAGCAGATTAAATGCTGGGATCCATGTTACAGAAATTAAGCCAAAAGATTTTGTCTGGTCAACTTCCACAAATATTTCATTATATATATATATATATGAAACATAAGCAAAGTAGTGTTCTGCAGATCTATTTTGTTTTTATTCTAGAAAGACAGTTATATCTTTCTGGGGTCTGGAATGAGGACTGACTTTCTGGTTAGGATTGCCAACTTTCTAATCGCACAAAACCAAACACGCTTGCCCTGCCCTGTGCCCCTTCTCTGAGACCCTTGGCTGGGAGTGCAGTCTCTGGGGTGGGGCCAGAAATGAGGGGTTCAGGGTGCAGGAGGGGGCTCAGGAATGAGGCAGGGGGTTGGAGTGTGGGAGGGGGTGAGGGGTGCAGACTCTGGGAGGGAGTTAGGGTGCAGCAGGAGGTTCCGACCTGAGGTAGAGGGTTGGGGTGCAGGCTCTGGCCGGGTGGTGCTTACCTCAGGTGGCTTCTAGAAGCAGACGGCATGTCCGGCTGCCAGCCAGAGCGGCTGAGGACTTTGCATGCTGCCCACATCCATGGAGCCACCCCAGCAGCACCCATTGGCCACGGTTCCCAGCCAATGGGAGCTGAAGAGCTGGTGCTCGGGGAGAGGGCAGCATGCAGAGCCCCCATGGCCGCCCCTGTGCCTAGGAGCCAGACATGCCGTCCACTTCCAGGAGCCACGCGGAGCCAGGGAGCCTGCCTTAGCCCCACTGACTAGACTTTTAGCGGCCCAGTCACCAGCTGACCGGAGCCACCAGGGTCCCTTTTCGACCGCTCCAGGCCAATGGGGGATGCGGGAAGCGGCACAGGCCGAGGGATGTGCTGGCCACCGCTTCCCACAGCCCCCATTGGCCTGGAGCGGCGAACTGCGGCCAGTGGGAGCGGCAATCAGCTGAACTTGCAGACGCGGCAGGTAAACAAACCGGTCCGGCCCGCCAGGGGGCTTACCCTGGCGGGCGGCATGCCAAAGGTTGCCGATCCCTGGCCTATGCTATCTTTAGTGCACTAGCTAGAGCAGAGCTAGGATGTGTCTGTCTACCTACACTGGGAAGCATTCCCCCTCCTGCAGCATAGACGTGCCCTACGTTTTGTGGTGGTCCGTATTTTTAGTCAGTATTGACAGCTCATCTGACCTTTGAAGGCCGTGTGAGTTAGACAAATTCCCAGTGCACTAAACTGGGTTGGGAACTACTATTTGTAAATCTCATTGAAAGTGCAAACAGTATTGAAGTTTTCTAGTTTAGCTCACTGTTTAACATGTAGAATTATATATAGAGAGAGAACTGTAAGCAACTGGACACCTTTGCAACAGACTCTTTTCAAGTTCTTATAAGTGTCCAAGAGTCCCATAGAGAAGGAAATCTTCCTACTGATTCTTGGCCAAAAGGTTTTGTTAATATTTAACATGGACATTTAGTTTGGCCATATTATAGTTATCTGAGCATGGGGGCAGAGGGTGGAAGTGGTCTTCAAATTTTAAAAGGAAGTTCAGAATTTTTTTTTGTATGTGTCTAGGTCACAAATGACTTTGTTTTCAAAATTTAAACTTGACAAGTGAGGAAGTCTAATTTGACAAGTCTGAGATAACATTAGGGGAAAAAAAAATCCAAACCCTGTTGTACATGCAACATGTTATTCTCTTTTCTGATTCAAGAGTATCTATTTTGTATGTCTGGTTAAACACTGAGGATATCGAAAAAGTACATTTATTGTGATGTGCAACAATTTGATTCTTGCATCAAAAATTAAGTTTTTCTCCTTTCAAGGTGAAAATAAAATTCACCACACCATTTATATAATCCCCATTCATACAAAACTGTACTCAATATCTACTTCAAGAGGTACTGCAGCTTTTAAATGTTAGTCATTTAAAGCCAAGTGCTTTCTCTTTTGTATAAATAGATATTTCATTTCAGAATAAAAACCCTCAGCAGTTTCATGCAAGCCAAAATCGTGCGACCTCTGAAATAAAGTGACACAGCTGATATGACAAATCTAGTGAGTAATTTACAGGAAGGATACAGTCAGATTGATTCACAGCACTAGTGCTCCCTAGTCTAGGATAACAGAGACGCAATCCCAACTGCGATTTGGAAAGGTGGAGAAAAATTACAGTGATATTCTTAAATTGAAAATATACATGTTCCATGCACAGTGTGCATAAATAAATAAGTAAATAAATAAATAAGTCTGGCATTTTGTTAGTTTAACTTATATCAAGTGTCCTAAACCAGGAAAGAAAAAGAGCTTGTTTGTTCCACAATATGGTATTTCTAATGATGTAGGAAGAAAGCAGTAAAGTGACATTTTTAAATAAAAACAGACTACTACTTTGATTTCTGTAAAGCCTGTCATACTTAAATACATTTTATAGTGTTCTAAATGGTAGTGAGTTAGAAATCAATAGTGAAGTGACTGCAGGCAGAGATGGTTCAGAAGTTCTAGTCTTAAAATGTTTGATTTCTAAAAGTCATCTAACATCCATTCAATGTTATAAGTGCTTACGCACATGCTATATACATATGCACTCATGCTCAATTTGTGCAGGCATTTGCATATGTAATAACTGGTCATGTGTGTGCACATGTTAGCTACACAGATGCATTTCTGGACATAAACCTTTTGAAAAACAGACTATTTTTAAACATGGTCAGCACAGTTCTGGACATGAGAAAAAAATCTGAGAGAACAATTGAGAGCCATATCCCAGGCCATTGCCTACTCCTTTCAAAGAGTGCCTTTGGACCTTTAACATCCGTCTACAACACAGCCATCAGAGACTTTAGACACTCTAACCTGAAGGAAAACACCTTTAATAATGCAGCATTCCCTTTAGTCCTGTACAGGATCACCATTAATACTGGTTTGTGGGTGGAGCTATACAAAGCTACCCTAAAACTCTGAACTTTACAAGGCTGTGTTTTCATTTACACTAAGGTTCCTTTACACCACTCTGGCAGCGTTGGGAACAAATGTAATTAACACTGCCAGAATGATGTAAAGGAACCTTAGTGTAAATGAAAACACAGTCTTGCAAGCCCAGAACTCAAGCAAGATTCGTAATGGTCAGTTGGGGTAAAAGCCACATGAAACTCATTGGCTTTGTTTGTATAACTGACTCCGAGGCAAAGACTCTGTATCTTCAGGTAATTTTAACTTTGCAGTTTATGTGAACAGGGAGTTCAAATCAAAACACAGGGGATAAAAATCACACGAGCCAAAACTGGAGGAAAAGCCTTGCACAAATCCATTAACTGAAGTGGCAAGAGTTAAAAAGCTGCATTGCACCCTATCTGTAGGGGAGCAACAAGCCATCATAAGAACCATAAACAAACATATTTCAGCAGGAGGCACGGAGGAGAAATCCTTCCCTCTCTAGTTCATTCTTAGGTCCTTCATGTCCTTCGGGTTTTTATAAACATTTTGTACACAGCAGAGGGGGAAAAACCCACATGCAGTCAATCACTAGGCTTTTCCTTGCCCCAAGGAAAACTGACCAATCTTCCCACTTACGAAATGGACAAATAACCATGGTTCCTTTCCCCTCAGGGAAGCTCTATTGCTCCTTTCCACTTCTCTTTGCTCCTCAAGCGCAACTCTGCTCAGTCACACAAACTAAAGATCCTCTCTCTGCCAAAGCAGCCAGCCCACTAAAGCCTACTGCCTCCCTTATATTTGCTGTTTCCCTCCTGTTCATTCCTTCCAGATGGAGCATTTTGGGCAGGTGACATTGCATAGAGATGACTGCAGGTCAGATCATGAACCCTTCCAGCCCTGGTCCAGGGCAGGGTTTGTACACACTATGAAATTCTGGGTCAAATGTGAGAACCGTACCAATGTAACCAAACTGACATAAAGGGCCAAATCTTCCATGTCTGTCATTCGAGTAGCTTTACGGATGTCAATGGACTGTCCGTGTGAGTCAAGTGAGAGACATGACCTTCAAATATACAGATACTCATTAAAAATAATAAGCCAAAAAGCATGATGAAGTGTAAAAGTGTCTTATGCTATAACAAAATATATTTTCCTAGTAGATCTTTACCATTCTTTGTTAGTTAAACATTCCTTTTGAATTGTCCAGCAATGCTTCCATTCAAAAGAAGAGACTGATATTTTCCCATAGAGAGATAAATATTGAGCATTCTCCACTTCCATAGATTCCAGCGATGACTGCACAACATCTTATAGATGGACCCTAAGAACAACAGGTATATGGTGGCAAAGAGCTTTTTCCTCCTTTCTGGCTAAGGGGCATGGTGACATTGTAAATACGTACTGGTATTTTTAAAAACAGAAATCAGAACTCTGACCCTTGATAATATATAAAATTAAAGTATCCTATCTTTATTAAGTTATAGGTGATAGTGATTTTCTTGTCTGAAATGTCTGCCCTAATTAGTGGATTGACTGCTTTATTCTCATATATCATAAAGTGCTTTTGGCACAAGTCTTCCTTCACAGGGTGACTCTAAAAGGAGACCAGGCCATCTCTCTTCCTCTCCAAACAGGGTTTTGAAGTTCACAACTGCAATGCAGTCATTACTAGATGGAAGTGAATGCCTTTGACAGGCTTTGGTCGGCAAATCTGATCAAACATAGTCTAGCAGATAGAAACAAATGGAATAGCTTTCATCTACATTGAAGGTACTACTGCACTTAGACTGCCTAGGAACCTTTATTATTATTATTATTATTAGTGTGTGTGTGTGTGTATCTATCTATCTGCAGGCATGTAATTTTACAACTAGTCCAATTATATTTTATTATGTCACTCAGAGATTCTATTGTACTTTTTTTTTTAAGTGAAAAACATCTGGGCTAAATAGATATTTTAGATATTTCTGATGAAGTGGGCTGTAGCCCATGAAAGCTTATGCTCAAATACATTTGTTAGTCTCTAAGGTGCCACAAGTACTCCTGTTCTTTTTGTAGATATTTTAGGAAGATCAACTGACATGTCCCCCAATTGACTGTGGAGCAGCAGAAGTCAATCTGAATTCTTCTCTGCCTATAACATGGTGGGTTGTAGGAAGCTATGGAAGGAATTTCCAAATCAGCAATGCTTGTACACGAGATCATTATTCGACCTCAATTTTGGAGGCTACAGTTAAGTGTTTGTTGTTGTTACTGTATGAAGTTTACATTAACAATCTTAACTTGGACTAAGATTATCAGAGGAAGCACACTTTTATGTATGCTGAAAAACCAAGAAAACAGAAAATCTGAAGAATTGTTTCATGGTACAATTTGAGGAAACATCTAGAATAATCTAATTTATCTGGAAACTAAAGAGCTTGATTCTCCACTACAATGCACCTTGTATAGTAATTTACACCTGTGCAAAGTGGGTACAAATGCTACTCTTCTGATCCAATGGCATTTTACACTGGTGTCATTCGACTACACAAGGTGCAATGCAGTGGAGAATTGGGTCCCAAGTATCATTTTGTCTTGTGTTTGATAACAAGGAGAATATGATTTCAGACAACAGTAGAAGTGGTTGCCAGATGTGATATATATAGCAATAGTCTTTTTGTTCTATAAGTCTCTTGATTAGTGGTTGGGAGATGCTAGTCAGGCTCTTCCATGTCACAGAGAGCTAAGTTCGAGCAATACAAGCAAATGGCAAAAGCCATGTAAAATCACTGATACCATTCATGGCAATGTATACTGAAGAGTGAAAAATAAGTCATATCATAGCCATCATTTAGAACAGGAATTCCAAAGAGTTACATGTGAGTGAGGATTCAGATATTCTTTAGAATCACCCAAAAATTCACAAATACATCATTTAGCAGGGAAGACAACATGGACTGAAAAAGAGAAAGTGAGAGCAAGTTGGCAAGAGAATCCAGACTTAAAAAAATTGGGGAAAGTGAGAGGTGGCCAAAGGGACTCTATGTATCAGTATACTGGAATATCAAAGATGAGTCACCTTGTAGATGAGTGTTGTTTGCCAACTCAAATACTGGCAAATGGCTTATTTGGTACACCTTACAGTAGCCAAACTGTAGTACACACATGTGCCACAGAGAAAGTCATCTGTAGACTAAAGAGGGAAAGAAAGGCTTTAAAAGAGATACAGAGGAGGTGACTCAGCAGAAAGTGGAAGAGAGACTCAGGAAAGGGGCAATACAAAAGAATTCCTCCAACTGTGGAAAGT
The DNA here is from genome assembly GCF_013100865.1 of Trachemys scripta elegans. NCBI lineage: Eukaryota > Metazoa > Chordata > Testudines > Emydidae > Trachemys > Trachemys scripta. The sequence goes on from NC_048300.1 coordinate 103,865,448, forward strand.
TCTAGGAGAGAGATGGACAGGAGACCAAGATTGGAAGACTAGAGTGAGTGAACAGACAGTTAAAACCAACAGGGCAATTTTGAAATGGAGATGGAGAGGGACAGAAAGCTATTGAAACCAGGTAGAACTGTGATGGTTCTCAGAGTATCCAGGACTATTATCCATTGTCTTCAACATGAGCAAGTCTAGCTTGTGCTTAGCTGGAGTCAGCTCCCTAACACCACCAGCCTTTTAGATACTCAAGCATTCTCCTCTGGGCTAAACCAGCCCTTACTTTGCCTTGCAAATTAACAATAGGTGTACCCCACTTCTTGAATCCCTTTGGAGAGTTCTGCTGTGATATCCAGCCCATATCACTGGCTACTCACAGAAATACCAGGACAGCTGTCCCCAAGGACCAGAGAACTCACCAGCTTGCAAGATTCAACTCAGGACCAGCACTTTCCTGAATATCACAGCCCTTCACTATATTTATAGTGGAAAAAAGAATAAGTTTATTATCAAAGATTTAAGGTTCAAGTGATAGTGAGGAAGGTTATTGGAACAAATGTTAGATATAAAACTAAATCATAACATTATTTCTATAACTAAACCAGGGATCGTCAACCTTTGGCATGCGGCTCGCCAGGGTAAGTACCCTGGCGGGCCGGGCCGGTTTGTTTACCTGCCGTGTCCGCAGGTTCGGCCAATCGCACCTCCTGTTGGCCGTGGTTCGCTGTTCCAGGCCAATGGGGGCTGCGGGAAGCGGCGCGGGCCGAGGGATGTGCTGGCCGCGGCTTCTCGCAGCCCCCATTGGCCTGGAGTGGCGAACCACAGCCAGTGGGAGCCGCAATCGGCCGAACCTGTGGATGCGGCAGGTAAACAAACACGCCCGGCCCGCCAGGGTGCTTACCCTGGGGAGCCGCATGCCAAAGGTTACCGATCCCTGGACTAAACATTAGGTTACCCTTTAGCCTAAAGAAGTTGCTCATCCAAAACCTTTTGCAGCTTTTCAACCAATGTTGGCTGAGATGCTGTTTTCATGGATGTAAACACATGACCTCCCTATTTTCTAGGTGCAGGATGAGGGGAGTGTCTTCTTTGCCTTCTACTTATACCCCCAAAGTTCATAGTCTTTACTCAGAGACAGGATAACCACCTGTGGCTGTTTTTCCTGTGTGCTGCTTTCCTGCTGACTTCACTTCTTTGTTGACCTTGTATGCAAAAGAACATCCATTGTGTAAGCTTATAATGCTTAATTTACATCTTGACCAAGAGATAGGTGAATAAACATTTGTCTCACAGAAAACCTGTTTTGTCACCTCTGCTAGTGACTCAGACCTTGATATAGACTCTGAGAATGTATTTTCCGTGTATATTCAAAACTCCTTACATAGTATCTGCACATACATTTCACAACAACATTAATGACCAGAGTGACTCCAGCTTTCATTTAAGACCTCACATGACATTCTTTGAACCAGAATGTGCATAAAATAAGGAAATTCCTGTAACCCCCTTGCCAGTTGGCATTAAGGAGTTCTTGGGTCACAAGAACTAAGTAGAAAGCAAGGAGGAAAAAAAAAAAACATTTGCCAAAAAAGAGTATAGGAACCAAAACATAGCAAAGACACAAAGCACATAAAAATCATATATACTTTGCAAAAACGTTGCCAATAGAAACTTCTAGTAGATAAACTAGTAAAATAACATATAATAGATTAACTCAGTAATAAGTCAATGAATTTTGCTATTTTCTCTTTTGCAATACTATGGTTGGTGATGCTTTTGCAAACTAAATTTTCCACTTGCATTGTTTTTGCATATATAGGGTTTTGGTCACAATGTTTTTGCATCCTATACTTTTGTCTTTGTGGTTTGGTTGCTGTATCTTTGTCCCACACTCTTTTTGTTTGTTTGTTTTTGTTTTACCCCTGCTTTGTATTGACATGGAAACAGTGACAGAGGACAATGGTAATAAGATTCAACTTCCTGCAGTGAGAAGTCCAACACTATTCTCACTTCACTCACTATTCTCTTGCTCCTATTAGATTCTCTGATGTTTACAAAGTGGAGATTTAGGAAAATCATAAAAAAGGAGCTGTATTAGTCAAGAAGGAAAGTGGTAATGGCAAGGCCAAGAATTTCAGAAGGGGCAAGGACAAATTTAGATAGTCTTCCAAAAGAGGTTAGAGAGAGTTTTACAGACAAATGGAATGTAGAAGATAAAGAGAGGTGGGAGGATCAAGGATGCCTCCTAGATTTCTGGCTTTAGAAGCAGTCTGAGTTAGCACAGGGAACAGTGAAATCAGAGACTGGAAAAGAGAAGATTTTTCTTTTTTGCCATGAAAGATTTAATTCTATGAAGGATTAAATAATAAGAAATTATGGTTGCATTCAGGAGATGACAATCAAGGCAGACATGAGTGGGTAATAGAAAATGCTGAAAGAGTTATGGAATTGAGCAATATCTGCACACAAATGATGTGCACCATAGATACTAGTGATAAAGATGTTACGGAGGGCCAGGATATATGGGGAAGCCTGCCAAGGGTAGAGCCTTGAAGTGTACATAGAGGAGAAAGGGATGGGAAGTTGTAAAGCTTCTGAAAAAGAATGAAAAGTGAGCAGTTAGATAAGTATGTTTCCAACCACATGAGTACAAGTTTTTTGCTCAAGATGATAAAGCAAGAGGAGGAGGAGAGAAAGAGAGTGTATATTCTCTACAGTGGGGATGTACACTGATTATGGGGGTGGGAGGGGGAGTTAAGGCTATAAGCATTATCAAAAATGCTTTCCACGGCACATTCCTCCCTAAAAAAAGATGAATTTTATTTAGTTCTATACTCACTGAGTCTTTGTTTCATCTAACTGGTTCGTTTTTTTATATATAAAAAAAGTCCTCTGGTAAGTTGGATGCAGTCTTTACCAAGTTTTACTTTGAGATTTTGATTTCATTTGAACTGGTGCCAAACACACACCCTCACAATTCTCTTGTTTCTTTAGCAGGATCAGTTTTAAGTAAATCACTTGTGAAATGAAGCCTTGGCTAAACTGGGGTTTTCAAATTTGGCGGCCAGACACCAGAGTATGGTGCCACCACAAACCTCTCTAATGTAGACAATGCCAGTAAAGGCTCTCTGCTGCACAGGTTTAGCTCACCCCACATCCTGTAGAGGTAAGTTGCACCACTGGAGTCACAGTACAGCCTGGCCACATGAAGTTTGGAGTTCAGTTTTCACACTGAGTTTCAGATTTAAATGAACTCAACATCTCAAAGTGAAACTTGGTTCAAGTTGCTGAGTTTCACCTGGTTTCCCAGGCTGCTCCAAAACACCATGAAACCCAGCCAAAACTTACCCTGGCTTTTTGGGGGTTTGGCTGTACTAACAAATTAATATAAAAACCCAATCTCCAGCCCAAGCCTTCTCCCCAAACTTGGTGCTTCCTACCTCAGACCTGTTCAAACCCAGATTACTGTCTATAAAGGTTTCAGAGTGGTAGCTGTGTTAGTCTGTATGCAAAAACAATGATTAGTCCTTATGGCACCTTAGAGACTAACAAATTTATTTGGGCATAAGCTTTCATGGGCTAAAACCCACTTCATCAGATGCATGGAGTGGAAAATACAGGAGAGAGGTATAAATACACAGCACATGAAAAGATGTGAGTTGCCTTACTAAGTGGGGGGGGAGGGGTAAATGCTAATGAGCCAATTCAATTAAGGTGGAAGTGAGCTATTCTCAACAGTTGACAAGAAGGGGTGGAAATCACTTTTGTAGTGCTAATGAGGCTAATGTAATCAAGGTGGCCCATTTCAAACAGTTAACAAGAAGGAGTGTATCAGCAGAGGGAAATTAGTTTTTGTAGTGACCCATCCACTCCCAGGCCTAATTTCATGGTGTCCAGTTTGCAAATTAATTCCAGTTCTGCAGTTTCTCATTGGAGTTTGTTTTTGAAGTTTTTTTGTTGAAGACTTGGTTCCTGTGTTAGTATTTTTGTTGTATGGTGTGTAGTTGCTGGTGAGTATTTGCTTCAGGTTGGGGGACTGTCTGTAAGCGAGGACTGGCCTGTCTCCCAAGGTCTGTGAGAGTGAGGGATCATCCTTCAGGATAGGTTGTAGAACCTTGATGATGCACTGGAGAGATTTTAGTTGGGGGCTGTAGGTGATTGCTAGTGGCGTTCTGTTACTTTCTTTGTTGGGCCTGTCCTGTAGTAGGTGATTTCTGGGTACCCTTCTGGCTCTGTCAATCTGTTTCTTCACTTCCCCAGGTGGGTACTGTGTTTTAAGAATGCTTGATAGAGATCCTGTAGGTGTTTGTCTCTATCTGAGGGATTGGAGCAAATGCGGTTGTATCTTAGAGCTTGGCTGTAGACAACGGATCATGTGATGTGGTCTGGATGAAAGCTGGAGGCGTGTAGGAAGGTATAGTGGTCAGTAGGTCTAGTATAGGGTAGTGTTTATGTGACCATCGCTTATTTGCACTGTAGTGTCTAGGAAGTGGATCTCTTGTGTGGACTGTTCCAGGCTGAGATTGATGGTGGGGTGGAAATTGTTGAAATCCTGTTGGAATTCCTCAAGGGCTTCCTTCCCATGGGTCCAGATGATGAAAATGTCATCAGTGTAGCGCAAGCAGAGTTGGGGCGTTAGGGGATGAGAACTGAGGAAGCGTTGTTCTAAGTCAGACATAAAAATGTTGGCATACTGTGGGGCCATGCGGGTACTCATAGCAGTCCCGCTGACTTGAAGGTATAAATGGTCTCCAAATCTGAAATAGTTGTGGGTGAGGACAAAGTCACAAAGTTCAACCACCAGGTTTGCCGGGACGTTATCGGGGACACTGTTCCTGATGGCTTGTAGTCCATCTTTGTGTTGAATATTGGTGTAGAGAGCTTCTACATCCATAGTGGCTAGGATGGTGTTTTCTGGAAGATCACCAAAGATCTGGTGTTTTCTGGAAGATCACTTCCTCAGGAAGTCAGTGGTGGCTCGAAGATAGCTGGGAGTGCTGCTAGTGACTATTCTCCTCTTGTTGTATCCAGATGGAGTTCATGAGACACCTGCAAGAAAGTCAGTAGGACTCAGATTGTCCCAGGTGGAACAACTGTTAACAAGCTAAGTCCACAAGTTCATTACTCCCTTGTCAGTATCAAATCATAGAATTTTTAATGGTTTCAGTGTGAAACCATAAATCATGGACAATAAGCATACCTTCCAACAAATGTAGGCCGACTATGGAGGTCATAATGAAACCAGGTAAATTCATAGTGTTAGGTGTCATCATTCACTTTTTTTGTGAAGCTCTAATCCAGGGGTCGGCAACCTTTCAGAAGTGGTGTGCAGAGTCTTCATTTATTCACTCTAATTTAAGGTTTTGCGTGCCTGTAATACATTTAAACGTTTTTAGAAGGTCTCTTTCTATAAATTTATAATATATAACTAAACTATTGTTCTATGTAGAGTAAATAAGGTTTTTAAAATATTTAAGAAGCTTCATTTAAAATTAAATTAAAATGCAGAGCTCCCCGGACCAGTGGCCAGGACCCGGGCACTGTGAGTGCCACTGAAAACCAGCTCGCGTGCTGCCTTCGGTACACGTGCCATAGGTTGCCTACCCTTGCTCTAATCAGACTTCACCAAAAATTAGTAAGAAGCCAACAAAGACAAGAATGCATTACAACAGAAATGCGAAAGGGCTTTCAAAGTTAAATACTGGGACCCCTGTTTGGACATAGTCATTCTGATGCAGGTGGCAACTTAAAACACATCTTACTGAAATACCAAAGAATAAAATATTCCAGTGCAATAGCCAACAGGCGATTAACAGACAGGATAGAAGGTTTGGAGGACTATAGTAAAAAATACCTGTTAAAAAAAAAGAAAAGAAAAAACTCCCTAAGAACTAACAACTCCAAATGCATCCCAGGTACAAGAGGATTAAAAAAAAAAATGAAGATGTCTGGCAAGATAAAAAAAACAAAACAAAAAAACAAATAGAACAGAATAAAAGAATATCTTTCCTAGGATTGTCTAAGGAAAGACTGTTCAGTGGAAAGTAATCTGGAAAGGAAATGTTAATTACAGTTAATTACAATAGGGAGATAAAAAACTTTCTTCATATTAGTCTCCCTTAAAATGGTATCATAAGCAGTGTAAGGTGAAAATAATTAAAATGTATCCACACTGGCAGTATGACATGTTAATTGTATAAGTGAAATTGTAATATGCTAAAAAGATCAAACACAGTAAATTTTCCGACAGTAGGTATAAAATTAAGAGCCAATGTTATGGTAATATTTGAGAAATTAGATGAGATGTGTTGCTACACTGCCACCTAGTGTTGAGGTGGATAATTGTACTACCCACTTAAAACCTTCCATCTGAGACATCAAAGTGCTATACATATATTAATTAAGTATCACAACAGCCTCCTGAGCTAATGTATAATAGTCCTATTTTACTGATGAGGACAGTGAGGCACAGAGGTTACAATACATGCCCCAGGAGACACAGTGGATGAAATCCTGACCGCACTGAAGTCAATGGAAAGACTTCCATTGACTTCAACAGGGCCAGGATTTCACCCAGTAAGGCTGTCAGATTCAGGCAGGACCTGAACCCACGACTCCTAACTCCCAATTCTCTGGCAATTAAACAAATAGATTTAACTAATTCCTTATGTTTAAGTTGTATATATTATGTCATGCCATACACTGCTAATGTAGCTAATGTACTGGAATACAAACTAATATAAGAGATTTTTCACAACTTTTTTTAAATTTAATTACAGTCCATTTAAATAGGTTTCAGAGTGGTAGCTATGTTAGTCTGTATCAGCAACAACAACGGGGAGTCCTTGTGGCACCTTAAAGACTAAATTCATTTTAAAAAAGTCCATTTAAAATGAATAATAAAATTACCAATTAAAATTCTAGAAGCCTTAAAATCCCTAAAAATACTAGATCTCAGTGGTTTGCTAACTTCTGGTTTCAGCTTCAGTACAAGTCTCCACAACTGGTACCCTTAAAGAAGCCATGGCTTGAACTTCTTAAAGCACTTGAAAGCCAGAAATTGGCTAGACTCTAGAAAAGGCTTTCAAATGGACTACAGTTTTTTCAGATGTTTGTTTCTGAAGTTTTCAATACAAAAACTGCGATTTCAAAGGTAGCTTATATGGCTTTAGCTGAGGTGAAACATCATAGCAAATTTTTGAAGGGCTTCTGGATCTTAGGAATTTTAGCTCCTGGAGAAAAGGTGTCCACATTAAGACGACAAAAACAACCCCACCATGATAAATGATACTTGCCCTTATTCAGGAAGCACATAAGCATATTGTCAGGATTCCCTCCCCACTCTGAACTCTGGGGTACAGATGTGGGGACCTGCATGAAAGACTTCCTAAGATTATATTTCACCATCTTAGGTTAAAAACTTCCCCAAGGCACAGATTCCTTTCTTTGTCCTTGGACAGTATTGCTGCCACCACCAAGTGATTTAAACAAACATTCAGGGAGGGGCCACTTGGAGCCCTATTCCCCCCCAAAATATCCCTCCAAGCCTCTTCACCCCCTTTCCTGGGGGGAGGCTTGAGAATAATATACCAACCAAATAGGTTAACAAGGTGAGCACAGACCAGATCCTTGGGTTTTTTAGGACACTAAAAACCAATCAGATTCTTAAAAGAAGAATTTTATTAAAAAAAAAAGTTAAAGAATCACACCTGCAAAAACAGGATGGAAGATAACTTTATAGGGTAAATAAGATTTAAAACACAGAGGATTTCCCTCTGACTCTGCTTCCCAGTTACAAAACAGGAATAAAATTACCTCTTAGCATAGGGAAAATTCACAAGCTAAAACAAAAGATAATCTAATGCATTTCCTTGCTATTACTTACAATTTCTGTAATTTTAGATGTATCATTTCAGGATCTTGTGAGGAGCTGGTTTACCTGCTTGGTCTCTCTCTTTATCCCAAAAGGGAACCAACAAAAAAAGCACCACCAAAACCTTCTTCGCCCCAGATTTAAAAGTATCTTCTTTCCCCATTGGTCCTTCTTGTCAGGTGCCAACTAGGTTAAGTGAACTGATTAACTCTTTACAGGTAGTGATTCTGTACCTCTGGCCAGGAGGGATTTTATGTTACTGCATACATAAAGGTTGTTACCCTTCTCTTTATATTTATGACACATGTACTTAAATTTAAGCATATGGGTCAGTCCAATAGAAGTCAATGGGTTTTAAGCATGTGCTTAAAGTTATGCATGCATTAGCATGTATTTAATTTCCACCCTACTCTGGAAAGTGCTTAAGTGGCTTCCTGAATTGCAATCACTAACATTAGCATCTCCACAAAGATTGAACTGGTATGGAAACTAACCTACCTTTTCACCCCTAGGCATTGACACACATGGGTAGGAAGGTCCATGTAAGCTTGCACTGCTAATTACTGTGTTGTACTTGTTCTTCTTCTTTAAGAGACTTCAGTTTACAAGACTGCCAGAGTCCAGGACTGCTCCTTTCATAGCACTAGAAACCTGACCCTGCAGAGCACAGTACAAGAAGTGGAGGGTTTTCAGCACCTTGCAAGATTGGGCCCTAAATTTACCATAATTTTGTGATAATCTTAGGCTTTTAAAGGTTTTCATTGGTCTTATAAATTCATTTTAAAATTATAACTGTATAATATAGTAGGGGAAAAGCTAAAACATTTTTTCTTATATTTTTCCCCCTTGGCGTATTACTTCAAAAGGCCAATGTCACTAACAAATTCCACTGTGGCTGTTGCCATATAAATCACACTGGTTGGGCCTTGTAAACCTGCCCACTTTATAATATATTATAAAGAAGAAGAAGAAATTATTATCAAGGTAAAATAACCTATTATGTAATTCTGTTACAAATCTGACTTTTATGCCTCATTACTGGTAATCACTTTAAACCTATGTTTCTGTAGTTAATAAACTTGTTTCACTGATTTAGCTAAACCGGTGTGTTTGGATTGAAGTGTCTGGGGAAACCTCCATTTGGGATAATAGGATTAGTGCATATAATTTTCTATTAATAAAATGGCAGACTTTATATAAGTTTGTATTGTTCAGAAGAGAGCTGGGCAGTACAAGACCTACATTTCTGGGGAAAGTCTGGGATTGGGAATTGGCTGGTGTTTCTCTGCAGTGTAATTCAAGAGTGGCTGGCTATAGCAGTTAATGTTTTCACCCCTCAGCTCATAGAGAGCAATTAACATGCTGGAGGTTGTTTGTGAATAGACCAGAAGTGGTAACTCTCACTCTGAAGCAATGTAAAAGGCACCCCAGATTGAAGAACTGAGGGAACAAAGCTGTTCATCGGTCCAGATTGTACTCTGGGTAATGTCACAGTGTCATAATTGTACTAAGATTAACAAAATGTGTTTTAATAGTTGCATATAACTTTGACAAATGTAGGGCCTAAGCTTTCAGAAATCTTATGGACTTGATCATGCAATCCTTACTACTCATATGAGTAGTTCTTTTGAGTGCTGTGTAGGAACTCATAGACGAGAATCAAGTCACTTCTTAACCTTCTTTTTGTTAAGCTAAATAGATTGAGCTCCTTGAGCCTATCACTAAGGCATGTTTTCTAATCCTTTAATCATTCTCATGGCTTTTCTCTGAACCCTCTCCAATATATTTCTTGAATTGTGGACACCAGAACTGGATACAGTATTCCAGCAGCAGTTGTACTAGTGCCAAGTACAGGGGTAAAATAACCTCTCTACTCCTACTTGGGAGACCCCTGTTTATTCATCACGGGATCACATTAGCTCTTTTGGCCACAGTATCACACTGACAGATCATATTCAGCCCCCTAAATCTTTTTCAGTGTCAATACTTTCCAGGATAGAGTCCCCCATCTTATAAGTACAGCCTATATTCATTGTTCCTTGATATTTACATTTAGCCATTTTAAGCTGGGCACAAACAATATGCATTTTAGCAAGCAATCCAGATAGCTCAACCAGTGACCTGTCCTCTTAATTATTTACCACTGCCCCAATTTCTGTCATCTGTAAATTAGTTACTTAATTTCAAACTAAAACCCTAATTCTTCTGCCTGCTTAAATGAGCCTAGATTGGGGAAAGGAAGCAGGAAAGGGGGAGATGGGATTCTTCATAGAATTGATTTACTCAACACTGCCAATTTTTAAAGAAGTCTTGGAAAAAGCCTTTATATACATATTTTACATATATACTTGGCTATAGGTTTCACTCTGTGTTCCTGGAACTGAATTTTAGCTGTATCCTTGAGAACAGTGAATGATAACACTGTCATCCAGGAATACAAGTTTTAGTGGCATCTCTGAAGTAATACAAATAGCATGGAGTTAGTTGAAAACTGACTTTGGAATTGAAAGGCTGTGTGATTTCATTTAACCAGGCTTTTGGAAGGATTTGATTATATTCATCCCTGATGTAACTCTGTTGACTTCAGTGGAATTACAGCAGGGATGAATTTGGGCTTCTAGTACTGGAAGTCTTGACCTTCCAAGAAAACTTCTACAAATGAGAAATGAAATCATTTATTGCACTGATTTTTTTGGGATATGATTCCAGAAAGGATTTATTCCCTATTAGAACAAACATAATGCTGATTGACAGGAGGTTACACTGAGAATGGAGTTTCCAGATTACCAGTGTAGGTACACTGGAAAACTTTGGCACTTACTGACATATGTGAGTCTATTTGTGCTGCCATTTATAACTGAGGCAAAGACTGAAATTGTGTCCTCACTGAAGTCAATAGCAAAATTCCCACTGACTTCAGTGGGGACCAGGATTTCATTCAAAGACTTTCATTGGACAAGTTAATTTTCATAGTTAATGCACACACAGAGCTTGTAAAAATTTTAACTTCTTTTTCATCAACCAATGACTTAATATTGAAAAAACTGTCTGTTCTCTGCTTTTTTTTGGCAAACGTTTTAGTGTTCGTTTGCTTGACTTCCAGTTTCAAGCTTTTGAACTTGAATTTTACTGGGCCATCACCCATTACAAGGGCAATAACAGACACCGATTTGGGGCTTCCCAAATAACAACAGTACAGCTGGTGGAAACACAGTGACGTTCCTGTTTTGCAAAATATTGTCCCTGCTTTAACAGTGAGATGTTGAGGTCAAAGTATGGTGACCAGACAGCAAGTGTGAAAAATCGGGATGGGGGTGAGGGGTAATAGGATCCTATATAAGAAAAAGACCCAAAAATCGGGACATCTGGTCACCCTAAGTCAAAGGAACGTTTTAAATAATAATGTACTTTATTGCATGCTTCCTACATGTCATCCCCCTCCCGCCCCATAGGGTTAGGCCCCGCCCTGGCTGGGGCAGAGGGGCGTGCACTGCCCTCCCCTGTGCCCAGCGGGCTCCTGGCTCCCCAGAAGGGGTCACTTGAGGGATCGGGAGTGTGAGGCTCCCTTTCTCCGGCCCGGAGCCCCTGGGCTTTGGGGCAGGCCCTGCCGCGGCCAATCGCCAACAGGAGTCGGCTACGGGGGCATTAAACCAGTGCAGAAGAGGCCGTTTGCGTCATCCAACAACCGCCACCCTTAACACAGCCGCGCCTGGCTGGGCGGCAGGCATCATAAACCCCAACGTCATGCGCCGCCTACGCGCATCACGTGTTGTCCGCATCTCCCCGCGTGCACTGCATCACTCTCTGGCGCATACGCCTTTCCTCCCCCAACGGCCTCCCTTAATTCTAAGGCGCGCACGCGCGTTTCATCTTCGGGACTCAGTAGTGGCGCATGTGTTTCCGTTGCCGTTGAGGTGGGAAGCCTGCGAAGAAGTCCCGGATGTACGCTGCTTCTCCACGCCCGGCTTCTAAAGGAGCTGTTCGCCCCACTTTAGGCGCATGCGCGTTCTGCGGAGCGTTGTTTCCTTGGCAGCTGTTGTTTGTTTTCGGCAAAAGTAGCGTAACAGGCCGCGGAGGGGGATGAGAGAGAAACCAAGTGGCGGGGGGGAGAACGGGCAGCCGCGGCAACAGCGGCCCTAACTCGAGGCAGTGCCGGAGACCCGGTCAAAGTGAGTGAGAGCCCCTGCCCCGTGCGCGCTGCCGTTTGCTGAGGCACCGGGACTGGGAGGGGGCTCAGAGGGAAACTGGGCTCGGGGAGCGGGGGCTGGGGAACTGCGTCTCCGCACGGCCGCCTCTCCAGCCCCCATTCCCTGTGCCACGGTAACTGCACAGTGGTGACACTGGCCTTGCGCTGCTGGTCTTGTGTCCCCAACTTTCTAATCATACCAAACCCAACGTCCTTGCCCCGCCCCCTGCCCTGAGGCCCCGCCCCTCCCTCCTTCTCGCTCTCCCCCACCCTCACTGTGCTGCAGCCTGGGGTTGGGGTTGGGGGATGCGGGCTTTGGGATGAGGAGTTTGGGGTGTGGGAGGGGGCTCCGGGCTGAGCCTAGGGCAGGGGTTGGAATTTGGGAGGGGGGTTGGGGTGCAGCAGGGGGTTCAGACCTTGGGCAGGGGTTCGGGCTCTGAGCACCGGCCGGGTGGCGCTTACCTCGGGCAACTCCCGGAAGTGGACGGCATGTCCAGTTCCTAGGCAAAGGGGCTGGGGGGCTCTGTACACTGCCTGCCCCCACAGACGCCACCCCCACAGTTTCCATTGGCTGCGGTTCCTGGCCAATGGGAGAGTGGAGCCAGGGCTCGGGGTGGGTGCAGCTTATGGAGCCTCCCTGGCCACTCATGCACCTAGGAGCCGGATATGGCAGTCGCTTCTGGGAGCCCTGTGGAGCCAGGGCAGGCAGGGAGCCTGCCTTGGCCTTGCTGCACCGCTGACTGGACTTTTAGCAGCCCGATTAACGGTGCTGACCGGCGCCACCAAGGTACCTATTCAACCAGGCATTACGGTCAAAAACCGGACACCTGGCAACCCTATGCTGACCACTGCCCTACCTGGAGGTTTCAGGGGCTGAGACCGCATGGGAGGGGCGTGGTGGTGCTGTGAGATGGGTCGTTCACCCCACTTGGCAGCAGGCACCTGGCCACTGGCCACTGGCTTTGGGCTTGGGCAGACTCCTGCGTGGGGGCTACTTTTGTGGGAATTCTGTGCCAAAAAATGAAAGACTTGCACATATTTTAAAATTCTGCAATATTCTGCATATTTTATTGGCCAAAATAACACAGTATAATCACACACATTTCAATTATTTTGGTAATTTATTTCAAAATACCTGTCAGCAAGTATGTCTGTAACAATACAGACAATGAAAAAATATTCAGGAAATGTTTTTTGTCAAATAGATTCCTTACTAGGCATATAAATACAGAACTTTGAATAATTAATTTAAACTACAATGCAGAACCGTATTTCCCGCCCCCCTCAGAAGCAGTGAAAAAGCTTGGGGGAGTCAGGGGTAACAGAGAGCTGAGGGAGAGGGAAGGAGCCTGGGAGTGACCCTGGGGGGTTGATGGGTATGGGTGGGAGAAATATGGAACAGGGTTTTTTGGGGGGCAGGAATGGATTGTTAGAGAGCCTCCCCCATGCAGACTCTGGCTGATCTCTAGCCTTTCACATTCAGTCAGGCACATCTGCCCCATGTGTCCCTGTACCCCCGTGTGTCCCTCCATCCCCACTCAGACACCCACTCCCCCCATGCCCATATGTCTCTGCACCTTTTCCCTCATCCCCATCTGGCCCTGCACCCCCTCAACCAGCCCCCTCCTCCCATGTGACCCTGCACCCCTTTTCCCACATCCCCATAGGTGACCCCACTCAGCTGGAGGTGAGTAGTAAGAATGAGGGTCCAGCTCTCTGTGCAGCTCAGACTATATAACTATGGCCCTACCAAAGTCACAGTCCATTTTGGTCAATTTCATGGTCATAGAATTTTAAAAATTGTAAATTTCATGATTTCAGCTCTTTAAATCTGAAATTTCACAGTGTTTGTAATTGTAGGGGTCCTGATCCAAAAAGGAGTTGTTGTTGGGGAGGAGGGGTTGCAAAGGTATTGTAGGAGGGCGTTGCAGTACTGCTACCCTTACTTCTGCACTGCTGCTGTTGGCAGTGGTGCTGGCCAGCTGGAGGTGGATACTGGCCAGGAGCCCAACTCTGAAGACAGAGCCACCAACAGCACAGAAGAAAGGATAGCATGGTATAGTATTGCCACCCTTACTTCTACGCAGCTGCCTATAGAGGTGAGCCCTCAGTCAACAGTGGCCCCTCTCCAGCTGCCCAGCTCTGAAAGCAGCAATGCAGAAATAAGGGTGGCATGGTATGGTATTGCCACCCTTAGTTCTGCGCTGATGCTGGCAGAGCGCTGCCTTCAGAGCTGGGCACCCAGCCAACAGTCACTGCTCTCCAGCCACCCAGCTCTGAAGGCAGTGCAGAAGTAAGGGTGGCAATACCATGACCCCCCTAAAATAATCTTGTGACTCTCCTGCCCCGCAACTCCCTTTTGGGTCAGGATCTCCAATTTGAGAAATGCTGGTCTCCCCCATAAAAAAATGTATAGTATAGGGTAAAAGCACACAAAAGACCAGATTTCACAGGAGCAGACTGGATTTCACGGTCCGTGACATGTTTTTCATGGCTGTGAAATTGGTAGGGCCCTATATATAACCAAAGAAGTGTGGGGCCTTTCAGTAAGCTGCTACGTGTGATATGTGTCTACGGCAACATAGGGCAGGAGACAATAAGGAGCTACTTCTTGCATGTTAATGGGTCTTCTGCAGCGTCAAGTAGTGGTCTAATTGGCTGGGAAAGGGTCGGGGGGACTTGGACTTGCTGGTGGGGGGGCTACGTGTTGCGGGGAATGTGTGAGAAAGAGGCCAATTTGTGGTTCACTATTCTGTCACTATTTATATTCACAGAATAGTGGCCTGACATCTTCACTACACCTCACACACTGGTGTCATGATATTATTTAAAAGATGATGTAGTATATTGTTTGAAATCTAAACACACTGGGCATTAATGTCACTGTGAATTTTTGTACCAACTTTGTAGCTAGAATTATGAATACTCTCTGATATTATGTCCTGGAGACTGTAAAGGTGACAAAACAGATTCTTCTATATAAAGGGTAAAGAAAATATGGTAGCAGATGCTCTGTCCAGGAAAAAGGGATCTGACCTGCTGCCTCTGGGTCACCCAGTGGCTAACCTTCCTGCAACTGTGTAAGGGAGGAGGTGTGACCCTAAGAGCATCCCAGTGCCAGAGGGCAAAGGGCTCATTTGTATCAGGTAATAAGTTTCTGCTGGCTGCTCAATTCACGGTGTATACCCCAATTCACAGTGGTTATAATCCGTGTCTGAAAGGTGTCATGTAAGATGTCCTTGGAAAGCTAATAACTCACTGATTATTAATATTCTTGCGTGATGTATGTATGCAGTCTGTATTGAGAGCTATGGATATATGCTGGAATGATGACTAACGTGCTTAAGCCAGGCATGTCAGGGGAGTTGGTAAACAGGTCTGCTCTAGACAAAGGAATATGTATTTGCTTTTCTGATCAGCCCAAGCGTCAGGCACATACGATGAAGGTCCATTTGCATATTAGCTTTATAGCTTTGTTTGCCTAATAAGTGGGGTCAGAGGCAGCAGAGAAGAGAAACTTTGGGCTATAAAGATGGGGGTCTGAACCTCAAATGATAAGCAATTGAATCAACTGATTATATAAAAGTTTATCAAGTAAGGTGTTTTATGAAAGCCAATGACACGTTGGTGGTTAATGCTGTAAAATGTGTGTGTTAATACTATATATGGAATTGGGTACTCATTGATATTAGACTTTACAGTCTGTGCCTAAGTAAAGGGAGAAACATGTCTCTCCCAGACAGGAGGAAACCTCACAGCTATTTACCTGTCTCTTATGTAAATTAAACATGGTGGAATTAAAATGATTGGAAGCCCAGTTTACATACAGGTTGATGGGAAGCCTATAGGAAGGGGAGAAACAGCATGAGGCCATCCTGCCTCTTGATAAAGGTAATTGAAATTTGGAAGATATAAGCAAGAACCGAAGCCATCTTTGGCATCCATTACTAGACAGATACAAGAGAACAGAGCCCTTGCAAGGTGAGAAAGATGGGTCCTTCAACCAAGGGGGGATTGAAGTTGCTGGAAACTGAATAGGGGTGAACTAACTGCTTAGGCAAAGATCTTTTGCCTAGGAAGACAAGGAAAGCCAGCACCTTGTACGTCTGTGGAAGGTCTTGACTGAAGAAAAGACAGCTTTGGCAGGGAAGAAGGACCCCATCTTTCTCACCTTGCAAGAACTCTATTCACTTGAGTCTGACTAGTGCTGCATGCCAAAGATGGCTTCTGGTTTAGTTAAGTTTTAGACTTTTAGATGCGTATCTTCAGTTTTATTTGCTTGTAATCCTTTCTAAATTTATTTTCTTTACTTGGCATCACTTAACCCAGGAGAGGGCAAACTATGGCCCGTGAGCCAGATCCGGCCCATCAAGGTTTTCAATCTGGCCCGTTGGACTGCTAGCCCCTTGGTGCAGTGGGGCTAAGACAGGCTCCCTGCCTGCCCTGACCCTTGCCACTCCCGGAAGCGGCTGGCACTGTGTCCCTGTGGCCTCTGGGGGAGGAGGGACAGAGGGCTCTGTGCGCTGCCCTCGTCTGCAGGCACTGCCCCCTGAAGCTCCCATTGGCCAGGAATGGGGAACTGCGGCCAATGGGAGCTTTGAGGGTGGTACCCACAGGCGAGGGCAGCGCACGACAGAGCCGTCTGCCCCACTCCACCCCCAGGAGTCACTGCCAGACATGCTGGCCACTTCCGGGCGCAGCGTGGGGCCAGGGCAGGCAGGCACGCCGCTGCCACCCTGGAGCCGCTAGAGGTAAGTGGTGCTGGGCTGGAGCCCGCAGCCCAAACCCCCTCCTGTACCCCAGCCACCTGCCCTGAGCCCCCTCCTGCACCCTAACCCCCTGCCCTGAGCCCCCTGCCGCACCCCTCCTGCACCCCAGCCTCCTGCCCCAGCTCTACATTCATGGCCCTGCATACAATTTCCCCACCCAGATGTGGCCCTCGGGCCAAAAGGTTTGCCCACCCCTGACTTAACTTATGTCCTATTATTAATAAATTTGTTTTATTTTAATATAAACCAATTCAGTGCTGTGTTTGAGGGGAAAGGTGTATTTATCCCAGTTGAGTTAATAAGCTGTAATATGCTTTTGTCTCTTTAAAGGCACAATAAACATTATTTCTCTGAGCTGTCCAGGAGAGGACTGGACACTCCAGGACACACGGTTTGGGGGAAATTTGGGACTGGAAGTGCGGTAGGGTCATCTTGCTGGTTATAACCAGGGCTGGTAGGAGCTAGAATGGAGGTGTAGATAGGTTGTTGGGATCAGAGCTGCTGAACCAGGCCTGTGTAGCACATAGACACTCAGAGTGTCATCTGCATTCTTGTAGGCTAGCTGTTGTATGAGCTCTTGTACGAGCATCCTAGGCTCGTAGCTATAGCTAAAGCATTGTAAGGCACCAAGGGTTGCATGGCAAGTGGTGACACAACTCTTTACTGGTCTGGATTGTGCTCTCAAACTCTGTGACAGAATGGTGGGGCAGAGACACACTAATCTTCTGTCACATGTTTAGTGGCACTCGAACAACCATGTAATAAAACTGAAGGGTTTGGGACGTAGACCACGTATGAGATTTCTCTCACTGGCCCTATTAGCAACTACACATTGAAAAGATTATGCTAATTCTACTATAACAAAATTGTAGGAGTGGAGAAGAAGCACTGAAAAATTACATAGTGACCCTATGGTCTAGCGGAAAGACCACTGTACTTTAACTGTTCCTTACTCTGCCACTGGGCCTGCTGGATGATATTGAGGAATTCACTTCACCTTTCTATTGTCATTGAATAATTACTGTCTGACACCTTCCCCTCGCTCCCTCCCCCCAAATTTACACAGTTACAGGAAATTAAAACAGAAAAATGCCTAAAATAAACATTGATACTTGGTCAAAATTATATATGTAAAAAAAAAAATAATAATTAATGGTGCCAAGTCTAATTATTATCTACACACAGGAGCATATAAGCTAGGGTGACCAGACGTCCCGATATTATCGGGACAGTCCTGATTTTAGGGGACTTGTCCCGCGTCCTGACCTTACATTGGTCAGGACGTCTGGTCACCCTATATGAGGGGGACCGCGGCAAGCCGGCGCCACTCACCTTTCTTCCCTGGGCCCTGGGGCAGCGCGCAGCTGAGCTTCCGGCGCGGCGGCGCCAGCCCACGGGGCCCGCCACCAGGCCGGCAGGAGCCTGCAGAGCGCAGCCCTGCCCCTGCCCTGGGCATACAGAGAGGCAGCAAGGAGGTCTCACTCCCCTGCGTGCTGCAGCGGGGCGGGGCGTATAGACTCCGGCAGCAGGCAGCGGTCGCCGGGCAGAGAGCCCCTCCCTCCCCTCGACCCGACCCTAGGAAGGGGCCAGAGGAACTGGGAGGGACCTGCCTGCAGGATGCTTCCTGGGAGCCGATCCAGGTAAGCACTGCTGGGCTCACCTGGCCCCATGGGCAGGTCCCTCTGGGGGGCTCCCCTCAGACCCACTGCCCTGAGCCCCCACCCTGACCCTGTTCCCTTAGCCTCCCCTGCAGTCCCCCCTGTGCCCTCCACCCTCAATCCACTGCCCTCAGCCCCTCTGACCCTGTTCCCTCTGCCTCCCCCACAGTCCCTCTCCTCCCCCGATCATCTCACCCGACCCACTGCCCTCACCCCCACCCTGGCCCTGTTCCTTCAGCCTCCCCCGCAGTGTCCCCTCTCTTCCCCCCACCCTCAATCCACTGCCCTCAGCCCCCCTGACCCTGTTCCCTCTGCCTCCCCCACAGTCCCTGCCCTCCCCGTCCCCGCCCACTGGATCATCTCACCCTGCTGGATGTGGAAATCTGTCCCGGATTCCAGGCTGTCGTTAGCCCCGGGGCAAAAGATCAGCAGAGGTTTCCAAAGGGAAGTTTGCAGCCTTTGCTCAGACTCAAACATTTTCACTTTAAAAAGAAAAAAATAAATACCCAACCCATCCTGACACCCATCTGCTCTGTCCAGTTTTGCTGTTATCCCTGTTGAGGCCAAAGTAGTTTGAAAAATTAAAAATCCTTGACACCGTTGTGTTGCTTCCCCCTGTGTTGCTTGTTGATCTGATGGACCTGCCGATAATGAATAAAGATGAATGCCCTGAGAGCAATGTGCCAGGCAGACAGTTTGTCAAGTAGGAAAGTGAATGCTGAAGCCCTCACAAAATGCAGAGGCTTTTCTTAACCTGAGAACTGAAAAAGAGCCAGATACCCTGCATGGGTTTGAAAGTGACAAGAGCCTAACGACTGACCAGAGCAGCACCAGGTTTGAAGTGACGAGGAGGGTCTGTGTCATGACGTCTGCATTTCCACTGAGGACTCTTCCATCGCAGGGTAGCGCTGGTGCAGGTCTGCCGCCCGGCACAGCAATGCTGAGAGGTGCCAGTGTAGACCCAACCCACTGACCTCCGTCCCCACCCTGACCCTGTTCCCTCAGCCTCCCCTGCAGTTCCCGCTGTACCTCCCACCCCGAACCCACTGCCCTCAGTCCCTGCCCCCCGTTCCCACAGCCTCCCCCACAGTCCCCCTGCTCCCCCCCCAACCCACTGCCCTCAGCCTTGCCCTACCCCAAATCTCTTCTTCAGCCTCTCCCGTCATCCCACCCCCATTGCTCCTCCTGCTCCCCTCTGTCTCATCCCCTCCAGACCCTGTTCCTCTCCCCAACCCCCGCCCCTCTCCAGCCCAGCCCCATTGTCTCCCCTGCCCCACTCTACACAGCTCTCTCTACCCTATCCTATTCATGCTCCCCTCAGCCCCTACCCTACTCCCCCCCCATCCCAGTCCTGTCCCATCCCCCTCAGCCCCTCCCGACTCCCCCAGCCCCAGTCCTGTCCCCCTCAGTTCCTCCACCCTGCTTCCACTTGTCCATCCCCACACACCCACTGACTTCCTCGACCTCCCTCCCCCCAATCCCACTGCCTGGACCCACCCCCGTCCCACTCAGGATATGCAGGGAAAAGAAGCAATGGGCTTAAATTGTAGCAAGGGAGATTTAGGTTAGACATTAGGAAAAACTTCCTAACTGTAAAGGTAGTTAAGCATTGGACAAATTACCTAGAGAGGTTATGGAATAGCAGTCATTGGAGTTTTTTAAGAGGTTAGACAAACACCTGTCAAGGATGGTCTAGTGTTGTTATTACTCAGTCCTGCCTCAGTACAGGGGTTTGACTAGATGACCTGTTGATATCCCTTCCAGTCCTACATTTCTGTGATTCACACTGAATTGCCTTGTGCCACTGTCTAGTAGTAGTGGCACACAGTTCTCTGACATGCAGGTTTATAAAATTGTAGTTAATATACAGTTTAGAGCATAGCAGTTTTAAAGCTCTGCATATTCAGACCAACTGAGCTGAAAATTGTGATCTATAGCATTCAAAACTATTAAGATGTGGGCTGAAATAAAATCAGCATGAATTGCTCAACAAAATCAATGGAATCAGCATTGCGCTGCTGTATATTGTAAAACATTACAGTGAAATCTTGCAAGTATTGCATAGCACGCCGCCTTGCCCAAGTGGTAACTAAGCATAACATCTTCCTGTTTCAACATTCTTAACTTGTATCCCAGAGCTCCTAGAAGTTTTTTTTTCCAAACACTGAATACTGCTAAGTTATAAGTTTTAACAGGTTTTTTTTCTTTTAAACCACAGCACTGAATGTTTTTCTAAAATTGTTTTCTAAATATTCTTAAACTCCCAGTTTATCCCCCGCTGATGTTCATTGTGAAAAGGATTGCAGGTCTAATAGTAATATTTGGCACTTTTGTAATTCACTGTCCAACATGTGTTTCGTGCCCTCCTCTGGTGGATTTTTAGAGGATAACTGTATAGCTACCAGCTAAGGGAGTTATATCTTGAACTCAAGTAGTAGAAGCTCATGCTTTTAAGTCTGGATGGCTCGGGTTCAATCTTTGGTGACTAGCTATGATGGAGGTTGTTACACTTATAATCTCTTTAATCAGAGGTTCTGAATATGCTTTGTTGTAGGCAGAGCTAGCCTATAGTTAAGCAATCAAAAATTTAGAATGGGAAGTGTTGAAATGTTGGGAAGCCTTATAATTTTGCCAGTCTGGAACGAACGTCCCATCTGAGGGATGGGGGCGGGGAGAGAAGAGAGTGAGACAAGACCAGGAAACTGGGACAAGGAATCCAGAGCAGTAGTGGGGGGGCAGTTGAAATCAGATGAGGAGCTGGGGCGGGTTAGACAGCAATAGGATAGACATAGACTGGAGGGGACGGGGAAGAAGGGTCTTTGACTACTAGAGACCACTCCATTCAGGAGCCTGGAATAGACCCAGGATTCCTGAGTTTCATAGTTCCTCTTCTGTCAGCAGAGTATCTGTGAAACCCAGTGGCAAAAAAAGTGTCTCATCCCCCTATAGAGCTGATCTATCACATATAGGATGACAACCTACTGCCTCTGCCATCACTTACTCCATTAGCTCAAGTGGCAGAAGTCTGTGCAGTGGATCTAAAGGTTCATCGGCAGGGTTGGAGCCATGCGAGTTTCATGATGATTCCACATGACAGAATTTCTGGGGCAGTTCAGTTTTGATTTTTACAAAAAAACCTGGGGAAATGCATACAGAAATAGGGTGACCAGATGTCTAAATAGGGGAATCTCAAGCAGGAGTAGAGAGGTTATTTTATCTCTGTATTTGGCACTGGTGCAACCACTGCTGGAATCCTGTATCCAGTTCTGGTGTGCACAATTTAAGAAGGATATTGATAAATTGGAGAGTGTTCAGAGAAGAGTCACAAGACTGATTAAAGGATTATAAAACATGCCTTATAGTGATCGACTGAACGACCTCAATCTATTTAGCTTAACAAAAAGAAGGTTAAGAAGTGACTTGGTTATAGACTGTAAGTATCTACATGGGGAACAAATAGTTAATAATGGGCACTTCAGTCTAGCAGAGAAAGGTAGAGCATGAGCCAACGGTTGGAAGTTGCAGCTAGACAAATTCAGACTGGATATAAGGCATGGTGAAAGTAATTAACGATTAACAATATACTAAGGGTCATGGTGTTTTTCTAAAAGCTATCCTCTAGGAATTATTTTGGGAAAGTTCTATGTCTGTGCTATACAGGCGGTGAGACCAGGTGATCACCGGATCCCTTCTGGCTTTATAATCTCAGAACTAGGTACATCAATTCACATGCAAAATTCTCATTGAATTCAATAGGTGTCCTTGTCCTGTGGCTTGTGGCGCGGGCTGCAGCAGGGGCCGTACAACCCCTCTTGCAGCTTCCTAGGGCCCCCTCTCGCAGCTTCCTAGGGCTCCCTCTCATGGCTCTGTGCACCTCTGTCTGTCGTCATCCTCTCCCCGCTCGCCCAATGTGTCCTGATACTTCACTCTTGCGATCTGATCACCCTACAAAAAAAAAAAAATTAATGGTGCCAAGTCTAATTATTACCTACACACAGGAGCATATAAGCGGCAAACCTAGGTGAGAACTGCAACTGTCTAAATGACCATTAACTCCTACCAGCAAACATTTCACTTTCTGTTTAAAAAAACCTAGGAAATTAAATGGCAAAATACATCATTAACACAGAGTTACATTTGCCCAGTGATAGCTCATGCCCTTTTAGAACATTGATTTCAGTAAAGTCTCAGACTTCTGAAAGTCAGGAAGGCAGAGTTAAGGTAAACTCATGCAACCTTAATTTTGCCCTCTTTGAGCGATGCCCCAATGTGTCCATAACACACATGCTCCTACTCTTTCTTTTCACTGTCATGGACAGCTGCATTTGCTGTACACTCAAACACCCAGCCTGCTGCCTCAACAGAATACAACACTTGTAATATTTAAAAACTACTTCATACTCTTTTTATAGCCCCTTCATACTTGCACGTAAGATACCACCTTAACCTATTTTCCCCTGCCCATCATTAAAGCCACAGATGGCTCTCATATCTGGCCTTACTACTAATAGTATCAGTGCCCTGCCACTGACACAACCTATACAATTCTGTATTGAAAAGATTTAGAGTGGAAACTCAAGGTATATATACACCTCTTTCCTTTCATAAAACACATGTGGGGGTGAGGACTCAGACCCAGATCTTCTCATATTGCACTCGCAGCTCTGTGATGCTCCTCAAACTAATCCCCAGGTCTCCTAATATCACAGTCACCGTTCTTTCAAGCTGCTCCACCTTATTCCTCTTCCAATGAATCTACACCTAACACAGTGAATGCAGCAAGAGTGCATGCAAATCATTCTCAGTGCTATTGTCATCTCCGTGGGTGTAGAGTTAAGGTTGCATAGGCATTTACTGGCTTTCAGAAGTTTGAGTTTTGCTGAACTTAATGTTCTGGGAGGGCATGAGCTATTACCAGGTAACCTTAATTCTGCTTTAACAAAGTGTTTTGCCATTTAATAGATTGAGCTCCTTGAGTCTCTCACTATAAGGCATGTTTTCCAATCCTTTAATCATTCTCATGGCTCTTCTCTGAACTCTCCAGTTATCCGCATTCTTCTTGAATTGTGGACATCAGAACTGGACACAGTATTTTAATGATGGTCTGCACTAGTGCCAAATAAAAAGGTAATGTAATCTAGATACTGATATTTCCCTATTTATACATCCAAGGATTGATTTAGCTCTTTTGGCAACAGCATTGCACTAGGAGATCATGTTCAAGGGATTCTCCACCATGAACCCCAAGTCTTTTTCAGAGTCACTGTTTCCTAGGATAGAGCCCCCATCCTCTAAGTAGGACTACATTCTTTGTTCCTAGATGTATGACTACATTTGTCCATATTATTATTATTATTATAAATGTGTATTATCATAGCATCTAGAGAACCTGGACCCCATTTGCTAGGCACTGTACAAATATAGAACAAAAAGACAGCCTCTGCCCCAAAAAGCTTTCTCATTTTTGTCTAGTTCCCTCTTTTGAAGTTAAATGCTATTGTGGTGTGTTTCTTTGGTATTTTTCCTTCTACAAGGATGTTAAATTTAATTACATTATGGTCACTGTTATTGAGTGGTGCAGCTATTCTCATCTCTTGGATGTGCTCGTGTGTTCCATTTAGGACTAAATCAAGAATTGCCTCTCCCCTTTTGGGTTCCAGGACTAGCTATTCAAAGTAGTAGTTATTCATGGAGGGTCCTATGGCATCTTTAAGACTAACAGAAGTATTGGGAGCATAAGCTTTCGTGGTTAAGAACCTCACTTCTTCAGATGCATCTGAAGAAGAAGTGAGGTTCTTACCCACGAAAGCTTATGCTCCTAATACTTCTGTTAGTCTTAAAGGTGCCACAGGACCCTCTGTTGCTTTTTACAGATTCAGACTAACATGGCTACCCCTCTGATAGTTATTAATGGTGGCTAGAAATTTTATTTCTGCATCCCCTTCTGAGGTGACATTTCCCAGTCACTATGGGGATAATTGAAAACCTCCATTATTATTGCGTGTTCAATTTTGTAGCCTCTCAAATCTCCCTGAGCATTGCACAGTCACCGTCACTGTCCTGGTCAGCCATAGGCAGTATGTTTCTGCTGCTGTACTCTTATTATTCAAGCATAAAATTTTAAAATTTTTATCTATAGAGATTCTTGGTACAGTGTGATTCATTTAAGATGTTTTACTATATTTGAGTCTATGCTTTCTTTGACATGGAGAATTATGTTAGCCGATGTTGCCAAGTTAACATTTGCATGATATTAATAAGGCTTCAGAAATGATGCCTGGTTAATTACTCTCTTGACTAAAGTACCCCATTGAGGCAAATGAATAAAAACCTAACACACTTTTTGGTTTTACATAAATAATAAATGGTGATGAATAGGAATAGTTTGTATTTTTGAGCTATTTTGTCATGTAATTCTGGGTTGCAGTCTTGTGAAATCTCAAGCTAAGCAGTTACCCCTGTGAATCCTTGGATGGGAAACCTCCAAGGAAAACATGGTGTGCCTCAAGATGGTGCTGGAGCTTCAGCAGCTTGGCCAATCGGTGTCCAAGTTCAGTGTTGGGAAGCATTTTGCTGTGCAGATGCTATATTTCAGGTGAGATGTAAGCAAACAAAATCTGAAGTTATGACCATTTGTGATCACTAAAAATTTCATTTCACTTTTTGCAAGAGGGTAAGGGAGCTAGTCTGATCAAATTCTAAATTGTGTAATAAGGTCCACCTACCTAAATTCCTCTGTGGTTCATATTGGATGAGGAATTCTTCAGTTTCGGTAGTGTAGCATTTAACAATAGAGACACACTTCTGCTTTATTATACCTTAGGTGTGGCTGCTTTTCTGTGGTGGCTGCAGGTATTTTTTTTTTCTATGATGCATAACCTATACAGCCCTTGGGATCTTTCAGGACAGAAAATGTTACATAGGGCTACCCTATGTCCGGATTTCCCCGGACATATCCGGCTTTTCGGTCTATAAATAGCCGTCTGGGGAGGATTTTTAAAAATCTAAAAATGTCTGGGATTTCCCCCCAGTCGGCTATTTATAGATAGAAAAGCGGCGGCCAAGCACCGCTGGGCACCCAAAGCTCCTACCCGGCTCCCCCCATCCCCTGCAGCCTTACCATGCAGTCTGGCCCGCAGCTGTCTTCCCCCTCCTCCCCTCCCCTGAAAGCTCCGCCCCCCTGCTCTTCCCCCTCCCCTGCTTCCCGCGAATCAGATCTTTGCGGGAAGTCTGAAAAGAAGCAGGGGCAGGCGGGAGGCAGCAGCAGGTAAGCTGGGGGGGGGGCACGAGGAGGAGAGCTCCGGGGAGGCGCGGCCCTGGCCGAGCGGCGCCCGGCTGCCCCAGCGGCTCCGGCCCAGCTTGGGCCCCAGCACCCCCAGCCTGGACCTGGCCCAGCTCGGGCCCCAGCACCCCCGGCCCGGCTCAGGCCCCAGCAGCGCCGGCCGAGCAGCTTCGGCCCGGCCCCAAGCCCCGCAACCCCAGCCGGAGTGCAGCCCGATTCCTGGGCTCTTTAAAGCCGGCCCTGGTCAGGGGACAGGGAGGGGGGGTTGGATGGATCGGGAGTTTGGGGGGGGGGGGTCGGGGGGCAGGGGTGTGGAGAGGGGTCGAGGCAGGCATGTAGCAGAGGGGGTTGGATGGGTCAGGAGTTCTGGGGGTCCTGTCGGGGACGGGGAGCAGTTGGATAGGGCATGGGAGTCCCCAGGGGTCTGTTTGGGGGTGGGGGTGTGAATATGGGGTGGGGGTGTGGATAAGGGTCGGGGCAGTCAGGGGACAGGTAGGGTCGTAGGGTGTTCTCAGGAGGGGGCAGTCAGGGGACAAGAAGCAGGGCGGCTTAGATAAGCAGTGAGGTCCTAGGGGGCAGTTAGTGGCAGGGGTCCCAGGAGGGGGCAGTCAGGGGACAAGGAGCGGGGGGGGTTGGGGGTTCTGAGGGGGGCAATCAGGGGGTGGGAAGTGGGAGGGAGTGGATGGGGGTGGGGCAGGGGTGGGGCTAGAGCGGGGCTCCTCCCCCCCCCGTGTCCTCTTTTTTGCTTGTGGAAATATGGTAACCCTATGTTACAGAAGTATGAAATACTGAAGCAGCAATACTACACTATCTGTTTATAGACACAAAAGACAGTGATGGACAGTACATTAGTTGCCATTCTGAAGATTATTTTTGCTACCTGATGCATTTGAAAAATGTAGTTTAAAAATGATAGTTTAAATGAGAAAATCTGCAGGAAGAAATACAGGACATTTTAAAAATCTCTGGCTGCAGACTTCTGTTTGCCTGATTATATCCTGGTGTCTGGAATATAATACTGTACTGTATTATGTGGTGTTGTCATTGTTGGTGGAAAACTGCTTTATTAATCTATGTGCTAGAAAAATAATAGATTAAGGGAAACTCTAGCTTTAGTCATTTTGGGATTTTCTGATTGCTGAACTTTAACACAAGATTAAATCTCTCCTATTTTAAAATGAGATTATACAGGGTGAACATCCTTGTTCTTATCCATGTTGATTAATGGGCTATATTTAGACTTCTGATACCGGGTTTATTAAAGGCTCTGTGTCAAATGTTATGTAATTCTTCCTTCAGACTACAGTGGATAAAAATAACTATAAATATTATGGGTTTTAATTTTGTTGTCATGAAAGGGGTAATTTATTTAGCAGGAGAAGAGTGGTGTGTAGAGAGATGTGTGGTCTTCAGTCAAGCCTGGTGGATCTGTGCAATTTATAGCACTCAAAACAAAAAAGTGGCAGTCAGAATACTAGCCTAGCCTGTAGAGAAGATGATCAGCTGTGGACAAAATTAATTTGCTAGTGGCCCTTTTTTTCTTGTGTATTTTTGGATACTAATGAAGGTATTTCAGCCATTAGACAGATACGAAGCAGGTATGCGCTATGCATATTTTATTGTATTTGGTCCTGTGTGTTACTTCAGTTGTTCCTTTTTATAAAGTTGAGAGTACCCACTTTCTTAGTGTTCGATCTCTTGAGAGGATAAAATCAATCACAAAAAGTATCCTTCCCTACTCTCCAAAAGACATTGATAAACTCCAGCATATTATAGTTTAACAGTGTTTTGGTTTCTACCTTAAAGTAATAAATGTTTTCTATTTCTGTCTGAGTCTGAATTTGAATTGTCTGCAAAGCAGCAGTATCCTGTTGAGACACATACTTTATAGTGCCTTATAGTGACAATAAATCTAACTTTAGTAATATTAAAATTGATTTTATGTAACTAAAAAAACCCCTAAGACATGATTATTTAAAAAAACATTTTCTCTTGTTTTCATTTCTTTTAAGTGTTATGACCATAGGAATGCATAGTTTAACAATGACATTAAAGTAGTTTTGTTTCTGAGCTAGAAATAAATGATTTCTGTTGGAGGAAAAATATCGTTACTAGTTGAGAAATGACAAGCTACATTTTTTTACAACAAAAGATGTTTCCCGCAGCCCTCCCATGTAAAGCCACTTCTGGTCATCCCTGCCAATTTCAAACAGTTTTCAGAATGTAAAGAAGTTGGTAGGGTTCCACCTCAAAAGATTGCCTATCAGCAAGAGGTAGAATTGGTATAACTAGATGTTAATGCGTAGCTTCTGTTTCTCTCTTTTTGGTTTCTAGAGCTGTGCAAATATTGGAATTTTGGTTCATTGGCAGTTCTGAAAAATAAAATAATTAAAAAAACAAACCCTTAAATTTTTTTGTGTGCATATCAAAAAGTCAAATTTCATTTTGGTGTGATGAGCATTTTAATTAATTTATTTTTTATTAATAAAAATAATATTGAAATGAAAAGTTGTTTCAAACTGAAAAATCAAAACACTTTATTTAGAAAATGTCAAAACAAAATGCTTTGATATTTTTCAGACTTTTTTGTAATTGTTTCAATAAAAAAATGTGTTTTAGTGTTGCTTAATTTGTCGTGTGTGTGTGTGTGTGTGTGTGTGTGTGCGCGCGCGCGCCTGGGGGTGGGAGGTGGTTGGCCAATAAATTTCACCCAACCCTATTTAGTACATTATGACAGTTCAGTAATTGCTAGAATTATGCTTGGCATATCCACTCAAGTTTCTTTTAGAACTAATATACCTCACATTTTGTAAAAAGGAATTTAGGACCCAGTCCTATGATCTTTATTCCACTAAAGCTAATGTTGGCTTCATTTGGAGAATCATCTGAGTGAGGAGGGTGTGCAAGATTGACTCTTAATTGTTGTGTTTTTTTTTAGAGAGTGAATCTGTAAAATCTCTCTTTAGAGCATGCCATAAATTAAAGGGAAATGGAGTCTATTTCATTCACTCTGTTTATATGGTGAGGAGTATTTCTTGCATTGTTCCATATAAATTGAATTGAATTTTAGATTTAGTCAGATCAGTGTTTTGTTTTTTTTAGTCTCAGTATTACTAACCCAGTCCATTCAGGCCAGCATAAATTTATAGTATAAATTCTGTAACTTAGTTTTGTTGATTAAAATATTCTGAGTGTTGATGTGTGTTTTGCAGAATGCTGAACTTTGAGAAAGAAAGGTGTAGTGTATTGAACCATTCTTAATATAGGACTGAAAATGCCACCAGGTAAGAACTTCTACATTTTTAATTTCCAAAATGCATTTTATTCTTAGAATTGGGTATTAATGTTCAGTTACTTCCACCAATTGATCTTTAGTGATCCCTTGGATTAATTCTTGGTCAGTGTTCACAGCTGTTTTTATGTTTTTGTTTTGTTTTATGAACTTTTTTATTTAACATTTGTAGGGTTTATAAAATTGATAGTTAATATGTGAAGCAATGTATTTGAGAATTGTCTTATCATGTACAATAGATAGATGATTCTACATATATTGCTTCTTTGAGTTATCTTCATCTGGTTGCCATTGTAAATGGGAACTTTTTCTCAGTTTCACGAGGTAAAATAAAAGTCTTGATTAGTGTAATTCATCTATGGTGAAAATGCTGCCCTCTGCGCCTAAAAGTGTAATCAGGTGCTGTTGTAATTAACCTAATTATTTGAGCCAATTAATCTTATTTTAACTTTTTTTCCAGCGGAGAGTGAGGCAAAGGCAAAAACCAAGGTTCGCTTTGAGGAAATATTCAGGAGTCATTCTGGGCTAGCAGGAAAAAAGAAATCAAAGAAGCAAAAATTTCACTCTCATGAGAATATTGTGGTGAGTTTGATAATCTGAGAACAGTGATTCTGCTTGCTTTGGTGGAAAAAATCTCATCTCTCTCAGCAAAGGAAGTATACTTCATCCCTCCCCACAAAAAGGAGATGCTGTAAGCTTCAGCAAGCACTATGAAAAGAAAACATAGTGTTTGCTTCATAATAGATACCTTTCGTTTTTAATGTATGATTTTTATTCATTATTGATGTCCATGCTGAACAATAAGCGTTAACCCCAGTAGTTTACAACTTACTGTGACCTTGATATACTAGTAATGTAATTCAAGGTTAATGTTAAATGGTGCCTCCTGGCATGCCTATAGTTAAAATTGTGTCAACCTATTCTGATCACCACGTTTTTCAGTAGAATTTTGGAGGCCATCCTTCAAGCTTTCCAAATTCACATTAACTTCAGTGAGAGTGTCATGTGTGAAGGGCTTGCAGGATCATTCCCACAGTAATACTAGTAGTTAGCTCTTAGAGCAAATACCTCATGTCTGTGAATTTTACAGATACTTATCAGTTGTCTAGTTGGTAACAGAGGTAAATGTCAACTTCATTAAATTTTACAAAGCTAATATCATGAAGATAAGAATATGCAAACAAAATGACATCAAACTAGAACTCCCCCTCCTCTTTCCCACTCATTTCTCTGCTTCTGAACAGCACTGAATATGACTCTTCTGTCCTCCCACCCTCCAGGTTGTTGTCATCTAACATCCACCCAACTCTTCCCCCACAGCCTTCCTCTCTTGATTTTGATTCATGGTGCTCTTTTCCTCTTCTCACAATCATTTGTGTTCATAGAATCATAGAACATTAGGTTTGGAAGGGACTTCAAGAAGTCATCTAGTCCACCCCCCCTGCTCAAAGCAGGACCAATCCCCAGTCAGATTTTTACTCCAGTTCCCTAAATGGCCCCCTCAAGGATTGAGCTCACAACCCTGGGTTTAAAAGGCCTATGCTCAAACCATTGAGCTATCCGCCCCCTGTTTTCTTCAGCTTCCATGGTGATGGTCCATCTGACCCCTTAGCTCAGTGGTTTTCAACCTTTTTTCATTTGCGGACCCCTAAAAAATTTTTGAACAGAAATCTTAGACCTAGTCTGTGGACCTCCAGGGTGAAAAACACTGTTTTATGGTAATGACAACCTTTCTTGGACTCCTTAAACATAGTCTGCGGATCCCCAGGGGTCCACAGACTACAGGTTGAAAACCGCTCACCATCACCTCTTCATTCAATTTGCAACCCTGATCAACACTCCCACTCACTAAACTGGCCACTCATTTGACTTGGATTCCACCAACCACTGCTCTCATTTATCTCTCTGTTGCTGAGTAACCCGTCCAGCCAGTAAAAGCTGGCAAATTACAGGAACATCAACACGCTCTATTGGTGGCACAAAAAGCTGCCCGTGGCAGGGCTCAGACCTTAGTTCCTTAGACAGCTCCAGCCTGTACAGCCTTAATATATGCCACTGGTATGAATGCATTATGATACCATCTTTAATTACATGATCACACATTTTTTTCACAGGACCCCTGCTTCATTCAGTGCACAGCATGGATGGTACTCACTCAGTTGGTAGCTGGTCAATATTTCATTTTATTCTCAGCACTCAGTGTGTGGCCTCAGACCTTATTGCATACCTTTCAGAGCCTGTTCTGAATACAAAATTATTAATTTCCTCGTGGGCCTTTTTTGGTGCTTATCACCATGGAATCAGAGTGCTTCACAAATATTAATTAATTAATTTATTTTCAAAATACCCATCTGAGGTAAGTTATCATCCCCATTTTACAGATGGGGAGCAGAGCACAGAGAGATTAAGATCAGAGGTGTCCACTAATTTTGGGTGACCAACTGGAATGCATCTACCAATAAGGCCTAAGGACTGATTTTTTTTTCAGAGTATTTAGCATTTTATAGCACTTTATACGTTTAGAGTATGGCTTGCATTGACTTCAGAGTAGGGCCCAGATGTCTAAAGTTGGTCACTGAGAAAATTAGGAACACACAAGTGACTTGCCCAGCAACACACAGGAATTCTGTGGCAGAGGCAGGAATAGAATCCATTTAACCAGTGTGGCAATTAAGTGCCTTAACCGTGACACCATCTTTTTATTACATACCTTCCAACTTCTACAACAAATGAGGCAGAGGTCCTACAGACAACAATTTCCTTCACTGCATAATCCTGATCCAGTCCCAAAGCACTATCCTTCCTTCTTACTGAATGAGGCAGGGGTCCTGTGAATAGAATAGTATGTGATCATGTAATAAAAGTCTGTATCATAATGCATACATACCAGTGACATGAATTCAGGTTGTACAGACTGGCGCGGCCTGAGCCCAGCCACAGGTAGCTTTTTGTGCCACCAATAGAGTGTGTTGATGTTCCTATAATTTGCCAGCTTTTCAGGGACAGTGTTTGATATAGTTAGGAGGAGCTTCTGTTTTGCTAAGAGTTGTGGCTAAATTTAAGTGGACAAAGGGGTTTGTTGTTCAAATTAGGGATATAAGTGTATGTGGGTGCTGTAGATGATGAACTGCACAAAGTTTACAAAAAATGTAACACACCAGTCAAAATATCTCAGGTGTGATTTTTGTTGAGATTTCTTCAATGGAACACTTCTTACATATCAGGATAATTTTAGAAAATCACAGACATGTAAATGATTAATTCCAAGTTTATTTTCTGAAAGAAAACTGCTTCCTCAGCTACAGAGAAGGAGTAAGATCCTGTCAAAGACAAAACAGTGACATAACCTTGACTATGGTGTCCCTATTGTTTCTCTATAATAATTTGTCTGATAAATAACTTCATCCATTATACTTCATGGGTAAAACCTGCTCAGTAAAAATGCAGATAAGGAGGTGGGGTAATCCATCCAAAATCAGTTGATGTTTCTGTATGCTTTGCCTTTTTTTGTTTTGTATGTAATTTGCTGCATTTTTTTAGCCACTATAAAAATATTTTTCCTTTCTTTCCTTTATCTGTCACTCTTATAGTTACCTGTACATAATCTGCCACATCCTTTTAGATTGTTGGCTTTTGTATGGAAAGGATGTTATTGGACTAACTAGCAGGAAAAGGTTAAATTCATATGATGATGAGTATTTTCATGATTAAATACTACATCGTTTTAAGTACTCTCTATGTAACTAAAAATACAGACACCTACTGGCAAGATGTATGAATACAGGGCTGGCCTTAGGTTTTTTGCTACCCTAGATGAACATCATTGCATGCAGTCCCATTCTCTATCCTTCCATTCATTTACATCCCACTTTTAATAGAATTGCTTCATTTAATATTTTAGCATGCGTTTTTTACATTACTATGTCTGGGTTTATGCTTCTCTTTCCTTTCCTTCACTCCCTTTTCTTTATGTTGACTCTATGTTGGTGCATTTTTTCTCCCACTCTCTGTTTATCCCTCCAATTTATTTTTCTAGTATGAATAATAATTCTCTCTCTCTCTCTCTCTGTCTCTCAACCCCACCCTTCTTTCTTTAACAGCTCCAATGCCTTTTCTACCTCTTTTTGTAATCTCTCTTCCCTCCCTCCCCCCCCAATGTCAGTCATGGCCAAAACAGACTTCCTCCTCATCTCAAGGGTAGAGGGGAAGGTTTGGCAGCTAAGATAGCTGAGGTGAAACTTGTGATGGAGGCAGATGGCTGGCAGATAGGGAGTAATCAGCTTTTCTTGGTTAGCCACATGAAAGGTCAACCGTATCCTTCTCTCACTCTTCAGAGATGGATTTCTAGAAATCAGAGATTCTAAAAGTGTTTGCCTTTGTAGCTACATGCTTTGCCCCTGTCTAGGGTTGGGCCTTCCTGCTTCCTTCCCTCCTTCTCCAACCCCTTTCACAACCCCTCAGGATGACATTTAGTGGCATTATGTAGACAGACCAGATGAATATTTAAATGTCATGTTCTTATATAATGTCCTTAGGTATTTAAAAAAAAATTACTTAAAGGAACCCTATCAATCTAAAATTGGTTTGTCTTCGATTTTTTTTTATCTGCTATTCTTACAAGTAACACCTGTGATAGGGGTTCTCAACCTGGGGTTTGTGAAAAGGTGTCAAGGGCGCTTTCGCCACTGTGCCCTTCCTAGCTAGATAGGAAGGGAGTCCCAGGATTGTCTTGCTATTGAAAAATAGGGTAATGGCAAGGAAAAGGTTGAAAAGCACCGAAATAAAATATTTGTACTGGAAGAAATCAGAGGGGAAAATATATATTTTAGTTATTGTTTTTTTTGTGTGTGCGCATCTGAAATCTCTTTCTGTATAGTTAGTTCTACTATTTCCCCCTGTGTAGTTAGTAACACCTCAATCCTGCAATGAGCTTCACTTTGGCAACCCCCTGAACCCACATGGAGCCCAACTGACTTAATAGGAGCCCCACACAAGCTCAGTGATGTACCTATGTGGAGCTCAGTGCAGTATCAGGCCTGTATTAAGTTTGCTGTGTTGTCTGTGTGGGTTTTTCATTCATCCATAAAGGAAGTGAAACCTTAAAAGTATTTTGCAAAACCACAAAAATTGACAGAGGGATTCAAAGGGCGGGAGTATTATCTGAAAATACTTTTAACTACGTTTTTGAAAGTGGACTAGATTTCAGGTTGACTCTGTCCTTTTAATAAGAGTTGTTTATTAATAGAATTTTTTCCATAGTTTTATAAGAGCTGTCATCTTAAGAGTTGTCAGTTGTTAAATTTTATCAAGTCTGTCTTTTCGGAAGTGATTTTCATTGCCAAACTTTGGCACGCTGCTCATGGTAAAAAGGAATCCAGACAGGCATTGGCACCTCTAACATTAATATTTATATTCATATTCGTTTGAGACAGTTTTGGTTCTGCATTTCATTTCTGCAGATCTTTCAAAATGTATTACATTGACATATCGTTATGGAGTAGTCCTGTTCATTGAGGTAGTTTTTGAATTTTACTGTGTGGTGAATATATACGTATGGTGCTTGTTTTAAAAAGAATGTTGGAAGTACAGATTTCAAGCTGTCCAAATACAAATACTTATTTTAAACATGAATGATCTGTTCCATCTGGTACTTGTTAGATTTAAACAAGACAATGATTAGATGACGAATATCATTTTTATATTTCACCATATAGTGTAAACTGATAATGTACTAAACTATTTTTATTATTGTAACATTACATATGATATATACTTAAAATTATGTTCTCTGTTTTTATTTCTAGCTTGACACCTTTAGAAATAATCTTGATCTAGCTAAAGAAAGTGGAAATGATGAGGTAATTATAAACAACACTTATAATCCTGAGGAAAAGAGCCCCCGGTTTACAAAAAACAAACTAAGAGACAAAGCCTCAGTTGCAGAAAAAATAAACAATGATGATGTTAGTGGAGAAGAAAACAAGCAACCAAAGTCTAACAAGAAGAAAAAGAAAGCAGTGTTACAAGAACAATTTAATGAGGAGGAAAAGGTATCTGAAACTAAATTGGAGAGTTTTGAAAAACAGATTACTGATTTGCCAAAGAAAAAAACAAAAAGTAAATCACAAACAGATGCATCTCGTCAAAAAGGTAACAACAAGATAAAAAGTACCTTGCATGAAGCGAGAGATGTTACTGAATTAGAAGAGGAAGAACAGCTAATTCAAGCCTATCAGCTGCAAATGGCTGAGGATGAGGCAAATATAATTAAGGAGAAAATAAGAAAAAAACTTAAAGAACAGATGTCTGAATTCACCTCCAGTGTTCAAAGCCAAAAAGTTGTATTGAACAATGAAGTGGGCAAAAAGAAGAAAGAAGTGCCATTTGTATCTGAAGCTGAAACAAGGTATAGTGGTAAATTGTAATCAGTGCATGTATACAACAAAATGGTTGATTTTTAAGATGGGGAAAGAATCCTGTGATAGAGCTGCAAGAATTTTTTTTAACTGTGAACTAGCCAGATGATTATATGTTGGGGGGAGGGAACCTCTTCCCCCATATACACAAAAAACCCTTCTACTTCATGATCTAAAAATGGTGCCAAGATCCATACTAATTTGTAAGAACTTACAAAATTGAATGAATTTTTTTTTAATGTTGCAATACTACATTTAACCTGCCAGTTATTCACTGTGGACTCCACTCCTTGACTGTGTGGCCTTTGGCTCAACCTTGATTAAAATCAGGCATTAATAAAATATTGTCTCAAGTCAAAACTACTTATACACTCAGCTAACAGAATGCATCATTCTTTATTATATTTTATTTCATGTGAACTGTGTATCTGATCCTGCAAAGGTCTTGTTTAAATGTATGTCACAAGACTACTTGTGCAAATCCCCACGTGAAAATATTTTAGAAGGTAAGACTTAGGATAATAAAATGGAGAGAGAAATTAAGGATAGACCATTCAAGAATGTGTGCCACCATTATCACTGTAATAGCTAAACAAGACCAAATATATTTTTGATGGGATTTTTGAAGATGGAGAGCTAATGAATTTGAGAAACAGGAAGAGGTTGTTTCAGAAGTCAAGTCTTTTTAGTGGATTAACAACAGAAATAGTACGTACTTGCTGACAGTGATGTGTGTTGCATTACAGTTCGATGTCCCTTGCTGAACTACAGCATAACCCACTGGAAAATAATACCAGAAAAAAGAAGTCATCAGGAAGACTGCTTGCATCATATTTTAAAGATGAAATGAACACAGAGGAACACAAGGAGGAGGAAGATGTGGAAAAACTGAAACCTAAAATAAAGAAAGCAAAAAAGAAATCCCCAAGAGGTTTGTGCAATCAAAATATTTAGACAAAGTTTTTCATATCGGAAGACTTTGCTGCTGCTAAGTTCCTTTGCTGTTGCTTATTCCTATCAGTGAGACAAAGGTGGCTTAGAATATTATAAAAATATTCAGTAGCAAAAAACTGTTAACTCAGAGTTAATGTTGGTTGGTGGTATGTCATCTTGTTGCAGAGTGTTGTGTTAAGCAAAACTCCAATTTCTGAAAACCAGGAATTGCCCAGTTACGGTTGCCTATGCAATCTTAACTCTGCCCTCTTTCAGTAATACCCATTACATCCCATTAACACACACATCTTTACTCTGCCACCCCTACAGTTTCTGAAATGTACAAGCTCTTCACCTTCATTCGTTCTTACCCACAGGATTCTATCTAAACCATGTCACTGACCCATTCACTGCCTCCCCCCTCTCCACCGTTGTACCTAGGCCTCCCCACTGCATCTCCCTGATGTCTTCACTCACTGGTTTACAAATGTTTCTGTTGCTGTTATTTTCTCCCTCCTATAACTTGACTCACATTCTGTGCTTGGAGTGAAGGATAATTGTGTTACAGTGGAATAGTGTTGGGATGCAGGGGGATTGGGGTGCACTGGCAGAACTGGTGGGTTCAGGGAGGTTGGGGTGCACTGACAGTGGTGAGATATAGGCAGATTGGAGTGCAGGAAGGTTGGTGTAACTGGCAGAACTGGGAGGTGGAAGAGGATTTGGGTGCACTGGCAGAGCAGTGGGATGCGGAGGGGTTGAGTTCCAGAGGTTTGGGCTGCACTGACAGAGCTGAGGCTATTGGGGAGGTTGGGGTACACTGACAGAGCTGGGGGGTTTCCATGCCTCCTTTACCTGATCCCCCAGCCTCTCTTGCCTCCCCTACCATCCATCACCATGACCCCTTTTCCCTCACTACAGTCCTAAACCAAATCTCCAAATCTCTCCCCCAGTCCCCCACTCCTCCATCCCCTAATGCCCCTCCCCAACCCTCCCAGGAAGCATTCACACATCTACTCTCTTCCCACCCCATAGACTTTAATTACATTCCCCCAAAATAATTTTGACACCCATGACTCACAAATTGTAGCAACCTCCAGCCCCTCAGTCTAAAACTCCTTTTGTCTTAGGTAGGGGTTTGTGATTGATTTATCCTCAGTTATGTTGAACTGAATTGTGAGTTCACAGCCATGGGTCTCAGTGAGGTCTGTGGTTCATCCAGTCATAATTGTCTCTCAGTTTAACAGTACAAGGCATCAAAAGGAAACCAGTTTCTTGGGAGGGCCTGTAACTCAGGAGCCCCTCTGTCAAATGACCCCAAATGTGGTCTCCCACCTTGTGAGGCATAATAAATTTAAAAATAATCTGATTAGCTGTTCAGATGTTAGACCATTTACAAGAATCGAGCTTCAAAGCATGTAAAATGGTGGGACTGGAAAACCTCTAACCGTTTTTCTGTATTGGTGCATGCGCAGTGTAAAAAATGTACATTTTCTTAAATGCTGTTCTCAGTTTGGGTCCCCCAAAGATTTAGTGGGTGCTGTGCACTGCCTTGGGTGAAACTTGACAGATTGAGACCATTTTGCTCTGCATGACATCAGTAGTTTAATCTCTAGCTCTCGGCAAAAGAAATACCCACTTAGCCATTTTTTAAAAAGTTTCTATTTTCCCCGGAGCATATATCTCCAGAACCCCTGTCTCAAATGACCCCAAATTTGGGTCACTAACCCTACCATGCACTCACATGAGGCACACCAAATTTCAACAAAAAAAGAACAGGAGTACTTGTGGCACCTTAGAGACTAACAAATTTATTAGAGCATAAGATTTCGTGGACTACAGCCCACTCTGTAGTCCACGAAAGCTTATGCTCTAATAAATTTGTTAGTCTCTAAGGTGCCACAAGTACTCCTGTTCTTCATTTTGCGGATACAGACTAACACGGCTGCTACTCTGAAACCAAATTTCAAAGAAATCTGACTAAGCATATTCACTCTAGAGCAGGGGTTCTCAAACTTATTTGCTTCGTGACCCCCTCCTGACAACAAAAATTAACTACATGGCCCCAGGAGGAGGGGACTGAAGCCTGCGCGCCTCCCTCCTCCCCCCCCAAGCCCTGCTGCCCTGTGGTAGGGGGTGCCAACCCCTACCACCCTGGGCAGGGGGGCCAAAGCCAAAGCCCAAGGGTTTCAGCCCCAGGCAGGGGGCCTGTAACCAGAGCTCTATCTCCCAGGGCTGAAGCCCTTGGGCTCCAAATTTGGCCTCAGACCCCAGCAAGTCTAAGCCAGTCCTCGTGACCCCATTAAAACAGGATTGAGACCCACTTTGGGATCCTGACCCACAGTTTGGGAACTGCTGCTCTAGAGGACTTAGAACAGAGGTGGGCAAACTACGGCCCGCGGGCCACATCCGGCCCGCAGGACCATCCTGCCCGGCCCCTGAGATCCCGTCTGGGAAGGCTAGCCCCCGGCCCCTCCCCTGCTGTCCTGTCCCCCTGTAGTGATGCCACCGCATGGGCAGGGTGTCTGGCTCCGGCCACGGGGGGCGGGGCTGCGAGCTTCTGCCGCTCTGAGTGGCATCGTAAGAGGAGTGGGGGGGCTGGATAAGGGGCAGGGGGTTGTGGGGGGCAGTCAGGGGACAGGGAGCAGTTGGATGGGTGGAGGTTCTGATCAGGTGGTCAGGAGATGGGGGAACAGGAGGGGTTGGATAGGTGTGGGAGTCCTGGGGGGGCCTGTCAGAGGGTGGGGGTGTGGATAGGGGTCGGGGCAGTCAGGGGACAGGGAGCAGTGGGAGTTGACTGGGGGTGGGGTCCTGGGGGGCAGTTAGGGATGGGTGTCCCGGGAGGAGGCAGTCAGGGGATAGGGAGCAGCGGGGGTTGACTGGGGGTGGG
Source organism: Trachemys scripta elegans (assembly GCF_013100865.1). Taxonomy (NCBI): domain Eukaryota; kingdom Metazoa; phylum Chordata; order Testudines; family Emydidae; genus Trachemys; species Trachemys scripta. The sequence goes on from NC_048300.1 coordinate 103,904,735, forward strand.
GTCCTGGGGGGCGGTTAGGGATGGGTGTCCCGGGAGGAGGCAGTCAGGGGACAGGGAGCAGGGGGGGTTGGATGGGTGGGGAATTCTGAGGGCAGGTAGTCAGGGGGTGAGAACTGGGAGGGGGCGGTGGCCAGGCTGTTTGGGGAGGGACAGCCTTCCTTACCAGGCCCTCCATACAGTTTTGCAACCCCAATGTGGCCCTCAAGCCAAAAAGTTTGCCCACCCTGACTTAGAAAGGTCAACCTTTAAACAAATGATGTGATGCAGCCTTAACTGTAGTGCTGCTCCTGTGCCATTATAATACTATAAATTAGCTAAGGAGGCAATATGGCATATTTTCTGTTTCCTAGTTTTGGGTTGAATTCATGGAGAATTAAATGGGTGCACCAAATTAAAAGCCATAAGTGCCTATTATAGTCTAGGGGATGCAGCTAATTGTGCTAAATGATCTTGTGCTGTTCTTGCAATTTGGATAGTAAGGTATTTTTAATCACATTATATAACCATTCAACAACATATTGTTTAGCTATTGAAATCATAAAAGACAACGGGCGTACATACTGTAGTTTATTACTGTGGATAATTACTTGTATATTGAAGTCTGAGGGAAGAGCCTATGCAAATCAAGAACAAGAGTTGTGGTTCAGTAATTTTTATTTGGTAATAAACACTGGCAGAGAATGCTTGTATTAAAATATATATGCATATAGACAAACATGTATAATGCTGTAAATCCACTGACTTTATTTTAATACTCTATTGCATAAAGAACAGAACTAAATATAATTAGCTTAATATAAAGTTTGCTGTGAAAATGTGATAGATTTTTAATCCTTATAATTTGTCACTAATCTCTGTTTGAAGATCTTTTTGTTTCTTTGTTTCTTTGCTTCTAGCATTAGAAGAAAATACAGAAATTGCTGCAGAAAATGTACAGGAAATGAACAGTCCAGAAGTTTGTACTCAATCCAAACTTTCTTTTGATGACAGCCTTGTGTTAGGGGTTTACATCCATCGAACTGATAGACTTAAAACTGATCTCATGGTTTCGCATCCCATGGTCAAGATTCATGTGATTGATCAGAAAACTGGTTTGTATGTCAAGAAAGAGCATAGGTGAGTTTACTGATTTGTTTTCCCCCAGCCCCCTTCCCAAAACACCCCAAAACCCTTCACGTGCCTGCTTCTGTGGAAAATAATTACTTAAATAAGCATATACATACATGTTTAACTTTAGGCATGGGTGTAGTCTTATTGACTGCAAATCCCCACACAACTTGCATACTTAAAGTACACGTGTAAGTGTTTGCAGGAATGGGGCCATTGTTTTCTTTCACTTTTGGAGCACATGTATTATCAGAGTAGCAGTGTAGCTGATCAGACACATATTTGCAATGTGGCTGATTGACTCTTCTCCCAAAACAAAGAGAGATATGGCAGAATCATTAGAAGCCTTGTTGAGAATAAGCAAACAAACATATTGATGCATGAATAAGAGATTTTTTTGCTTATTGGCAAAACATCCATAAGAATATTGAAATGAAGTTGAGTTCTCCATTCTTCTTACTGTTTCGCTTACCTATTCCCAGCTCTGCTAGTAATTCATGAGTGGCCTGATCCAAAGCTTATTGAAGTCAATGGGACTTGTATTGGCTTCAATGGACTATGGATCAGGCCCAATCAAAATGCTTGATTATTGGGATTTGGAACTCCAGCTCTGCTTATTGCCCTGTACATCATCAGTTGCATTAAGATCTCCAGTGGTTATTAAATATTCTTTCTAAAATAAAGAGAATGGCCGTCTTGTACTCTTTTTGTTTACAGTAGTTGAAGTAGGCGTAGTATTTTGTTCTTTGCTTACTTTTTTGAAAAATATTGACAATTGCATTTGGTTGTTTCTAAACAGCAGCCGGGCGGTTTCATCTTTTTATGAACAAGAGCGAGTGGAGCACATTCTTCCTATTATGACCCAGCCTTACGATTTCCGACAATTTAAATCAACACTTCCAGAATGGGAGGAACAAATCATATTTAATGAACGTTTTAGTTATTTCCTTCAAGATGCTGAAGAAAGCCCCAAAGTAGTCCTGTTTTTTGAGGTACAGATGAAATAGTTTACAGTAAATTTTTCAGGTTGCAGGTTTCTGACCATGTATTTCTGGCAGCACTTTATTTATGATTTACAGTTATATTGTTGGAATACCATAGTTTTTTAAGAGAATATATATTATGATGGAGATTTTAAAAAACACTCAGTATTGGCCAGCTGTTCTCTCATTGAAGCCAATGGAAGTAAAATTAGGCCAATACTAAGCAATTTTGAAAATCCCTCCCTCAGCAAAATTGTGTTCTGGGTAATAAATAAATATTTTGGCGAATGTGTCTTATTGACACAATCAGAATGCTACCAGGAAGGACTGAAAGGGGCATGCCACACTGGGAGCTATGATACCCTCTCACTGAATTAGCACTTCTTGCTGACAGACGGATAGGGCAGGGTCACTGTGCTTTTTTGGGTTTCTAACACCATCAGTCAGGGGCTGATAGTGGCTGCCCCCTTAGTGCTGCCACCTCCTACTTGTATACGTAAGCAAGGCTAGCCAACATGTAGCCCACAGATTTTTTGCATGTTTGCCATAAAAAAAAAAAGTAGACATCTGTTTCTTTTTCATCATTACTCACACAACAATAACTACCTCAGCCTCAAATACATTTATGTTTATAGGAAAAATTGTAAAGCATGTTCTGAACATGTTTTTGAGCATAACTAGCCGGTATTTATAGACTTCTATATACAAGAGAGTTTATATAGTGTTAATGTGGAAATGGAGACCTAGTACAATCAATAATTTTTTTTATACCCCTATTATATGTTTTTCTAAATACATTGTGCATTTGCAATCTAATAACAGTGCCAGATTTTCCTTTATGGTCTGCAATTTTCATAAAATAAGTACATTCAAAGTACTAAGAGAGGATCCTGGTGGTTTATCACAAAAGTGATTCCAGTAGTGTATAGAGGCTCTTCATGGAAACAGTTTTAAAGTTTGAGACAAAATCTTTGTCAAATGAAAGCCTGCGTTTTCTATTGATTTCACTGGCATTACTTAGTCACAAATCCGAAGATGGATTGTAACGCTAATATTATGCGTGCCATGTAAAGTTGCAGAAGTGGTCGCATATGAGGAGATTCTGGTTGCAGACCAAGAAAATCAAGAGAATTGTATAGTAAAATGATGAAGCTAGGAAAAGAAAATGATCTTTTTGACCACATACTTCTATCTGGGTTAAATGTCCAGTCAGTTTGGGGACACATAAAGGGTTTGTGAAGAGTTGCTTTTGTTCAATTGTTTATAAAAAATATAATGAGACTGATGTGAAATAAGAAACTTTAAAAAAAATGACTTATGTTTGAAGATCATAACACTGATGTGGTGATATGTATGTTTAAATATCACTTGGGGTAGATGTGGACACTGGATAGTTAGTAAATTATATTTTTATAATAAGTAAAATGAAAATTTTGTTTAAATCCATGAATCCTATCTAAAATACCTTCAGTAGTAGTTATTACTTCCAAGAAGTGCATTCTCAATGGTAATGTATGTATATATTCTAATTAATATCTGCAGATCCTTGATTTCTTAAGCATGAATGAAGCAAGAGCCAACTCTGAAGTGCAAATTAAGGAAAGTGGTTTTCGCAAAATCTCTTGGGCATTTCTAAAGGTATTGTGAACTTAAACATACAAAAAAAATAAAAACAAAAGAAGACTAAAAAGCCTGCATAAAGTATCTAAAAGAAATTGACAAAGCCAGTTTTTCACATAAACGAATTACTTAGTGGGAAACTTTTTTAAAACAAAAAAAAATTAAAAAGTATTTTAAATCACAGGTATAGAAGAGGCAGATTCAGACAGAGCTCATGCTATTAAAAGATCATGTAGATATACAGAGAAAATAGGTGTGGCAATAGAGAAAATTGACATTTCTCAACTAAATGAACAAAATGCGTGGAAAAATGCATATTCTTTTTCAAGCGTAGCTCTTGGCAGAAAAATCAGAAGCTTCTGAATAAAGCCTAATCAATTGATAAATGTCATGGGTGGCTTCTCTGTACACCTGGGACCAGAAATATTACTTCAAGAGCAGTTAGTGTCTTCTGTTTAAGTGCTATTCAAAATTCTAGTGGAGCTTTTATTTGAATCCAAATATTGAGGGGGCACTGTGGGTTTTTCCACCCTTGAAATAATGAAATTGCAAGATTCATCTTAATCCTACAAAAGGGGAAGCATCCTGACAAACAGTGGTCCATCTCCTGCTCCTAGTAGGCAAAAAACTAACTTATGGAAAGGATAAGTTCCAGAGCTCACTTATTTCCTCTAACCCTAAGTCATGCTATGCTACTAGGGGATGTTTACACTACAAGTGCTACAGTTGTAAAGCTTTGCAGCTACCCCGTTGTAATGCCTTAGCATAGACACTTGCTACAGTGACAGGGGTTTTCCATCACTATAATAAATCCATCTCCTTGAGAGGTTAGGCAACTAGGTTGATTGAAGAATTCTTCTGTTGACATAGTGGTGTCTATGTAGAGGCTTAGGTCGGCTTAACTTCATCTCTTGGGTATGAATTTTTCACTTTGGGGAAGGTGGGAGAGCTGCTACGCCTTCTGTCCTCCACCAGAAGCGCCTTCACTGGGACATGGAAAAAGTGGGGGCAGGAGCAGGGACCTAGCAGCTCTTTGTGGCACTGTCCATTGAGACTCACTGGATTTCTGCAACTGTTAATCATATTAAAAATATAATATTTTGTCTTAAACAACCACCTTAAAACAAAACCTTTTTTTGACTTTTCCCTCTGGAAAGGAGTTGATGTTGCAAATATGGATTCTTTCCCAAGTACAATATATTACACATCTACTTCTTGTGAAAAATTGTAATAAATTAATGAATGCCCTTTTTCTCTTGGGAAAGACAAGGTAGGTGAGATGATCTCTTTTATTGGACCAACTTCTGTTGGTGGAGGGTTTAAGTTTCACAGAGCTCTTCTTCGGGTCTGGGGAAGGTAATCCGAGAGTCTAAGCTAAATATAAATTGGGACAGACAGTTAAGGGATTCACACATTGTAGGAGAACACTTAAAATGAAGTGGTCAATTACCGGTTAGCAGGCAGTGAGGTGTGTTACAACTTGGAATGATGAACCATGAAACTTGTTGAGTCCATGGTTTGTGGTGTCTATTAGAGATGTGAATTTAATTTCCTAGGCTCACCTTTTGAAGGTGCTGTGCAGGTTTCCTTTGAGGACAAATATTGAAAGATCAGATATGGAATGATTGCTTTGTGAAAAGTATTCATCCACAGGTGAGAAGGTGTTTTTGTCTTTTATCATTTTTCTGTATGAGTTTATTCAAGAGCTTATTGTCTGATTGTCTGGTTTTATCCCCCATTGGTGGTGCATTCAATGCACTGGATGAGGTACACTACTTTTTGAGATAGGCATGTGTAGGACCCAGGAATCTTGAAAGTTGTATTGTGGGAAGTATTGATGGTTGTAGTGATGGAGACATGTCTGCGGGTTTTGCATCTGTTGTTCTGGCAGGATCTGGGGCTGCTTTGAGTTTTGTGTTTTGGGCTATGGGGAGCTTGCTTCTGATGATCAGCTTATAGCAAGGTTGGGGGATTGTTTGAAGGCCAGAAGAATGGGTCTGGGAAAGATTTTTTTTTTTTCCAGGATGTGGTCCCCATCAAATGTGTTACGCTTATAAGAGCACACGGAATCTTTTTCAAGGGGATATCGGGACCCTGTGGAGGTTTCACATGAGGCCGCTCCCACGGACTGGGTAACTGCAGACAAAGGGTAATACCCGGATCCCTGATACCTCCCAGAGGGCACTAAGCGGTGCCAACAACAGGGAGAGAAGGAATACAAATTCCATTGAGAACAAAGTTCCCTGGCTAGCCTGACGGACACTAATGCAGCATGGGGAGAGCCAGGAAAAGTGGGATGGAGCATGGACTGGGAGGTCCTTTAAATTACAATTGCAGCAGAAGGAGGTAGCAAGCATAACCCCTAATGCTCCTCCTTTCCCTCCTCCTCCAGAAGACAACTAGGCAGGCCTGCTGGACAGGGAACCCCTACATTATGTAGGAGCACAGCAGTGGAGGTTCATAGATAAGATCACCTGGGTCCCTGGGGGGTGACCATGTATTTATGTCCAGCAGGGTAGATATGCTCCTACGCTAGCTCTAATTGACACAGGAGCCGTTGTATCTTTAATAAAATCCACTCTAAAAGCCTAATGGGGAGAAATTGTCTCGAGGAAATTGTACTCCATTTGCTTATTTTGTTAGCTTTGAATTAGTAAGAAGAAATTGTTTTGGTTTTAGTCTTTGTTTTATGTGCTAATGATTGTTTTTAGAAGGATAGAAGTTTTATGGCTGTAATTCTTGCTTTTGAAATTATTTACTGATTTGTGTGTGAGTGAAGAATATATGGCATGCTAACAAAGAAGACACAGGAGGTGCTAGTACCGAAGGGCCGGATGGTCAAGAGGGGAGTGGAAAAGTTGAGAGGCACCAACCTTATTATCAGAATTACCCAGATGGCAGATTGATGACCGTAAAAGAAAGGCATACGCCCCAAGGACAAGATAAAGAATGGAGCCAGAGGGACGAGATAAGAAACAGCTGTGGATACTCCCAGTAACAACCCAAAATAATGCTGATTGACAGCAACCTTGACTACCTCGTGATTAACAGCTCTGGTGTGACACAGCAAGGCCCATAGACTTGTATGGGAACTTATTACTATAAAAGAAGGGTGTATTGCCATGGGACTTTGGGTTTGTTCTGCATCAACATCAGAGCTTCGGACGCATCCAATAGAGACCTAGCTCCAGCTCCTCCCCTCCCTCGTGTGCAGTTTCAGCTGTCCACTGGAACTGACAGAGCAACACTAAGGACTGGTAACTATAAGATCCAGCTGCAGAACCTTTTGAGGTGTGTGTGTGTGTGTGTGTGTGTGTGTGAATGGAAGCAGATGCTGATTTTAATTCTTAAATTGTACTCTCAATAAACACGGCGTATTGTCTTATCCCCTTGAAAAAAATTCCATGTGCTGCTTATAAATATAACATATGGGTTGTAATTATTTGATGATACCCTGTATGGGTTCCAATGTGGGGTGACAGGTGACAACTAGGGGTGTGCGGTCAGTAGGCTTTCTTTTCTTTTCTTTTCTTTTCTTTTTTTCTGAATTGAAGAAGGTTCTTCTTGAGTATTTGGGTGGCCCTTTCCATGATGTGATCTACTTCTCTGGTGGAGTGTCCTTGTTTAGTGAAGGCAGTTTTAAGAATCTTTAGGTATGGATCCCGGACTTTCTCTTCGGAGCAAATTCTGTGGTATCTGAGTGTCTGGCTGTAAATAACAGATTTCTAAGTGTACCTCGGTTGGTAAAAGTGATCTGTGAGTTTCTTGTATATAGTTGTTTGTAGGGTTCTATTGCTGAAGCTCATCATGGTTTCCATGAAGCTGATGCAGGTATGGAGTATTCTAGAGAGAGTTTGATGGATGGGTGATGGTGGTTGAAGTTGTGATGGAAATCTATGAAGGAGTTGAGGTCGTCTGTCCAGAGGATGAAAATATCATCTATGTTTCTCAGGTATATCATTCACTTCATGATGCATTTTTTTCACAAATTTTTCCTTGAGGTGTCCCATAAAGAGATTGGCATATTGGGGAGCCATCCTAGTATCCATGGCTGTTTCCATGGTTTGGACAAAATGTATGTTTGTTAGGTGTGAAATTGTTGTCGGTGAGGGTGAAATGGATGAGTTAGGAAATGTGTTTAGGATGAATTTCTGAGTGTTTTATATGATCTTGTAGATATTTGAGGCAGTCAGCAATGCCATAAGGGGGAGTAATGTTAATGTATAATGAGGTGATATTCATGACGTCAAAGATGGTGGTCTGGGGGAGGTTGTTAATGTCGTGGAGTTCCTGGAAATAGTTGGTAGTGTCTTGGAGGTAGTGCCTTTGTGTGATGAGTGGTTTGACAATGGTTTCTGTGTGTCCTCATACTCCTTCAGTAAGAGTGCTGTGGCCAGTTATGATGGGTCTGCCTGGGCTCCCTTGTTTGTGTATCTTGGGAAGCATGTAGAAGGTTCTTGGGGTGGGTTTGTGATGGATGAGGTTGTAGAGTTTTTCCAGGAGTTATTTGGGACAAGATTTGGTGGTGTCTTTAAATTCCAGTGTGAATTGTGGTGTGGGAGTCATCTTTGAGTTCTTTATTGCAGGGGGTGTGAAAGAGTTGTCTGTTGGCCTTGACATAGTCATCATGATTAAAGACCACAGTGGCACCCCCTTTGTCTTCTGCTTTGATTGCTATCTGGTATTTGGACTTCAGGGACTGTATGGCTATCTTTTCTGTGGTAGAGAGGTTGTGGTGAATGTAATGTTTGTTGAGGATGTCCCAGTCAATTTTTTTTCCTGAAGCAATCAATGTAATGATCCAATGGTGTTTTTTTCTGCTGGGGGATGTCCAGTCAGATTTTTTTTTTCTTCTGTCAGTGGGGGTGTGGTAGTTGGGTAGTATTGTCTTAGTTGTGAAATAATTCCTTGAGGCAGAATCGGTGGAAGAATTCTTCTAGTTCTCCACATGTTAGCACGGTATCCAGTTCTGCAGGGGAGCAGAAGTTCAGTCCCTTGGAGAGAGCAGATACTTCAGTTCCAGTTAGGGGTGGTTTTGATAGATTGATGATGATGAGGTGTCGTGTAGTGTCCATTTAGTGGGTCTTGGCGTCATGGTTTCTCCCAAAAGTGGTATCTGTTGTGGAGTTGTTGTAGTTAGTTTCATTTTTTGTTTTTATGTTGGATGGCTGTCATCAGAGGGCTTTTTTATAGTTGTTTCAGGTTTCCTGCAAGATCTCCGGGTATGTTTCCTTATTTTTTTTTATTCCAGTGTGTGAGAGCACGTGATGATTTCTTGTTTGAGGTTGGCCCTTCTGAAATAAGATGGAGGAGGTGGTTCCTCAGTTTTTCTGAGGTCCTTCCGCAGAGCTGTTCATCCTACTTGGAGTTTTATGTAGTGGTCAGAGGGTTATAGATGGTGAGGCCTCTCGATATGATCATTTGTTTCTTGTGTCTGTTCAGGAAGTAGATGTTGCATGGGTCTGTGTCACTTAAAGGTATTGTAGTTTTGCACCATTTAAGACCGAGGCTGGATAGGAGTAAAGTAACAGAAATATTTAGTTTCTCTTAAACGCTATACGAGCTTTTACCAATTTTTTTTTAACGTACAAAATTTATTTTAACAAATTTTCTCTATTTTTGTGGCAATATGATACAGATAAAATATTTATTGCAAATTCTTATTTGCCTGAATTATTTCAACAAAATGTAACTTGTAATGCCTCAATTGCTGCAAGAAAAAGATTCCAGAAGAATGCCAGTTTGAAGAGACACGTCAAAAATGGTAGTGCTTTCTGAATTATAGTAGGGCTTGATCCTGCAAACATACTAGGGTAGTGCTTGCTTACTCTCAAGAGTAATCCATTGAGTAGAGTGGGGACATCACTCGTGGGAATAATAACTATCCCCAGTAGTAAGTTGAGCCCCTAGTTGGTCAAAAGTGTCAGTGTCATCAATGACTTGTATGAATTTGAACACAAGTAGCAAATTTCTTTAATTTTTTTTAAATTACTCTTTTAGCTTGTAGGTGCAAACGGAGTGCTAAACATTGATGGGAAACTTCGTCTGCAATTATATTATCCACCTCCAAGGACCAGGACACAGTCAAATGTTGTTGAGGTTTTTGATTGGTGGGCAAAAGGTCCTAGAAATCGTTACCCATCAACATTATATGTAACTGTAAAAGGCATAAAACTACCAGATCATGTAAGTTAAGTACATTTACATATTTATATATAAACAGAAATACTTAAGATCCATTCAAGCTATTTATTTGTAATTGAAATCAGATGACAGTTTACATTTTTATTTTTTTTCTGTAACTGTCCTTTATAACTTGCTATACTAAGCATATTACATCTTAACATGCCCCCTCTTCTTCTTCTTTTTTTTAATCTACTTAGCACTTTACAACTTTCTGTAAAAATGTTCAAATCAGTTTCTCCTACTACTCTGAATTTCCTGGAATTTGGCCAATGGTTTCCATAAAACATACAGGCAGTCATGTATCATCTTGGATCTCTTCCTCCTCTCATATTGCTAAAAACTGGGCCAAACATCATTAAAGTTAATTGAATTACACTGGTGTAAAATTAGTGTAAAGTGAGAGGAGAATTTGGCCCCTAACTTTTATTTTTGTTCAAAAAACTATATAAGAAAATGTACTTTTATCAGATTTAACACCTTTTAAAGGAGGTGAAATATTAAATTCAAAATAGCTATGATTATTTGCTCCAACCCCAGATGGGACTTAAAACAATATATACAGTATTTAACAACATTTTATTTTTATTACTGGCTTCTTTGTCTATAATCTTGACAGATTTCTTATTTTTGTTTAATACTGACATGTGGGTGAAGTGTGGTGGGGTTGAGGCAATGAAATCCACACTCCCAATCTAAGGCCAGCATGTAAGGCTGCTGTGTAGCCCTCTCAAGTCACTATTTAAGCCTATGGACTGGAATAGCAGCTACAGACCTTCTGCACTAATTGCATGTATTGTTAGATCCACTGGACTTTACCCCTGGCCTGCCTTGCCTCATTCCTGTGCTGCCCTTCTAGTACACTGACCCTTTCCATAGAACATGAGTGGATAAGCACCTCCACATGGCTGGCCAGTCCACCCGCAGTCTCTTTGCATGGCCCCATATAGGCTCTACGAGTGTCTTGTACTGGCCCTTTGAACCACAGGTGAATTTAATCCTTTGCACACTTATAGTATTTTTAAATTTTTGTTCTTCTTAAATGCTCTTAACTTCTGCCTTTCCTGACTTTCTGACTTTAGGGACTGATCCTGCAGACAGTCACTACTGTATAATCTCTATCCCTGCACATATTCCTCCTGAAATCTATGGGTCTAAGTGCAATAGTAACTGTTACATGTGCAGTAGTAACTGTTTGCTATACATGGAATAACATGTGCATTGGTAACTTTATCCACAAAGTTTTATTAGTACAGGTCTGTCTCATCTGACGCTGGGGTTACGTTCCACAGTCAGCGCCTAAAGCGAAAATCGCGTATAGTCAAAATTACATTGAGTGTAATGGCGGGCGGAATCGCCCACACTACAGAAACAGTATTTAAATTGTTATTTTTCTCTTTTTGTTTTTGTTTTGTGTTTTTGTTTTTTGCCGACCGTGTAAAGCTGAAATCGTGTATGTTAAATGCGCCTAAGATGCGACAGACCTGTATTACAGTAGTGTCTCGAAGGCCACAGTGTGCTAGGCACCATAGAAACATAAAGTAGGAGTCGGTCCTTGGCCTGAACTATAATCTAATAGACATGCCAGACAAAGAGCGGAAAGAAAACAGAGGCACAGAGAATAGAAGTGACTTGCTTCTCCCTGATATTAAGGCATGTTCTTGGAAGGATTTTAGTGTGCATTTCATTAAGATATTTATGGTTTTCCTTATCAAAATTGTCAAAAGAGGAGCCTGAGTTCAGTAGCCACTATGGCAGTCAGGCTGGACAGAGATTACGTAGTTTGCTCTCATGTGCTATATGATGTTCTGTCTTCTTTGTGAAATTTCAGTCCCTTATAACTTCAGTCTCCCTCCACAATTAATAACTAATGTAGCGAGCCTGTGCTGGCCCTTGGCACCAGCTGTGAATTTCAGTAAAGAGCGGTGTCCGCTAGATCTGGGGTGGGTAGATTAACTTGATTTAAGTGGGAGAACTCATGCTTAAACTGAATTGGGCCCAATTGTGGAAAAGGCTGATAAAACAGAAAAGCATGAATCATGTAAGTAAAAGATTTATCAAGCATCTGACAGAATTTTACCACTCCAATTTACTTTTCACCAGTTTAGGCTTGTTGGCTACTTTCATTGCACTTCATTTATATTTGATGATGAATTTCACTTATTTCTTGTGGAAGTATTATGCATTACTGTTTAACTGCATGTATCACTGTACTATCAGGTATTTTTTCATATACAAGGATTGCTCCCATTTAATTTTCTTTCAGTGTTTACACAAAATATGTTTAGATCCTAACATTTTAAGACTTATTTCAATTTTGTGAAATATGTTACTGTACTTAAAACATTTTGCGTTTTCCTGATATAATTGATTGTGCTATTGATATTTTGTCTGCCTTTAGGTAGATCCTTCTTTCCGCTCTATGATGGCTGTTCAGCAGGAACAAGGTAGCACGTCATTCCGTGAGCTCCAGAATGAGGTATCAAAAAAAGCTACTGTATATAGTCCACATGAGAAAAAGGAGCAGTTGAAATGGACAAGACTGCCTGGACAGGTGAAGATTTTTTTAAAAGTACCAAAAAAATCCACTTTCTGCTAATAAGGTTATTTTATGGTATAAGTATTGTGAAACAAGTCTGGTTTTGAGGGTGTGGGTGGCTCTCAGAAACCTGCTGGAGGGTGGGGCTCTTTGCATGGAGGCCCTAGGCTCCCATCCTAGATTGGGGACCTGTGCAGCACTCTCCAGGTCCTTGACAACATGATTCTTGGGACTCCTCATTCAAAGGATGTTTCACCAGCTTAGTGGGGATCAAGAGGAGTAATGCAGCTCGACTCCTGGTGCTTCTGGTCCTGCCCACTCCTCACTCACGGATCCCCACCACACGTAGGAAAGGGGACCTTCTGTGAGCCTATTATTGTGCATATAATCATTCCATTTATTCTCCAAATGGGAATAGGGTTTATTTCACTGTTGGATGCCATGTAAGAAACACAACTAATACACAGAGTGCATTTGTTCAAAAGAAAATCCCAATTTAATCTTTGATGTAAATGACTTTTGTTTGATTATGTACCTTGATTTTGTGACATTATATATCATTTGTCTTAAAAACTACCAATGGTTTTATTTCTATTTAATAACAACCAGTGATTTAAGTAGTAACAAGGAAATGTTAGAAAAATCAACAAATTTTTTTAAAACAGCAAATTGTCCAAAGATGAAAAGGATATGGAAACAAATTTATTTTTGACATGTTTAGGATGAATAAAAATAGTGTAAATTTAGATTAAATTATTTTTCAAAATGTTTTATAACTAATTTTTGCCTTTTTGCAGAAAGGCAAATAAATGCATGAGCCAAATTAAGTGAATTATAATCTTGAGAATATTGTCTAGACATCCTCAAATATTAAATTATTTACTATTAAACTTGTCCATGTAAACACTGTAGAAATTGTGTTTTTGAGAGATCCAGGTACTAACAACTTATTTTGCTGATTTTTGGCTTGTGGAAAAGTTCCAAAAGGATCAACACGGCAATACATAAACCTTATTTCCTCAGATGATTAAAATATAAGAGGACCAACTTAAAAAAATCAGTGTTCAGTTTAATGCATGTATAAAATGTGCATTTTATGGGATTGCCGGAAAGAATCCTTTTACTTACTTAAGTTCTATTGTTGAAGTCATGGAGTGAAGAAAGATTTTCAAAATCAAAATAACCAATGCACGGGCAGAAAGTTGCTTTGTTTTTCCTTGTTGTTTTTAAAACTGTAAAAATGCTTATATTTTTACAGCAGTGTAAGAGTTGTTAAATACATAATGTCCTTTAAGTTTTGTGTATTTGTTAACATTCACAACTGTGCAATAACTGTGTTTATTTGGAAATGTAGGCTTGTCGTATACCAAACAAGCATCTCTTTTCACTGAGAGCAGGAGATATGGGATGTTTCTGTATTCGTTTTTCTCAAGATGGAAAAACATTAGCAGCAGCCTGTGCAGGGAGGGATGGTTATCCCATTATTTGTAAGTTACAAATTTATTACTTTTATTTTAACATAGAGCTATAACATATGCAAAGAGCTCTTTTTTTTCCCTTTAGTTTTTTTTATTTTGAAGAGTGTGTAGATTGGACTTTAAAAAAAAAAAAGTGTTACTTTTTGGATCATAAAAGTTTTATATTAACAGTTATGTTCTTTTAGTAGACTTATTTAGTAATTCAGAATTGTAAATATTCTTTGCTGTAAGGCCAGTTTAGCAAAGTGTCTGCCTGATTGAAGACAGTATGACTTTTCATATGTGGTAATGTATATGTCCAGTTTAAGGACTTGATATTACAGTATTTCAGCATCCAGTAGAAATCTGAGAGTCTGAAATGTGCCAGGAATATAAGTTCTGATAATAAGTTTTTAAGTGAAATAACTTGCCCCTTTCATAGATTGTTTGTTTTTATAGGGGGAAAAGGAATTTGTGAATGAATTTAGTTTTCATGAAAGTGACTAACCAATAATGCTTACTAGAGCCAGGCATAACGTTGGAGATGCCAGGCAGTCTTCTTCACAAAAATCTCCCAATACAGCTCACTAATGACTAGCAATACTATTCATATCCTGAGCTGCTTTTGTGCAAGAAAATGTCACTTGTTGCATTTTGAAACAGAATATAATCGATTTTTTGAGATTCTTGGGAACAATGTTCCATCTCCACATAGAATAAAAAGCAAAACCTATAAATGCAAGTACTTAAATAGTAGCTATCACATTTATATTGCTTCTCTACAAAACTTGCTGATCACCAAAAAAATGACCTCACCATTAATATTCTTATGTAGTAATCAGAGTTTAAAAAAATAAAAATAAAGAGTATTTACTTAATGTCCTAGGTTCATCCCTGATAACTTAAACTGTCTAGTCTAATTTTTAAAGGGGTTAATGCACTTGTGACGCATCCATGAACCACTAGATGGAAGTAGATGCTTGCAAACTTGTGTTTAAATTATTAACAATGCATACCCAGTAGTTATTTGATTTTGAATTATGGAAATTAGGAGCTAGTGGAATTGAATTCACTTATGCCAGCAATGACTTGGCCCTAGGAATATGTCTAGCTTTGTAGTAATTATATTCCAGATGTTGGTTGCATCAACATCTTCCATATTTGAAGATTTAATTTATGTCGGAACATGCAGTTATATGTCCTATATATAAAATCTTGGCCCTAAATGGTTTTCTTTTGAGTATTGATGCTTTATTATTGGAAAAGCAGTTTCAAATTTTTTCAAATTTAACCTTTTTATTTACATTTTCATTAGTATATGAGATTCCTTCTGGACAATACTTGAGAGAATTTTATGGCCACCTTAATATTGTATATGATCTTTGTTGGTCAAAAGATGATGAGTACCTCCTTACTGCATCCTCTGATGGCACTGTCAGGTCAGTATGAGTGATATGTTATAGCAGCTGTTGTCAAAATTATAAGTAGGCTGTGTCTTTGTCAAAAACTGTGCTGGACAACTTTTAACCATGGATTTGAGTGTAATTTGAGTTATTTGTTAATGTTATTGGAAAGCTGTGATAGAATTATAGCTTTTTCGGAATAATTTTATTATGTTTGGTTTAAAATATATGGTGGTTTTGGTCCAGGATTTTAAAATGTTGCCTAAGTATAAGCTCTTAAATCCACGTTTAGCCGCCTAAATAAATGGCCTTATATTTCAAAAGTGTTCAGCACCCAGCAGCTATTACAGAAATCAATAGGACTCTTGGAATATTTAATCCTTGCAAAAAATTACCATATTCTAGATGCAAAAGCCAATCTTAATGCCATATTAAGGTTGCAAATTTGAATACACAAGGCAGGAAATTGAAAATTTAGAATTCAGATGGCAACTTTAACTTTACCACATTGCAATTATATATAGTAGTTTGAATTCTTGACTAGGCTGTTAAATATGTAACTCAAGGTAAATCACTGTATCAGGTATATAAAATCTTAACTCTGAAATTTTTCCCCTCTTGTGTATAAATTTAAAAAGTTACATTAATGCAGTGTTTAAGCAGCAAATCTTGAAGTACTTAAAGCTCCCTCATCCCTCCAAAAAAAACCAACACAGAACACTTAAAATACAGCAAGAAAAAATATGGCCATAGTATTCCACAAATGTGTTATGGGTAACCTCATAGGTTTTAATCTTCATTGATGTGTAGATGCACAACAACCTCCTAGCTATTGCCTTTGTTGGCCAACACCATAGTGCTATAGGCAGCTGCATAATTAAAATCCCCAAAGAGGGGATATAAATTTAAAGTTCTTCAAGTGATTGTCCACATTGTTTCCACTCTTAGTATGCTTGGGTGTGAGATCAGTTTTTTTGGGGTTTTTTGGCCAGCTGTATACATTGGGGTCATGCCTTTGCCCTGGACATCTTCGCACTATTCATCCAAGCCTGAGGGCATAAAAGGCAGAGTGGGCCCAGCTGCCCCTTGGTTCTGTAGCAGCAAGATGGAATCCTTGCAGTGCCCTCCTTCTTCTCTCCGCAGCGTTAGTGTAGTTAATTAGTTAGTCTTACTGCTTAGTTACTAGTTAGTTTGTTCATGTAATTAGATATTTAAGAAAAAAATATTTTAAAACTAAGTTTCAGTTTAAGCTAGACCCCGTGCCTGTACAGGGATGCTAGAAACAAGGTGGAAGCTAAATTTCCAGCGTTCAAAACCTGTCCCTCGTGAAGCTTAATTCCCATTGGAATGTTCCACAACAAACTTTTGAGTATAGCTGCAAAAATTCAGTAGATTCAATTAGACCCTTAAGTATTTGCATGTATTTACATCTAGAACCATTAGCACAAAAATTGGTATTAATTTATATGGTAATTACGTTATGAGACAGTTGTCCTAACTTTTTTTTTTTTTTTTAAAGAATGTGGAAAATTGAGACCCAGGCTACAACTTCTGTGAGAGTTTTCCCTCATCCTTCATTTGTTTACACTGCAAAGTACCATCCAGTTGCTAACTATCTTGTGGTGACAGGATGTTATGACTCTGTAATTAGGGTATGGAATACAAAAGTGACAGAGCTCTATGGTCAGTTGCTACAGGAGTTTGATGGTCACAAAAGTTTCATCAATACCCTGTGTTTTGATGCAGAAGGTATGTTCATTATGTCATAATTGCATCTCAAACAAAGAGCAATTCAAGCATGCTCAGTTTGGTTTATTTCATTGAAATAGTTGTTAAAAAACAGGATGTTTTTATTTTATTACAATTGTTGTTTTATTAAAATGTCTCACTGAGATCTACTACTACCCAGTGTGTTGATGTATTAAATTATTGTTTACTATCTGTAATCTGGGCATGTCTACAATATGCTGGGCACTGTGCAAACGTATATAGGAAGACATAGCCTGGGCCGAAAAGATAAATAAGCAGGCAAAAGACGGGAAAAAGGATACAACAGATGTAAAAGGGTCAAGGTGATGTCTAGCAAGGTCTTGATGATACATATTTTAGATATATAGATTATCCACAATTAACCCTCTTCCTAACTATTTTTAGTTGGCTAGTTTCTTGTAAGTGTCATGGTAGAAGTTGGTATGGAATAAAGAATGGAGACTATTGTGGGAGAAGTAGGCAAATGGTGTGTCAAGGCTGGTATTTTGGGCTGAGCAGAGATGTGGAGAGGCAATGTGGAAAAAAATAAGGCTGTGAAACAATTACAAAATTAATTGCAATTAATCGCAGTTTTAATTGCATGGTTAAAGAATAATAGAATACCATTTATTTAAATATTATTGGATGTTTTCTACATTTTCAAATATATTGATTTCAACTACAACACAGAATACAAAGTATACAGTGCTCACTTTATATTATTATTTTTATTACAAATATTTGCACTGTAAAATGATAAACAAAGGAAATAGTATTTTTCAATTCACTTCATACAATACCATAATGCAATCTCTTTATCGTGAAAGTGCAATTTAGAAATGTAGATTTTTTTGTTTGTTTGTTACGTAACTGCACTCAAAAACAAAACAAAGTAAAACTTTAGAGCCTACAAGTCCACTCAGTCCTACTTCTTGTTCAGCCAATCACTAAGGCTTGGTCTACACTAAACCCCCAAATCGAACTAAGGTACGCAACTTCAGCTACGTGAATAACGTAGCTGAAGTCGACATACCTTAGTTCGAACTTACCCCCGTCCAGACCCGGCAGGCAGGCTCCCCCGTCGACTCCGCGTACTCCTCGCGGCGAGCAGGATTACCGGAGTCGACGGGGAGCACTTCTGAGTTCGATTTATCGCGTCCAGACTAGACGCGATAAATCGAACCCAGAAGTTCGATTGCCTGCCGCCGAACCAGCGCGGTAAGTATAGACAAGCCCTAAGACAAACAATTTGTTTACATTTACGGGAGATAATGCTGCCCTCTTCTTATTTACAATGTTGCCAGAAAGTGAGAATAGGCATTCTCATGGCACTTTAGTAGCCGGCATTGCAAGGTATTTACATGCCAGATATGCCAAACATTCATATGCCCCTTCATGCTTTGACCACCATTCCAGAGGACATGCAACATTATCTCCCATAAATGTAAACACGCTTGTTTGTCTTAGAGATTGGCTGAACAAGAAGTAGGACTGAGTGAAATTGTAGGCTCTAAAATTTTACTTTGTTTTAGTTTTGAGTGCAGTTATGTAACAAAAAAAAATCTACACTTGTATTTTGCACTTTCATGATAAAGAGATTGCACTACAGTACTTGTATGAGGTGAATTTAAAAAGATAAAATAGTATTTTTCCAATCCAAATATTTGCAATAAAAATAATATAAAGTGAGCACTTTGTGTGTTGTAATTGAAATGAATGTATTTGAAAATGTAGAAAAAATCTAAAAATATTTATAATAAATTTGAATTGGTTTTCTATTATTGTTTAACAGTGTGATTAAAACTGCAATTCATTGCGATTAATTTTTTTAATCTAGTTAATTTGTTTTGAGTTAATCGCTTGAGTTAACTACGATTAATTGACAGCCCTAGAAAAAAGAGTGGGATAAGTAGGAACAGGGCCGGCTCTGGCTTCCTGGCTGCCCCAAGTAAAAAAAAAAAAAAAAAAACCTGCAAGGGAACTCCCTGCACTGTAGATGTGCACTGGCTAGTGGGGGGAGAGAGAGAAGGTGGGCGGCCAGGGCTTCAGCGGGGTGCTGCCACGCGGCCCCTCCTGCCGTGCCCCGTGCCGGGCGGGCTTCGGTCGGCTGGGAGGGAAGGATGCGGGATGCCCTGCCAGGCTTGCTGCAGGGTGCTCCCATCCTCCACGCCACCGCCTCCTACAGGGCGGCCAGAGCGGAACAACACACACACACACACACACACACACACACACACACACACACACACACACACACACACACACACACACACACACACACACACACACACACAAAAAGCGGCCGTGCCGCCCTAGGTTTGGGCAGAATGCCGCCTCCTACAAGTTGCTGCCCCAAGCACCAGCTTGCTCATCTCGTGCCTGGAGCCAGCCCTGAGTAGGAAGAGGTAAAAAGATGTAGTGACTTCAAGGCAAAGACCAGAAGTTTGAATCTAATATGGTGGGGAAGGAGAGAACACATGCAGGGATTCAAAGAGGAGGAAGATGACCTGATCTGAACAACAGGCAAGGAAAATCTTAGTGGCTATTTTTGGTGTGGATTAGATGAGTAAGTATAATATAGGGAGGGCAAAGAGGATGATGATCCAGTAATCAGGATGAGAGATGATCTGGGTCACTGAGAATTTTAGCTGTAAGGACACCGAGAAAAGATTGGATTTTAGAAATGGTGTGGAGGAAGATACAGTAAGATTTAAAGTTTGCCTGGTTTTGTGTGTGTGTGTGTGGTGTGTGTCTCTCTCTATCGGTGTGGGGGGAAGAGAGAGAGAGAGACTGGAGACTAAGATGACTTTTAGGCTACCTCTACACTACAGCACTTATAGTGGCACAGCTGCACCGATGCTGTAGCGCTTGTGGTGGAGACGCTTTAAGCCGATGGAAGAGAGCTCTTCTGTCTCCGCAAGAGGTGGTAGTTATGTTGGTGAGAGAAGCTCTCCCGCCAGCATAGTGCTGTCTAGTGTTATGTCACTCAGGGTATGGATTATTCAACCCCCTGAGCAACATAAATTATACTGAAGTAACCTGTAGCTTAAACAAAGTCTTAGGTTACAGCTTTGGGAACTAGGAGGATGCTGAATTTTTCAACAATGACAGAGAATGGAGAGGGTTTGGAAGGAGAAATAAGGAGTTCAATTTTGGCAGTATTAAGACTGTGTTGGTGGCAAGACATCCATGAAGAGGTGTTGGAGAGAGATTCTAAAATGCGTAACTGGACGGAGATGTGAGTTGATGCTGTGTGAATGGAGGAGCTCCCCAAAGATGGATCATTTGTATTTTGGAATCTGGGTTTTTCAGATAGGTATTTCATGAAAATGTAGATGGGTTATTTCTGTGATAGACATGACAGCTTACCATAGAAAGAAAAGAACCTTCTACTTCATTTAAAAACAATGAGGAGTCCTTGTGGCACCTTAGAGACTAACAAGTTTATTTGGGCATAAGCTTTCATGGGCTAGAACCCACTTCATTAGATGCATGGAGTGGAAAATACAGTAGCGTGTGTGTGTGTGCGCTCACACACGCACACACCCCTTACCAAGTGGGGAAGGGGGGTCAATTCAATTAACAGTAGAATACCAAGGGAGGAAAAATCACGTTGTTTTTACTGATACAGACTAACATGGCTACCACTCTGAAACCTTCTACTTCATTGTTTACAATGATGTATACTGTTGGTTTAAGAGCAGCTGTTGAAAGGCAGCAATTGGAGGGAAATTTGCATTTGCTCTTGCTCAACCTGTTCTCAGCAAGGATCTTCACTGGATAGTTACTCACTAGGGGTCTGATCTAAGGCCTGGAAGACAATACTAAAAAGCAAAGACATTGAATAAAACCAACTTAGCATCTAAGTGAAAAACAGTCAAAGTATTTAATTGTAAGTATTACAGTATTTACATTTTTATTCTGTTTGGAATTTACGATATTGACTTCTGTGATGTATTATGAGCAAAATTTAGGCTTTTTGACAATCCCTGCATCAAGTGGAGAAAATAGAAACAAAACATTGCTGTTCAAATATTGCCTGTAATAATTCAGTTTATAATATATCCATGAATGTGGAAATGACTATAAAACTGTTAATAGCACTGATAAGACAAAATTTCCAATGTATATTTAGTTTTGGAGATGTCTCTAGCTCACGTATTCCCTGTTGTTCATTTAGTATGGTTTCAAAATCTTGCTGTTAATACTACATAAGTGTAATTATTATTTTACAGGACTTCACATGTTCTCAGGAGACAGCTCAGGGCTGATTATAGTTTGGAATACCTTTGTCAAAGGAAGTTCGCAACATCCAGTCCAACACTGGGGTATTAATAAGGTATACAAATATTTTTAATTAGCAAGATAACTTTTATGTAACGTGGTTTCAAATCTAGCCATCTAATTTCCATTTAATTACTTTTTCATGTCACTTTTGTGTGGTTGGAAAGTAAATTTCCCCTAAATGTCTTGTTAACACTTTGCAAACGGCTGATAAAACATGCTGTGATTCACTGGCTGGGGATTTCTAGATTTTTGTCACTGTTTTAGATATGATACTGTAAGTAGAGAATGTAAATGCTTATTCCTAGCACCAGCTTTTACAACAAACATTTGAGAATTGGTAGCATTGTAATTGCACACAGTAACGTGTTGTTTGTACTTCCATAGATAGAATTAAAATAACAGACTATGTATCTTGTCAAAGTAGCTTTGTTCACGCTTCTATGGTTAACGTCAGCATTTCTGTTAACAATCCTGGTTTTCAGGATTTCATCGTTATGGATCCCATTTGGCTGTGGAAACTTGATTTGGGATATAGTATCTTGTTTAGGAACCATTGTTGGCTTGGGGTTTTTTAAACTGCATTTAATCTTTCCTTGTACTGCCCCCTGCCAATTTCATGAGTTAATACCATCGTGACATCCTTACCTTTTGTTTCCTATCAAATTAGTCTTGCATTACAATAAACTTCATTTTTTCATTGTAGGAAATAAAAGAAAATGATATTAAAGGGACTCCAATAAATCATTTAGAGGTACATCCAAATGGAAGACGTTTATTAATCCATGCCAAAGATAGTGCTCTGAGAATTATGGATCTCAGAATGTAAGTAGGTTTTTGTAGTCAATGCATAGATTTCTGTGTCTCAAATGGACTCGTCGTGGCAATAAAATGTTTTAAAATCATTAAATACATACTTAAGAAGAAGGATGGTCCAATAGTTACAGTGCTAGATTGGGACTTGGGAGACCTCAATACAAATCCTTGCTCTGCCACAGGCTTCCTTTGTGACATTGGGCATGTCCTGTAAGTTAGAATTTCCAAAAGTGCCTAAGTCCTATTTAAAAACAAATATTTAGCCGCTTACCCCGTGTCATTGACTTTTCAATGTCACTCAGGAAGTCCAGCCTCATACAGGAAGTCTGCAGCAGAGCAGAGATTTTAATCCAGGTCTCCCAAGTCCCTTTAAAAAAAATATTTAGTTACTTAGCTTGGTTCATTGACTTTCAGTGGGACTTAGGAACCTGAGTCACTTAGGCACCTTTGGAAATGTTACTCTTAGGGTATGTCTACACTTTAAAACGCTACAGCAATGCCGCCGTAGCACTTCAGTGTAGACACTACCAGGAGGCATTCTCCCATTGGCATAGGCAATCCATCTCCCCAAGAGGTGGTAGCTAGGTTGACAGAAAAATTCTTCTATCAACCTAACACTGTCTGCGCTGAGATTTTCACACCCTGATTGATGTAGCTATACCAATGTAAGTGCCTAGTGTAGACCCAGGCCTTAGGGCTAATCTACACTAGAATTGCAACAGTGGCGCAGCTGTACCAGTGTAGCTGTGCCACGCTACTAGTGCAGATGGTCTATGCCGAAAGGAGAGAGCGTCTCATGCTTACATAATGCTGTCCACACCAGGTCAGTGTAACATACGTCGCTCGGGGGTGGCTTTTCACACCCCTGAGCGATTTAAGTATACTGAAGTAAGCACTAGTGGGTACAGGCCCTTAGTCTCTCAGTGCCTCAGTTCCCCTTCAGTAAAATGGGGCTAATAGCACTTCACTCTCTCTCAAATACATTCAAGATACTATGGTAATAGGGGCCACATAAGTACATGAGATGGATGGGTGGAGAGACATTTAAATATAATCTGAGATTATTATTTTCCCCTTTATTATTAATATTTTTAAACTATTAGTATAAAAATAAAGAAATTAAACTACAAAAAGCAAAACTGCTCTAAGTGAATGTACCGCTATGGCTAAAACTTAAATCCAGAAAAACAAGAGAATGTAGTATTAAAGCATAAAATCTGTGCTGATGTTTTGTTCTTAATTTCCCCCCTCCCCTTTACGAACACAGATACTCAAAGTTTCCCCAATGTTCAGAAAAGATGCTTGGGGAAAATACTTTCCAAGCACTGACAGCACAAGGAACTATCAGAGGTCTAGGGACATTTTTTCAAAATATACATTTATTTATAATGTAGCTCTCTCCCCATATCACCCTGTTTAAATTTTTTGGACTATCGTGTTTTGGGCTACCAGAAGACTTAGTTCTTTTACAGCACTTTTCCTCTTGTCAGAAGTAGGAGGATCCTTGGAATGGTCTTGGTGGAGAGGCCAAAGCTCAGAACCTTGGTGCAATGTGGTTGCTTTTCACTGAACCATCCACAGAATCTGTGTGTGGAGTCATTGTAATGGGCCCTTTGAGGATCATATGAATGTAGGGGGATCCTACAGAGGTGTAGAACCAGCATTATAGTTCCTATATTACCACCCTTCCTGCTACTGGCATGGCAGTGTGTTTGGGGGAGGAAGAGGAAGGTGGGCATGGCTAGGGTTTCCCCACATATTGCTGGAGCCACTGGCAGCCAAAGAACTTAACATTGGAAAACCAGCCAGCCAAGACTTAGAAACAGCGGGTATGTACCGTGTGCTGTAGTCGACCCCCTTGGAGCTATTACTGTGTTCAGAATCTCCACTGTCACTAAAATGTTTCCAGTTATTGTGACTGTGAAGCAAACTTCAAAAATGTGAGCTGAATGTCACCAATATGAAGTTGTCTATGTGAGTCTGCAGACTCACATAATAGTAGCTCTGAGAGGTTTGAACTGCTCTATTCATCTCCATGAGGTGTTAATTTGGATTCCCAGCAATTATACTTTTAAATGTCTACACTATTTACCATTTGAATCCTCACGAAAGAAAGGAGAGAGGGAGGGGATCACAGTTCTGGACAACTTGCTGTGAGTGACTGTAGGGGGCCTGGGTGGCTGCCCTCCGAACCTGAGGGTAAAGGGCCTTTCCCTCAGCCTGAGTGGGCGGGGCCAGCCCAAGCTTGCTCCACCCCCCGGAAGGGGAGGGGTGGAACAGGAAGTATAAAGGGCGGGGCCCTTAGCTCAGTTAGGGCAGCACCAGGGAGGGAGGCAGACACAGGCCGTGGGCTGCTCCCTTCAGAGCCTGCTGCCACACCAGGGGAGGCCCTGGACCTGTGGAAACCTCACCTGGAGGACGGACTGGGGCTGCCAGGACTGCCCGCTGCCGAGTACCCAGAGGAACTGGAGGAGTCGGAGGGGGAGCGGGAGCTGCCAGCAGCCGAGTACCCAGAGGAGCTGGAGGAGCCTGAGCCTGAGGGGGAGCCGGAGCTGCCAGCAGCGGAATACCCCGACGCACTCACGGGACCAGAGGGATTCGGGCGAGCAATCGGGTAGGAAGTAGCCCAGGGACAGAGCTGTACAGTGGTGAGTCTATGTAGCGGGACGACCCCGCTGACCCAGTGGTGGGACCCTCGTTCTGCCACTGTCAGGGCCCTGGGCTGGAGCGCAGTGGTGTAGGGTGGGCCTGCGCTCCCCTACCCGGCAGAGCCACGCCGGGACCTTTGCCGGCGCTCCCCTGCCTGAGGGGCGCGCTACTGACCTTTGCCGGCGCTCCCCTGCCTGAGGGGCGCGCTACTGACCTTTGCCGGCGCTCCCCTGCCTGAGGGGCGCGCTACAGACTCTGGCTGGCGGCCGCCCCGCCGCTAATTCCCCGCTGACGGAGGCGTGACCCAGGCCGGCCAGTGACCTCATAGCTCCCCACCGCCCCCTAGCGGATAGGTGGGCCAACGCCGATCACAGTGACATGTAAAGCTAAAACAGAGCTCTTACTCTTACCCCCAAGTCCTCCCCACTACCTCCTTCTTTGATCACTGGACAACCCCACCATTCTGCCTGTCATTCAGGTCTGAAACATGGGCATCCTCTTTGACTTGGACCTCTCTCTCTAGGTCCTCATGTCTAGGCTATGTCTCAATCTTGCCAACCTTTTCTGCTTAACATCTCTAAGATACAACATGTGCCATCAGTCCATGTGGCTAAGACTCTCATCGTCTCAAGTACTGCTGTAACATCCTTCTCTCTGGCCTTCACAAGTGCATCCTTGCCCTGCTTATATCCATTCAGAATGGTGCTGTGAAGATAATTTTCCTAGCCTGTTGCTTTGACCATGTCACCCTTCTCTTTGTATTCTCTCACTGACTCCCCTTCTCAAGTGCATCAAACATAAGCTATTTGTCCTCACTTTCAAGACCTATCCCTGCCTACCTGTCAACTTTCATTCACTATGAAAATCTCTGCTTCTGACTCCAATCAACCATGATATCAGTCTTCATCGTCCACTTATTAGGTTTTCAATCAGGCACCTTTGTGCTTTCTCCCAAGTGCCCCTCATGTGTGAGAAGCTCCCCATAAACATCTTCAAAGCTATTTCATTATCCTCTGTAAAATTCTCCTTTTCCATAATGCCTACAAAAAATGTGACAAAAGATTTTGTCAGCGTTTGTTTGGTTTTGGTGTGTTGAGATGACTGCCTATCATTCTGACCTCGTTGTTTCTTAGTACTCCCGCATCGGTCTGTCAGTCTAGTCATCTGTCTCTCATTGTACGCATTGGTCTGGTCGATGCCAGAACGTTAGGTTGATGTAAATCACCTTGTCTCAACCAATTTATGTGTCTACACCAGGGGTGGGCAAACTTTTTGGCCTGAGGGCCACATTGGGGTTGCAAAACTGTATGGAGGGCCAGGTAGGGAAGGCTGTCTCCCCCCAAACAGCTTGGCAACTGCCCCCTCAGAACCTCCGACCCATCCAACCCCCCTGCTCCTTGTCCCTTAACCACCTCTTCCCGGGACCCCCCGCCCCTAACTGCCACCATGGACCCCCCCACCTATCCAACCCCCCCCCCCCCCCCGCTCCTTGTCCCCTAACTGCCACAACCCCTATCCACATCCCCGCTCCCTGACAGGCCCCCCTGGGACTTCCACGCTTATCCAACCCCTGTCCCCCCCCCCCAGAATCTCCGCCCCATCCAACCACCCCCTTACCGTGGCGCTCAGAGCAGCAAGTCTGGCTGCTGCGCCACCCGGACGGAGCCAGACACGCTGCTGCACTGCCCCGCTGCCCAGAGGGCTGCCCATGCGGCGGCGTGGCTGCGGGGGAAGGGGACAGCAGGGGAGGGGCCGGGGACTAGCTTCCCCGGCTGGGAGCTCAAGGGCTGGGCAGGACGGTCTGGCCCGTGGGCCATAGTTTGCCAACCTCTGGTCTACACTTAAGTTTGTCTCTAGCCAACATAAGCACACTGTTAGAGCAATGCAGTAAAACCATTTTGCTGAATGGCATGGAGCCCTGGTCGATGTACTGAGGCCAACACAGTGCAAGTGTAGGCACTGTGTGACCTGTGTCGACCCTAACAGTCCTCCAGCAGCTATTCCACAATGCTCCCATCTCTGCAACAGTGACTGATCTGGTTACTATTGTGACTATCTGGTTACTCCACTGCTCTGGGGAGTCACAGAGACTGGAAGCCACCCCACCCCTTTAAAACTCACGTGTGTGTTTAAAAATGCCTTTTCCTGATTGTCCACCTTGGTGAACACACCTAGTAGCTCATCCCTGTTGTGTGCAACTGCCCAGTGGACTATGCTGGCTCCACACACTAGACATGCTTCTGCCTGGAGTAGACACGGAAACATTGTATCTCTTAGGCCTGTGGGAAGAAGAGACTGTGGAGACACAGCTACGGACCAGACATAGAAAAGTGAAGTTCTACAAACAGATTATATGGGGCATGCAGGAAAAGGGTTATGACAGGGATCAACATCAGTGCCGTGGGAAAACCAAGGAACTTTGCTGAGGATACCACAAGGCCAGGGAAGCCAACAATAGATCTGGTGATGCACCACAGACCCGGTGAGACAATGAGCTTCATGCCATTCTTGGCAGAGACCCCACCAGCAGCCTGCAGATCACTGTGGATAGCTTGGAAGACCCTGAGACAGAGAACCCTGCCGTGAACAGCAAGAAGAGGGAGATGCTGCAGCCATGCTACAAGCCGGAACCTGTTCAAAACTCTGCCAGTCTGGCCAATCCTGCCTGAGAAGCATGGATGAGTTTGATGGAGGGGAAGGGGCGTTGGGTAAGTGTGTATGCATTTTTCCTTACAATTTAAAGAGGGCACCTGGCCCATCCCTGTGTTAATAAAACACAGGTATCAACCCTTCACTGTTTCACTCATACGAGAAAAGATAGAGGAACAACAAACAGAGGCAGAGTTCTCATGTGCTTTTTATTCTCCTATTGGGTTAGGTAGGCGGATGGGCTGTGTAGAGCACTTCATTTATTTATAGAGGGATGTTCCTTTTATCCTCATGAGAGATCTTGATGAAACTTTCATGGAGATACTCTGCAATACTCTTCTGAAGATTAGGAATGGCTGTCTTATTTCTTCCTCTGAAATAGGACATTTTTCCATGCCATTCCTCAATTAATTTGGCTGGCACCGTAGCAAGAAACAGGCAAGCAGCATACAGGTCTGTGAGACTTTGGGATGCCAGTAGCAGCTGTGTTATCTATGCCTTAATTACCTTCCCAAGTGAGATATCAGCTAAAGCCACCACCACCTATGGAAAATAGTGCCATTTCACTATACCCGTACCCATGGAAGAATAGGGAACTGAAATTTTATTGTTTCATGCAGCAGAAAATTCTTCTCTTCACTCATCTCAGTGGGCCATACTGACCATGGCTGGGGGGAGCGCAGTGCTATCCTGAGGCGCTCCATAGCTGAAGTGTCAATAAGCATTTCTTTTTAAAAGTGTTTATGCGGGTAAGGGAAGGAAATTTTAAGCTTAACTTTCTCTTTCCGTTGTGACTGTAAATCCAGTGGTACATCTGTCTGTTATCAGCAGCTTCAGGCGTGGCAGCCTTGAGGGATGCCCCCTCCACACCCATAGAATGCCTGACTCTGATGAAATAGAGAAAGAAGAGGATTAGGGAAGACATGGTTCAGCAAAATTCTACAAGCCAGTGCTGCATTGGACCGTGAACAAAGGATTGGCAGGGCCAGGATGACTGACAGCATGGAAAGGAAAAGAGAGAACAGGAGAGAAGCCCCTCAGGATAAGAAGAGAGAAATGCATCAGGACATAATGAGTCTTCTCAGGCATGACACCTAAATACTGCAGATACCAGTTGATCCCCCAGGTCCAAAAATCCCAGACTCTCCACCTGTTTCAATCCTTGGAGAACTCCATGGCCGCTTTTCCCTGCACCATTGCATGATGACTTCCACTGTGGATTGTCCAACTCCAAAATGATTTCCCACTGACTGGTCGCCATTTGGTCTTGCTGTCTTCTAGAATGTGATCACCACTTGCTTTTCAGCTGTCAATGCTCTCATTCTGGTTTCCATGCACTGGAAAGCTGAGGCAAGATTGGCACACGGATCCAGGAATGTGGTCTTCCGCATTCTGAAGCTCTGCAACTACTACTCGTCATCCCAAACCTGCCTATGTTGCAGTCCCACCAATCAGTGCTCATTTCTTGGGGCCAGAAATGGTGCTCCACTGTCAGCTGCTGCTCCATGAATGCCATCAACAACCTTGAATTGGTTCTTACTATGTCCCACAGCAATCTGTCCTAGAAAAAACTGTCATGTCCCCCATTATTGTGGTATTTTCTGTGGGTCTGCAAATACCAGAGGATCACATGTTCTGTATTTGCAATATTCATGGGAATAGTGTAGAGCTCTGTGCTTCAGTCAGAGGTGGCAGACACTGAAAAGTGCCACCTGGATTTGTGGGATTTTTTTTTTTTAAAGTGTGAAAATTATGGAATACGGATGGCATTATGGAATGGAGTAAGTTACATGCTGGGAATTTGACCGCTAGCTCCCAGAGATCCCTGCGTGAGTAATTTCTACCCCATAACACATTGCGAAAATTTCCCAAAAGGCTTTGAACCAAACCACAGTGTGTAGCGCACTGTGATACCTACCTGAAATAGATCATACTTTGCATCAACACAGGCACTCGTGCTCAGTATGTGCAGTGCCAATGCAAGTAGCCAAGTATGCACATGCTGAAACAATATACAAACTCTGGTGACTGTATGCCAATATAACTTGAATCGACTAGTTTGTTTTGTAGGCATGGCCTTCTATTGTAATCTCCTTGGGGGTAGGGACCGGCTTTTGGGTCTTTGTTTGTACAGCCCCTAGCACAATGGAGTCCTGGCCCATGACTAGGACTCCTAGGTGCTATGGTGATACCATTTTTAAAAAAAATCTAATTTTGGTTTCATACATGGGTGATGTTTCAGAGTACCACCACCTTCCCACCCCTCCCCCAGTCAAGAAGGAGCCAAGTCCAAGGAATCCAGCAAATCCCCTGGGCATAGTTAAGCCTCACAGAGGGGAGGAGGAGCTGAGCTCTGAGAGCTGCACAATCATATTTTGAATATCTACACATCCTACTGTAAAGGGCACCTCATTTTGGCAATTTACATGGGTAGAGTTTATTTTGTTGGCAGAGGTGGGAAAAGTACCACCACTTTTTTTTCCAGTCCAACCCCCTTGGCCCAGCAAATAATCAGCCCAGAATTAAGGAAATGTAAAGACAGCTTTTGTACCCACTGTGCAGACCTGGGTATTCCTTTGCCATTTCCAAAGGTATGGGCTTAAGTATTTCTCTGTACTATCAGAGATAAAAGTGCCATTATGAAAGCCAGGAAAGGGAAGGGTTTGAGGGAGAACATGGGACATGCAGTGAGTAAGTGCGCAGTGCACTGATGCCTACTTTGAATACAAGATACTGAGCTAGTATTATTTATTCAGCAGAAAATTCATATGTGAGGTATGGGAGATTTTGTCTGTTATGAAAGTACTTGCCAAACTCAGACTATTTTTTATTTTTAGCTTGGCTACAAAGAAATACATAGGTGCCACAAACTATAGAGAGAAGATTCACAGTACCTTAACACCATGTGGGACATTTCTTTTTTCTGGAAGTGAAGATGGGATAGCATATGTTTGGAATCCAGAAACAGGTAACCAATCAATTATTTTACAATATTAGGCCAGGTTGTCAAGCTCTCTGGAAGAGCCTTCTTTAAAAAACAAACAAAAAAACCCAACAAAAACCCCTTTTTCATGTAATAACTTTGGTGCAAAATAAAAATTTAGGCTGATGTCCTTACGTCTATAAATGTAAGGTCCACCTTCTATATCAGTGTTATTAGTTATATGCTCTGAATTAAAAATTATATTCATACGGGAATAAATCTCAATCACAGGTAGTATCTCAGGTTTCTAGTAGTAGTAATTAAACACTTCTAATTTGGTCTTTTGTTCAGTTGTCCTTTCCATATATGATACCAAAGTATTTGTGTATTCAGATTAAGACCCTGTTCCAAAGCCCATTGAAGTCAATGAGTGTCTTTCTGTTAACATCAGTGGGCTTCAGATCAGGCTGTTATTAAGAGCTGTTTATTTTACTTGCACAATTGATTGATTGAAGACCTTTAATAAGTGAATGATCAGTATATATAGCCACCTGGATGTGGGAGTACTAGGCTTCATCAAAAATTGCCCTCAAAACTGGATAATTCCCACATAACTACTAAAATACAAAAGAACTCTGCTGGACAAAGCGCAAGCAAAGCACAAATAAGAGCTAGAGAATTTCTTGTCTAAATTAACCATATTGTACTGTGTGTAGCAGAGAGGAAATTAAATGTAGTGGTTAGTAACAAAAGTTTGGTTTTGTTGACTTTCTGCTTTGTTCTTTTATATCAGGTTACAACCTAGATATTTAAAACATTTAAAAACTGGCATTTAGGCAAGCAGGTCTGTTCTGAAGATTTGCTTTGAAGGCATCTTTATCAACCAGGGTTCAAAACTACCTACACATCATTGCACGACTTTCCCAGTACCTATCAAAAATAGGTGGAATGTAGGAAGAGAGAGAATTTGTAAATAAAAGCCCTGAGCCTAAAAAGATTTATGCATGTGTTTAACTTTATAGACATAAGTTGTTCCATGGAGTTCAGGATCAGGGCCAAAACTTCTATGAAATAGTGGTGTGCAAAACTTCCATTCCCATTGGTCAGTATGACTGAAGCCCATGACTAACATAACAAGCATTTTCCCAGAAAGATACAAACACATATTATGGTTATGTGCCATTTAATATTTTTTAAGTGGATAGTGCTTTCCAAGTTATAAACTAGTTTAAAATACAAAGGCTGAAGTCCTCTTCTCTAAGATTTTGGTAACATAAATATAGTATAGAGACATGAGTGGATATTATAAAAAGTTGCAACATTATCATGTCAAATTTTTATGACAGTACAAATTAAGAACTCTATTTTTCCTTTTATAGGTGACCAAGTAGCCATGTATTCTGACCTCTCCTTCACATTTCCAGTTCGAGATGTCGCCTTTCATCCACATGAACACATGGTGTCATTTTGTGCCTTTGGTCAAAATCAGCCAATACTTGTGTACATTTATGATTATAAAGGTACTGTAGAGCATTTCTCAATGCATAAGAATCTTGGTAGCTGTTTGTTTAGCTTTTTAGAAGTGACTTGCAAAGGTTCTTTTTTAAAAACAAACAAACAAAAAACAAAACATCAAAACCTGCATGCAAGAATTGTGCTGACATCTCTAAACCAGTTTAAGATCAGTACAGAATTAGCTTCAAATTTACCTTTCTGTTGTTGTTTTGCATGTCTGAATTCCAGACTTGTCATCACTTCCCTCTCCAGATCCTACCCTCAGCATCATCAGCAATCTATGTTGTGCTAGTGATGTCATGTCAATCATTAGAACCCTATGTCAGTCTTGGGCTGGATTATGGAGTCAGGCAAACTTGCATTTTCTCAAAATATACATAGTTTAATGAAAACCTTAATGTTTTACGCTTGATGGGATATAAAATAATTTTTAAAAGCTGTATAGAAATGGTTTAATTGTTGAGGAAAATCTAGGCTCACTTGGTCCTCTGTAGGCAAACTCGCATCTGCAGTGGAATTCCATGGCAAGTGTGTTATCATCAGGGATCCTAGAAATCTGTTTGTTTTGGAAAAACATGGAATTTGTGTTTTTACAGAGAATCTTTGAATTTTTACATTTTGTGAAAAAACAAAAACATATACAGTAGAACCGTGTTTATCAGAGCCTCTATTGTACAGCTCACTGTATTAAGCAAACCGGGGCTGTCAGCCCGGGGTGGTGGGGTTTGGGTGGCCAGCCCCAGCAGTGGGACTCCCTATTGTGGCTAGGGAAGCTAAAAGTTCAGAGTTTCATTTTAATCACAGAACAACATGGATTTGTATGGGTTTTTATTGGAGAATTTGGGGATTTTTATCACAGAAAATGAGATCCCTGGCTAGCACTAGCATAGAGTTAATTGTAGACTTAATTAGTCTTTTAAAGTGGTAGGCTTCTTGATATTTAAATGTTGTTGGTTACTATTTAGTAGTATCACTGTTTTCTTTGTTGAGGATGTTGTTTCAATTGTCACGTTTCATCTTAATGGCAGATATGACAAAGGTGTTGTGACAAAGTTCCTCCTCTATCTTGGTGGGTCCTGTGCTTATTGGCGGATTTTCTTGGTTCAGAGATTCACCATGTGGGTTGGGGAATAGCCCAGAGACCTTCCCCTCTGGAAGAACCCACAGTCCAGATCAATTGAGAGGTTTGGGGGGAAACTCTGGCCCGCCCTCTACTCCGGGTTCCAGCCCAGGGCCCTGTGGACTGCAGCTGTCTATAGTGCCTATTGTAACAGCTGCATGACAGCTACAGCTCCCTGGGCTACTTCCCCATGGCCTCCTCCAAACACCTTCCTTATTCTCACCACAGGACCTTCCTCCTGGTGTCTGATAACGCTTGTGCTCCTCAGTCCTCCAGCAGCACACCCTCTCCCTCTCAGCTCCTTACGCCTCTTGCTCCCAGCACCTCACACTCACACCACAAACTGAAGTGAGCTCCTTTTAAAACCCAGGTGCCCTGATTAGCCTGCCTTAATTGATTCTAGCAGCTTCTTCTTAATTGGCTCCAGGTGTCCTAATTAGCCTGCCTGCCTTAACTGGTTCTAGCAGGTTCCTGATTACTCTAGTGCAGCCCCTTCTCTAGTCACTCAGGGAACAGAAAACTACTCATCCAGTGACCAGTATATTTGCCCTCTACCAGACTCCTGTACCCCACTGGTCTGGGTCTGTCACAGTGTGTATATAATATACTATGCAGATATATATATTTACCTTTTTTCTGTTTACATCTGCTGTAGTAATAATTGCATTTTGTGCTGATAAAGATGAATTGTTAACACAAAATTTTAAAATTTCCTTTTAGTTGCTGTCTTGATAATATAGAGTGAATAATTTAAAAAAATGCAACACACTTACTAACTTTATATTAAGGTTCAAATCCTCCATCTACTGTACTGACATGATTTTACTGAACTAATTACATTGAAAGAATTAATGGTCAATATTAAATGCTAACTTTTAGTCAACTAATAAATCTATTCTGTTTGGCTGACTAGAGAACCACAGATAATTGTTGGTTTCAGAGTAGCAGCCGTGTTAGTGTGTATCCGCAAAAAGAACAGGAGTACTTGTGGCACCTTACAGACTAACAAATTTATTAGAGCATAAGCTTTCGTGAAGTGGGCAGTAGCCCACGAAAGCTTATGCTCTAATAAATTTTAGTCTCTAAGGTGCCACAAGTACTCCTGTTCTTTTTACAGATAATTGTGTCTCTTTTATTAAAAATTGATTGTAGGCCTGATTCAGGAAAACATTTAAGCATGTTCTAAAATCTGTCCCTATTCAGGAGAGCACTTAAGCATGTGCTTTAGTATTTTCTTCAACAGGGATGTTTTCCTAAATTGGGGCCCATCAGAGTTCTGGAAAGCACTCTGCTTTGTCTATATAAAGAAACAAA
This sequence comes from Trachemys scripta elegans, assembly GCF_013100865.1. Classification (NCBI taxonomy): domain Eukaryota; kingdom Metazoa; phylum Chordata; order Testudines; family Emydidae; genus Trachemys; species Trachemys scripta. The sequence goes on from NC_048300.1 coordinate 103,939,046, forward strand.
AACTATTATTTCCTGCAAGTAATTCATATTCTATCATGTCAAATAAAAGCTGAGAACTAATTTGCATTATAGCGACATAGATATTTGTTAATATGCATATAAATTATATTAATAAAGGTGAAGAAAATTAGCTATTTGAAATCACTAAACAAAATTACATTCTTGAATTGGACAGGTTTCATAGCTGTTTAACTATGTACCTACTGGAAATTCATTTTCTATGTAATGGAAAACGTGGTTGAGTCTTGAACAATCAAACAGGATCACACTGAGACTATATTGGTAGTTAAAGTCATTGGTTGTATTAACAAAGTTACTCATCTTTTCTCATCAGTAAGCCATTTTATAGGTTGCGGTCTTTTGGGCATAATCTGTATGACATACCAGGGTACAATCCAGACTGAGTAGCCACTTCACCTCTGCCCTCGAACCTCGGGTGCCCTTTAAAATGCTTTGCTGCTATAGCCTGCAGTCTGCTCACAAAAAGCTTCCAGCATGCAAGTCACTCCCAGCTATGTCTGTGTATGTGCTGCAGCCAGCCACACCTTCGGTCTTACCAGCCTTGATTATACTGCAGGACGACCCAACACATCCACAGTCTTAGATTTCCTCCTAGAAATGTGTATCCTGTACTTCCCAGCCCTCTCTTGGACAATACAGGTTTATATAAGATCTGTTATTGCTTTAATAGAAATAGTATGCATGCACCTTGTTACCCCCAAATGGAGTTTCACAGACACTTCAATGTAAACACACTGGATTAGATAAACCATGAAACAAGTTTATAAACTACAAAGAGATTTTAATTGAATACAAGTAATGAGGCATAAAAGTCAGAAATGGTTACAGGGAAAATAAAGATGAAATGCAACTGGTGCCTAACTTAACAAACTATGTTAAATTCAAATCAGAGTTTTCTCATCACATGCACTAAGCAGTCTTACTGACCAAACTTCTTAGGTTAGGACCCCTTATACAGTTCAGTGGCTGCTTCCTTTGTCCCTTCTGGTGCAGTGAATCGAAGGAGAGGGAGAGGAGGGATGTTTGTACTTCCTTTTTATAGTGTTAGCCCCTCTCCTGAAAAACATTTCTAACTGAGGTTCAGGAGACAGTCTATAGGGAGGGATGTTCCCTGCTGCTTTTTCCTAATGTGTTGGAGCTTCTTTTGTTTCTCTTCCTGCTTGATGGTTCTGTTTACTGCTTAAATGCAAATTAAGTAGCACATATTTCTTTGTTTGAGCCAGACTTGTTTGCCAACCTCAGTTTGGAACATGTGTGAAGAACAACATACAGTGGAATCGTATAACTTCACATACAATGTTGCCACACACATTTTCTCAGAACAGTAATGACCAGCAAATTATGAGTTTTCAGATAATACCTCACAAGGCACATGTTGCACAAAGATTATTACAATAATGTGTAGGGTGTGGACACGGGTACGTTCTGACACAGTCTGCTAATAATTTTTTGTTCCTTTTTGGTTAAAAATATTTGCTTTGCTTTCAGAAGACACTTTTATTGCATTGGTGTTAAGGAGTTAATCATATAGTAATATTAATTTTAGTCACTGGTACCATTTTTAAGATTCCCATCGTTCCATAGTTTGGCTTAGATCAGCTGGTTTAAAAACACCCTTTAATGTTTACAATGGGCAAATTTTAAATAAGGAATGCTGAAATCCTTTGTCTCCTGATGAAACAATCTAGAAACTGTAAAAGTCGTGTGTGTGGTTAAAAGGCAACTGGGCTCAACTTTTATCAAGCTAATACCAGTTAACGCTGGTACCTGGCAGCTAGCCCATGTGATTGTCTAATTGGACCCTAATGGCCCTGCAATGAATATTGCCAAAAGCCTTTTCCCAAAACCTCAGGTTCCCAGCCCCTAAGCTGTTTCGCTGAATATCTCACTCTGCATGACTAGGCCTGCTCCTGCAGGATATCTCCTGTGCCTAAATGTGTTCAATTGTCAACTTTAGAAATTTTTCTCAAAGACAATTCTCTAGATGAGCTCAGCGCTACTGGGCTAGAAAAACCTCCAGGCAACCTTAGTAGAAGAAGCAGTGAGGCTACAGAGAGAAAGAAATAGCAGTGTCTAGTGGCAGAAAGAAATAATTGAATTACAAACTCAGGGTCTTCAGTCTAAGTTGCCCAAGAGTTACCACTTGGTGACCTCCTTGAGCACCTGCTGGACTGGATCCAGCAAGTTACTAATCTCAACTGAACTAGAAGCCTGCATTTTAATTTAGTCGTCATACTTCATCCTTTAGTTTGTTTTCAATTTTACTTTTCCTTAATTGTATGGAAAATGGACCTTTTTTAAAATAAAAATGGTCTGCAATAGAGCCCTTGTTTATCCAAACCCATTTCTGAAAACATTCAAAATATCTCTGGAGATATTTAAGAGTAGGTTAGATAAATGTCTATCAGGGATGGTCTAGACAGTATTTGGTCCTGCCATGAGGGCAGGGGACTGGACTCGATGACCTCTCGAGGTCCCTTCCAGTCCTAGAATCTATGCATCTATTAATCTTTTTTGTGTATCTTGGTAGTTTCCTAGACATGAATTAATTACTGGTACATAATCTCTCCTTTATCTCAACCTGGGTTTATTTGAATAAATTTTATCCCCTTCTTCCAATTTGGAAAAACAGTATTCTTCCCTATTGCTGCTTGCAGTTACGTTAATCAGTTGTAATCTAT